>NC_071401.1:0-600000 GCF_017976375.1 Cuculus canorus
TACCCTAACCCTAACCCTAACCCTAACCCTAACGGCCCTAACCCTAACCCTAACCCTAACCCCTAACCCTAACCCCTAACCCTAACCCCTAACCCTAGTGGGCGTGGCCGACGTAAAACACGCATTTCCGGTCATGTGGTGGGAGTGGCTAGCGTAGGACACGCACTTCCGGTCACGCGGGGGGCGGGGCCTACCTTAAAGACGCACTTCCGGTCACGCGGGGGGCGGGGCCTACCTTAAAGACGCACTTCCGGTCACGCGGGGGGGCGGGGCCTGCCTTAAAGACGTACTTCCGGTCACGCCGGGGGCGGGGCCTACATTAAAGACGCACTTCCGGTCACGCCGGGGCGGGGTCTGCTTTATAGACGCACTTCCGGTCACTCGGTGGGCGGGGCCTACCTTAAAGACGCACTTCCGGTCACGCGGGGGGCGGGGCCTACCTTAAAGACGCACTTCCGGTCACGCGGTGACCGGGGCCTGCGTAAATCAAGTACTTCCGGTCTCGCGGTGGGCGGGGCCTGTGTAAGACACGTACTTCCGGTCACGCCGTGGGCGGAGCCTGCATAAAACACGAACTTCCGGTGACGTGGTGGGCGGGGCCGACATAAAATACGCACTTCCGGTCACGCGGTGGGCGAGGCCTACCTAAAAGACGCACTTCCGGTGACGTGGTGGGCGGCGCTGGAGTAAATCACGAACTTCCGGTCCCGCGGCGGGCTGTCATGGCGTCCGGGGAGGACTTCCGGTCGCTGGCGGACTTTGATGGCGTCCGGGGAGGACTTCCGGTCGCTGGCGGACTGTCATGGCGTCCGGGGAGGACTTCCGGTCCCTGGCGGACTGTCATGGCGTCCGGGGAGGACTTCCGGTCGCTGGCGGACTGTCATGGCGTCCGGGCAGGACTTCCGGTCGCTGGCGGACTGTCATGGCGTCCGGGGAGGGCTTCCCGTCCCTGGCGGACTGTCATGGCGTCCGGGGAGGACTTCCGGTCGCTGGCGGACTGTCATGGCGTCCGGGGAGGACTTCCGGTCGCTGGCGGACTGTCATGGCGTCCGGGGAGGACTTCCGGTCCCTGGCGGACTGTCATGGCGTCCGGGGAGGGCTTCCGGTCCCTGGCGGACTGTCATGGCGTCCGGGGAGGGCTTCCGGTCCCTGGCGGACTGTGATGGCGTCCGGGGAGGACTTCCGGTCGCTGGCGGACTGTGATGGCGTCCGGGGAGGACTTCCGGTCGCTGGCGGACTGTCATGGCGTCCGGGGAGGACTTCCGGTCGCTGGCGGACTGTCATGGCGTCCGGGGAGGACTTCCGGTCCCGCGGCCGCCATTTATGGCGTCCCTGGCGGACTTCCGGTCCCGCGGCCGGCATTGATGGCGTCCCTGGCGGACTTCCGGGCGCGCGGCGGGCATTGATGGCGTCCGGGGAGGACTTCCGGTTCCCCCGCGATGGCCCGCGGGGCGCACTTCCGGTCCCGCGGCGGGCGTGTTTGGCAGGCGGTGGTGTGCGGGGCGGGCAGCGCGCGCGGTGCGAGGGGTTGTGGACTGCGGGGGGCGGCGTGTGCGTGGCGGGCGCGCGAGCAGCAGGGCGCCTCGTGGGCGCGAGCAGTAGCGGGGTGGCGCGCGAGGGAGGGGCGGGTGGTGATGGCGTCCGGGGGGGACTTCCGGTCGCGCGTGTTGCGAGGGGTTGTGGGCTACGGGGTGTGGCGCGCGGCGAGGGGGCGGGAGCGGCAGGGGGGGCGGCGCGTGGAGGGCGGGCGCGCGGCGAGGGGGCGGTGTGTGGGTCGTGCGGTGTGAGGGGAGTGGTGCTTGGGTTGGGGACGGTGGGGGTGGCTTGTGAGGGGTTGTGGGCTACGGGGTGTGGCGCGCGGCGAGGGGGCGGGAGCGGCAGGGGGGGCGGCGCGTGGAGGGCGGGCGGTGTGTGGGTCGTGCGGTGTGAGGGGAGTGGTGCTTGGGTTGGGGACGGTGGGGGTGGCAGGGGGCGGGGTATGTGTGTGGGCCTGGTGATTCAGCCTTAATGCGTGGGGGAGTGGCTATAGTGATTAGAATGGTATAGTAAAAAGGAGAAAAATAATAAGAAAATATACTGGTGCAGCAGTAGAAAATGGCTCGGTCCTTGGGAGTAATTTTATTTATTTTAAATAATTTTAAAAATGAAAAAATTTTTTTACTCCCAAGGAGTGAGCCATTTTCTACTGCTGCTCTGATTCAAATCAATGAATCAGAAAATCATAGGCAAACAAACATTATTGCAACAAAAGTAACTGACACAAGACCACAAAGAGGCATTTATTAAAGGTTTCTGTCACTGAAGTGTGGGTGGTTTTTTTTCCTTCTTTATTACTTAGTGTGGTGCTCTATTTTTTTTATTACAAGACTGGAAAACAATACTACAAAGTTAGACACAAAACAACACTTTTCAGCAGAATGCAACAGAGTTTAAGATGCAAGTCAACCTGTTACAGAGGCTAAGACGCAAGGCAATGCAATACAGAATCTAAGACGCAAGGCAATGCAATACAGAATCTAAGACGCAAGGCAACCTGTTACAGAGGCTAAGGCGCAAGGCAACACGTTACAGAGTCTAAGACGCAAGGCAATGCATTACAGAGTTAAGACGCAAGGCAACCTGTTACAGGGTCTAAGACACAAGGCAACACGTTACAGAGTCTAAGGCACAAGGCAACGCATTACAGAGTCTAAGGCACAAGGCAACCTGTTACAGAGTCTAAGATGCAAGGCAACACGTTACAGAGTCTAAGGCGCAAGGCAACCTGTTACAGGGTCTAAGACGCAAGGCAATGCATTACAGAGTCTAAGACGCAAGGCAACGCGTTACAGAGTCCAAGACGTAAGGCAACCTGTTACAGAATCTAAGGCACAAGACAACCTGTAACAGAGTCTAAGGCACAAGGCAATGCATTACAGAGTCTAAGACGCAAGGCAACCTGTTACAGAGTCTAAGATGCAAGGCAACCTGTTACACAGTTAAGACACAAGGCAACGCAATACAGAATCTAAGGCGCAAGTCAACCTGTTACAGAGGCTAAGGCGCAAGGCAATGCAATACAGAATCTAAGACGCAAGGCAACCTGTTACAGAGTTAAGACACAAGGCAACACAATACAGAATCTAAGGCACAAGTCAACCTGTTACAGAGGCTAAGACACAAGGCAATGCAATACAGAATCTAAGACGCAAGGCAACCTGTTACAGAGTCTAAGACGCAAGGCAACGCGTTACAGAGTCTAAGGCGCGAGGCAACGCGTTACAGAGTCTAAGGCGCGAGGCAACGCGTTACAGAGTCCAAGATGCAAGGCAACCTGTTACAGAGTCCAAGACGCAAGGCAACGCAATACAGAGTCTAAGACGCAAGGCAACCTGTTACAGAGTCTAAGGCGCAAGGCAACACATTAGAAAGTCTAAGACGCAAGGCAACCTGTTACAGAGTCTAAGGCATAAGGCAACACATTACAGAGTCCAAGACGCAAGGCAACCTGTTACAGAGTCCAAGACGCAAGGCAACCTGTTACAGAGTCCAAGACGCAAGGCAACCTGTTACAGAGTTAAGACGCAAGGCAACCGCTAACAGAGTCTAAAGGCACAAGGCAAACTGTTACAGAGTCCAAGACGCAAGGCAACCTGTTACAGAGTCTAAGGCACAAGGCAACGCAATACAGAGTCCAAGACGCAAGGCAACGCAATACAGAATCTAAGGCGCAAGGCAACCTGTTACAGAGTCTAAGGCGCAAGGCAACACGTTACAGAGTCCAAGGCGCAAGGCAACACGTTACAGAGTCCAAGGCGCAAGGCAACCTGTTACAGAGTTAAGACGCAAGGCAACCACTAACAGAGTCTATGGCATAAGGCAACGCGTTACAGAGTCCCAGACGCAAGGCAACCTGTTAGAGTTAAGACGCAAGGCAACCGCTAACAGAGTCTAAAGGCACAAGGCAAACTGTTACAGAGTCCAAGACGCAAGGCAACCTGTTACAGAGTCCAAGATGCAAGGCAACGCAATACAGAATCTAAGGCGCAAGGCAACCTGTTACAGAGACTAAGGCGCAAGGCAACACGTTACAGAGTCTAAGGCGCAAGGCAACACGTTACAGAGTCCAAGGCGCAAGGCAACACGTTACAGAGTCTAAAGGCACAAGACAAACTGTTACAGAGTCCAAGACGCAAGGCAACCCGTTACAGAGTCCAAGACGCAACAGTAGTCATATCCAGCGCAACATTACAGAATTAGAGGTGATACAACATTAATTAGAGACAACACTACATCACAGAGATAGATACAATGCAACGTTAGAGTTGGATGCCACACAGAGCTAGATGCAATGCAACAGTACAGTCCGACCAACACAGTGCAATATTACAGCGTTAGATGCCATGTTAGACACAACACAATGTTACAGAGTTAGACACAATGCAACCTTACAGAGTTTGACGCAACTGTAGAGTTAGGCACAACACTCCATTACAGAGTTAGACACAATACAACATTAGAGTTGGATGCCACACAACAGAGTTAGATGCAACCTTAGAGTGAGATGAAACGGTACAGCCAGACCCGACGCGACACTCCATTACAGACTTCGATACAATGCAACATCAGTGGGATGCCACACGGACACAACGCAGCCTTACAGAGTTAAACACAACAGTACAGTCAGACCCAACACAACATTAGAGTTACATGTGATGCAACATTACAGTCCAATGCAAGACAACATTAGAGTTGGGCACAAAAGTTATAATTAGATGCAACAATAGTTAGATGTGATCCAATATTACATAGTTAAACACGATACAACATTAGTTAGACACAACACATTGCAACATTACCAAGTCGGACACAACATTAGTTAGACACAATACATCAGAGTTAGACCCGACACTAAATGACAGAGTTAGATGCCAAAGACTATACAGCAGAGTCAAACAGCTAGAGACTACAAAACACTACACGCTAGTTTGCAGAGTGAGATACAACGCAAGAGAGTAAGACAACTAAACACTATGCAAGACAGTACCATTATTCAATACGACATAACACAGTAGAGGTAGACTCAACACAGACTGATTACAATAGCTAAATTCAAAATTGTACGCTCAATCCAAATTCTACTCAAAACTGTGGAATACTATAAAAATCACACACGATACAAGTTACACTCAATAGAGCTACTGTCCATACAAGTTATACTCAAAACACTACTGTACAACTGTTACACTGAAAACTATACATGAAATTTCAACTTCAGCATTACTAGCTTTTTTACCAGGTAGGTACCCGGGAACCTCACAGGAAAGTACAGTGACTTAAAGTTGCACCAGCACTCTTAACTATACCTCTGAACAATGTTTGCTTTTAGGAAGTCCTCTGGCCGTCCCGAGGTGCGGCTCCACGGCGACTCCTCTGGCCGTCCCGAGGCGCGGCTCCACGGCGACTCCTCTGGCCGTCCCGAGGCGCGGCTCCACGGCGACTCCTCCGGCCGTCCCGAGGCGCGGCTCCACGGTGACTCCTCCGGCCGTCCCGAGGCGCAACTGCAAAGGAGTGAAAAAACCCCAAACCCCCTAGATGTACCTACTTTTCCTGTCCCAGCATTCTCAACACAGTAACTACAGCTTATTCCACATCTCTCACCCCAGCAGTACACATGATCAAGCTTCCATCATTGAGGCAACATCTTAGCCAGAACTAGTCTCTCAAGCCAGAAAGAGAGAAAGATATACAGACCTCAGTGGGCCCTCAAAAGTCAGATCTGCTTTTTAAAAGAATATTATTTCATATAATTATACTATCAACTACAACCCCCTCTCAAAGACATCAAATTTATATTTAACTTATTATAATCTAGTTGTCCTCAACACTACCAGCAGGACAGACTCGCCTAACCCTTCAACTGCAACATACCACACAAACTCCATATCACCATGCACTAAACCTACCTGCCCACCATAAACTATTACCACATTCCAGGGAAGCACACCCCGGGAACAGTGTTCCCAGGTGCTTCAAAAGTTGGTCCTGCCTCAGAAAAAAAAAAACCCAGTCCCAGCTCGGCCTGCGCCCAAACCTTGGCGATGATCATCGCCTCGCAGACCGGCCAGGACCAGGGAAAAAAAACCCAGCTGGGGGAAAAAAAAAAAAATCCCCCAGCTGGGGTTTTTTTATTCTATTTTTTTTTTTTAAAACAAAAAAACCAACTCAGTACCTGCAAAGCAAAACACTATACAAACAACCTCAGAAGCAACCCCACCTCCCCAACCACACAGGCAATCCCTGCCACATGAACCGCTCCTCCCTCCCAGCCCATGCGTGCCACCACCTGCCAGCCACAACAAGCCATCACCCCTAGGCTGCACGGCTCCCTAGGAACTGTGTTCCCAGGCGCCTCAAAATTTGGCCCTGCGTCAAAAAAAACCCAGTCCCAGCTTGGCCTGCGCCCAAACCTTGGCGATGATCATCGCCTCGCAGACCGGCCAGGACCAGGGAAAAAAAACCCAGCTGGGGGAAAAAAAAAAAATCCTCCAGCTGGGGTTTTTTTATTCTAATTTTTTTTTTTTAAGCTAAGTACCTGCAAAGCAAAACAATACACAGACAACCTCAGAAGCAACCCCACCACCCCCAACCACACAGGGAATCCCTGCCACATAAACCACTCCTCCCTCCCAGCCCATGCGTGCCACCCCCTGCCAGCCACAACAAGCCATCACCCCTAGGCTGCACGGCTCCCTAGGAACTGTGTTCCCAGGAGCCTCAAAATTTGGCCCTGCCTCAAGAAAACCCAGTCCCAGCTCGGCCTGCGCCCAAACCTTGGCGATGATCATCGCCTCGCAGACCGGCCGGGACCAGGGAAAAAAAAACCCAGCTGGGGGAAAAAAAAAAAATCCCCCAGCTGGGGTTTTTTTATTCTATTTTTTAAAAAAAAAAAAAAAAAAAAAACAAAAAAAACCAACTCAGTACCTGCAAAGCAAAACACTATACAGACAACCTCAGAAGCAAGCCTACCCCCCCCAACCACACAGGCAATCCCTGCCACATAAACCGCTCCTCCCTCCCAGCCCATGCGTGCCACCACCTGCCAGCCCCAACAAGCCATCACCCCTAGGCTGCACGGCTCCCTAGGAACTGTGTTCCCAGGCACCTCAAAACTTGGCCTTGCCTCAAAAAAACCCAGTCCCAGCTCGGCCTGCGCCCAAACCTTGGCAATGATCATCGCCTCGCAGACTGGCCAGGACCCAGGGAAAAAAATTGTTAATTCTATGTTCTATTTCTTTGTGCTAACTGCCTGCATGGCAAGACATTCTACTTCACATACAACCTCAAAGAGCACAATAATAAACGACTCCCACCTCTACAGCCTCAGACACTGATCCACCTACACACACGCTCACATTCCCCCCTAGACGCATTCAGACACATCAAATGCTTGCACAGAGGTGAAGCGCTTCCTTTTAGCCACCAAGGGCCTTCTTGCTTCAAGTCTTTGCTTCCACCTGGGGCTGGCTTGCATGCACGCATCAAGGCCTTGCTTCGAGTCCTTGCTTGCACCTAGGGCTTGCATCAAGTTCTTCCATCGCTAGCTTGCTTGCATAAACACATCAAGGGCTTGCCTGCACAAGTGAAATAATTGCTTCCATCCATGCTGACAGGCATCAAGGACATTCTTGCATGCATGCACTAAGGCCAGGCTTGCATCAAGTCCTTGCTTGCACCAACATCTTCCATCACGTCCTTGCTTGCATGTGAACACTGACGACTGGTTTGCATACACAATTCATACACCACAGGCCAGGAGCCAAGTCCTCACTGCTTCAGGGGCATGAGCCAAGGACTAGCTGGCAGGCAGGCATCAAGTGCGTGCACCAAGTCCTCGCTGGCTGGCAGGCGTGCACCAAGTCCTCGCTGGCTGGCATTCAGTCTTGGCAGCAACTGCTTGCTTGTATGCACGCACCAAGGGCTAGCTGACATCAAGTACACCCACTAAAGACTGTCTGGCTGCCTTGCTTTCATGCCTGCATTAACTTCTGGCTGGCAAGAGCTGGCATCGAGTGATTACGTGGCTGCACTAAGCCCTTGCATCAAGTCCTTGCTTTAAGAGTACGCACCAAGGGTCGGCTTGCTTGCACCAAGTCCTTGCTTTAAGAGTACGCACCAAGGGTCGGCTTGCTTGCACCAAGTCCTTGCTTTAAGAGTACGCACCAAGGGTCGGCTTGCTTGCACCAAGTCCTTGCTTTAAGAGTACGCACCAAGGGTCGGCTTGCTTGCACCGAGGCCTAGCCTGCACACAAATGCTGGGTTCCTTGCACCGAGGCCTAGCCTGCACACAAATGCTGGGTTCCTTGCACCGAGGCCTAGCCTGCACACAAATGCTGGGTTCCTTGCACCGAGGCCTAGCCTGCACACAAATGCTGGGTTCCTTGCACCGAGGGCTGGCTGGCTTGCACACAAATGCTGGGTTCCATGCACCGAGGGCTGGCTTGCTTGCATGCACCTGATGCTTGCATGCACCTGATGCTTGCATGCACCTGATGCTTGCATGCACCTGATGCTTGCATGCACCTGATGCTTGCATGCACCTGATGCTTGCATGCACCTGATGCTTGCATGCACCTTGACTAGCAATCACCATTTGGCACACAGGTTGCCCTCCTGCATCTGAAAAACAATATTGAATAAGTCACCTCAATACTCAGCAGTAGCTTAACAATTACAGACATCTTGTTTCCATTTGAGAATAATAACCCTCTTTCACACTATAAGCAGGCAGAAAAAGAAACCAAAAAACCCAACCAAACCCAAATGTTAAGTTCCACACATACCATAAATAACACCCTTGATTATGAACTGCTTTGCTACCGCTCCAATGGCTTATCCCACACAGTCTTGTTCATCCCCCTGTAGCTGCAGAGCCAGGCAGAAACTACTTTCCTCAGCTGTTGCATCTATGGCTACTTGATGGGCAGCATACTGTATGTATACTAGGCTACAAGTACGGAGCATATCAGCACATTAACCACAGAACCTTACCGATATACTTCTGTTGACACTTATTACTTCCTTGCCTCGGGCAGAGCAGCTCCAACCAGACAAATACATGCAACGACACTGCACGTGAA
Organism: Cuculus canorus; assembly: GCF_017976375.1. Classification (NCBI taxonomy): domain Eukaryota; kingdom Metazoa; phylum Chordata; class Aves; order Cuculiformes; family Cuculidae; genus Cuculus; species Cuculus canorus. The sequence goes on from NC_071401.1 coordinate 9,120, forward strand.
ACCAATGACACACCAGAGACAAAAGAAAACTCTAAGGAGAATGACCCCCAGACCAGAGATGCCACAGGGCAAGAATACGTAGGGGCTGCGAGGAAGTCTCAGCGGCAGCCCCAGGAAAGTGGAAGACCGTAGTCCCTTAATAAGGGATATGGCCAGAAGTGGGAGGACACAAGTGCAAGAAGTGGTGCTTAAAGACCTTAGAACGTAGAGGATGCACAGAAGAAGTCCCAGAAGAGGGGACAGATGCAAGGAAGTGCAAGCAAGCACTCGATCAGAGAAGTTGACATGGCCTGCAATGCCGCTGCAGTAGACAACTGACCAGAAACTTCCAGAAAGCAAGACCCATGCATGCTGTAAGACAGCAATGCGAGACAAGCTGTGCCCAATTGGCATGGGAACAATGAGTACAGGCACTTGAGACCCTAGAGATGATGCCCAAGCATTCCTTGAGCACAAAGAGGACATCGAGGCCTGTGAAAGACCTAAGGCACAGCACATGGACTACGTAAACGACAACAACACAGACAGACTAGAACCACTTTGCCTGGCACACGATCACTTTAGACTGAGAAGGAGACCCCCTCTGCCTTTACCTGCCCAAAGGGGACTCTTCCTGCACAGTTCTCTCTTCTATGCTACCTCTCAAACCGCTCCCTGCTATTACAAGTCACCTCCCCTCTTCCCAGCACAACCCCAGCCCTAGTCCCTCCACCTAGCTTTCAGAGGTCCGAGAGCCTGAGCCATGCTTGGCAGAAGCAGCTCAAGTCACATCTGCTGCCTGATATGATCCTGCAGTCAACATATTTCTCTTTATCTGCAAGAAGACAGAACGGAAAACAGTGTCAGCAGTCAGCATTGTGCTACACAGCACCCCATTTGTGAGAAATTGACAGGCCCGTGCCCCATCCCCCCATTACCCACCTCACCTCAAATGTTCTTCCCGTTCCAAACGCAGCCCGCGTGGCACCTACAAAATCAAATAGAAATGCTCAGCTGAGTTGCTCTGTAAAATTTAGCCCTGCAATACCTGTTTAGACAGCGACCTCCTCACCTCTCAGGCCATTTGCCTGCATGAAGATTCACCCCTCTGAGGCTGCATGTAGCACCTGCAGAAGACAAAACAAGACATGCTCAGATACTACCCTAAAGCATAGGCTGCCCGCAGTCATTATTCCTCATGTCCTGCTCTCTTATCTTGACCGCTTGCCCACTCAGGTGGCGCTATCTTCTCTTGTCCCATCGAGGCTCTCGCACCACCTGTAATAGGCAAAGAGCAAAGGAGGCTTATAACTCCACAGACTATAAGACGTGAACAATAACTGTTTCTTCACATAACTCACCGTTGTTCTTCTTGCCCAAGACAGCTCCCGTGCCGGTATGCTGTTTTGCTCATTGCTCTGCATCTTCAAAGAGAAAAAATAAAACCAAAATACAATTACTAGTCATGTAGACACCAGTTGCATCTAACTGCCAACACTGCAGCCAACCCACCTTGCTACAGGAATCTAACCCCAACTCCATCGTCACCCCTTGGTGCCAGAGCTCGTGCCTCTGCACCTGAAAAAAACACAATATTCAATAAGTCAGCAATAGCCAAACAATTCCAGACACAATGTTTACCTTTAGGAATACCATCTCTATTTCACACTACAGCCAGGCAGGAAAAAAACAGGATAAAATGAAATATTAAATATTAAACACATACCAAATTTATTGGCCTTAGACTGTAAACTGTTCTACAAACACTACAGGGGCATATCCGAGACAGCTTTAGTCATCCCCTCTGTGGCTGCATAGCTGAGCAGAAGTGCTTCTCACCCGATACATCTGTGGCTACTTGCTCTGTAATGGACCATATGGCCTTGGCGTTCCAAGTCCAAGTGTGTATCTATATTAAATATAGATTCTTACTGCTATTCTCCCACCAACTACTGCTTCTATGGCTCGAGCAGAGCAGTTCCGGCCAGACACAGACACATGCAGACAAACTCTGCACAAAAGACCAATGACATGATGCAGAAACAAAAGAAGACTCAGCAAGAATGACTCGCACACAAGAGTCTGCATTGGCTGAGATGATGTAGGGAGCTGCAAGATAGAACCTATAGCAGCCCTTGAAGAGTGGAATACTGAGGCCATGTAAAGACATATGGCTGCAACTGGAAGGATGCAAGTGCAAGAAGCCCTGCTTAAAGGCCTAAAAATGGAGGATGCGTGGAAGAAGTCCCAGAACAGGGCTTTAGGAAAATGGATGAATAATCATTGAGGATGCCGACATGTCCTGCAATGACTATGCAATAGACAACTGACCAGAAATTTCCAAAACGCAAGACCGATCCAAGCTTTAAGATGGCGATGCAAGAAAAGCAGTGCCCGATTGGCACCTTACCGAGAACAGACATTCAAGACCCTAGAGATGATGCCCGAGGCACGTGGCACATGCCTTAAGCACAAAGATGACATCAAGACCTGTGGAAGACTTTATACATGGCAGACAGACTACATAGACTAAACAACAACAGATACAGGCTGTAACTACCCTGCCTGGCACACGCTAGCTCTGCGCTGAGGATTGAACCCCTCCCTATACCTGCACAAAAGGTTACTCTTCCAGCACAGCCCTCTACCATGTGCTAAATCCCTTCTCTGCCATTCTCAACATTCTGCCTTCTTCCCAACCCCAAAACACAACCCCCTCAACTTAACTTTCAGAGGGCCAAAGGCCTGAAGCCATCCCTGGCAGAAAAAGCTCAAAACGAGTCAGCTAACTGGGACGATCCTGCACTGCCAGGTTCCTCTTGATTATCATCTGCAAGAAAACCAAACAGAAAAACAGTGCCCATACTCAGCATCGCACTGCACAGTGCTAACACTTGTACTACACCCACTGCTAAATGGCCAAGACATCCTGCTCACCTGTTCCATCCCAATTCAAACATCCAATGCTGCAGCCATCACCTGGGGCACCTAAGATAGCCAGACACGAACATTACTGTTGTGCTTCTGAGAAATCAGTCGCGTGCTCCTTCTCCCTACTACACAGCTCACCTCAACTGCTCTTCCCATCGCAAAGGCAGCCCGCACAGCACCTGCAAAATCAAAGAGAAATGCTCAATGGAGTTGCTGTGTACTACATTGCTCTTAGACACCAATTTGGACAACCACCTCCTCACCGCTCAAACCATTTCTCAGCATGAAGCTCCACCCCTCTGAGGCTGCGTGTAGCACCTGCAAAAGAAAAGAGGTACTTGGGATACTAACGCAAAGCAGAAGCTGCCCCCAGCAATACCCATCTCCTGCTATGTTACCTTGACCGCTCTCCTGCCCAGCATCCATCATCTCAGGCTGCCATGTTGAGGCTTGCTCTCCACCTGTAATACACAAACAACAAGGGATGCTTTTAAGATCAAACTGAAAACGCAGATCAGCTATTTATATTGCCACTGGCCACATCTTCCCACCTACACCACAGCCGACTCGCCTCCCTATGGCACTCCACCCACAAGTCCATCAGCGGCATTTGGCACACAGGTAGTCCCTCTGCATCTGAAAAACAATATCAAAGAAGTCACTCGGATGCTCAGTGACGCCTTAACGGTTCCAGACCTCTCGCTTCCATTTAGCGGTACCATCTCTACCGCACACTACAGCCAGGCACAACAAATCCACAACCAAACCCAAACATTAAGTTCCATTCCCTTTGAATTTAAACTGCTCCGGTACTGCTCCACTGGATTCTCCCACACACTTTTGGTCATCCCCTCTGTGGCTGCAGAGCCAAGCAGAAACTACTCTCCTCATCACCCGCTGCACCTAGGGCTACTTCTTCTGCAAAGTATGGTATGCCCCCAGACTGCAAGGTGTCTGCCTATCAGCACATTAACCACAGAATCTTGCCCTTCTACCTCTGCTCACACTTATCACCTCCATGCATCGGGCAGAGCAGCTCCAGCCAGATACAAAACACACAAAGAACAACACCACACACAAGACAGATGTCGTGAAACAGGGACAAAAGAACTCACTGTAGGAAGAATGATTCCTGGACCAGACATGCCATCAGGCAAGACGCCGTATGGGGCTACAACAAAGTCTATGGGGGCCCTGGAAAAGTGAAGGACCGTGGCTCATTACAAAGAGATACAGCCGCAACTGGGAGGATGAACAAGCAAGAAGCCCTGTTTAAAGACCTAAAGATGCAGAGGATGCATGGAACGAGTCCCAGAACAGGGATCCAAGAAAATGGATGATTAACAAACAGATGCCGATGTAGACTGCAAGGCCGCAGCAAAAGAGTCATCTGATCCCAAACTTCCAAAACACAAGACCGATCCATGCTTTAGGATTGCGATGCAAGAAGAGCAGTGCCCGATCGAGACTGCATTGATGAGTACATGCATTCAGGACCCTAGACACGGTGCCCAAGGCATGTCCGGCATGCCTTGAGTGCAAAGAGGACATCAAGACCTGCAGAAAACTGAAGACGTGGCACACAGACTACAGAAACAAGATAACAGGAAGCCCTGCTGAAAGACCTAGAGGTGCAGAGGATGCACGGAACAAGTCCCAGAACAGGGATCCAAGAAAATGGATGACTAATGAACATGGATGCCGACACAGGCTGCAAGGCCGCAGCACAAGAGACATCTGATCCCAAGCTTCCAAAACACAAGACCGATCCATGCTTTAGGAATGCGATGCAAGAAGAGCAGTGCCCGATCGACACTGCATTGATGAGTACAAGCATTCGGGACCCTAGACATGGTGCCCAAGGCATGTCCGGCATGCCTTGAGTGCAAAGAGGACATCAAGACCTGCAGAAAACTTAAGACGTGGCGCACAGACTACAAAAACTAGATGACAACAGATGTGGGCTGGAACTGCCCTGCCCGTGCTAATTTTGGGCTGAGAAGTAGGCCCCTCTGCCTTTCCCTGCCCAAATAGGACTCTTCCTGCATGGTCCTCTCCCCTACGTTACTTTTAAAACCCCTCCCTGCCATCCCAAACATTCTCCCCTCTTCCCAGTTCCACCTGAGCCCTGGCCCCTCAACTTTGCTTTCAGAAGGCCAGGGGTCATCCTCAGCAGAAAAAGAAAAAACTCCAACAGCATCAGCTATGTGGGATGATCCTACAGTCACCAGGTTCCTCTTTGCCATCTGCAAGAAAATGAAATGGAAGACAAACAGTGCCAACAGTCAGTATTGCACTGGTCAATGTCAGTGTCTTGCACGACAACTTGCTCTGCCTAACTGCCACATTGCTCGCTCACTTGCTATGCGCCATTTCTAGTGTCAGATGCTGTGGCCATTATTACCTGGGACAACTAACTCCCAGAGAATTACTGTTATGCTTGTTGGAAGTCTGTCTCATGCTCCTTCTCCATACTACTCAGCTCATCTCAAATGCTCTTCCAATTCCCAGGGTGGCCCACACAGCACCTGCAAAACCAAGGGTAAATACTTAACCAAGTTGCCAAATACTATTTTCTTTGAGATATATCTAACTTCCTCCTCACCATCAGCCCCACAATGATGAGAATAAGCCTGACTACCTCACCAGTGCCACAGAATTCCATGTGGTCTGCTTACCTCTCCTCTCCACCGCTCCCATCATAGGAACATAGTAGTGGTGATACCCAGGACAAAAGATGAGCCACAGGGATCCAGATGTTAGCAGATTAGCCAACTTTAGTCTCAGGAATGAGGGAAAAAAAATATGCAAAAATATTCTAATTGAAAACCAGTAAAAGATGATAGATACAGAAGACAAAAAAACACAGGACACTCACCATGCAGCAATGGAGACTGGAATTACAGAGACCGTCAGTCAATGGAAAAACTCACAATGGTTGGATTGGACTACTCAAAAACCTAAACTGGAAACTCAATGACCGTAAAAACCATAACTGATAACAAGGATGAGGTAACAACTACTGCAAATGATACTAGAGCAAACCTCACTGGTAAGTTAAGGAAAAATCCAAGACTCTGCTAATAAGGGAGGCTTGCATGCCCACAGACTAGATGAAGAGTTGTTCTGCTGCTAACTGTCACAAGCCAAGATAACATCCATCCTCTTCCTTGAGAAATGCAAGGGAAAGTAGGGACAGAATCCTGCATTGCAGAAAAGCACAGACTCCATACCTTTAAGTAGCGAGGTCTCTGACATTCAGATGGATAGAGACAGGATGCATCCAAAGAAGTCAGTGGGGGAATACGGGAAGTAGAAGGCACAAGGGAAGAGATCTCGGAGCCCTAGAGATTACGTTTTGAGCGTAGTTGATGCTTCTCAAGATCAAACTCATCTGATGTTCAAACCAGACGATTGCTGCACAAAGGTCAAGAGGATCCATACCTTGTGTCTCAACTTCATCATATCACCCATGAGCTGCAGAGAGGGCAAACATGGATGGCCCTCACATTTGACTGCTAAACTAAACCGAGAAAGATTAATGAACCCATCTTGCTTCCCCTAACCATCCCCCAAGCCATTAAAGTCCTTCTCCCTCCTGAATGGTCAGAGAAGGAACCCTGCTCCTTCCTAAGAGTACCTGTGCTATTTTTTTAGCCCCCTAACCCTTCTACGTTGCTGCTCCTTAAGATCGGTGCTTCTAAACCCTTCCCTGTGTTCTGCTGGCCACTTCTATCTTCTGCCAGCCCACAGATTCAAACTCCCACTCTAGGCTTGCAAACTAAATTCTAGATTATTACAACCTACAAGGTGCCTTTTACAAACTGCAAAAGCTCTAGAGCCAAAGCATCATCCCACATGGAATGAAGGACAGCAACAAGTTGTCCTATAACCAGAAATTCTAGGCAAAGGCAAAGCCCACAGAATGAAATAAAAAGAAAGCAAACTATTGAAACATCTTGCCCCCTCCAACATCCAATAAAAACTACAGACCTTAAAAGAAAAGCACTCACCTCTGTAAACAAAACAAATGTACTTACAGCTGTGTATGCTGCTTAGCCTAGGCTGGTCCCAAACTCTTACCTCAAACAGCAGCTTCTGCTTCTCTAAAAAAGAAACAAAACAAACCCAAAGAAATCAACCAACCAACCAAAAACCTTACCAAAAAAGCTTAACCTACCCCAAAGCTGCAATGAATTGAAAGACTAGCAGAGCACTGATCTTAAGGAAGACCAGAAGCTGAATGACTCCCTAGTGGAAGGCCTGTGGCTTATATACCCCTGGGGCCTCCATACCCACCACCTGGGAATAGGGTGTGGCAAACCCCTCAAAGGCATAAATAGAGCCTGGGGAGCAGCTGTGTTTTATTAACTTTGCCTTACATTCACAGCAAGGAAAGCACTGAATGCAAAAAAGGAACTTTACTGGAAATAAGAGTATTTGCTCTTTTACTTGCTCTTTCACATTCCCCCCCTCCAGCTCTTTTTTTTTATTTTTCTCTTCTGTTTTCTCTCCCTTTTCTTTTCAGTTTTCTGTCTCTGTCCTGTGGCCATAGTTCTTTTTTCCTTTTCCATCTTTGTCCCAATCTATAGCCTTCTCTTTTTCCCCACAATTTCATGGGCCTTATCCCTGGAGTACTTTCTTTTTCTGTGCCTGCAAGTGCCTTCCTTTCTCTCTTTCCATCCTTCTCTTTTTCTCCCTATCCCTTTGTATTCCTCACTATTGTTAATCTAGTTTTTCCTTTCATTCTGTGTCTTGACAGTCCCTTTTCCTGCTCCTCTTTCCATTTCTGATCTTTTTTGCTAATCACTGTGCTTTTTTATAATCCTTTGTCTGCAGGGCTCCTAATTTCTCTGTTTTTCTTTAATACAGTCCCTTGTGGTTCTCAAACAAGTCAGCTCTACTTTATGTATCCATGTGGCTTTATAAGATTCTTTTGCTGAAATTTTCTTCTAAGATTTGCTCAGAAAAATATTGGTGAAAAGATCTCTGTGTTCATATCTTTGGGAGGTCTAAAGTGTCAGAGCTTTAGTGTGTGTTCTTCTCCTCTCTCCCTCCCTGCTTCAGCGCTCTGTGACTTAGAGGCACAGGCCCCTAGCTGACTTGCTTTTTGTACGTGCCTGGGATTCACATATCCCTGCAATTGGAGCCTGACTAATGATGTTGCAGCAGTGACTGTATTGAGTTCTGTGAGAGGAAGGGGTGTAACTCAGCTGATAAAAGCAAAGACTGTGTCTGTACTTGATGTAAATATAGGGGTTTCCCAGCCTGCCTTCTTTTGTCTGGGGACTGCTTTTATTTTTAGCTTGTCTATGACAGATTTATTGTGCTTATCAGCCTGGACATTTTAGCCTGATGACTACACAAGAGACATGGCTGCATGGGATGGTAAGACTGGTGGGAAAAAGGCAAGAAGAAGATCAATAACAAACAATTGCAAATACCCTCTAGAGTTTGCTACTTCTTCAGCTGCTGAGAAACAGGATGGTCTCTGTGACTTTGCTACTGTATGAGAGCACGACTAGGGCTGCAGTAGTGCGTTTCAGTCACCTAGTGGCAGCAGAGAGACACATTAATGGATGCGGGCTGCAGAACCACTTTTGTGTCACCCGGTGACAGCAGAGTCCCAGGTTAATTGACTCGACCACGACATGCAGAGTCAAACTTCACAACTCAGGAGAGTGATAAAGCAGGTATGTTTTATTTATAGGAGAGATTTTCTCCTCCTAGCTTGCACACCGTATTGTCTAACAAGCAGCTACTTATAGTGTAAAAAGATACATACTCATTAACGTGGGCTAGGCTACTACAATGAGTTCACTAAAAGGGCATTAGTATTACAATTATTTCCAATATTCCATTATCATAAGTCCACTCCTGGCCTCAGATGAATTGGCTGTGTTTCAAACCACAGAAACGGTTAGCCTTGGACAGTCTCTTTTCTCACTGAAGCAGAGCTACACAGCTTCTGCCTGGGCTCCGAGTGTTCCTGATAACATGTCCTTGTTTTGAAAAAATGCCTTCAATTCTTGTTACTGAATACCTGTGTTGGTTAACTCTTTCATTCTTTGTTTTAGGCTGCTGTACTGCTTTTCGGTCACCCGGTGGCAGGGAAGAGCCGGGTTTTATGACTCGGGCTGCAGTACCGCGTTTTAGTCACCCCATAGCAGCAGCGAGCCGGGTTAATCGATTTTGGCTGCAGAACCGCTTTTCGGTCACCCGGTGGAAGCAGAGACCCGAGTTAATCGAATCGGGCTGCAGTACCGCGTTTCGGTCACCCGGTGCCAGCAGAGAGCAGGGTTAATCAATTCGGGCTGCAGAACCACTTTTCTGTCGCTCAGTAGCAGGGAAGAGCCGGGTTTGACGACTCGGGCTGCAGTACCGCGTTTCGGTCACCCGGTGGCAGAAGAGAGCCGTGTTCGACGACTGGGCTACAGTAGTGCTTTTCTGTCGCGCAGAGGGAGCAGAGAACCGGAATAATAAGAGGAAGCTGCTGTCGGCAGCAAACAACAGTGCTTTCCTGCTTCGCTCATTTTTTCTTCTCTGTCCTTCCAGTTCCCCTCATCCTAGGCTGTGACCCATATAAAGATGAGAAGAGAATCTCCCACAAATTAAGTGTCAAAAGTTTTCACTTGTGCCCCTGAATGGAAACCACCATGAAAGTCAGGACTTGCAAGACTGTAAACGGCATCACTGGACTAAGTTTTATAAACAACCAGTGAGAATACCATTTATTTTAGTATTTATTCTGGGTTTTGTACATGATTAAGAATTATTTGGACTAAATCATCTCTCATCAAATATAAATGCTTCACAGTAAGATATTCTCAATCACGTTTGTGTGAAAGTTTGGCACAGAAAAGCAGCCCAGGCACCCTCTTAGTGTTAAAATATATTATTTCCATCAATGTTTACAGAAGGGTGCAGCAAGAGGAACAATTCTTTCTGACTGTACCACTCAAAATGCTTCTACAGACAGACAGTGCTGCAATGAACACACGCTCTGGGCTTGTTGAAGGGGTCACAGGGCTTGTGTTTGGGTCTCTGTGCCTAATTTTGGGGGTCTCTGTGCCTAATTTTGGGGGTCTCTGTTCCCATTTTGGAGACCACTGTGCTTGTTTTAGGGTGTCTTTGCTCATTTGGGGGGCTCTGGTCCCATTTTCAGGTTCTTGAGGCTTCTTTTGGGGTCTCTGAGACCATTTTTTGAGTCTCTGCCCACTTGGGGGACTTGGTTTTTTGGGTCTCTGAGCCCATTTTGGGGACCTTAAGCTTGGGTCTCTGGGGTTCATATTGGCACCTCGGTGCCCATTGTTGTTGTCTCTGGGCTTGTTTTGTGTGTGTCTGCATTCTTTCTTTGTGTCTCTGCTCCTATTTTTGTGCCCTCTGTGTATGCACCACCCCAGGCTCTCTATTAATCATAGGATGTCACTGTTATTCTTCTCTTCACTAGCATGTCTGTGCTTCAGGCAGAGCAGCTCCAACCAGACAAACATCCACAGATGTGCCTGGCTGAGTCAAGAGCTCTGGCTGGAAATCAGGAAAAAGAGGAAAATATACAAACTCTGGCAGAAGGGGCAGGTGACTTGTGAGGACTACAAAGATGAAGTGAGATGGTGTAGACAAAAGAATCAGAAAGGCTAAAGACCAATTAGAACTTAGATTGGCCGATTCTGTGAAAGATAATATGAAATCCTTCTAAAAATGCATCAATAACAAAAGAAGGACCAAGAAGAATTTCCATCTTTTACTGGATGCAGGGGGAAACAATAGTTACAAAGGATGAAGATAAGGGGCTTACAGCCACCTTTGCCTCAGTCTTTAATCATAACGTGAGATGTTCCCTGGATACTCCACCTCCTGAGCCAACACGGGTTCACAAAAGGCAGGTCTTGCCAAACTAACCTGATTGCCTTCTATGACAAAGTGACTCAAGTACTGGATGATGAAAAGACTGTGGAGGTAGTCTTTGAGGACTTCAGTAAGGCGTTTGACACAGTTTCTCACAGCATTCGGCTTCAGAAGCTGTCAGCCTCTGGCCTGCACAGGTGCACACTCTCCTGAGTTGAAAAGTATTTGGATGGCTGGGCCCAGACAGTGGTGGTAAATGGACTTAACTCCAGCTGGAGGCCAGTTACAAATTGGTTTTCCCAGGGCTCAGAACTGGGTCCAGCCCTGTTCAATATCTTTATCAATGACCTGGATGAAGGCATTGGGTGCACTTTTAGCAAGTTTGCAGATGACAACTAAGCTGGGTGGAAGCGTGGATCTAATAGAGGGTAGGGAGGCTCTGCAAAAGGACCTGAACAGGCTGGAGCGATGGGCTGAGACCAATGGCATGAGGCTTAACAAGGCCAAATGCAGGGTCCTGCACTTGGGGTGCAACAACCCTATGCAGTGCTACAGACTAGGAGAAGTCTGGCTTGAAAGCTGCCTAGAGGAGAAGGATCTGGGGTGCTGGTTGACAGCTGACTGAACATGAGCCAGCAATGTGCCCAGGTGGCTGTGAAGGCCAAGAGCACATTGGCTTGTATCAGAAACGGCGTGACCAGCAGGTCCAAGGAAGTTATTCCCTCTCTGTACTTGGCCCTGGTGAGACTGCACCTCTACTACTGTGTTCAGTTCTGGGCCCCTCACCACAAGAAGGATATTGAGGCTCTGGAGTGTGTCCAGAGAAGAGCAACGAATCTGGTGAGGGGGCTGGAGAACAAGTCTTATGAGGAGCGGCTGGAAGGGCTGGGGTTGTTTAGCCTGGAGAAGAGGAGGCCGAGGGGAGACCTTATAGCTCTCCAAAACTACCTGAAAGAAGGTTGTGCAGAGTAGGGAGCTGGCCTTTTCTCCCAAGTGACAGAGGATAGGACAAGAGGGAATGGCCTCAAGCTCCACCAGGGGAGGTTCAGGCTGGCCATCAGGAAAAAAATTTTCAGGGAAAAGGTCATTGGGAACTGGAACAGGCTGCCCAGGGAGGTGGTCGAGTCGCCTTCCCTGGAGATGTTTAAGGGACAGGTGGATGATGTGCTGAGAGACATGGTATAGGGAGTGTTAGGAATGGTTGGACTCAATGATCTATTGGGTCCCTTCCAACCTAGTGATTCTATGAGGCTGTACACAGGGAGGAAGAACTAAACAAGGCTCCCTTGCTCCAAGAGGAAAGGGCTAGAGACCTGCTTAGGCAAATTAGGTATTCATGTCTATGGGGCCAGAGGGGATTCACCCAATGATAGTGAGAGCTGGCAGACATGCTTGCCAAACCTCTTTGCACCACCTACCACCAGACCTGGCTGACTGGTGAAGTTCCATTGGTCCAGAGCGTGGCAGATGTTGCACCCATTTACATGAAGAGCTGGAGAGAAAGGAAACTACAGACCTGTCAGTCTGACCTCAGTGCAAGGGAAGGTCATGGAGCAGGTTGTCTTAGGTGCAACATACAGGACAACTGGGTGACCAGGCTCACTCAGCGTGGGTTTATGAAAGGCAGGTCCTGCCAAACTAACCTGATCACTTTCTATGAGGAAGTGACCTGCTTGATGGATGAGGGAAAAATTGTGGATACAATGTACCTGACCTTTATGGAAGCCTTTGACACAGTATCTCACAATATTCTCCTTGAGAAACTGGCTACCACTGGCCTGGAGAGGCATACCCTCTGCTGGGTTAAAAACTTAGTGATGGCTCAGCCCAAAGAACAGCAGTAAATGGTCTAAAATCTAGTGGGAGACTGGTAACAAGTGGTGTTCCCCAGAGCTCAGTGCTGAGTCCAGGGCAGTTCGATATCTTTATGAACGATGTGGATGGTGAGGTTGAATGTACCCTTAGCAAGTTAGTGGATAACATTAAAGGAGGAAGAAGTGTCGATCTATTGGAGGGTAGGAAGGCTGTGCAGTGGGATCTGAACAAGTTGGATCGAGGGGCTGTGGCCAATGGGATGAGTGCAAGCATTCAGAACCGTAGAAACAGTGCCCAAAGCACATACTTGTGTGTCTTGAACACAAAGAGGATGTGCAGACCAGCAGAAGATCTAAAACACAGGACACTGACTAGATAAACTACAAAACAATACAGACAGAGGCTGGAATTGCCCTGCCTGTCAGAGGCTGGTGTTTGGCTGAAAAGTAACCCTCACCCATATTTACCTGCCCAAAGAAGATTATTCCCACATGTCCCTGGTCCGCCAACTTAGCTTTCAGAGCAGCAAGAGTCTGAAACTGCCCATCACAGGAAAAGCTCAAACCACATTGTTTTGCAGAATCAAACCCAATAACCCAAAATGAATTATAAAGCAGGTATGTTTATTTCCAGAGCTGGGGTGCAAGGGGATTCTCCTCCTAGCTTGCACACCGTATAAATTTACAAGCAGTTACTTATAGTGTCAAGATATGCATAGTTATAAGCACCTACTACATATTCATAACCTTTCCCCACTTTGTATTATAACTAGTTCTGGAAAGTTAACTCCAGTCTTCAATCTGTGTAGTGCCTCCTGGTGGTCATAGGCCCAGATATTAGGGATGAAGTAAGAAGTCTTCCACACCAGAAATTTTTTCTCCTTGAACTTTGCACAGATGTAGTCTCCTCTGGCTGTTTTCAAACTCGTGAACCAAAAGCAGCCAATGCCCACTAATCATTAAACTTCTGCTAGCTTACTCGTTCATTATCAGCCTCCAAGGACTTCAAGGTGAACAGCACCAAGCTGTAATGAAAACTCCCAACCGCCATGTCTGCTTTTGCTCATCAATGGGGCCTAACTAGAGCGATTCTACTGTCACGCAGTTCCTCTTCATCATCTCCATGAAAACCAAATAGAAAACACACAATGTCCACAACCACCATCACGCTGCTGCTCACTGCTAACATCTTGTACTACACCGACACACACCCACCGCAAAACTGCCAAGGCATTCTGCTCACCTCCTGCATGCTCACTCAAAATGTCAGATGCTGCAGCTGTCATCACTTAGGGCACCTCAGATAAGAGAGACAAAATTAATGTTGCACTTGCACAAAATTAGGTTCACGCTCCTCCCTACTACCCAGATCACCTCAAATGCTCTTCCTTTTCCAAAGGCAGCTTGTGTGGAACATGCAAAACCAAAGAAACGCTCAACTGAGTTACGATGTACTACTTTGCTCTTAGACACCCATTTGGACAACCATCTCCTCACCTCTCAAACTACTTGTTGAAATGAAGCTTTGCCCCACTGAGGCTGCATGAAGAGACTGCAAAAGAAGAGCGGTGCTTAGATACGATCAAAATACACAGGCTGTGCCCAGCAATTCCCATCTCCCACTCCATTACCTGGACTATCCATCCCCCCAGCCTCCATCATCCTGTTAGGCCACGGTGAGGCACGTGCTCCAAGACGCAAACAGCAAATGTTGGTTGTAACATCATGGATTATAAAACACCTGAACAATAACCATGACTTCAGGCAACTAACCATTCCTCTCCTTGACCAAGTCTGCGCCAGGGCTACTACACCCACATAAGCAGGTCATATAGCCGTAGGTCACATATTCCCAACAAAACCAAAGCAGACCCACCTACCTATGACACTCTATGACCAATGCCATCAGTGACCTTTGCTTCACAGGATGTCCCTCTGCATCTGAAAGACAATAACAAAGAACTAACCTCTGACACGCACACTCCAACAGTAATACATAAACATCAAAGGACGGCTGTCCCTTCAAGGACATTAAGGCAGACGAACAATAACTGCTGCTTCACATAACTCACTATCGCTCTCCTCACCCAATTCAGCTCCACTGCCACTATTGTGCTTGGCTCATTGCTCAGTACTTGCAAAGTAAAAACACAAAATAAAAACCCATTATCTAGTCATATACCCATGGACCTTCTCCCCTCTTCCCAGCCTACGTCCCTCAACTTCGCATTCAGAGGGACAGGACTGAAGCTGTCCTTAGACAAAGCAGCTCAAATCACATCGGTTAAGTGGAACAATCCTGCAGTCACCAGGTTCCTCTTCTTCATCTGCAAGGAAACAAGAAGAAAAAAACCAGTGCCCAATTCTGCCCACCCCCACCCCACCCTGGCCCTCCCATCATCGCAAGCCTTTTGCTTTTACACTTTCAAATTATTCTTTATTCTCACACAGAGCACTTAACTCACATTGCGGAAGGGGAAGGGTTAACTCACACGCACAGCACCTAACACACAACTCGCATACCAGGAAGGGGGAAAAAGGGAGGGGCACTCTCAGTCCCTTCTCCCATTTTTCTCCTTTTTTATCCTTCCCTCCTTCTAGCTAGGTATTGTAAAATTTCATCCTTTGCAGCCTTCCATTCCAAAGGTCCTAAGTAAATATACCCATTTGCCGGCTCAATGGACGTTTGCAATTAAAAGGCTTCATAGGTGCATTCCTAGGATCAAGACAAACAGGGCTTCTAAACAATTTGCAAGTCCTTCAACATTTTGAGTTCAGTCCACCTCTGAGGAAGAACGTCCCCCGGTAAGCTATCCCTCTCAATTCCACTGCTACTCTGTTATACGTCAAACAATTCACAGAATATACTTATAACATAAAACACACAACATATAACAGTGATCACTCGCTTCATTCTTCTTCGGCTGTTTCCTTGGCAGGAGAGCAGAACCGCAGATCGGAACTCCGCATTCGCTTCGCACTCAATTGCGCATCTCATGCAACCACACACTCACATACAAACACTCCACAACATAGGAGAAGTTTAGAATGAGCTCTTAACGATGTTAAAATATACACGGCACCGATACTGAAGATATGCAACAGGTGTAGAAGATGATAGCTATCTCGTATGCAGCACTCCTGCTTCCTCAGCAAGGAGAACCCAATTCGTAATAGTATTATACTATAATATTATCTTGTCTATATTACCATAATCCCTCACTCCGCGTCTCCGCCTAATGAGAATCTTGGGATTATATTTTACCCACTGTTCTGCTATCACAGCAGCGAGCATCCGTACCAGACCACAACAGCAAATTCGCTGTTTTACCCAGGGGCAGGCAGTGCCACCTCCTCACCCCGCGCAAGTAGGGGATTCATATCCCTCCCTCACGGACTTATGGGGTCTTGACAAAGCAACCCTAACCCTTCGTCACCACATGAGGCATCCCATCCACGATTTACAGACTTATCCCCTACTACCCTGCAGGTAAATCCAAATTATTCTACTGTATCATACATAAATCGCATACCTGGTCTGCCCGCTGATGGTCTCTCCCTCCCCAGCGATCGAGTAGAGATGGGAGATTCTCCGGAGAAACAGCTTACTGGGGCGCGCCTTAGAATGTCCCACTCCCCACCGATCCTGCAGCCAGGCAGAGAGGGTGTCCCATCTGGGGTGCCAAATTGTTTTGCAGAATCGAACCCTATAACCCAAAATAAGTTATAAAGCAGATATGTTTATTATCAGTGCTAGGGTGCAAGGGGGTTCTCTTCCTAGCTTGCACACCATATAGCTTAACAAGCAGCTACTTCTAGTGTAAAGATATGCATAGGTAAAAGTGCCTACTACATATTCCTACCCTTTCCCCACTTCTATTATAATTAGTTCTGGAAAATGCGCTCAAGACTCACACCTGCGTAGTGCCTCCTGCAGGTCATGGGCCGGGGCCTCAGAAATGAAGTAGGAAGTCTTCTTCGGGATGAATATTTTTCTTTTTGAACTTTGTGCAGGCTCAGTCTCCTCTGGCTGCTTTCAAACTCGTGAACTAAATGGAGCCATCTCTCTGCATTCCAATGCCCACTTATCACTAAACTCCCGCTAGCTGGCTCCTTCATTATCAACTTCCAAGGTCTTCAAGGCGAAGAACACCAAGCTCTAACAAAACCTCCCAACCCCCCTTGTCTGCTTTCACTCATCAATGGTACCCAAGGTGAGGAGAAACATTATACATTCTGAGGGCCTGAAAGGGTCAAAAGCAGAATGATGAAGCCAGAGGCCTTGAGAGCAGTGTTCTGTGGGGCCTGAAAGGGTCGATAACAGAAAACTGTGCTGAGATTAAAAGCCGCTCCTCCTGGAAGGGAGGATGCGGACACAGAGGTTCTTGGCAGTATAATGCGTTTCTCCCTATTCCAGGGCCCAAGCTAAATGTATACACTCCAGGAACACCTGCAGATCTAGTTAAGGATGTTATGTGAACTCTGGACAGACGCGTAGACCCTTGTTTTGTAGAACTTGTAGAGCCTGCTTTCTCACAACAAGAATAATAATAAAGTATGTAAACAGTGCATACAAGTACGATGTTATCTCAACCAGAAGAGTATAAAAACTCCGTTTGGAGAATAAAATGTTGCTACTTGCCACCAGAGCGGTAGTCCATCTGTCGATTTAGGCGTCCCTGTGAGCTGGTCTCCGTCATTTGGTGCCGAAACCCGGGATACTCGGTTGCTAAAGGACAGGACGTCGCTCGCCTTCACGAGCCGCGGTTGGTAAGTTGGAAACGAGGGCGAGGACAAGGGTATTTTAGACAGACGACAAAAAAATGAGAATTGCTTCAAGTAACGAACGTAGTGGTTTTGCTAGCATGTTAAAGTCTCTGCCTGGTGCTAGAGGAGTAAAGATTACTAGAAAACAGATTGATCGTTTTTTAAATTTTGTGATATATGTGCATGTCTTGAGTGTTGTGTGTGTTCAGTGCCGTGTGTAATTTAAATATTCATACCATCATGCTGTTCTTATTGACCGGTCGTAAACAATATTGTATAAGCATATTAAGCTAGCTCTCAAAAGAGTGGTTCTATGTGTGTACGTGTGTGTGTGTTTAAAGCGCTTTAAACATTTGTAAGACTTGCAAATTGGGTTTTGGTTATATTGAGCCTCTGTTTTGATTAATCTTTAAAATGCAACTCTGAAACCTTTCAATCTCAAACGTCCACTAAGCCGGCAAACAGGTAGATTTACCTGGGACCTTTGAAGTGAAAGGCTGCAGATGACAAGATTTTAAAATAAATATATAAAAAAAAAAAAAAAAAAAAAAGAAAAAAAAAAGAAAAAAAAATAGAAAAAAGAAAGAAAATATGAAATACAGAAAGAAAAACAGAAAAGAAAACGGAAAAAGAAAAAATAGAAAAATAGAAAAAAGAACGTAGAAAACAAAACAAAACAAAAAAATGAAAAAAACCCCAGCCCTGTGGCTGTGTGTGAGTTCCCCCCACCACCCCCTCCCCCCCCCCCCTTACTCCTGATTTTGTTTGAAAGTGAAGGTTTTTTGTTTTGCTTCAGCTTGGGAGTTTCTATCTCTCTCTAGGGGAGTAACAGTTTATGAAGAACACTCTGCATTCCAGTGTCCCTTATCAGATCAGCAACTGCTGGGTCCTAGTGCAGACAGCCATAAAGGGAATTTTAGCCAGATACTAATGAAGACATGATTTAAGATCCCAAAAGAAGTATCCTCTGAGAGTAAAAAACTGCAAAGGAATAGAAAAGTTAATGCATTTGCACCTTTGAGAATTTCCATACAGGTAAAAACAGATAAAAGAAGCCGGGGGTAAACCGTTAACATCAAAGAACCAAAGAAACCAGCAACCCAGCATGTGGCGGAGACGTGTGACAACAGTAAATGCTCCTGCTTGGATCTTCTCTACAGCCTCCTCAATAATAAGGGATTGCAGGTTTTGGTCCTATTGGTAAAGGTTTAAGTGTTTTGGTTAGTAGGTCATTCGAGTGTCACTTTGCAAAGTCTTTTTGTGTAACCTGGTGTTATTAATTCTGATTTTACTGGACAAATACAAGCTACGGTTTATATTCCTTTCCCACCTGTGTATATCACCCAAAGCAGTTGTATTACTCAATTAATACCATTTCAAAGATTGTATTAGAGAAAATAGGCCTTCAAGTCGCACCTGGAAAAAATTCAAACCTGGAAATATCTTGAGTGGAAAATTTTGAATGCTACAATTGAACCCCAGCAAGCCAAATTGCAAATAGTAGTTAAAACAATTTACAAAAGCTCCTAAAAACAATCAATCGAGTTAAACCTTATTTGGGTATAACTAATGCAGAACTAAGTCCATTATTTGATCTTCTTAAGGGAGGACGTGGCTTTAATAGCACCTTGTACTTTTAGGAGTGATACACAACAAACTTTGGGTGAAATTGAAAAAAGCATTGCTCAGAAAAAAAAAAAAAAAAAAGCCCATAGACGACTTGATGGTCATCCAATATGTATGTTTTTGTTATTCTGTGTCAGGCATTTGCTGATCATAGACTTAAAGGACTGTTTTTATACCATATTGCTAGATCCTGATGACTGTCACAGATTTGCTTTTAGTGTTCCTTCTATTAACTACAGCGAACCTATGGACCGCTATCAATGGAAAGTTTTACCTCAAGGTATGGCTAATAGTCCTACATTATGTCAGAAATTTGTGGATAAAAGTCTTAAACAGACGAGACAGTGTTTTCCATCATTGATTTGTATCCACTATATGGATGACATCTTGTTGGCTGCTGAATCTGTCGAATTACTAGTAGCGGCCTATTCCCATATGGAGCAACAATTGGAATGAAATGGGCTGAAGATAGCCCAAGATAAAATACAGCGAACTTTTCCTTTTAGATACTTGGGGTTTCAGCTATACCCTAAGTATTTTGCACCACAAAAAATTGCCCTTTCAGTACAACACCTGACAACCTTAAATGATTTTCAGAAACTTTTGGGTGATATCAATTGGATAAGGCCATTCCTGAAACTCACCACTTCAGAGCTTAGCCCTTTGTTTAAAATATTGGAAGGAAAACCTGATCCTAATTCTCCTCGTAAATTGATGAAAGAAGCATCTCAAGCCTTGGCAAAAGTTGAGAAGGCCATGGCAGATGCTAAATTGACTTATGCTGATTTAACTAAACCTTGGGAATTACTTATTCTTCCCACTAAGTTGTCTCCCACTGGGGTATTGTATCAAGATGGAATCCTCTGTTGGATCCATGGCCGTCATAGTCAAAATGTTGCCCTAAAATCATATCCTCATAAAATTGCAGAGTGTGTAAAACAAGGGTGAAAATTAAGTATAACTTATCTTGGAAAAGAACCAGCTAAAATAGTCCTGCCTTATAAACCAGATCAAATTACATGGCTGCTCAATATGATGGATGAGTTTGCTTTATCCCTTGCAAATTTTCCAGGGGAAATATCCAGTAAATATCCATTGAACAAATTACTTAGCTTCACCACATACCATTCTGTTGTTTTCCCAACGATTGTAAGACAAGCACCTCTAAAAGACGCTTTGACTGTGTATACTGATGGTTCTTCAAATGGTCGTGCTGTGTTATTAGCACCATCTAATCATTATGTTTGGATATTACAGGACGTATCTGCACAAATGGCTGAATTATATGCTGTCTATCAAGCCTTACTGAAATATGCTCAGACTTTGAATATCATCACGGATAGCCTATACATTGTGCAAGCCTTGTACATGCTTGAAACAGTACCACTCATAAATCCTAAAGTGACTTTTATCCAACAGCATTTGAGCCTTATACAATCCCTGCTGTTACAAAGGGATTGTCCAGTTTTTGTGGGACACATTCGTAGTCATTCTAACCTGCCTGGTCCTATGGCACAAGGTAATCAAGCAGCTGATAATCTGACGAAACCACAAGTATATAACATATCCAAAGCCACACACCTACATGAATTACATCATTTATCAGCTCGAACTTTAAGAAAAATGTGTAGTATTACTCGACAACAAGCGCGATCAATAGTTAAGAACTGTCCCTCCTGTGCTCCATTATTACCTGCCCCTCAATATGGTATCAACCCTAGGGGCTTATTACCTAATGATTTATGCAAATGGATGTCACTCATATTCCAGCCTTTGGAAAACTTTCATATGTTCATGTCACCATAGATACTTTCTCACATTTTTCCGTGGCATCTGCCCTGTCAGGAGAAAAAATTATCACATGTATGTACTCATTTACTCTATTGTTTTAGTGTCCTGGGAATCCCAAAAACGATTAAAACTGATAACAGCCCTGCCTATACCAGTCAAGGATTCAGAACCTTTTGTCAGCAATTTTCCATCCAACACAAAACGAGTATTCCATATAATCCACAAGGGCAAGGAATTGTTGAAAAGTATAATCATCTTTTGAAAACTCAAATTAAAAAAATAAAAAGGGGGACATGGGGGGTAAAGGATAACCCATTTTCTTTATTATCGCATGCCCTATGCGTCCTCAATTTTTTAACATTGGACGAAGATGGTCAATCTGCTGCTGACAGACAATGGAATCATAAAATTAATATTAAGCCTGAGGTATACTGGAAAGACCCAATGAATGGAAAAATGTATGGTCCTGATCCGGTACTGATCTGGGGCAGAGGGTATGTTTGTGTTCTTCCTACAGACGAAACTTCGCCACGGTGGATTCCGGAAAGGCGCATCCGACATGCCAAAAACAAGAATGGGGAAACTACGGCGACGAATGCAGAGGCTGTCGTTGAGCCGAGACTGGGAGACGGGGATTCGATTATTAGCAATGTTGCTGAGCACCCTATGGCTGTTACAACACGGATGTAAGGCAGAAACATATTGGGCCTTTGTTCCCAACCCTCCTGTTATCCATCCAGTTACATGGGAAGAGCCGACAGATATTCCCATATATAATAATCAGACTATGTTTATGGGACAATATTCTGATAAACATATTGTGATCTTTTCAGCACGTTTTAATTTTTCTGGAAGGTTAGATGGCAATCCAATGTGTTTTCAAATCAATCGTACCGAATCATCATGTGAGGAGGTGATTATCCAACATGACTGGGACACTAATGTGTCATGCAGAATATCGTACTATTTGTGTAACCCCAGTAGAATATAATTGTACTATGTTTTCATGGGATAAAATCCAAAGTCACTTACAAGGCATTTGGAATAATGCTAACACCTCTCTGGATTTGGATAAATTAAAGCAACATATTCAAGATATGTTAAACTCCCATAAGGTAGATCTATCAGTAGCCAAACAGGCAGAAACCTTTGTTAATGCTTTGAGATCTGCCTTTCCATCTTTTGAATCTTTTAAACAAGGGATTTATGGCTTAATAACAATTGCTATTGTAATTCTTTTGGGACTACTTGTCTGTCCATACATCTTAAGGCTTATCATAAAACAGTTTCGGCAAATAGTCGTGGACATGAAAAAAATGAAATTGGAACACATTAAAGATAAACCGATTCCGCTTTCAATTTAAAAAGAAAGGGTGAAATGAGGAGAACCATTATACATTCTGAGGGCCTGAAAGGGTCAAAAGCAGAATGATGAAGCCAGAGGCCTTGAGAGCAGTGTTCTGTGGGGCCTGAAAGGGTCGATAACAGAAAACTGTGCTGAGATTAAAAGCCGCTCCTCCTGGAAGGGAGGATGCGGACACAGAGGTTCTTGGCAGTATAATGCGTTTCTCCCTATTCCAGGGCCCAAGCTAAATGTATACACTCCAGGAACACCTGCAGATTTAGTTAAGGATGTTATGTGAACTCTGGACAGACGCGTAGACCCTTGTTTTGTAGAACTTGTAGAGCCTGCTTTCTCACAACAAGAATAATAATAAAGTATGTAAACAGTGCATACAAGTACGATGTTATCTCAACCAGAAGAGTATAAAAACTCCGTTTGGAGAATAAAATGTTGCTACTTGCCACCAGAGTGGTAGTCCGTCTGTCGATTTAGGCGTCCCTGTGAGCTGGTCTCCGTCACCAAGGCATGTCCGGCATGCCTTGAGTGCAAAGAGGACATCAAGACCTGCAGAAAGCTTAAGACTTGGCTCACACACTACAGAAACTAGATGACAAGAGACACGGGCAGGAAGCCCCGCGGAAAGACGTAGAGATGCAGAGGATGCACGGAACAAGTCCTGGAACAGGGATCCAAGAAAATGCATGTCTAACGAACATCTAACGGATGCCGACGCAGGCTGCAAGGCTGCAGCAAGAGACAACAGACCGGAAATTTCCAAATGACAAGACCCATCCACGCTTTAGGATTGTGATGCAAGAAGAGCAGTGCCCGATCGACACCGCATTGATGAGTACAAGCATTTGGGGCCCTAGAGACGATGCCCGAGGCATGTCCCACATGCCTTGAAAGCAGAGAGAACATCAAGACCTGCAGAAAACTTAAGACGTGGCACACAGACTACGGAAATGAGACAACAACAGACACGGGCTGGAGCTGCCCTCCCCATGCTAGTTTTGGGCTGAGAAGTCGGCCCCTCTGCCTTTGCCCGACCAAATGGGACTCCCCCTGCATGGCCCTCTCCCTCTACGTTACCTTTAAAACCCCTCCCTGCCATCCCCAACCTTCTTCCCTCTTCTCAGCCCCGTTCGCTCAACTTAGCTTGCAGAGGGCCATGACTGAAGCTCTCCTTGCCCGAAGCAGCTCAAATCACCTCGGTTAACTGGAACAATCCTGCAGTCCCCAGGTTCCTCTTCATCATCTGCAAGGAAACAAAAAGAGAAAAACAGTGCCAACCATCAGCACCACACCGCTCAGTGCCAACATCTTGGACTACACCTCCACCCCCACTGCAAAAGCGCCAAGGCATTCTGCTCACCTGCTCCGTGCTCGCTCAAACATCAGGCCCTGCAGCTGCCATCGGCTGAGGCACCTACAGTTCCAAGAGACAAAATTACTTTAGTGCTTGTGAGAAAGTCAACTCTATCACATCCCTTCTCTCCACGATCCAACCTCACCTCAGACGCTCATCCAGTTCCAGAGGCAGCCCCATCGGCAGCAGCAAAAAACACAAAGTCTCAGCTGAGTAAAAAAACCCAAAAATTCCTAAAGTAACTGAGCACACTTAAAAGCAGCAAAGACTTGAAAGAACAGCAGAGCACTGATCCCAAAGAAGATCAGAAGCTGAATGACCTCCAGAGGGAAGGCCTGTGGCTTATATACCCTTGAGCCTCCCCACCCACCACCTGGGAACAGGGTGGGGTGAACCTCCTCAAAGGCATAAATAGGGCCTGGGGAGCAGCTGTATTTTATTAACGGCCTTATGTTCACAGCAGGAAAAGCACAGAATGCAAAAAAGGAATCTTAGCAGGAATAACAGCATATGTCCTTTCAATATAATATTGTGCTAGTGGCGTGACTAGGTATTGAATATTTTAGGGTTGGACTTCTTGGTTCTTTGTATTTATAGTGCTGTCATACTACTTTTTTTTCCTTGGTTTTCCTGTATTCCTCTTCTTTTGTTTTTCTGTTCTGTCTTCTCTCCTTTTTCTTTCAACCCTTCTGTCTCTGTCCTGCACCCGTAGTACATTTTTCCTTTTCCAACTTTGTTGCAATCTGCTTCCTTCTCTTTTTCTCCACAATTTCACTGGCCTGATCCTTGAGTTCTTTTTTTCTCTGTGCCTGCAAGTGCCTTGTCTTCCTCTCCCTTTCCATTCTGCTCTTTCTCTCCCTATCCCTTTGTATCACTCACTGTTGCTGTTCTAGTTTTTCCTTTCATTCTGTACCTTCACAGGCCCCTTTCTTGCTCATCTTGCTATTTCTGATCTTTTCTGCTAATCCCTGCCCCTTCTTTTAATCCTCTGTCTGCATGGCTCCTAATGCCTCTCTTTTTTTAAACCAGTCCCCTGCACTTCTCAAACAAGTCAGCTCTTCTTTATGTACCCACATGGCTTTATAAGATTCCTACTCACTCTGAAATTTTCTTCTAAGCTTCTGCTCAGAGACGTGTTGGTGAAAAGATCCGTGTGTTGATATTCAGGATGCCTAAAATGGCAGAGCTTCAGTGTATTTTCTTCCCCTCTCTCCCTCCCTGTCCCAGTGCTCTGTGGCTTAGAGGCACATGCTCCTAGCTGACTTGCTTTTTGTACATGCCTGAGATTCACAGATCCCTGCAGTGCCAGCCGACTAATGATGTTGCAACAGTGATCGTATTGAGTTAGTTCTGTGAGAGGAAGGGGTGCAACTCAGCTGATAAAAGCAAAGGCTGTGTCTGTACTTGGTGTAAATATAGGAGTGTCACTGCCTTTCCTCTTATGTCTGGGGTCTGCTTTCACTTTTAGCTTCTCTGAGCTAGCTTTATTGTACTTGTCAGCCTGGACATATTAGCCTGACGACTACACAAAACATGTAGCTGCATGCAATGGTAAGACTGATGGGAAAAGGGCAAGAAGAAGATCAGTAACAAACAGCTGAAAATGCCCTTGAGAGTTTGCTACTTCTTCAGCTGCTGAGAAATAGGACAGTCTCTGTGACTTTGCTACTGCATGAGACAGATCAAAGACATTTAATCAATGTTAAATTCTATCTAAATGGTGTATGAGAATATGGTTATGTAATGCATACTGTATGTAACTTAATGATAGGCTTCTGAGAGCTGTATCTCAGTGAATAAAATATTCACTGCACTCTGGACAAGTTTTAACAAGGATTATTGATACTTAGTGAAAAATAATGTATATGTAATTAACTTATATAAATTAAATCAGGCCTGACCGTGCTACTTATATAAAAGACTTTCATTAAACCACCAACACATTATATTTAAGTCACCCAGTGACAGCCAAGAGCTTGGTGCTCTCGCTCCACTGTGCATGCAGGGCCACGTTTCTGTCACCCGGTGGCAGCAGAGAACCACGTTAATTGATTCAGACTGCAGAACCACTTTTCTGTCACCAGGAGGCAGCAGAGAGCCAGGTTTGACGAGTCAGGCAGCAGTAGCACGTTTCTGTCACCCCGTGGCAGCAGAGAGCCGCGTTAATCGATTCGGACTGCAGAACCGTGTTTCGGTCACCCGGTGGCAGCAGAGAGCCGCATTTGATGACTCGGACTGCAGAACTGCTCTTCTGTCACCCAGAGGCAGCAGAGAGCCGGAATAATGAGAGGAAGCGGCCATCGGCCCCAGCCAAGTGTTTTCCTCCTTCGCCCATTTTTTTCCTTCTCTGTCCCTCCAATTCCCCCCATAGTGTCATAGCATAGTTAGCATTGGAAGGGACTTTAAAGATCATCTAATTCAAACTCCCCTGCCATGGGCAGGGACACTAAAGCAGGCTGCCCAAGGCCCCATCCAACCTGTACTTGAACACCTCCAGGGATGGGACAGCCACACCCTCCTTGGGCAACCTGTTCCAGTGTCTCACTGCTTTCACGGTGAAGAAATTCTTCCTAACATCTAGCCTAAATCTGCTCCTCTCCAGTTTATACCCGTTCCTCCTGGTCCTATACCCCTAAGCCCTTACAAATAGACCTTCTCCAGCTTTCCTGTAGGCTCCCTTCAGGTACTGGAAGGTTGGTATGAGATTTCCTCTGAGCTTTCTCTTCTCCAGGCTGAACAGGCCCAACTCTCAGCCTGTCCTCATAGGGAAGGTGCTCCAGCCCTCTGGTCATCTTTGTAGCCCTCCTCTGGACCCATTCCAACAGCTCCATATCCTTCTTATGTTGAGGATTCCAGAACTGGACACAGTATTCCAGATGAATATTCCTCGCACAAGAAGGGAACAGAGGGGCAGAGTCACTTCTCTTGACCTGCTGGCCATGCTTCTTTTAATAGAGCCCAGAATTCAGTTGGCCTTCTGGGCTGTGAGCGCACATTGCCGGCTTGTGTCGAGCTTCTCATTGACCATCCTGGGCTGTGACCCATCCACATAAAGATGAGAAGAGAATCTCCTTCAACTTAGTATCAACCAGTGAGAATCCCATTTATTTTGGTATTTATTCTGTTATTTGTACATGATTAACAGTTATTTAAACTAAATGGTATCTCACCGAATATAAATGCTTTACACTAAGATGTTCTCAATCACGTTCGTGAGAAAGTTTGGCTCAGAAAAGCAGCCCAGGCACCCTCTTAGTGTTAAAATACACTATTTCTTGTACTGTTTACAGAAAGGTGCAGCAAGAGGAACAATTCTTTCTGACTGTACTGCTCAAAATGCTTCTACAGACAGACAGTGCTGCAGTGAACACACATGCTCTGGGCTTATTTTAGGGGTCACAGGGCTTGTGTTAGTGTCTCTGGGCCCATTTTGGGGGTCTCTGTACCTGCTTTTTTGTGTCTGTTCCCATTTTGGGGGCCACTGCGCTCATTTGAGGGTGTCTTTGCTTATTTTGGGGGGGGGGGGGGTGGTCCCATTTTTGGGGTCCTGAGGCTTCTTTTCGGGGTCTCTGTGGCCATTTTTTGAGTCTGTGCCCATTTCGGGAACTTGGTTTTTTTGGGTCTCTAAGCCCAAAAAATCTCTTTAGGATTCTCTTTGTGCATTTTGGGGGGCCTCAGGCTTAGTGTTTGGGTCTCTGGACTAGGTTTCAGCACCGCTGTGCCCATTTTTGTTGTCTCTGCCCTTGTTTTGTGGGTATCTGTGCTCTTCCCTTGTGTCTCTGCTCCTATTTTTGTGCTCTCTGTGCATGCACCACACCAGGCTCTCTATTAATCATAGGATTTTACTGTTATTCTTCTCTTGACTAGCACTTCTATGCTTCAGGCAGAGCAGCTCCAACCAGACACAAACATCCACAGATGTGCCTGGCTGAGTAAAGAGGTCTGGCTGGAAATCAGGAAAAAGGAAAATATACAGACTCTGGCAGAAGGGGCAGGCATAGAAAAAAGAATCAGAACAGCTAAAGACCAATTAGAGCTTAGATTAGTCCATTCTGTGAAAGATAATTAAAAATCCTTATAAAAATATATCAATAACAAAAGAAGGACCAAGGAGAATTTCCATCCCCTACTGGATGCAGGGGGAACAATAGTGATGAAGAATGAGGATAAGGGGCTTAAGGCTGGCTGCCTTTGCTTCTGTCTTTAATCATAAGGTGAGATGGTCCCTGGATACTCCACCTCACAAGGCTGTAGGCAGGGAGGAAGAACAAAACAAGGCTTCCTTGATCCAAGAGGAAACAGCTAGAGACATTCTTAGGCAAATTAGATATTCGTAAGTCTATGGGGCCAGAGGGGATTCACCCAAAGGTATTGAGAGCTGGCGGAGGTGCATGCCAAACCTCTTTGCATCACCTACCAGAAGTCCTGGCTGACTGGTGAAGTTCCGTTGGACTGGAGGCTGGCAGATGTTGCACCCATTTACAAGAAGGGCTGGAGAGAGGATCTAGGAAACTACAGACCTGTCAGTCTGACCTCAGTGCGAGGGAAGGTTGTGGAGTAGATTATCTTGGGTACCATCTCACAGCACATACAGGACAAGCGGGTGACCAGGCCTACTCAGCATGGGTTTATGAAAGGCAGGTCCTGCCAAACTAACCTGATCGCTTCCTATGACAGTGTGACTGGCTTGATGGATGAGGGAAAATGTGTGGATATGGTGTACCTGGACTTCAGCAAAGCCTTTGACATAGTATCTTACAGTATCCTCCTTGAGATAGTGTTCCCCATGGCTCAGTGCTGAGTCCAGTGCGGTTCAATATCTTTATCAACAACTTGGATGAGAGGGTTGAATGTACCCTTAGCAAGTTTGTGGATGTCACTAAACTAGGAAGAAGTGTCAATCTGTTGGAGGGTAGAGAGGCTGTACAGAGGGATCTGAACAGGCTGGATTGATGGGCTGAGGTTAACAGGATGAGTGTAATCATTCAGAACCATAGAAATAGTGCCCAAGGCGTATGCTGTGTGTCTTGAGCACATAGAGGACGCGCAAACCTGCAGAAGATTTAAAACACAGCAGACGGACTACACAAACTACGGAGCAACACAGACACAGGCTGGAACTGCCCTGCCTGGCACATGCCAGTGTTGGACTGAAAAGTAACTCCCGCCCACCTTTACCTGTTGAAAGGGAACTCTTCCTGCATAGCCCTAGTCCCTCAAGTTAGCTTTCAGAGCGGCAAGAGCCTGAAGCTGCCCTTGGCAGCTAAAGCTCAAACCACATGGCCTAACTGGAATGATTCAACCGTCACCAACTTCCTCTTCATCATCTGCGTGAAGACCAAACAGAAAACACACACAGTGCCAACAATTAGCATCACAATGCTCACTACCAACATCTTGTACTACACCCACACAAACCCACTGCAAAACTGCGAAGGCATTCTGCTCACCTGCTCCGTCCTCACTCAAAATGTCAGATGCTGCAGCTGTCATCACCTGAGGCACCTCAGATAACAAGAGAGACAAAATTAATGTTGCACAAAATTAGATCCATGAGGAGATTGAAGATAATGGACTCTGAGTACAAATCGAAGACCCTCTATTAATCAGAAGGCTAAACTTATATGTTTTCTTCACTGTCCACATGCTCAAGCTTACAATCTTATTGGTTAATTACTACTGTTCACGTGCCTATTCTAAACACTTAATTGGTTGACTGACTGCGCATATTTACATGCTACATTATCATTGTAACTTGTATTTTCTTAAGCCTTGTTTTCTTTTTTCTACTCTGGGCATGCTGCCAATTCTGCTCTTTCCTACCTCCATCTCTCTCTTATCTCACCATTCAAGGTCCTTTAAAAACATCATGGCCTCCGGTTTCTAAGAATGTTTCCACAATTCCCCCGGTTTTGTTTTTGACAACCACCGCATTCATTTGTTGTATTTGGTTTTGAATCATTCTTTGTACACATTGTAACAAACAGGGGATCACTGTTATGATAATGAAAATCACTATCGATAACATATCACCACGAATCAACAATTCCGGTATCCAACCTGTCCATCCTGACAACAAATCCCGTAACCAATGGCCTTTATTATCATATTGCAGTTGTTTTGTCAAATCTCTCAGTTGTTGTAATTGTTTATGACTTGACACTGAATGATGTGATAAAGTCATACAACACATTCCCTCAAAATCTTCACACCCATGCACTAATACTAAAAAAATCTATTGCAGCTCTATTTTGTAATGTAGCACGCCTAACACTATCAACATCAGTTAACAAGCCACTCAAAGCAATCGAAGTAGCATTAGTCTGCTTACTCAACCAACACCCCAAATTTGTCAGCTTTGCCAACGCTGCTGCAGTTGCTACTCCAGGAGCCAATGCTGAGGCAGCTACAATTTCTCCAGGTTCCAAAAAAAAGTGACTGTACTCTCACAGTCAGCTCCAAATTGATGGATAGATCATTTATTTCGTTTACTTTGTTTCTTGTCATAAATCATAGTGAGATTGGGTGTTAGTAGTGTAAGCCATCCAAGGCTACACGGCCCACCATTAAATTTGCACAGAATTCTTCCTCACACTCTATCTCCACAAATTAGAAAAAAAAAATCCTACAGGCAAAGCAACTAGAAAAGAAAAAGAATGTGATACTTTAGGAAAGGAATATCTATACCAGGCTGTAGCATTTCTATACACAGGTAAAGTAGCATTTACATTCTGACCTTTTCGAGTGATGTTATAGGTATAATTATACATTACACAAGCATATCCTCATCCCCAGGTTAGCGATGGAAATGGACCTTCCCAATTTCCTTCCCAAGTTCTTACCATGGCTTTCACTTGAATTTTATGTTCAGTCATTCCCATTGACACGGTTTGCATATGTTTCACTATTGGAGGGATCAAAGTATCTCCTGGCAATCGTAAAAAATTCATAACATATTGTACATTAGCTAACCTATTTGCTGGTCTTCCTCCCTGTTCCCCCTGTTTTTGTTTTTGCAAAAGAGTTTTGATGGTGCAATGCATTCGTTCTACAATTGCTTTTCCAGCTGGGGAATGTGGAAGGCCAATAAGGTGTCGCACTCCCATCTGTAAAAATTGTCAATCCATTTACCGGTGTGGTACTACACTTAGATTTTTCCTCTAGTCATTCTTGTTGCAAAATGGTTATCAACCAATGGCCTGGACGATGAATTTTAATTTGTCCAATAAAATTTGCCAATGCCACTTATAATTCTAAACTATTCCGCATACTCCATTGCAAATGTCATTCTGTCATTGGAACGACTATTGTTTCAGGCTCTTTCCCATTCAATTCCTCTATCCAATCTCGACCTTTCATGATTAACTGTGCAAATATTTCTACTCTTGTTACAATCATCTTTGATGGCTGATTAGATAAAAACTGCCATTCTATAATCTTTATTTTGTCCAAATCAGTTTTAACTGGTTGCATTATTAACCCAACAGGCTGATAAGCGTTATTGATGATCAGAAAATTGACAGGCCACCCGTATACTACACAATGTTCTTGTCTATTTTTTACTTCATTCTCTATTTTTTCCAATGTTTGTTCTGCTTCCTTTGTTAGTTTCTTTGGTGCTAATATATCCGCATCGCCTTTTAACAACTCAAACAAAGGTAACAATGTTTGATTATCTACCCCTATCAAATTCCTGATTCAAATGATATCACCCAGAAAGATCTGCACATCGTTAAGTGTTTGGATGTTAATTATAAGTTATACACACTGTGACATCCGCAGCAGTATCCACCAGCATGGTTATTTGAATTGTTTGATTTTCTAATACCAATATCACCTTTAGTTGTGGGTTTGATTTTTTAATTTCTAATGCCACATTATCTGTTTTTCTTGTCCTGTAGATCCAGAGCCTCCACTTCTCCTTTCTTTGTTTTCAGCTTAAGGAGCTTTACTTTTAAAAGGTACTAATTGTGCTATTAGACCGAATGCCTGACACAGAGTAACAAAACCAAACAAACATATTGGATCTATCATGTCCCCTTAAGAAGATCAAAGAATGGACTTAATTAGTAATGCCCAAATAAGGTTTAACTCGATTGTTCCTAGGAGCTTTTGTAAATTGTTTTAACTACTATTTGCAATTTGACTTGCTGAGGTTCAATAGTGGCATTCAAAATTTTCCACTCAAGACATTTCCAGGTTTCAATTTTTTCAAAGGCGACTTGAAGGCCTATTTTCCCTAATACAGTCTTTGAAATGATATTAATTGAGCAACACAACTGCTTTGGGTGATATATGCAGGTGGAAAATGAATATAAACCATAGCTTGTATTTGTCCAGTAAAATCAGAATTAATGACACCAGGTTACACAAAAAGACTCTGCAAAGTAACACTCGACCGAGCCCATTGTCAAATTCCTGGCCCCTTTTGTCTGTTTTTACCTGTATAGGAATTCTCAAGGCTGCAAATGCATTAGGTTTTCTATTCTTTTACAGTTTTTTTTATCTCAGAGGCTACTCCTTTTGAACTCTTAAATTATGCTTTCATCAGTGTCTGGCTAAAACGCCCTTTACAGTTGTCTGCACTAGGACCCAGCAGTTACTGATCCGATAAGGGACACTGGAATGCAGAGTGTTCTTCATAAATTGTTACTCCGCTAGAGAGAGGTAAGGGCTCCCAAGCTGAAAGAAAAAAGCTGCTTTCTATTTTCCATTTTCTTTTTCTATTTTCTGTGGGTTTTTTTCTATTTTTCCATTTTCTATTTTTTTCTTTTTCCATTTTCTTTTCTGCTTTTCTTTCTGTATTTTCTATTTTCTTTCTTTTTTCTCTATTTTTTTTTCCATTTTGTTTTCTCTTTCTCTCTCCCCTTTCTTTTTTTTCCAGGTATTTTAAAATTTTGCCCTCTGCAGCCTTTCACTCCAAAGATCCCAGGTAAATCTACCTGTTTGCCAGTTGAGTGGACGTTTGAGATTGAAAGGTCCCAGAGTTGCATTTTTAAGATTAATCAAAACAAACAGAGGCTCAAACTCCTATAACCAAACCCCAATTTGCAAGTGTTACAAATATTTAAAGCACTTTAAGCATGCACACACACACAACCACTCTTTTGAAAGCAAGCTTAATATACCCATACAATGTTGTTTACAACCACTCAAGAAGAACAGCACGATAGTGTGAATCTTTAAACTACACATGGTACTGAACACATACAACACTTAGAATATGCACCTGTATTATAAAATAAGGTTTGTATCTATTGTTTAACAGATAATAGACTTTGGTTGTTACAGCATTTTCATGGCAAAGGACTATCCTGTGGTGGTTGTGAATTATTCATGCATGCGATGGAGCCAGCAGCTGCTTCAGGCGCTGGGGGGGGAGGTGAGGGGTGGGTGCTGGGGGCAGCTTGGCAGCAAAACAGTCAGTCCTTTCTCTTTCTACAGCTTTTTGAATTTCTTTTATCGCTTCATAAGTAGCCAATTCCCAGGAAGATCTGCATCTCATGAAGAAAGCATGGGAAAAATTTGCAACACTTCAACCTGTCCCAGCAGCTGTGCCTCCCTCCTCAAGGAGGAGGACTTGTGCCCATCTGAATTACTTTCATCCTCAGAAGTTTCACTTGGTAGTGAAGGACAGAGGAGTGGATTAGCAGTATTCAGTGGAGATCTTACATCGGAAAGAGGTGGGGCAGAGGATTGTACTACAGCTAATTGTTCGCCTTTACCTTGTGGCTCAGATTCACTCGCAAGTTCAGCAGGCGTCTTATAAGTCCTGTCTGTAGTTGGATATGATTGTTTCTTAACAGCTTCCTCATCCTCAGAATCACTCTACAATGGTGATCCCTTTTTTATTTTCCTTGAAGTCCTTTTAGAAGTCGCCTTTAGGTCCTTCAATACCAGACCAGGAGGGTCAGGATTATTTAAGGCATTTCCCTCTGCTAAATCTTGTGCTTTAAAATCTTTCAGTGTTTCATACAGCAATCGCCATGTTGTTAACACATGGGAAGCATTTAAATCTCCCTTTATGGCACGTTCAAACAGTAATTCACCAGCCTCCTTCCAAGTCCCAATGTCAAAAACACATGGTGATTCCACGGGCACATCCTTACTCCTTAACCATGCTAATAACAATTCCAGTTTATGTTCTTCATAATGAACTCCTTTCCTTTTCAAAATATGCATAAAGATCTTTACTACTGCCTTTTCTTCTGTTGACATATTCGTCCCCATCTTATACTACTGAGTTTCTCAGCTGCTCAGCTGAATCTTGTGGAACAGGTGATTATGGGCCCCATAATCCTTTTGTCTGCTCAGTCCAGCCAGCAAGATCATCGTTCAGCTGAGACGTCTCCCCCATATGCTATCTTTTTCAGCATCTTTCAGATCCCCAGATCAGCGCCTCTCTTGCTGCATCACGTGAACATCAGGGTCACCACATTTGAGGAGATTGAAGATAACTTCTGAAGATAACTTGGGGAAGTTCCACTGGACTGGAGGCTGGCTAATGTGCCTATCTACAAGAAGGGTTGCAGGGAGGATCCAGAGAACTTACAGGCCTGTCAGTCTGACCTCAGTGCCGGAGAAAGTCATGGAACAGGTGATCTTGAGTGCTATCCTGTGCTGAATAGATTTAGTTGTTTTCAAGAGAGCAGTTAGTGAGAAAGACAAAAGCTTTTCGTGGTTGGGGTTTTGCTTATCTAAGCCAGACACGGATGGCATTACAGGGACAGGGAAGCACTATCAGAATAATTGCTTTGTACAGTATTCAGCACTCAGATAATTATTACTTTGAGCTGTATTGCACTTACAGGACTAAGGGATGCCCTACAGTAAGCTTCCAAAAGAGAACTTCAGGCCTAAGCCCTTTAATGCCTGCAATTTAAGCCAAACTGACAAATGCTCAAATATTAAAAACCCATACCAATAAAAGGGATAGAGAGAAATGTTATGAAATACATGGAGCCTTTGTGCACCTTGAGTGGAACAGCAGTTTGAAACATGCCTAGATCATGCAGACGCGTATATTTGGTCAGAGAGACGGCTCCTTCCCCTCTCAACTGTTTGTATGGTTTCCAGAAGCTCTGCCTTAAAATTGAATTAAAAAAAAAGGAAGCACTTGATATTAATAAAGCCACTGACTTGACAATTTGTCATCATTACTGAGAAACTCTTCTTCCCATGGACCAGCAAGCAGGAATTTTTGGATTGGACTTTCCTCAATGACTAAAGACACAAGATGTAGGCAGGTGGTTTATATCACATCTTAATTACCACTCTTGTTTCTCCCGCTGGTCACTTTCTGATCTTATGATAATCTCCAACCTCACATCACTAAAGGGGTAAAGCACAGCAGCATACCCTTCCCACCTCTACCCACTAAGCAAAATGGAGCCTATTTAACACAGGGTGTTCACTAGCTCCATGGAAGGCGCTTGCATTATGCATTCCCTCCAGTTATACAATTGTTTCAGTTACTCCCAGTGTGAAATTCTACGCGAGGATGTGCGAAATGGACTGCAGGAGCCAGAACCAAGCCAAGGACATTTTCAATCTGAATTGCAATACTCAGCAACTCCAGTGGAGAGAGACAAAGTGGATCATAGAAACATAGAATCACCAGGTTGGAAAGGACCCACTGGATCATCGAGTCCAACCATTCCTAACACTCCCTTAAGCCATGTCCCTAAGCACTTCATCAACCCGTTCCTTAAACACCTCCAGGGAAGGTGACTCAACCACCTCCCTGGACAGCCTGTTCCAGTGCCCGATGACTCTTTCTGTGAAGAATTTTTTCTGATATCCAACCTGAACCTCCCCTGGCGGAGCTTCAGGCCATTCCCTATTGTCCTGTCCTCAGTCACTTGGGAGAAAAGGCCAGCTCCCTCCTTTCAGGTAGTTGTAGAGAGTAATAAGGTCTCCCCTCAGCCTCCTCTTCTCCAGGCTAAACAACCCCAGCTCTCTCAGCCACTCCTCATAAGACTTGTTCTCCAGCCCCCTCACCAGCTTCGTTGCTCTTCTCTGGACACGCTCCAGAGCCTCAACATCCTTCTTGTGGCGAGGGGCCCAGAACTGAATGCAGTACTCAAGGTGCGGTCTCACCAGTGCCGAGTACAGAGGGAGAATAACCTCCCTGGACCTGCTGGTCACTCCGTTTCTGATACAAACCAAGATGCCATTGGCCTTCTTGGCCACCAGGGCACACTGCTGGCTCATGTTCAGTTGGCTGTCAACCAGCACCCCCAGGTCCTTCTCCTCTGTACAGCTCCCCAGTCACTCTTTCCCCAGTCTGTAGCACTGCATAGGGTTGTTATGCCCCAAGTGCAGGACCGGGCATTTGGCCTTGTTAAACCTCATGCCATTGGCCTCAGCCCAGCGGTCCAGCCTGTTAAGATCCCTTTGCAGAGCCTCCCTACCCTCCAGCAGATCCACACTTCCACCCAGCTTCGTGTCATCTGCAAACTTGCTAAAGGTGCACTCAATGCCTTCATCCAGGTCATTGATAAAGACACTGAATGGGGCTGGACCCAGTACCGAGCCCTGAGGAACCCCACTTGTGTCTGGCCTCCAGCTGGAGTTAACTCCATTGACCACCACTCTCTGGGCCCGGCCATCCAACCAGTTTTCAACCCAGGAGAGTGTGCGCCCATCCAGGCCAGAGGCAGACCGTTTCTGAAGCAGAATGCTGTGAGCAACTGTGTCAAAGGCTTTACTGAAGTCCAAGAAGACTACATCCACAGCCTTTCCCCCATCCAGTAGTCGAGTCATTTTGTCATAGAAGGCGATCAGGTTAGTTTGGCAAGACCTGCCTTTTGTAAACCCATGTTGACTGGGCCTGATCACCCGGTTCTCCTGCATGTGCTTCATGATAGCACTCAAGATTACCTGCTCCATGACTTTCCCTGGCACTGAGGTCAGACTGACAGGCCTGTAGTTCCCCGGATACCCGGATACTCCCTGCAACCCTTCTTGTAGATGGGCACATCATCAGCCAACCTCCAGTCCAGTGGAACTTGCCCAGTCAGCCGGGACCGCTGGAAGATGATGGAAAGGGGTTTGGAAAGGACATCCGCCAGCTCCTTCAATACTCTTGGGTGGATCCCATCCGGCCCTATAGGCTTGTGAGCATCTAGCTGGGCAAGCAAGTCTCTAACTTCCTCCTCTTGGATCATTGGAGCCTCATTCTGCTCCTCTAACTCCTGGCTTTGTACATAGAGGGAACATCTTTCCTTGCTATTAAAGACTGAAGCAAAGAAGGCATTAATTACCTCAGCCTTGTCCTTATCCCCGTCACCGTTTTTCCTTCTGCATCCAATAGGGACTGAATATTCTCCCTAGTCCTC
Source organism: Cuculus canorus (assembly GCF_017976375.1). Lineage (NCBI taxonomy): Eukaryota > Metazoa > Chordata > Aves > Cuculiformes > Cuculidae > Cuculus > Cuculus canorus. The sequence goes on from NC_071401.1 coordinate 45,930, forward strand.
CTTTACTTGTTGATGTATTTGTAGAAAGATTTTTTTTTATTATCTTTCACAGACTTAGCCAATTTGATTTCTAGTTGGGCCTTAGCCCTCCTGATTTTTTCCCTGCACGATCACACTTCCTCCCTGTAGTCCACCCAAGATACTTGCCCTTTCCTCCAAAGCTCATAGACCTTCTTCTTCTTTTTGATGCATCCCAAAATCTCCCTGCTCAACCAAACTGACTTTTTTCCCCGCCGGCTCCTTTTCTGGAACATAGAGATGGCTTGCTCCTGAACTGGTAGGATTTCATTTTTTAAGAGCACCCAGCCCTTGTGGGCTCCCTTGCCCTTAAGGACTGTCTCCCATGGGACTTTGCCAACCAACCTTCTGAACAGTCCAAAGTCTGCCCTCTGGAAGTTTAATGTGACTGTTTTTCTAATCCCCTTCTTTATCCCTCCTAGAATTGAAAACCCTATCATCTCATGATCGCTTAGTCCCAGGCATCCCCCAACCGTTACATCTGCCACAAGACCTTCTCTATTCTCAAACAGCAGGTCAAGGAGGGTACCCTCCCTTATTGGTTCACTAACCAGTTGTGTGAGGAAGTTGTCTTCCACACACTCTAGGAACCTCCTAGACTGCTTCCTTTCTGCTGTATTGTACTCCCAGCAGATATCTGGAAGATTGAAGTCACCAATGAGGACAAGAGGTAGAGATCTAGAGACCATCCCCAGCTGTTTATAGAAGAGCTCGTCAGCTGCCTCCTCTTGGCTGGGTGGTCTGTAGCAGACTCCCATCACAATGTCTGCCTTCTTGTGGGCTCGTCTGATTTTAACCCATAAGCACTCAGTGATGGATGGTCTGGCAGTGGCCTCTGTGCTAACTTGCATAAACCTCACTGCATCCTGTGGTGAAAAACAGTTCATCCTGCACAACAGCTCCATTAAATACCTTTATGGAATATAGATTGCCAATTGTTTTGAACTGTGCCAAGCCACATGATGGTTTTGGGACAACTTCTAGGAATGGCAGAGACCAAGTTAAGGCTGAGCTATATTTACAGTAAAATTGCAGCAATTTTGTCCTGCAACACATTCTGAAATTTCACATAATGCGATACATAAAATAGATAGCCTAAACATGAAAAAAAAGACTCAGATTTTTATCCTGAGAGTAGTATCAGAAAAGCAGTGCAGGAAAGTATTTGGATCAAAGCATAAACCAAATGATCTGTTTTCCTAAAGTGAAAACACACCACAAGAAGTGCCACGATGGAACACGCAGACGCACACAGCTTGGTGAGGAAGAGCATCATTCAGTTTCTGTTTTGCTCAAGTGACAAAGGAGCAGTGTTTCTGGACCAGATTCACTCACTCTGTCTGAGCAACCTTAACTCCCCTGCAAGAGCTCACCGTTTATTGCTTTTTACCAAGGTTTTCTACATCAAACTATTTGGAACAGTCACCACACAAATGAAAACATTTTCTAAAAATAAGATAAAAATGCAGCTCTTGTATAAATAGCCTGTAGATCTAAAACCTCTTACGTTCTCTCTACTCAAAACATTTTCAAGTTCTGAGCAGGAGTTAAACAACAGAAAAGCACAAAACAGGGCAGAAATTCCACCCCCCCAATATTCCCATTCAGTAAGTCAACAGAACTCAACAGTTCTACATGTGGGCAAAAAAATCCATACATAGTTTTAGCTAGTGTATAGGAATAGCTCCTACCTCTAATAATAAAAGAGGAACAAAGAAAGACAAGACATCATTGACTGCAAATGTTTTTTGCAACATTTCTCTGAAGCTGCCACTTTCCAAACCAATTTTACTCTAAGACTAAAAAGCAAACCCACAAGCAAAATCATTACCTGAAACTCACAGAAGAAATGATGACAGTAGGCTCAAACGCATCACAAAGATAAGCACATGCAGCTAGAGACTCAGCTCTAAATCAAAAGGCCTTTTAAAGGGCAAACTCTTCACCTGTACCCAATTACTGACCGCAGGTGTGGCACAGACTTAACCAACCCAACTATTACCTTCAGAGGTTTTTGAACAAGACTCAGCCTTTTAATAGCAAAACTAACATCCCGCTCAGGATGGGTAATAAGAAATTACTCCTAAATATAAAGTGTTGGTGGTTTACTGAAAGTTCAATGTATGAGAGCCAGGCTTGATTTAAATTATATAAAATTATCTATGTTATTAAGTCACAAAATGTCAATTATCCTTTTTAAAAACCTGTATAGATTAAAAGATTTCTCCCATGTTCTAGCTGCTGAGATACAGTGCTTTGAAGCATATCGATAACAGTTACATACCCTATGCTTTACATAAGCATATTCTCACCTACCATTTAGGTAGAACTGAACTTTTATTGAACTTATTTGATCTGTCTCATGCAGTAGCAAATTCACAGAGACTCCCCTTTCTCAGCAGCCAAATGAGCGGCAAACTCTAAAGGGGGTGTTCCACTGTTTCTTGTTGATCCTCCTCTTGCCATTTTCCCAGCAGTCTTCCTATCACATACAGCCATGTCTTATGTGAGTCATAAGGCTAAAACTCAAGTCCAATAAAGCTGTCATAGAGAATTCTAAAAATAAAAGCAGACATAAGAAGAAAGACTGTGGAGTGCTGCCCTCCCCGTGATCCCCCCACCCTCCGCACTCTCACAGGGGCACTGGGGGACAGGGGGGAACACAGGGCGCTGTCCCTCTCCCAGCCCCAATCTGCATCCCACTGGCCGCAGGCGGCGGCGGGGGTGTGTGAGGAAGGGCACCGAAGAGCAGAGCCGAGCGGAGCCGTGCGGAGCGGTGACCGGGCAGAGTCGAGAGAAGTCCAGCGGAGCCGAGATGAGCTTTGAAATGCACCGCCTGCCCGCTCCCCGCCCCGCCCCTCCCAGCTAGACCAGCCCTGTACGCCCCCAGGCTGCAGTACCGCTCTGCGGCCGCGGCACGGCATCACTGAGCCCCCACTCCGGTCATTCCCGAGAACAGGAATCCCAGCCAATTGGAGCGCTCCATCCTCGGCCCGCCCAACTTGGCAGTCGCCCAGCGCTGATTGGCCGCCATTCTCTGAGTGATGTGCAGCTCAGCCAATGGGAGCACTCCCTCCTCACCCCCCCATTGGCCGTCTGCCGGCGCTGAGCAGAGCCGAAGCAAGACAAGTGCAACCAAAACAAGGCGAGCCGAGCTGAGCGTAGCCGAGCTGAGTCCGCGCTCACGGAGCTGTCAGGGGACACAAGGGACGCGGGCACCCCGGGCAGGGACAGGGAGGCTTAGGGGAGAGAGTGGAGAGGACACAGGGGCACTGGGGGGACACGGGGCGCTGTCCCACTCCCAGCCTCAGCCTGCGTCCCACTGGCTGCAGTACCGCTCAGCGGCCACAGCATGGCAGCACTGAGCCCACGCCCTATTCATTCCCGAGCACAGAGCATGCCGGTGGGTTTACTGGGGGAGATCTTTAAAGCCTTCGCTGCAGGACTAAGCTGCAGCCACAACGCAGCCGCCCCGAGCCAGGCAAAGCTATTTTTGCTGGATTTACCATTTTTACCATTTTATCCATTTTGGGGATTGACATGAATGGGCGCCAAATGTGCTGGAGCAGCAGCTCCCACGGTGCACTCCAGTGGCCTCGCACACTGCCGAGCTCCAGAGCGCTGCAAACTGTGCCTTCCCTCGGGCTGACCCTGACTGAGACGCCAGTGCTTCAGTCCACTTCTGCAGAGCACAGACACTCCTGGGCAGACAAACAGGGCTATGCTGATGTTCAGCTGCAGCTGCAGGCTCCACACTTCCTGTGCCACCCAGGGAACAGTTTCAGACCCGTCTACAGCCTGGAAATCTCACTCACCTGATCTGCTCCCCAAGCAGAAGCTGGAAGACAGAGCTGGCATTTCCAGAGGAAAGGCAGCTTTCTCCTCTTCCCGCGCACCTCCCAGCACATGTTCTCTGGACAACAGAAGCTGTTCCGATGGAAAGTACTTCAGCTTTGCAATACGGGAAGGCTAGAAAGGAAAAACTGACCTGGTGCAGGAAAATGACATGGAATTCAAATCCAACACAAGTGCACTTTTACAGTGGCAGACACATTGACAGCAAGAATATTTCCTTGCTGAACTCCCACACGCAATTGTGATCGAGCAAACTCCCCCAGCACGCAAGCGAGCCCGTCCAAGTCAATTGACTGCCCATACACCAAAGCAGGCTGCCAAATCAGAGCCTGCATTGCACCGCGTGGCATTCCCAGTGCCAGACCCTGGCTCATGGCGTGATCACCACGCACCTTTGGACAGTCTCTGCCTCATCCTTTCTTCATTTGAAACACCGAAAAAGTAAAACACATACAGCATCCGGAGACTGATCAAAAGCTTGAATGCAGACAATGCTGGTTTACACGGGGCTCCTCCAGCTTCCCTGGGCCTGGGCAGAAGAGGCCAAAGAGTCCCCGGGTATGGACACGCTGCTCCTGGTCACGCAGCAAAGGTGGCGACAATGCAATCCGGAAAGGGTTTGGGAGAGACCATGCATTTGGCCTGGGCACGTGCAGCTGAAGAGGGGGAATTCGCTTCCCACGCAGCATCGAGAAGAGGGAACCTGTGAGAGGGAATGCACAGAAAGGAATGTTAGCAGGGTGATGAGACGAAACAGCCCTTGGCCCCGAGACAAAAGCGTGTTCCTCCTTCACCCACGTTTCCTTCTCTGACCTTCCAATCCCCCCTGCCCCATGCTACAGCCCACCCAAAGAAAGCTGAGAAGAGAATCTCCTCCCAAATAGTGGGAAAAGTTTTCACTTGTCCCCCTGAAAGGAAACTGCAAGGAATGGGAGGACTTGCCTTGTGAACCTGTGAAAAAATAAATCAAAGCCAAATGAGGCAAATGGTTGCAGTCTTGAGGAAGGTGAAACTAGCAGGGGAGATCATTGGGGCGACGAAGGCAGATGTCGGTCTGTAAGCCTGCTTGCTGCCTCAGGCACTGGAGTGAGCCACCAGGAACATGCAAGGCATGCTTTGAGGTTGTGGATTTTACAAAGATCATTCTGCTTGTGCAGCTCCAAAACCCGTCCAACTCAGCAGAGCTGCCTCTTTCATTTGCTGGGGTGGTTTTGTTTGTTGAGTTTTGGGGTTTTTTTTTTCAGACCAGCTGTAAAGTTAATGAGGAGTCAGTTTGCAAGAGGGAAACTTGAAAAGACCGTCTTAACGCAGCCCAACAGTGATGCTTGCTCATTTAGCATACTCTTGCATCCCCCTTTGGGTTACTTTGCAGCCCCTGTTCACAAAGAGCTCACTTACCATCTTCTCGTCTTGGCAGAGCAACTTGTTCCTTTTCCTGCTGCTCTTGTCACCGTCTGACCCACTCTCGGTGCTTCTTCCTTACAGCTTCTCTCCCAGCCAACTGTTTCTCAAATGCTCACAGCTCCCTTTTTGTCGCCAGTGCAAGGCTTTCAGGAACTGAAAAGGCTCTCTAAGTTTAGAAGCAGGAGGAGACACTGGCGCACAGACAGTCTGGTGAAGCAGCGCAGTACTAGTGTCAAACGGATGCCTCCCTCTGGAGGAGATAGTTACTAGATACCTCCAGGCCTCAGGAAAACAGAAAAACTTATGCCCAAACATGAGATATGTTAACGCAGATGTTACCCCATCACAGGTGTTATCATGGGAGAAGCAAGCATGCAATTGTTAGTACAGACAAGTTTTTAGCTGGTTCTGTACCCTACAGAGCTCTGTCTGCCCTAGGCTATAGATGCCTTCACCTCCTTAGAAATGAGAGAAGTGCCAGCTCTCTCCACAGGGAGCTCCCTGCATCCCACTAACCCTTATCCCGAGCCAGCACACACCGGTCACCCATTCAATACAGCCGTCACCTTAGTGCAGGACAGGGGAATGGTGCAGAGACGAAAACTCCCCCACTCCCTGGGGACATGAGCTGCTAGGGAATTGCTTGGGTAAGAGCACAGCACTGTTGGCTCTGCTGACAAAGAAGAGGCAACGGCCAGTCTAAATGTCATTCAGCAGCATCGGTTCTGAGTTAGCAGCCAAGCCTCTGGAACTCAACCTGAAAACGGCTTCCTTTCCTTTCAAGGGACAGAAAGCTCTCAGCAATGTCACCATGATGGGATGAACCCTCCTGCCTTTCCAAGTCCTGTTTAAGCTGCAAGAGAAGACAGCCCATCTAGTGCCAGATGTTAACAAAAAGACCATCTCTCCCTGCCCCAACTGCACCACTCGCAGCACTGGAAAAGGCAGGTTGACTCAGAGCAAATTGTTTGCGTAGAAAATCGTGTCAAAGCCAGAAAGTTGTGTCCCATGTTGCCTGCCGGTTACTTTTGCCAAATATTGCCTCAAGAGAAAGTCAGGTGTCCGCTGCAGGCTTCCCATGAGAAAAGCAGCGGGTCATTTACAGGTCAATATATCCCCAGGCACAGAGATGGTCAGCAAAGGGATCCAGCTGTGCACAGCTGCTGTTCAGAAAACACCCCACAGCTCTTCATCTGCTTGTGGGAAATCCCATTGCTGACCTCAAAGGGGGGAAAAAAAAACCCTCAAACACACCAACCTTTAACCCACAGGACAAGTCTCACACCAAGGACAGGACTGATCATTGCTCAAACTCAGATCCCCATACAACTGGGGCTGGACACTTTCTGAATACAATCACAATGACACATGCTGCTTTAAGTCCGGCCGTATCCCTTACCCTTTTCATCCTACCAGTTGTTTGCAGCTCTGTACAATGGCAGTGCTCCCCTTTCATGCATACGCAGATGGAACGGCTCAGGCTGAATGCGGGTTTTGACCTTCTCTGGCAGCTTCAGACAGTCAAAGGAAGGCAGAAGTAGAGCTTTGAACCAGGGTACCTGAAAGAAACAACTGGAAATATTTCGTGCCCCTTCCTCAGAGGCAGGAAAAGCTTTGGGAGTTTAACAGACGAGAGGGCAAGGCGAGTCCTGCCACACTCATTTCAATTCAGCACTGGAACCGGTAGAAACATTTTATATTAAGGAAGGCCACGATGCCCTTTAAGGACCATGAACAGTGCGGTAAGAGGAAACAACTTATAGCAACAGTAAGCTATGGCTGTATGCCCCGAAGCTGAGAGGGAGGTATAAGTTAGAAAAGTAGAAATGATGATAACTTAGGGGAAAAGCATGTAAAATATGCCGTTAAATATGAGGTTTCAGTCACCTCCCCTGAAAGTACCCTCTCAGCCATGTGCAAATTCTGCCCAAAGAAACAGTTCTAGTCCCCTTGCCAGCCCCAAACACCGCCTGCAGAACACTGCTGATGTCAGCGTGTCACCCATCTCCCACGTGCCCTCTCCCTAGGCAAAGAACATCTTTAACACAATGATCCTAAGGCAGCAGAGGTTACTGCAGTTGGAGAATCGACAAACTTCACATTCTATGGCATCTAGGAGCACATGGAGACTTCTGCATTCACATTCAGAATGAAATCTGCCCAGTTCAGGCAGAGAGAGGCAAAAGAAACCACTTCAGTTGCAGATACCCTCATGCTATGGAAGCTCCCGGTGCTACTGGCTCTCAATTGGCAAGGATGCCAGGCCCTGTGTTACCTTTCCACCCCTAGAGATGGTCCCTCTGGTGTAGTGAGCAGATCAGCTGTCCCAGCACACGGCCTTGGCGCTGGAGAACTGATGACCACACAATAGCTCCAGATGCAGATCCTGAGAGCAAGCAACCCACTTAGTTACACCATCACCCATCTCCATGCAAACTGAACACAAGCATTTGTGCCTCTACGGGCTCGTGAGGGATCCAACCCCTTTCTCAGGAACAGCGTCGGCCAGCTTGTGCGCGTTCTGCTTGGCCATTGCCTTCACCGGGGCTTTCACGTGACAACCACCGCATGACATCAACTTGTGCATAAACAGGCATGTACACAGGTTCAAAAGAATGCTAAAGAGAAACAACACAAGGCCTTGATATGCAGCAGCACCATGAAGATGGTCCCACAGAAGCCACACTGAGGCCTTCTCAGTTAGCCAGGGAAAAACAGGCAAAGTTCGTTCTCCTTTGTTTTGTGGAATCAAACCCTATAACCCAAAATGAGTTATAAAGCAGGTTTGTTTATTTCCAGCGCTGGGGTGCAAGGGGGTCCTTCTCCTAGCTTGCACACTGTATAACTTAACAAACAGCTACTTATACTGTAAAGATATGCATAGTTATAAGCACCTACTACATATTAATAACTTTTCTCTCTTTGTATTATAATTAGTTCTGGAAGGTTCGCTCCAGTCTTGCACCTGCATAGTGCCTCCTTGTGGTCATGGGCCGGGGTCTTAGGGATGAAGTAAGAAGTCTTCCTCAGGATGAAAAAATTTTTTTTTTCCTTGAACTGTGAGCAAGCACAGTCTCTTCTGGTTGTTTTCCAGCTTTCTGCATTCCAATGCCCACTTATCAGTAAATTTCTGCTATCTGGCTCCTTCATTATGAACTTCCAGGGTCTTCAGGATGAGCAGCAATGAACATTCCCAACCCCTCCTGTCTGCTTTCACTCATCACCTTCTGCCTCTGTGCCATGCCAGCTCACTCACCGGTATCCTTCATGATGGGACAGAAGACAGAAGAATACCAGGCTTTGAAAAAGCGAGGCTGTTCGCAAGCCTTTTTCCAGATTTTCTGCAGCAAGGACCTTCTCCAGACTGGCTTTTTGGGCTCTGAGGAAAGAGAGACATGCATGAAATGTTAAGAATTTTTAATGTCACCTCAGAATATCATTGTGACGCTAACAAAGTCATTTGTGAAGTTATGGGTGACAATTGGAGCTTAAGTACGAAAACAGACAACCCCCCCCCCAGATGACGAATGATGATGTGGTTATCAACACAACTATGCCACTGGCACAGAAGCTGGCCAAGAACAAGGATCACACCAAGCCCTCATCCAAAGAGAAACAAACCAAGTAGCTGAAAGCCACTTCCCAAACCAGGAGTCAGCACCATGTATGTCATCCTCGCTCAGAGCCGCAAAGTGAACATTTCTCCTCTCACCTGAACGTCAGCCACTGCCATTTCACCGTGCTCGCCCTCTTCCTCCACTGTGAGCATACAAGAGAGATGGGAAGGCTCCATAGCACACTGCAAGGACAGGGTACATCTAAGAGGTGCGTCTGCATTTCCCTAAGGTACCTGAGGTATGGACTGTAACAGTCAACGTGAAGAATGCACCAGGACTCCCCCTCCATATTGGTGTGGCGGGAAGCATTTTAACGCAAATACCAAAAATAAGTCTAAAGAGATGTTAAGCCTCAAATATATGACAAGGCTAAACAGATATTCTGCGTAAATGGAAACAGAAAAATATCTAAACCGAGATGATTTGTAGCAAGCGTAACCAGATGTTGCATTGTTGTAAAACTCTGTGACATGGGAGGGTTTAAAATGCAAAAAACCCTGGTTATAGAAGGGATTCAGAAAAGCCACCTCCCTCCTAACTCTCTCTATACTGACAATAAAAAAGCGCTTTCCAAAGCCCCCCCTTCCCCTCCTTCTTCCCCCCATTTGGCCTCCTTTCCCCCTCCTTTTAACCTCCCCTTCCTCCCTCTTTCCCACCCAAGTGGGGATTTCCCCCGCGGGGCTGCACGCAGAGCACAGACACAGCACCAAAGTCCCCAGGAGGACTGTGGGTCATGGAGAGGGAGCCCGGAGTGGTGCCATCAACCACTGAGCGTGCACGTGCATCCCACTGGCTGCAGGGGGCGGTGGGTGGGAGGAGGGCACTGAAGAGCAGAGCAGAGTCGAGCTGTGCCGAACAGTGGCCACGTGGAGCCGAGAGAAGTCGAGCGGATCCAAGACGAACTTTGAAATGCACTGCCCACCTGCTCCCCACCCTGCCCCTCCCATCTAGCCCAGCCCTGTGTGCCCCCCCCCGGCTGCATTAGCGTTCTGTGGCCACGGCGCGGCAGCACTGAGTCCCCATTCGTTCCTGAGTGCAGAGATCCCAGCCAATGGGCCACTTGCTTGCTTCAGGGCCTGTCCACCTTGACACTCTGCTCTGGCTCCAGGGCCCACCCCCTCAGAGCTCTCCCAGCGCTGCTTGGTCATAGCTCTCTGACTGACGCTCATCTTAGCCAATAAGAGTGCTTGCTTCAGGCCCCCCCCCCCCCCGGAGCGCTACTAGTGCTGATTAGTCGCTGCTCCCTGAGTGACGCGCAGCTCAGCCAATGGGAGTGATTCCTCCTTGGCTCGCCCCCCCTTCCTCCCCCCTTCCCCCCCTCCCCCCCCCCCCCCCCCCCCCCCCCCCCCGCAGTCTGCTAGCACCGAGTAGAGAGGAATGCAGCTGAACGTTGCTGAACAGAGCCAAGCACAAACGAAATGAGCAGTGTGGAGACGGGTCAAGCAGAGCCGGCCTAGAGAAGCCACAAGCTTCAAACTGAGCCAAGCGGATCCGAGCTGATCTTTGCAATCCGCGCAGCCCCTGATGATGCCTCTCTCGGTTCTCCCGGGCCCCGCGCTGCAGTACTGCTCTAAGGCCACACGGCGGCAGCATTGAGGCCCTGCCCCGCTGACCCCGGCCTCCTCCGTGGGACACAAACGGCGCTGAATGGGCAGGGACGGCAGCAAGCGCATCACTGCCCACACAACCACACACCGGTGGGGGAGCAGCGCACAGTCCCCTGGCAGGGCTGGCGGCTCCCGGGCCCCACACCCTGGTGGGAGCAGTGGCCCCAACCTGGGACTCCCAGAGGCACAGGGGCTGCGGGTATTGCAGCAGCACTTCAAGTGATGCTGGCGACAAACGGCAAAAAAGAAGGTGACATGCGGTTCCCGGGAGCCCCATGCTCAAATTTCCTCCCCTTAATAAATTGCTTCTTTCCGTTTCCCACATTGCCCACCAGGATTGGGAGTTGGAGTATCTGTGAGCCGTGGCAGCAGTGCCCACAGTGCCTGCGTGGCTCTGCAGAGGAAAGTCTGGGGAAATGGCCCGCAAAGTGGTGTGGGAAAAGGGGGAAGGAGCAGCTTTTGAAAGGAGGGGTGAGAATCTTTACACCCTTCCTGCAGTACCACGCTGCGGCCACACAGCGGCAGCATTGAGGTGCTAGTTTTGCCATTTTTACTATTTCATCCATTTTTGTTATCGATATGAACAGGTGCTGAATCAGCCGGAGGAGCAGCTCACACGGCACTGCCCACGCAACCCTCACCCGCTGCTGGGCTCTGAAGCATTGCAAACTGTGCCTTCCCAGCCCCTGGCAGGGGAGTTGGAACTAGATGAACTTTAAGGTCCCTTCCAGCCTTAACTATTCTATGATTCCCTTGGGCTGACCCTGACCAAGACGCCAGCGCTTTGGTCCGGTTCCATGGAGCATGGACACTCCCGGGCAGGCAAGCAGGGCTGCACCAACATTCAGCTACAGCTGCAGGCTTCGCACTTGCTGCACCAAGGGGACAGTTTCAGACCCATCTACAGCCAGGAAATCTCACTCACCTGATCTGCTCTCCAAGCAGAAGCTGGAAGACAGAGCTGGCATTTCTAGAGGAAAGGCAGCTTTCTCCTGTTCCCACACACCTCCCAGCACATGTTCTCCGGACGATGGAAGCTGTTCTGACGGGAACTACTTCAGCTTTGCAATACGGGAAGGCTAGAAAGGAAAAACTGACCCGGTGCAGGAAAATAACATGGCATTCAAATTCAGCACAAGTGCACTTTTGAAGTGTCAGACGCATCGACAGCAAGAATATTTCCTTGCTGAACATCCATCCACATGCGATTGTGATCCAGCGAACTCCCCTGGCACGCAAGTGAGCCCGTCCAAGTCAATTGACTACCCATACACCAAAGCGGGCTGCCAAATCGGAGCCTGTGTTGCACGGCATTTCCAGTGCCAGACCCTGGCTCACAGCCTGTTCACCACACACCCTGAATGGTCTGCCTCATTCTTTCTTCATCTTAAATACTGAAAAAGTAAAATGTATATAGCACATGGCATCCAGTTGAAAGCTTTGTAGAGTATTCAGCATTCAGGTAATTATTAACTTGAGCTGTATTGCACTTATAGAGTATGGGATGCCCTATAGTAAAAGCTTCCAAAAGAGAACTTCAGGCCTAAGCCCTTTAGTGCAATTTAAGCCAAACTGACAAATGCTTAAATATTAAAAAGCTGCACCAATAAAAAAGGATAGAGAAAAATGTTATGAACTGCACACAGCCTTTATGCACCTTGAGTGGAATGTGCATATTGGATCAGAGAGAGGGCTCCTTCCCCTCCTAACCATTTGTGTGGTTTCCAGAATTTCTGACTTAAAATTGAATGAGAAAAAAAGAGGCACTTGATATTAATACAGCCACTGAATGCCAGACCTAACAATTTGTCATCATAGCTGAGAAATTCTTTTCTTCCTATGGACCGGCAAGTAGGAATTTTTGGATTGGCCATTCCTCAATGACTGAAGACATAAGACATGGGCAGAAGAGTAATATCAGGTCTTAATTATCATTCTTGCTTCTCCTGCTAGGCACTTTCCCCCACAGCACACATACTGACTTGCAATGTTTGGCTGCATCTTATGATAATCTCCAGCCTCACATCAGTAGAGAGGTCAGGCCCAGCAGCAAACCCTCTCTACCTCTCCCCGCTGAGGAAAAAGGAGCCTATTTAACACAGGGTGTTCCCTAGCCCCATGGGAAGGTGCTTGCATTATCCATTCCCTCCAGATATACAATTGCTCCAGTTACTCCTGGTGTGAAATTTTACGTGAGAATGTGTGAAATGGACTGCAGGAGCCAGAACCAAACCAAGGACATTTTCAATCTGAATTGCAATATGCAGCAACTCCAGCAGAGAGAGATGCAATGTGGATGGGTCTGGCAGTGGCCTCTGTGCTAACTTGCATAAACCTCACTGCATTGTGAGGTGAAAAACAGTTCACCCTGCACAACAGCTCCATTAAGTGCCCTTATGGAACAGAAACTGTCAATTGTATTTAACTGTCTCAAGCCACATGATGGTTTTAGAACAACTAGATATGGCAGAGACCAAGTTAGGGCTGAGCTATATTTACAGTAAAATCACAGTTATTTTCTTCTGCACCACATTCTTCTAATTTCATGTAATGAGATGCATAAAATAGATGAAAAAAGCCCCTCAGATTTTTATCTTGAGAGTACTATCAGAAAAGCAGTGCAGGAATGTAATTGGATCAAAGTGTATACTAAATTATCCATTTTCCTGAAATGATAACCACTTCCACCACTGGAAATGCCACAATGGAACACATGGCTGCACACAGCTTGGTGAAGAGCAGCATTGTTCAGTTTCTATGTTGCTCACTTGACCAAAACTCAGTGTTTCTGGACCAGATTCACTCACACTGCCTGAACAACCTTAACTCCTCTGCAAGAGCTCACTATTCATTGCTTTTTACACAGTTTTTTCTACATAAAACTATTTGGAACAGTCACCACACAAGTGAAAACATTTTCTAAAAAAATAAGATAAAAATACAGTTCTTGTATAAATAGACACTAGATGTAAAACCCCTTATGTTCTTTGTACTCAAAACATCTTCACGTTCTGTGCAGGAGTTAAACAACAACAGAAAAGCACAAAACAGGGCAGAAATTCCACTGTCTGCCTCCTTCCCCCCAATTCCCCTCAAATCCCTTCACAAGCACCCCAAAAGTATGATTTTTGTTTACCACAGATCTCCTCACAAACACCCCAAAAAAGTGATTTTTCACCCGAAATCTCCTCACAAGCACACAAAAAGGGTGATTTTTCTCCTCACACCTCTCCCCAAACTCCCCCAAAACATTATTTTCACCTCAAAGCCACTCATAAGAGAAGCCACTGATAATGAGAAGCTCGACATGAGCCGGCCATGTGCCTCCAGTACCTGAAGGGGGGCCTACAGGAAAGCTGGAGAGGGGCTATTCATAAAGGCTTGTGGGGATAGGACCTGGGGGAACCAGTATAAACGGCAGAGGGGCAGATTTAGACCAGACATTAGGAAGAATTTCTTTACTATGAGAGTGGTGAGACCCTGGAACAGGTTGCCCAAGGAGGTTGTGGATGCCCCATCCCTGGAGGCGTTCAAGGCCGGGTTGGATGGGGCCTTGGGCAGCCTGATTTAGTGGCATGTCCCTGTCCACAGCAGGGGGGTTCGAACTAGATGATCTTTAAGGTCCTTTCCATGCTAACTATTCTATGATTCTATAAACATCCCAAAACCAAGTCTTTTATTTCAAATTCCCTCACAAACACAACAAAAATTAGATTTTCACTCAGTCTCTTCACAACTCTCTCCAAACTTCACAAAAGCTTGATTTACAACTCAAATCTTCCCAAATTTTGTAGAATCATGGAGTGTTATTGACTGGAAGGGCCCTCAAAGCCCATCCAGTTCCACCCACTCCCATGGGTAGGACACCTCCCACTGGATCACGGGGCTCCAAGCCCCATCCAACCTGGATGGAGCACCTGCAGGGATGGGGCAGCCACCACTGCTCTGTGCACCGGACACACTGGGCTGGCACTGCGAACACTGCAATCTGGAAGGGATCTGGTAGGATTTACAGGAAGGAACCTTGCATTTGGGGAGGGAGCCCTGAGGTTTTTGGAGGATCCTTGGGATTTTGGAAGGGATCGCTTTGCTTTTGGGGAGGATCCCTGGGATTTTGGGCAGGAAAAGTCCAGCTCCTGCCCCACGGTGGTGGAGGCTTTCAGGGAAGCCGAGTGGAAGCTGAAGCCCAACCTGCAGCTCCTCTTCTCCAATGTTTACCAGGAGCTGCCGCCTCACCTGTGCTGGCATCACGCGGCCGTGGAGCGACACCTGCAGCTCTATGGGGAGCACTGGTCCCTCTAACACTTGGAGAAGTGACCTCCAATAAATGCCAGGGTACAGCCCAGGAATGGCTTCCTGAGGTAATGGCACCTTGGGGTCAGACTGAGCCCCTCGCAGAGGGGATTAACCCCATGGAGAAGGGACTAAGCATCCTTGAGGGAGGATTAACCTTCTTGGAGAAGGATTGAGCCCCTTGAAGGGGGGATTGAGCAATGTGAAGGAGGGATTATCCCTCTTGGAAAGGCAATTAACCCTTTGGAGGGGGGAGCTGCAAACCCTGCCTTCGGTCAGGCCAGCCCTTACCAAGATGGCAGCAGTTGGTCCAATTCCATGGAACATGGATGCTCCTGAACAGACCCATAGCAATCAGGGCTTCTTTAACATTCAGCTGGACCTGGAGGCTCTGTTCTTAAGGAGTAAGGTTGCATTTTCAGACCTGTTTAGATCCATTAAATCTCACTCACCTTAACCAAGCAACTGCTCTCCAAACACAGGCTGCCATAACACTGACCCTCAACCTGATCCTCACCCTTGCCAGGTTCTCCCTGGCCAGATTCTTGTCTCAGCCAGAGGTGCTGCTTCTCACCCACTTGCACCCCCTCCACTACAGCAATTCCTGCTGCCAGCATCCATGTGCCATCCCAGCAAGGCCCAGGACAACTCTGTGTCCCTCTCCCTCCATTGTGGCCCCCTCGTGCCTCCAGCTCTCATTCTTCTGCCCCTCCATACCCCAAGGAATGTTCCCTCGCCACTGCCCTGCTCCCTGCTAGCTGATGGACCTCCTTGCCTGTGGGAGCCCACTCCCAAGGGACAGGAGCTTCAGTGCCTCCAATGGCCAGTCAAAGGGCAGGTGGAGATGATGGGGTCATGGGTGTCCCTTCCTAGGCAGGATCAGTGCCTGCCTCACCTCGACATTGAGGCTAAGCATGGCACAGCCATCATTGCTGTCACAGAAGAAGACTCAAGAGTTTCTCAATCAGAGCCAAGCCAGTCATTAGTTTATTGTGGTCTCATCAGTAAATGGAGGGATGGAAACAATTTCTTAAGCACAGCTGGCTGGGCGGTCAATGCTCTGCTGTTTCCCGCTCTCCAAGTGAGGATGGGATACAGAGATCATCGCAGAACCTTCCCTTACATATCATGTATGCTACATGTTCCTTAGCCACCCTTCAGTGCTTGCTGTAAGGTATCTGCTGTAAGGAGTCTCTCAGCCTCCAGGCGTCACCTTGAGAGCCGTCCCATGCTCAAAGGGAGAGCAGTCCCATCCCCGTCGTGTCCCCGCCCCCCCCCCCCCCCCAGCTCCTGTGGGTCCTCCAAGCAGCCAGCAGTCAGGGCGTGGGGATGGAAGGGTGTCAGGGGAGCAGTGGCCCAGTGCTACTCAGAGTGGGATCAGGGGCTGTACGCGGTGGGTTGGGTGGGATCAGGCACTGCTGTGATGAGGGTTGGGGGTTTGACTTCTGCTTGGTAGTGAGGCTAGGAGCCCATTGATGGTCTGACCACACCCAGTGCCACCAGCTGCTGCGTTGGCCCCGTGTTCCCACCTGCTTTGGTTTTGAACGTCAATTGTGCTCTGCCATGCTATGCCAACACCTGAGTTCCTGCAGAGGGACACAGCTGCAGGGTCCCCACTATGGGCTGGGCTGTGTGGGCTCTAGAGGTCCTGGCTGGACCCTACACCCCTTCCTTCCCACAGGGAATCCCACGTGTTTATCAACAAAGGCATCGAGCACCAGATCCTTCCATTCCTGCAAGGCACCAGCCTCCTCCCATCCAGCGCACAGAGGGTGAGGCAGGAGCTTCCCCACTCCCTTGGAATCCTCCCTGGGGCCGTCAGATGCTAGAGTGGTCTTGGGGGGGGCTGCAGCAGATGTAGAACTTGGCTGGGCAGGGTGGCAGATGCCAGTAGGAGTGTGGGAGGGTGTGGGAGATGGCTGGCACTGCCAGGAGCAGTGGCTGCAGCTTGCGACGCTGCTGGGACTCACGTATGGTTTTGGGTTGACATGAGACCCTCAAGCTGCATCACTATGCAGGAACATCTGGGATGGCTTGGGGACCTTGGGGTCTATCTCTATATCTTTATACCTACATAAGCCTCGAACCACGGAAAGGCTCTGCTCAGTGTTCCCTCCACTGTGGAGCCCTGGATGGGGCTGCAAGGACCAGAGAGGGCTCCATGGAGAGAAGGGTCCTACACCTCTTCACTGCCCACCCCATGCAATACCCACTCCCCCGCTGGTGCTGCAGCCCTCTCCCCCAGGGATGGTGGAGCTCCCACCCTGAAGCTTTGTGGAAGACGGGAGGGTACCCATGGCCGCCACCGTCCCTGGGGTAGGTTGTGGACAGGGCGTACATCAGGGTGGTGGGTCCACAGGGCCATCATGCAGCTTTGCCCAGGACCAGCATGCTCATAAGAATGACCATGAGGAAAAAGACCCACATGAAGAAGCGGTCCATCACCTTTGCCACCTTCTTCCACTCACCGGTC
Organism: Cuculus canorus; assembly: GCF_017976375.1. NCBI lineage: Eukaryota > Metazoa > Chordata > Aves > Cuculiformes > Cuculidae > Cuculus > Cuculus canorus. The sequence continues at coordinate 63,197 of NC_071401.1, forward strand.
CGGCGCTGGGCTGCTCGGTGGTGCCGGAAGCAGCTGGCAATGTAGCCAACATTCCTCAGCAGGCTGTCATGGTGACACAGGCAGCAGTCTCTAGGGCAGCCCCCCACCTCAGCACCTTCCTCCCTTTCCACAGGGCTTTCCCCTGAGTCCCCAGCATCCCTTTTGCCCATCTGTCCACTCAGCACCCGCCGAGGGGTCTTGCAGCTCTCGCCTACCTCATAGACACAGCAGAGCTGGGCCATGTGGTGGAGAATGAGACGCCTGGCCCAGGGAGGCACAGGCCGGGCCCCTGGGCCACAGTGGTGGACGTTCATGATGAAGATGGTCAATGCAGTGGAGGCTGTGATCATGGTCATCGTAGCAATGTAGTACTTCCCTGCATGGGAAAGAGGTGGTGACACCATAGCAGGTAGAGACCCACAATCCCCCCTCCCCTCACTGCAGCCACCATGGCATGGGTGCTGCCCATCACCAGATGTCCTGGTCCCATAGGAGGGTCCTGGGCACCGTTGAGGCTCACCAATGAGTGGGACGCTCTCTGAGGGTGGCATGCTCTCTGCCACCAGCAGCTGGAAGACTGTGAGGGCCAGCAGCACTGTCACTCCCAGTGACACCTTCTCCCCTGAGTCAGCAGGCAGGTAGAAGCTGAGGGGTGCTAGAAGAGAGACCATGATGCAGGGCAGGAGCAGGTTGAAGACGTAGAAGGAGGCCCGGCGGCGAAGGAGCAAGGTGTAGGTTACATCAGGGTAGGGCTCAGAGCAGCAGCCATAGGTGATGACATTTCTTGTGGCTGGCATGCCCAGCACCTCCCACTCCACATTCTCCACAAAGTCTCTCAGGTCTCCAGTGTCCAGGCGGTTGTGGAGGTCAATCTGGTTCCCATTGTAGGTCCAGGAGCCGAAGGTGAGGTGGCACTGCTGCCCGTCAAAGGGGAAGTAGGAGACGTCCACCTTGCAGGAGCTCTTGGTGATGGCAGGCGAGTCCCACATGATGAGCCCATCAGAGCGCAGCACCACATTGGTCTCCATTGACCCACCGAAGTGGTCATCAGCACTGGGGGGAGGATGGCCATGGGGATGGCCCTATGTGGGGCAAGGGTCTACAGGGCTGGGGCCAATCACCTGTCACCAATGCCATGTCCTCTGCCTGCGCCACCCCAAACCCTGAAGAGGGGACTTGGTGCTCCTAGTTGCACCCACGGTGGCACATCCCAGTTGGCCAGGGACCATGGCTTCTGCCAGCCTCCCCTTGTCACCCAGTCAGGGTGACCACCTCCCTGCATGACCCACAATAAGACCTCCCTGCTCAGGCAGTCGCACAGCCCCAAAGTTGGCAATAAACTGTGCAGACCCCACCTTGCCCTAGCCCAAGACCCCCTGGCTCTGGGAACAGCATGGAGGGCACTGAGGACAACCCACTTGTTGTAGAGGATGATGTCTGGCCGCCAGACGTAGCTGCTGGGAATGCGGATGCTGTCGATGCCGTCGTAGGCATCCTTGTCCCAGGTGAGGTGGGCATCCAGCCAGGCCTGGCGGACCCACAGGTAGGAGGTGAGGACCTGGTTCCTCTCATCCTGCCAAGGAGATGGGGTGTGTGTGGGGAGGACAGACCCTGGTGCTGCCAGACTGCCCCCCCGATCCCGGCCCCCAGTCCAGCAGCTTCTGCAAGAGTCCTGAAGGGTCGAGGTACCTTTGAGGGGACTGTACTGGTTTTGAGGGGTTGGAAAAGTCTGCGCTTGTTTCAAGTGGTCCAAAATAAATTTGGAGAATGTCCTGTGCTAGTTTTGGGGGGTTCTGAGCTGTCTTCAAGTGATCTAAGCTGACTTGGGATCAGCTAGGCTGGCTTTGAGGAGTCTGGACTGGTTTCGAGGGATGAGCATCAGCGCTATGTTGAGCAAGATTCACAGGGCAAGAGCAGAGCCTAGTGAAGCAGAGGCCAGGAGCGAGAAGGATGATCTCGTGTTGGCTGGGCTAGACCTGGTGCTGGTGCCATGCCCTGACACTCACCATGTCGATGATCTGGGAGAGGGTGACCTGAAGAGTGACGTTGAGCGCCCGGTCTGTGTCCTCCACAGGGCGTAGGGCACTGGAGTAGTTGGCAAAGAGGTTGTGGAGCAGCTTGTAGGCGACCCTGCCCTGTGCCCCCCAGCAGCCTGTGAGGACGCAGACCAGGGCTGGAGGGGCCGTGCCAGCAAGTAGTGTGGACGCATCCACCTCCTCCCCAGTGACTCCCAGGACGCAGCCATACAGATCCTACTGCCAGCTGAGCAGGGCAGGGGAACATGCAGGGACCCTCACCCTCCCCACCACCATTCCAAGCCCCGACATCCCACCGACCTCATACCCCACCCAGATATGCCACTGATCGCTAGGGCTGGGTAGGGGTCAGCAACCCTCACCGCCCCCCTCCCCCTTCTGCACTTACCTGGGGCCAGAAGGCAGCTGGCAAGGCAGAGGGTGAGCAGTCCGCGAGCTCTGGGCTCCATCCTGCTGTGCTCCCGCCCGGTGCAGGTCCCGGGGAACACAGAAGTGGGGCTGAGCCACCTGCACGTGCTGGGGTGACGTCAGGGATGGGATGTGACGGGAGATTGGGGGGAGGGGGCACAGCCCCCCGGGGAGCATCAATTTCGGAGCAGTGAGCACTGCGGTGGGGAGCAGTCCCAGAGGGTCTGGGACCTGGCAAGGGGATGGGACCTGGGGGGTTGGGTGCAGCTGAGCCAGTGCTGACAGCCACATGCTGCCCATTGGCTGCCCAAGCCCAGAGAGGGCTCTGCCAGCAGCCACACACACCCTGAAGACAGCAAATCATAGAACGGTTTAGGTAGGAAGGGACCTCAAAGCCCATCCAGTTCCACCCCCTGCCGTGAGCAGGGACACCTCCCACTGGATCAGAGCGCTCCAAGCTCCCTCCAACCTGGCGTTGAACACCTACAGGGAGAGGACAACCACAATTTCCTTAGGCAATCTAGGTTAGTGCTTTACCACCCTCATGGTGAACAATTTCTTCCTAATGTCTATTCTAAATCTTCCCCTCCTCCAATTTAAAGCCATTTAAGATTACAAGACCCTCCTGGCCAAAGCCCATTCTCTAGGCAGCTTGGGGCCAGGACTGTGGTGACCAGGCCCATGGGATGGACCAGAGCAGGCAGGGACAAGGTTGCTCCTCAAGTGCTGTTTGGCTCTGTGTGCTCCTGCCTGTGGCTTCTCTCCTGGCCTGCAGCTTCAGGGGCTGGAAGCTGCCCTCCATAGTCACCTCTGACCTGAGGGGCTACAGGGAGGGAGATTGCTCCCAACAATCTAAGCCCACAGTGATCTGGAAAAGACAACCCTAGGGCTGAAAGGGAGATGTCTTCTCACTCACAGCCGAGTCCCAGGCAAGTGTGGGGCTGAACCTCACCAAGGCCCTGACAGTGGGAAGAGCTGAGGGTGGACATTGTGGACACCAGAGTGGAGAGACTGCAGTGCACAGCGAGGGACAGCCCATTACCCACCTGCTTCTCCGGTCTCTGTAAAAGAGCAAGGAATTCCAAGTAGGAATAGAAAGATTATTCCTGCTTGTCAAGAATAAAGTCCCAGGATGTTAAGGGAAATGAGCCAGGAGACAAAGCAGCAGCAGCAGAGAGGTCCCTGCTGCAGGGGTGCAGAAGCATCCCCTCAGCTCCCACCGTGCAGGTGGCCACTGACTCTGCTCCTCAGCGCTTCCCTGGCACCTTTCACAAGTGGATCCCCAGCAGCAGATGTAAAGCAGGGCACCAACTGGTTTTAAGACAGCAGATTCTGTTTCCAGGCAGTGAATTATTCATCCCAAGCCTTCGCCCCAGTCATGCTGCTCCTCTGCCCAGGGCACCAGCTGGGGTTGCAGAGCCGCAATTACGATAATGGAAGGAGGCGAAGCTGGGGTAACCTGGCTCCCTGCACAGCATGGTGTCATGTTTAACATCCAGCAATGCCAGCACAGCAGGACAGCCACTCTGCGTGGGTGATGAGATGCAAATCGATGCTGCTTTTACAGCTTTTTGTGCTCCAGAGCTGGTGCTGGGGAGCAGGTTCCCCCCAGCCCTGTCTCTCGGACAGTTGGGCACCCGGTGTGACCCCACCCCAGGGAGCAGAGGCCTGGATTTGTGCACAGCAAAACGGTGTTTGTCTGACATGTATTTCACCCCTTTTTGAGCATGGGTGCATACACACACACACAAAGGGTTTTCAACCTGAACAATTCTGTGCTGCATGGAAAAGCACTCCCGTTAACCATGAAGCTGTGCCCTGGCCTATCCCACATGCCCTTCCAGAAATCCGCCTTCCAAGACCAGACATTCCCCCCTCATCACAGGACACACAGCCTCATCCACCCCATCTCCTGGCGCATCCTTGCAAATGGTTCCCAGGAGGACGTGCCCCATCACCCCTGCAGGGGTCGAGGGGAGGCTCACCTGCCCACAGCTCCCCACCTTCTCCTCCTTGAAGACAGGGGCTAATTTTCTTTATTTTTAACTGGGCTTGCTTCCTTCCAAGCCTCTGAAGGAGCCCTCCCCTGATGGCTACGACCTTGCCGCCCAGGTGCCCGATACCAGAGCCATGGGATGCCCAGTTTATCCCACCGCCCCTTCACATCATCTCCACCTCTTTTTCGCTCTGGCATTTTTTGCTTCAGAGACCCAAGGCTGCCAATGGCCACTCTTACATGTAAAGACCAAGATGAAAACGACATCTAGAACCTTTTCCATGTCCTTTGTGCTCAAGACATCATTCCCATGCCACACAGGGCCCCCTTTTCCCGAGTATGCCAGTGTGGATGTACCTGTAAACACCTCCTCTGCCAGTCCTTATGTCCATCAGTGGATCCAGCTCCAGGAAGACTCCAGCTTTCCCAGCACCATCCCTGCATACTCAGGTCAGGCTGGACAAGGGACACATGCCTACGGAACTGAAACCTTACTTAAAAAGCAAAGGAAACTGTGGGAATACTATAAACATTTTATTTCTCATTTTCAAAAAGACAGGAAAATAATCTAGATCATTTATTTATAACTTTTTTAATAAAAACCTTTACATAATCCTCATGCATAAAGACCTTCAATGAGCCAACGCAAAGTGGCACCAGGCAGGCTGGGAGCTGTGGCCGCTGAAGCCGCTGCTGCAGCAGCCCTGAAGTCAGAGCAGACCAATAGACAGCTTTTTTCTTCTTCCAAAAATAGCCGGTTTCTGAACACAGAGCAAGGACTGAACACACCAGAGCACGTTGATACGGTCAGTTGTTTGCATGTGGGATATTTGCACCCTGGATGGTCAACGCAGCCCAGCCACACAGCAAACACAAGGCGCTGGCTGAGGGGTTCCTGGGCAGCCAGGCACTTACATGCGCAACTGTGCGCTCACCTGACTCTGCAGGGATTCATCTGGCACATGGTGGCAAAGAGGCAGTACCAAGCACCTGGGCAGCCTGGCTGCTCCACTCAACCTCTTAGCAGTCTGGATTTTGGGGCAGAATTTGCCATCTCCTATCAGAAGCCTGGAGTCCTGGAGCACAGCGACTGCCAGGACAAGTGCCTATATTTTACTGTGTGGGACCTAGGAGGCGTTCACCCTCAGAGGCCTGCGCAGCAGAGCTTGCCACAAGGCACACGCAGAAGCATCACCTCCTAAGCCAGGGAAGCAGCTTGCTTTGCCTGTGGAGATGGAGGGTGGAGAAATGAAACAACACGTTCACAGGTCTCCAAATTAGCAAGAGAGTACAGGAAAAAGACACTTCTGAACCTCAAGTTTCTTCTCCCTACTCCATCCACAGAGCAAGCTTTTCACATAAAGCCCCAGCTGAAGCGTGTCCACAGTCAGTTCAGGTGCCAAAGGTTCCTCGGTTCCCACCAAAGCAGGAGTCTGCTCATGGAAAACTGTCCCAGAAATTGCTTCACCATTCTCTGCGTTGCACAGAAAAGGGTGGAAAGGATTTGCCAGGAGATGAAGCCCACACCGTGCTCCCCTACACATGTACAACCTCACCTGCAGACAGGTTTGGCAAGAGGCTCTTTATTGATGCTAGGAAAACGTTGTGATGTTGAGGGTGCCAGCCAGCAAGGTCCAATCAGTCTCAACGCTCCCCCAGGTTACAAGAGCTCCTGCGTTGGCCCAGGTACTATCGCTGCTTTACACCTCTATGGAAAAACCTGCATGGCTGGAGAGGTTGCTCACCCTCAGAACAAAGGTAAGGGTTTACAAACTGTGAAAGCTGTCCATCCATGGAAGGGATTGTTTCTCAATGAGTCACCACCGTCAGCTCCTGTAGGTAGGACTGGGTGAGGCTGCGGAGCTCCTCCAAGGCATAGTCCTCCGGCATTGGCAGCCGCCCGATGTGGGGAGCAAGGAGGCGGAGAGGAACACGCTGTAGGTCTGGCATGGAGTCGGAGACAGGTTCCGGGGCATGCTGCAGGCTGAGGACCACTCGCAGCAGGTTCGCAATGCGCTTGGCCATATCTGGAAAGAGCAGAAAGAGAAGTGTTTCTGCGCCCACACCACACTCCGGAGATGGAGCTGGTACATAAGCACTTATGAGCTAACCCTGTGGAACTTGAAGAGCGATTCCACAGGGAATTCCAGAGCAAATGTATTCAGTGGGGATGGTGCCCCTGGTGTGTGTGGCCTGGCTCTTTCTGAGCTCCAGCAGTGAATCCTCTCCCTCCACACAGAATTCCTGTGAGTGTAATCAGAGTTTGGCCTTATTTCTTAGATTAGATTGTTTCCTGCAAGTGTTCTCCTGCTTCATTTGGCACTGTAAAACTTGGTACAGACAAGACTGCTTAGCAAGAGAGAACTGGAAGAGACCAGACACTCAATGCCACACCAACCAGGAGACAAATCTGCCTGAAATGAGGACCAACAGCTGCCAGTTCAGTAGCTACTGGAGAACACACGGCTCCCCTTGCCAACCATCGCAGGAACAGAAGTGCAGACATGCCGGCAGCCTCATGGACAGCCAGAACCAGCTGTGCCAGGTCATCAAACTGGCCTTCCCAGTGGCCTGCCAGGTACCAACGTCACCATACCTGACTGAGCCAGACGGTCCTTTACGCTGTGGCACTGGATCTGCTCTATCCTGTTGCACAACGATGTCACTTTGGTGTGTAACCGCTCCAGCTCATAGGTGGAACAATCCAGCTGAAAGCAAACGAAAGTCAGCCTCCAAGTGAGCCAAAGCCTTACAGCAGAGTTGCTCGTTCACCAAGCCAAATCAACTCAACAGAGGACAATCTACGCTAAAGCCATTTGAAGTTAACATCTGAAGTAGGGAAATTAGAATCATAGAATCAGTTTTGGGTTGGAAGGGACCTCAAAGCCCATCCAGTTCCAACCTCTGCCATGGGCAGGGACACCTCCCACTGGATCAGGTTGCTCCAAGCCCCATCCAACCTGGCCTTGAACACCTCCAGGGACAGGGCAGCCACCACTTCTCTGGACAACCTCGGCCAGAGCCTCACCACCCTCATCATCAAGAATTTCTTCCTAATGTCCAATCTAAATCGCCCACCTTCCAATTTAAAGCTGTTCCCCTCATCCTATCGCTCCATGCCACTGTAAAAAGCCCCTCCCCAGCTTTCCAGGAGCCCCTTTCCATACTGGAAGCTACTTTAAGGTCTCCCCAGAGAGTTCTCCAGGTTGAACAACCCCAACTCTCTCAGCCTGTGCTCAGATAGGTGTTCCAGCCTTCACATCATCTCCACGGCTTCTTCTGGACTCGCTCCATCAGCTCCATGTCCATCTTATGTTGAGGACTCCAGAACTGGACGCTCCAGGTGGGGTCTCACCAGAGCGGAGATGATGGGTAGAATCCCCCATCCTTGCCCTGCTGGTGACACTGCAGCTCAGGACACAATTTCTGGGCTGCGAGTACACAATTCCAGCTCATTTAGACTGACTCGCAGATTCCCCACTCTGTAGGTAACCCCTAATTTTGTTCCCTCTTTTGCTTATCTCACTGCCACGCTACACAGAGCAGGTTGTCAGAGCAGAGCCTGCAACTCACTTTGACAGTACCTACTAAATGTCTATTTTCAGAGATGCACCACATTTCCTGTGCCAGTGTCCGTCAAAGGGAAACTCTTCCATCACCATCAAACAGCCAGGAAAAAAGTTATTCCAAAAGCGAGGCTCTGTACAAGCTTAAAAACTGTAGGGAAACAACCCCCCCATACCGTTGTTTTAGTTCCTTACCTGTTGAATCCTGTCAAGCATCTCAATAACGCGGATGTAATCCAGGTAGACCAGCCCTGCTGTCTCCCAGTCCTGGATGAGTGCACTACGCTCTGGAAGGGCAAGATCTTCCAGGAATCCTTTTAGGTACTTGTAGTTTTCATTAATAATAGCGTCTAAAGAAACAAGCATGTAAGAAACAGAGCACAAGGGTTTCTTTGAGCTGAAGAACAGACTGTTAAAGAAAAAGCAACTAATAGACCAGACTCTCGGGCAGGTGACGCCATCAGTCATGGGCAGAAATGCTTATGTGATTTATAACCTCCAAAGGCAAATTCAAGGCCATCCCGCTTCCTAGAGCAGGAGCTCCAGGAATTGCTGCCCCTGTTCCCTGAGGCTCCCGTCTGGCACAGGAAGGTGGATATGCAGAAGGTTAAGCATTGTCCGCTCTCATGCGTTTGCAGTGAGTAATTATCATGCCAGGTACCAAGCGAGAGCTGTTCTGAAACAGCCAGCTGCCCTCTAACCCTGTTGCTAGAAACACAGCCCTACCCCTTCCTACCAACTGAACACCCAATAACCCTTGTTTCTGCTCTATTTCATTCCCTCTTGGAACAGCACACAGAAAGAAAACCAGAACAGACTCACCTGAGGCCAAGTGCCTGACAACCAGCTTGTGACACTGGTTCCAGTGCCCAGCTTTGAACAAGAAGAGGGCTTCTTTATGCTTGTCGCCCTCCATCCTCGCTCGAACTGCCTTTGCTTCATGAATCCACTCCAGTGGGACGCAGAGATGCTGGGTTAGGAAAGTCTCCTTGGCCCAAGACTCTGGTGTCCCCGAGAGAATACAATGCCGGTTCAAGAGTTCACGCACTGCTTTCTCTCGTATGCTGGGGGAGAGAGGACAAAACATTACTCCAACTCCAGTGAGCAATCCTTCCTAATACACTGTCAGAAGAAGGGCTGAGGGAACTGGAGTGGTTTAGCCTTGAGAAGAGGAGGCTGAGGGGAGATCTTAGTGCTCTCTACAACTACCTAAAAGGATGTAGTAGAGAGGTGGGTGCTGACTTCTTCTCCCAAGTGACAGGGGACAGGACAAGGGGGAATGGCCTCAAGTTGTGCCAGGGGAGATTCAGACTGGACATCAGGAAAAAATTCTTCACAGGAAGGGTCATCACGCACTGGCACAGGCTGCCCAGGGAGGTGGTTGAGTCACCATCCCTGGACAGATTTAAAAGATGGGTAGACAAGGTGCTCAGGGACACGGTTTAGTGGCAGACAGGAATGGTTGGACTCAATGATCTAAGAGGTCTTTTCCAACCTAGTGATTCTATGATTCTGTGATTCTAAGATGCACTTCAACACAAGTGGCTGAGATGCTGCATTATGCTTAGAGGTGATGGCAGAGGCACCAGCCTGACTGTTGGTGCAAGCCAGCCTTGCTGGGCCCAGAATGGTCTTACTGGAGGATACAAAAAGTTCTAAATTCAGCTGAATTCCTGCAGTACGGGCTAGCAACGAAGGAAAAACTCATCACTCGTACTTTGCTTAGCACTGAACTCTGATCCAGCTCCCTGCAAGTCACATACAGGCTATTTTTAAGTTACTGATCAGGAAAAAACGGTCTACTGTACATGCTAATGGTAGCTGCAAACATTAACAGTGGAAGACGCCTCTCCACAAAAAACGGATTAACGAAAAATGGTCTGAAACTGGTAGATAAAATCATGGAATGGTTTGGGTTGGAAGGAACCTCAAAGCCCCTTCACTTCCAACCCCCTGTCACAGGCAGGGACACCTCCCACTGGATCAGGGCGCTCCAAGCCCCATCCAACCTGGCCTTCAACACCTCCAGGGATGGGGCAGCCACCACTTCTCTGGGCAACCTGGGTCAAGGCCCTACCACCCTCATCATCAAGAATGTCTTCCTAAAGTCCAATCTGAATCTTCCCCCTTCCAATTTCAAGCCATTGCCCCTCGTCCTATCACTCCATGTCCTTGTAGAAAGCCATTCCCCAGCTTTCCTGAGGCCCCTTTCCATACTGGAAGCTGCTCTAAGATCTCCAGAGCCTCCTCTTGCTTCTTCTTCTCCAGGCTGAACAACCCCAACTCTCTCTGCCTGTCCTCACAGCAGAGGTGCTCCAGCCCTGAGATCATATCAGTGGCCTCCTCTGGACTTGTTCCAACAGCTCCATGTCTTTCTTATGCTAGGCACTCCAGAGCTGGATGCAGGGCTCCAGGTAGGGTCTCACTAGGGCAGAGGGGAGAATCCCTTCCCTTGCCCTGCTGGTCCCACAGCTTTGGATGCAGCCCAGGACAAGGCTCGTTTCTGGGCTGCGAGCACATGTTACTGGGTTCATGCTGAGCTTCTCATCTCCCAGCACCCCAAGTTCTTTTCTCAGATCTGCTTGCAATCATGTCATCCCCAAGCCTGTACTGAAACCATGGATTGCCCCAACCTAGGTGTAGGACCTTGCTTAAGTATAAGTTAAGTACGTATTTCACAACAAAAGCAAAACACACAGTTTGGTGATTCCCATGCTTTCCTTTCAAACACACTTGCTTCTGCTCTGCTCAGCTCCAATGGGAACAGTTAGTGTTCTGCACTAATGATGCTTTCAGGACAAGTTACAGAATGACAGAACGATCCAAGTTGGAAGGGACCCACAAAGACCACTGAGTCCAACTCCTGTTCCTGCACAGGACAACCCTAACGTTCACACCGTGGGGCAGAGGGAGTTGGCCAAACGCTGCTGGAATACCGCCAGGTTGTGACTGCTTCCCTGGGGCTCTGTTCCAGTGCTCCACCATCCTCTGGGTGAAGAACCTTTTACTAAAGTCCAACCTAACCCTCTCCTGGCACAGCTTCCTGCCATTCTCTCAGGTCAGAGCGAAGTGCTCAGCGCCTGCTTCTCCTTGTCCCCATGTGAGGAAGCTGCAAAGTGAGGTCTCCCCTCAGTCTCGTCTTCTCCAGGCTGAAGAGACCAAGAGATTCCAGCCGCTCCTCACACAATTCCCCTCTAAACCCTTCACCAGCTTCGTGGCCGCCTCTGGATCGGGCGGCACAGTTCTCAAACACAGTAAGCATGCTGAGCCAGAGACAAGGTGCACAGCCATAAGATATCAAAACAAGGACCTGCTTCTCCAGCACCATTCAGGAGTTAGCCGTTATAACACAATGCTACTTATCTAACAAGACGTTTAACCAAGCAGAATTCTTCCTGCCACCGTCATATCAGCACAGCTTTTAACAGTGGCATGAAGTTCTCCAGCTGTGCAGCTCCAGTTTGACATGAGATAAGATAGGATAACCATATAGCAGGTCTATCAAACATGTTATTTTCAAAGGAAAGAACCTAAAAAAGAACTAAATCCTTTCACTCACTATGTATCAGGCTCATGCAGCAGAATAAAGACGGCCCATTCCCAAAGCCCTTCGCTTTCAAGTTGGGCAGCAAAGCTGGCATTCAGCACCCCCTGGCTCTGCTTGAAGAGATGGGTGTAATTCAGGGCTCGGAGCACTTCCCACAGGTGCCAGCTGAGACGGTAGTCCAGAGGGTCAGATGTCACACTCCTGGGATCGAGGAGCTGGTCGAGATCATAGTGCCTGCAGGGAAAAATATTCACAATGTTAACAGCTAATTGTGTCCACATGAATTCAGAAATTAGTGCTATTTAGTTCCTTCCCCTCACCCACCTCAAATTATTCCATATTCGTGATTTATGTGAGTGTTTTGGGTTGTTTGGTTTTTTTTTTTTAAATAAAAACACCACCAAAAAAAAGACTGGAGTGACTGTTAAAATCCTTTGCTCTTGAGTCTGCATCCAGGCTGCCAAAACCTTTTCATAGCATGGTTTTGCTTGTAAAAGACCTTTAAGATGATAGAGTCTAACCATCAATTCAGCCCTGCTAAGTCCACCGCCACACCATGTCCCCAAGTACGACATCTACTTGTCTTTTAAGCACCTTCAGGAATGGTGACTCAACCATCTCCCTGGACAGCCTCTGCCAGTGCCTGACAACCCTTTCAGTAAAGAAATTCCTCCCAATATCCAATCTAAATCTCCTTTGGTGCATCCTCCCTTGTTCTGCCACTGGCAACCAGGGAGACCAGCATCCACCTCACTACAACCTCCTTTAAGGCAGTTTTAGACACTGATGAGGTCTCTCCTCAGCCTCCTTTTCTCCAGACTAAACCACCCCAGCTCCCTCAGCTGCTCTCCAAGGGTCTGTGCTCTAAACCCTTCCCAGCTTTTTCCCTTTCTGTGTGCTCTTCCTGTAGGTTACTCAGTGCTTCAGTCTCAAAGGCAGCCAGGGCGAAGCAAGATTCAGAAGAGCGCAGTACTCTAACACAGAAAGAAACCACGATCATGCTCCAAAGCTTAAGTTTCATCGTCTATACCATCATCACCAGTTGGAGTGTCATCACATACTGTAAGAGCATATGTGCAGGGCAGGTTGACTACTGTAAGCGATTCAGTAAGCAGTGAAGCTGATTTCATCCTCTGGGTTGGGAATTCAACAAGTCACTGATGGACCAAGTTTAATGACTAACCCATTTACCTGTCACTGTAGAGCTTTAACAAATGGAAGCAGACATCTCTCAGAGGTCTTCCTGTGTTGTTGTTGTCTTCAACTACAAAACCAGAATCTTCCAGGTAAGGAGGCAGGGGGCAGCAGGCATATTTTTCACTCTCTGATGTGTTCTAAAGAAACAGTTTTAACAGTAAGTTTAATGATAGCACTCAGAACAAAGCTGCATTCCTAATTCCACACAACTCAGCAGGCTCACGATTGAGCTTTCTGAGGAGATGCACGTGCAGTTCCAACTTACACAGCATCCAGATACTGTCAAGAAGCTAAAGAAGAAAAAAAACTTAAAATGTTTTGGCAGGATTAACTTCATAGAATCACTAGGTTGGAAAAACACCTTTGAGATTGAGTCAAACCGTACCTGTCCACCACTAAACCATCCCTGAACACCTCACCTACCTAGCTTTCAAATCCCTTCAGTGATGGGTATTCCACCACAACCCTAGAGAGCCTCTGCCAGTGCCTGAGAACCCCTTCCGTAAGCATTTTTTTACTAATGTACAATCTGAACCTGCCCTGGTGCAGCTTGAGACCATTTCCTCTTTTCCTATTGCCTGTTACTTGGGAGAAGAGATCAACACCCAGCTGTCTACAACCTCACTGCAGACAGTGATGAGGTCTCCCCTCAGCCTCCTTTTCTCCAGGCTAAACAATCCCAGTGCATCTCATAACACTTGTTCTCCAGACTCTCCAACAGCTCCATTCCCTTCTCCAGACATGCTGCAGTCCCTCAAGGTCTTTCTTATTGTGAGAGGCTCAAAACTGAACCCAGGATTCGAGGCGCAGCCTCACCACCACTAAGTGCAGTGGGACAATCCCTCCCCTGGTCCTCTTGGCCACACTCTGATACAGGCCAAGATGCCAATGGCCTTCTTGGCCACCTGGGCCACTGCTGGCTCATGTTCAGCTGCTGTCAACCAACGTGCCCAGGTCCCTTCTCTGCCCCGCAGCTTTCCAGCCTCTTTTCCTCAAGCATGTAGCACTGCATGGGGTTGCTGCATCCAAAGTGCAGGACTCAGCACTTGGCCTGGCTGAACCTCAGCCCGCTGATCTCATCCCATGGATTTAGCCTGTTCACATCCCTATGAACTCTTCATCTCACACAGCTCTTAAAAGCCACTGTGTGGAGGCACGGTCAGTCTCCTTCTATGTTCTTGGATGGTTTTATAGCTGGAAGCCCACATGACTTGGCTGAATGAAGATGGTGCACCCCTGGATCGTGAGTGGCACGAACACACTTAGCCAAAAAGAACCATTTTACAAGGTGTTGAACTGCCAAATCATTGTCTTCCCTACCCTCTACACAGCAAGGTACCCTGACATTTCACTGCTGGTAGGAACAGGAGATCTAGCTTTGGAAGGACATTCCACATCCAGCGCTTTTCATTATTAGCCCACCCACATGAAGCTCTGTAAACAAGCTGTATCGACTCTTCCTCCACATCGTCGGGCTGCGGTGAGATCACCCCACATTCTAAGCCAGCAGCATTATCTTGCATTCAAGTGATGATAAAGCTAAAGCTCGGTATTTTGAAGCAATGAACACTTTATACTCACACTGTGTGCAGACGTAACACCAAATACTCCTGCAGCACTGAGCGTGCAGGACTTGCTGCTATGCTCATGCTGTCTTTAGGCATTTGGATCAAGGGCTGAACTACCTCTTGTTAAATCATTAAACACTTATTTCAGCAGAGACCTTTGTCTTTATACAGAGGCTGACAGATCTACAGCAACAGACAAGGCTTTGCATAATGCACGCAGCCACGCGCTGTCTCTAGGACAACTCCCACGTGTGCTGTGCGAACAGTGAGCGTATGGCTCAAAGACTATTTGAGAAGCCAGGCAGCTGAGTATTAATCATCACACTGGGAAAACTGCCTGGTTACCCAACTCACGTGGCTTTCCTGCTGCTGGCCACTACCCACCTTCCTAGTTTTGTCTGGCTGCCACACACCTGGAGACATTCAATCATAGAATCCTTAGGTTGGAAACGACCTTTGAGATAAGAGTCATAAAAGTCCAATGGTACCCGTCCAGTACTAAACCATTCCTGAACACCTAATTTGTCTGTCTTTTATATCCCTACAGGGATGGAGACTCCACTGCCTCCCTGGACAGCCTCTACCAGTGCCTGACAACTCTCTCTGTGAAGGAATTTTCCATAATATCCAATCTGAACCTCAACTGGTGCAACTTGAGGCCGTTCCCTCTTGCCTTATCGCCTGTCACTTGGGAGAAGAGACCAGCATCCACCTCACTACAACCTCCTTTCAGGCAGTTGTAGACAGTGATGAGGTCTCCCTTCAGCTTCCTTTTCTCTAGATGAAACCACCCCAAGTCCCTCTGCTGCTCCTAAGACTTGTTCTCCAGCCCCTTCACCAGCTTCCTTACACTTTGCTATCAGTGGAGATAAGTCACTACCAGAACACCCTACAGAACAGGTCCCTAGGCTTCTCGAGTCCCTAAAACTACTAACAGGTTCAACTCCAGTGCTTTATTCCCATTCCAGTGGAGGAAGAAGCATTCCTATAGGATTGAAGTGCTGCAAGAACTCATCATTAAAAATGATTAAAGAATCTGATGCTGTGGCAACCGAAACAATGACCCTGCACAATTCCACACTAGGTACCTCCGCAGCAATACTCGACTGCTCACAGAATCTTCTACACAGCACCTCCTTGTATCAGGCACAAGTGACCCACCTGAAATGCTGACTCATACATGGCGAGTGCCTTGGAGATCGATGCCGTTGGAGGAAGGAGGTACCAGAGGTGGACAGCAACACAACGCTTCCAGTCCAGCAGTGAGCACACGTTGATGCTTATTCTCTCCGATAACTGCCACACCTAAAGAAACAGAGCACTAAGGTGCGTCTAACTTCTCACACAATGATCAGTACACAAAGGGCAAGCAACAGCATGAGGTTACATCAGTGAAAAAACACAGGTCAGCACCTTGTGTTGCTCTCCTGCTGTCTATCACGGGTTGTGGTTGAGTATCACAGCCTAAATGCACTGCTTTCAGGATGTGAGAGTTGGGCTACTAATTGAAACGGCCCAACAAGTAGTTTGTAGAAAAAAAACAGGTAAATATGGTACCCTTCTGGTATCATACAAGAACATAAGGACAACAGATTGGTTAAGAAACTTGATATGTAAAATTCAGCCAAAGAACAGCCTTGTAACAGCTTTGGAATAGGTTGTGAACTTTGTGAGAGGGTGATCTTGCTTTGAGACAAACTGAGTAAAGATTGTGGGTTTTCTGACAAAGGTTGAACACTTTTCTTCTTGTTAGAAGGAGGCGCTCCCACGCACACAAACCATGTGTGCCTTGGTTTACCTATTTGACTAGTGAGCATTTCTCACAAGGAAGGAAAAACCAAGTAAACAGCAAAACATATGAGTAACAGAACTTACAGGTTTTCCCGCAAGCAGGGCAAAGATCCGCAGCCTCTCCTCCTGGATGAAGCAGTCTGCCTGCAGCCGGTGCCAGTCCACCAGCTGCATGGTGAGGAGGTCCCGCACAGGCTGGCTGCCTGCCAGCTGGGAGAGGAGCAGTGCGAGCCTGTGGTCACCTGGAACAGGAGACACAGAGTCATAGAACGGTTTGAGTTGGAAGGGACCTTAAGGACCATATAATTCCAACCCCTCCGCCATGGGCAGGGACACTTCCCATTGGATCAGGGGGTTCCAAGCCCCCTGCAACCTGGCCCTGAACACCTCCAGGGATGGGGCAGCCACCAACCCAGGTCTTTCAGCTGCCTCTCACAACCTCTGTTCTCCAGACCCTTCCCCAGCTCCGTTCCCCCTTCTCTGGATGCCCTCCAGCCCCTCAAGATCCTTCGTGTAGTGATGTGCCCAAAACTCAACACAGGATTTGAGATTGAGCCTCATCAGTGCCACAATCACTTCCCTGGTCCTGCTGCAATGCAGTGTTACCTCCCAACTCTAGAAGAGCTGACACAGCCAGCAGAAACGTGACCAGGTTCTCAAGCAGCAAGCAGAGAAGCTGGCCTCCACCTTAGTCACTGTCTGACAAGGGAAAACTCCACAGGCAGAGAGGACAGTTACTATCAGCTCTCAAAGTTTAAATTCTCTTTATGCCTCCCTCTGTCCACACAAAAGCACCAAGAGATTTAGACATCTCACCTGACTGCTGGGCCAGCCTACAAGCTTCACCAATTCTCTTCCCTGTGAGGCAGCTGAACACAGCTTCTACATGATTACCATGTCGGGACAGAGAGACTTCCTCCTCAATTCGCCTGGCAGCGGTCTCTGACAGCCAGCGAGAGAAGGCTTTCCTGCGCTCCAGGGTGAGGATGTATTCGCTGGGCTCCTCCAAGCTGGCCTCCAACTCTTTCAGGTTCCCCCAGATCGCTTCACACAGAGTCCACGTCAAGCACCAGTGCTTCACAACAGCTGTCAGAAAAGAGGTTTCCATCATCGGGAGTCAGAAACACATGGAAGTATATTGACAGAGGACTCGTATAGGACCATAATAAGCATAACTGTGTAGGATATCTGTTACAAGACAGTGCGGGAAGTCAGCTTGCTCCCCAAAGGCAGTCAATCATGTTTATGCTTTCAGAAAAAATGCTGAGGGACTGTCAATTTTTCTGTTTGATTTGCATTTCACAGCTCTGATTTAACTTGAACTTAATCTGAACTGCATAATTTCCCAGATTTGCTTTTACTACTGCAAGAAGAATTCATTCCACACTCACTTTCTGCCACACCAGGGTCCTCAGATGCCTTCCTAATCCAATCAGCGTAGTCGTGAATAGCAGACACTCCCGGGTTGGGTGCTAGAAGAGGACAGTGTTCATCCATATGGACAGTGCTGTGTTTCAGCTTTATCTCCAGAGGGATGAGGTACAGCTGTTTGTCCACCTTCCGTTGCTCTAAGCTCAGCTTCTCCACGTGAACTTTGAAAGAGGATTCTGACAATCTGGAGGAAGAAAGAAGATAGAAAGTGGTAGCAATGTTCTGAGTTGTTCTCCATGTGAGGAACTCAATCCATTGCAGAGCCACTGCATTGTGCAGCTTGTCCGAATTTTAACAAAGACAGCAAGACAAGACACAAGGTCAACAGCTGTGTAAGAAACAGAGGAGGTCACAAAGACCATGCCTGGAGAAGAGAAGGCTCCAGGCAGACATTAGAGCAGCTTCCAGTACGGAAAGGGACTCCAGGGAAGCTGGGGAGGGACTTTTTACAAGGGCTTGGAGTGACATGACAAGGTGGAATAGCTTTAAATTGGAAGGGGGAAAATTTAGATGGGACAGTTGGAAGATATTCTTCACGAAGAGGGCAGTAAGACCCTGGCCCAGGTTGCCCAGAGAAGCCATGGCTGCCCTGTTGCTGAAGGTATTCAAGGCCAGGTTGGATGGGGCTTGGAGCAGCCTGATCCAGTGAGAGGTGTCCCTGCCCATGGCAGGGGGTTGGAACTGGATGGGCTCTGAGGTAGGCCCCTTTCAGCTCAAACTGTTGTGTGATTCTATGATTTCAGACAGTTCACAGCAAAGCAGCTGGATGGTGAGTTCTAACTTAAGGAATATTGGAAATAAACTGAAGTCACTTTACAATAAAACCACTACCCAAAACTGAACACAGGATTCAAGGCATGGCCTCACCAATGCTGAGGACGGGGCACAATCACTTCCCTACTCCTGCTGGCCATGCTCTTTCTGATACAGGCCAAGATGCCACAGGCATTCTTGGCCACCTGGGCCACTGCTGGCTCAAGTTCAGCCACTGACGACCAACACCCCCAGGTCCTTCTCTGTTGGGCAGCTTTCCAGATGCTCTTCCCCAAGCATGGAGCATCAGAGAATCATAGAATAGTTAGGGTTGGAAGGGACCTTAAAGATCATCTAGTTCCAAGCCTCCTGCCATAGTCAGGGACATCCCACTAGATCAGGCTGCCCAAGGAGATGGGGGGGTTGTGTCCCAAACACAGGAATCGGCACTTGGCCTTTTTGAACCTCACACGGTTAATTCCAACATGAAGAGTATGTCAGAACCATCCTGAAGGAAACTACTACTCACGATTTTGGAGCGACAGGAGCTGGCAGGAATCCATACTGCACGGACTCACACTGAACATCTTCCATTTCACTTGATTCACTCAACTGATCTCCACAATTGACAAGGGTCCAGTTGGGTCCCCAGCCAACACGGAAGGAGCGCCCCATGAAGAGCGCCATATCCATCAGTAGCTTCCCTTTTCCATAGGTGATGGACTTTTCCAGAGGTACAAGCTCCTGCTGCCCGCGGACACCAACTGTTTTCATCTGTACCTCAGGGA
Organism: Cuculus canorus; assembly: GCF_017976375.1. Lineage (NCBI taxonomy): Eukaryota > Metazoa > Chordata > Aves > Cuculiformes > Cuculidae > Cuculus > Cuculus canorus. Next base: position 82,278 of record NC_071401.1, read on the forward strand.
CTGATGGCGGCACTGAGAATGCAGATGCTAGCGGAGAAGCCACTGACCAAGGCGCAGTGGGAAGGGGACTGCTCAATGTCCTTGGTCCACTGAGATCCTGTGGAGCAGCACTCGGTGGTTGGAAGATGACGTTGGCAAATTTAGATTGCAGCAGGCCACCAACTACAGGCAAGAAGCGGGAAGAACATCTTGGTGAATGGGGTGCTCTCTTTTCAAGCAGTGCATTTCTGATGTTTTGAAGGTGGTTTAGCACTTGAGCAGCCAGTGACAGCATCTGCCATGGTTTGTGACAGCAACGCCAGGCTAAGCATGATTACTGGGGGTACCGAGAGCCACTAACCAGCACGCACAGCCCAATCCACATCATCCAAGCTGGAGAACATGGTCTCATACCAAGAATGATATGTACAGTCACACTCCAAAGTGTGCATTTACAAAGCAATTGTCAATTTCACAGATACTGTCACACTAAGATCACCAGAAGAGAAGCATCCCATGGGGAAAGCAGGTACGGATTGTGAAGGAGGTGCTCCAGCACCAGAGCCAGCCTTCCCCCCATAGCCCTAGAGAGAGGCTTCACACTGGAGCAGGGGGAAAAAGGGTGAGGAAGGAGCGGTGGAGAGGAACTGCTTTGTACTGACCACAACCTCCCATTCCTTTTGGGGTGCGGAGGAGGTAGGGGAGTCAGGAGTGAAGGAGGCAAGCTGAGTCTGGCAAACTACGGATGGGGTGGGAAAGTGCTGTTTTCATTTGTTTCTCATTACCCAAACATATTTTAGGTCGCAATAAATGAACTTTACTGAAGTCAAGTCTGCTTACCAGCCACTGTCACAAGCAAAACAACCTCCCTATTTTTATCTAAACCCATTATTCATCTGACTTTCTCCCCCTGCTCTGCTGAGGGAGGGGAATGAGTGTGGCTGGATGGCCAAATCCAACTCACTCCAGCACCCAGCTTCTGCCATGTGTTCAGCCAGTGACAGGATTTTGCTTCTTAATATTAGAATTAAGCCCTTTCTTGTAGCAGTGTGTGGTTTCCAACAATACCTGAATATCTTTTCTGCCCTTGTGATTTTGAAATGGGGAGCCTCGGAGAACAGATCTCTTGGTAAGTATTCATTTTTAGAGCTTGCTTCCCAGGGTAACAGTCCAGGATCAGATCCAGGTCATCTTCATCAGCAAGCAACGAAGCTTTCATAATCTGAAAGAGGAGATAAGTCTAGCTGCATATTTTCAACCACTCTCCCAGCAGAAGCCAGGTGATCTCATCAGCTCTTTCACAAAAAAAGATAACTTTGACGCGTTGCACACGACCAAAAAACACTCATGCGCACAGCTCAGAACTGCAAGCAAGCTTGTCAGCTGATGATAAACTCTTACAAACTACTAGTTAAATCAGCGTCACAGGACTGGTTAGGATGGGTGGGAAGTCCTAAACTAATCACGTTTTCTCAGATCTTAACTCCTTCTACTTGTTTTTTAGCTTAACTCCACTATATTCTTCCCTTACAAATTAAAGAGACAGGTGCTGCAGGTACTGTCCTGTCACGAAACAAACCCAACAAACCCAGATCCATATCCCATAACCTATTGCTTTGTTTCCCATAGCAGTCCCGGCAAGGTGTCAGCTTAGCTGATGACACTGTCTGCTCCATGCCTGGAGCACCGCACAGGGTTTTGTCCCAAGTGCAGGACTTTGTATATAAATATCCCTGGGGAGACAAACTGAGAAACCAGATCATCTCTTTCCCAAGTCCTCTCCTTCCAAGATGGGGAATTGGAAACTACTTACCTGTAGGACGTGGGGGTTAATACCTAGGGTCGACGCGATGTGAGTTGAAGCGGGCACTGCCTCTGGCTCCTCTGTCCTGTCATCTTCCACCACAGACTCCTGGGGAGGTTCTTGGGTGATGTCTGCCATATCGCTGTCCAGCTCCACCACCCTGCCCAGCTGCTCCATCTCTGGGGGCTGTGGACATACAGAGGCCTCATCAGACAACAGACTCCAGCAGTTTGCCAAAAAATTAGTATTTAGCAGTTTCAACAATCACCTGCAGACAAAACAGAGCCCTTCCTTGTTCCACATTAAGTTTAGGGATGAATATAGACAACCCTGTCCTGTTTCTTCAGTTGTAACATCACAGTGCAAGGTAACGTGGAGGAGAAGTCACGCTCCCATGATGCCCTCCTGAAGTTAACGAAGTTCTGCCATTCAGATTGAGAAACTCATCTTCAGCTTTCCATTTTCCACGTGGCCAACACAACAGAAGAGCTTTGTGCATACCGCCTTCCTCCCCTTCTCCCTCAAAACGCCATCACACAAAGTTCCCTGTGCCTATGTTCAACTTGCGACATTTCAGATGACCAAGTGACCAGTTTAAAAGCAGCGATTCCCCTTTATTAGTGTGTGGTGCCACTGCTGCTGGTGAGCAGAGGAGTCACTGTAACACCTGCTTTGCTTCCCCAGCTGTGATGCAACACAGATTAAAAACACTGAGTTTACACTTCACAAAGGAAGTTGCAAACGGACACGAACCCCTTCAAAATGCAGCCAACCATATCCTCACCTGCATCCAAAGTATCCTCAACAGCAGGGTGAGGCAGGGGATTCTCTCCCTCTGCTTCGCTGTTGTGAGATCTCACCTGAAGCCCTAACGCCCAGTTCTGGAGTCCTCTACGTAAGAAGGACATGAACTGTTGGAATGGGTTCAGAGGAGGCCATAGAGATGATGTGAGGGCTGGAGCACCTCTCGTATGACAAGCTGAGAGAGTTGGGGTTGTTCAGCTCAGAGAAGAGAAGGCTGCTAGGAGACCTTAGAGCAGCTTCCAGTATGGAAAGGGGCTCCAGGGAAGTTGACGACAGACTTTCTACAAGGGCATGGAGTGATGGGACCGGGGGGGGATGGCTTTTTAAATTGGAAGGGAAAAGAACTAGAATAGAAATTAGGAAGAAGTTATTCATGATGAGGGTGGTGAGGCCCTGGCCCAGGTTGCCCTGAGAAGCAGTGGCTGCCCTGTCCCTGGAAGTGTTCAAGGCCAGGCTGGATGGGGTTTGGATCAACCTGATCCTGTGGGAGGTGTCCCCACCCATGGCAGGGGCATGAAACTGGGTGGGCTTTGAGGTCCCTTCCAACCCAAACTATTTCATGATTCCATAATATGGTGCAAGGACTGGGTCACAGACTGCGCATGCACTCATGTGTGGAATCTTCTCTTTAAATCTAAACCAGGACACAAGCCACTGGCGTGGAAAGTTGTGCAGGGTTTTTTGGTGGAGTCCCCATCCCCGGAGGTGTTAAAAAACTGTGTGGCTGTGGCACCTGGAGACAGGGTTCACTCAACACAGTGCAGTTGGGCTGATGGTTGGACTGGATGAGCTAAGAGGCCGTTTCCAACCTTAACGGTTCTGTGATTCTACGATTCTAACTTTTCCAAGTGGGGATATTCTACTCATCACTAGCACAGCAGCAGTTAGAGTTAAATACAGCAGCTCTCTTCCCATCTGCAGGTAGGTTTCTCCTCAATACTATCAGTCCAAGGCACGAGGAAGAGTTAATTTATGTTTTTTTCCCCGAAGGCAATCGCACAGCATCACCTTTGTGTCAAGCCCAAAGCGACCGCTGCAGACCTTCAATCGCTTCAGACAATTTGTACTTGCACCCCGCGCAGGGACAGAAAATGTTCAGCCAGTACAAACAATGAGCAGATGCCAGGAATTAACTCTGACTGCCATCATCGCTTCTACTGCGCAGCTCAGTGAATGTGGTGACTGCAGGCTCTCCTGACATGCACTGCAGTGTGACTCCTGAGCCGGTACCAAACAGGAGCATGACAGCACACTGCAAGACATTCATTACCTCTCAGCTCTGCTACCAGAAGCTGTTTGAGGGCCAAGTCCCTGGAGAAGATCACTCACCGCTGGGACTGTGTGGCAAACAGGTCAATTGCAGAGAAGCACACAGCTCAGGCACAATTAGCCCATGCCATGTCACCTGAAAGGCCTTCAGCTGGTGCCTGATGGGCTCCAATCCCAAACCCAGGCTTCAGTGCACTGGTTTTGCTCCAGCCTAACAATTTCCTGTTGATTATGAATGTCCTGTGAAAGATTCATGCTTACAGCTGGTTCAGCTTCCAGAAGCAACAATGTTATTGACTGCCGAAGCAATGCTCTGGAGCAAGGAAACCGTGGCGGAGAGCGAGCACACTGGAAATCATCCTGAGGAATTGAAGAGCATATTCAAATTGCTGCTTCTCAGTTCATTAGAATTGGCCAAGAAACATGATGAAGGTTCTCAGATGAGACAGATAAAACAAGACCGAGGGGTCTGTAAAGATAGAACCTGATGGCAGACATGGCAGAGCATCAGCCGGCGGTATCCGAGCACGTGGAACAGATTTACAAGTCAAAATATGGTGGCAGAGACAAAAAGTTTTACTACCTCCCTCATTGTGCTTTAATGCAGCCAGGTCCCTGGTGTAACCATTTCCTGCAGGCCTTGCAACATTAATAAATTCATTAATATTCACGTTAGAAATAGAAGAAAAAAACCTCCAAGTTTGGATGTTAACACTTCCTACAGACCAAATAATTCAATGTTTAGTGCACACCAAGAGTTTGGCAAGGTTTTAGCCATGTTGTGCTGTTTCTCAGGGGTTTGGGAAACAGCTTGATATTTTTCCTCTCTCAGAAACAAAAACCTTAGTTAACGATAAGCAAATCAAATTAGTTAATTAACTCTGACAAGTTGACCATCAGAGTGGTGAGACACTGGAAAAGTCTGTCAAGGGAAGTTGTGGATGCCCCATCCCTGGAGGTGTTCAAGGCCAGGCTGGATGGGACTTAGGCAGCCTGATTTAGTGGGATATCCCTGCCCATAGCAAGGAAGTTGGAACCAGATGATCTTTAAGGTCCCTTCCAACCCTAACTATTGCATGATTCTATGATTCTAAGCTTTTATTGTGTACATTTCATAGAATCATGGAATTGTTTGGTTGAAACAGACCTTTGAAATAATTAAGTCCAATCATACCTGAACACCTCCATTCACACCTGAATCATCCCCGAGCACCTCATCTGCCCAGCTTTTGAACTCCTCCAGGGGTGGGGCCTCCACCACCTCCCTGGGCAGCCTCTGACAGCAACTGAGAACTCTTTCTGTGAAGGGATTTTACCTGATGTCCAGTCCGAACCTGCCCTGGTGCAACTTGAGGCGATTTCCTCTTGTCCTATTGCCTGTCACTTGGAAGAAGAGACCAGCACCCACCTCAACACAACCTCTTTTCCAGGATCAGCAGACAGCGATGAGGTCTCCCCTCAGCCTTCTCCTTTCTAGACTAAACAGCCCCAGGGCCCTCAGCCGCTCCCACAATTCCTGCGCTCCAGACCCTTCCCCAGCTCTGTTCCCTTCTCTGGACATGCTCCAGGACTTCAATGTCCTGTAGCAAGTGGCCCAAAACTGAATACAATACTCGAGGTGCACCCATAGCAATGCTGAGTGCAGGGACACAATCACTTCCCTGCTTCTGCTGGCCACACTGTTTCTGATACAGGCCAAGATGCCATTTGCCTTCTTGGCCACCTACGCCACTGTTGGCTCATGTTCAGCTGCTCTGGACCAACAACTCCAAGTCCTTCTCTACTAGGCAGCTTTCCAGACGCTCTTCTCCAAGCCTGGAACGTTGATGGGGTTGTTGAGTCCCAAGTGCAGGACCTGGCACTTGGCCAGGTTGAACCTCTTCCTTTTGGCCTCAGCCCACAGATCCAGCCTGTCCCGACCCCTCTGCAGAGCCTCCCTACCCTCAAGCAGATCCACACTTCCACCCAGCTTAGTGTCATCCACAAACTTAGTAAGCGTACATTCAATCCCCACATCCAGATCATGGATAAAGATATTGAACACGACGAGACCAAACACTGAGCCCGGAGACATCAAGTTTTGAATCTACAGGACAGGCCTGAATAAGTCACACTCCCAATATTTATGCTTGAAACATCAGCTCCAGTCCCTGCTCATCTGTACAAGAAGGGAAACTGAACGGTGGCACACGCAGTCCACTGAACAGCTGCATGCTTGTCTCAAAATACAAATCCATGAGGAACCTCCTTACGAGAGCAGGATGAACTAGTATATTTTAACGAGCCAAGGAGCAGTAACGCAGCAGCTGAACACAACTCTGGAATTCTCCAACGCAGAATCCATCCAAGAGGTGACAGCTCTCTCATCTGTCACTACAGCAGCACAAAGCACAGACTGTGGCTACTTTCTGCCTGCGTGGCAATCAAGAATTGGACCTTTGTGATCCAGAAATGCATCGGGACTGGCTGTACCGAACGGTGTTTGTTCGAGTGAACCAGTGCCAGGAGGGCTTTTGCTCAGGGCTCCTGTAACCTTCACGGGGACCTAAAGCAGGGGAGCTGGAACAGCTCAATGCTTTGACAGATACTGTGATGGGATCATAGAACATCCCAAGCTGGAAGGGACCCACGAGGACCATCTAGTCCAGCTCCTGTCCCTGCACAGGAAAACCCCAACGTTCAAACAGCGTGGCCAAGGGCATTGGCCAAACATTGCTGGAACATCGTCAGGCTGGGTGCTGTGACTGGTTGCCTGAGATGTTCCAGTGCCCCACCATCCTCTGGGTGAAAAGCCTTCTCCTGATGTCCAACCTAACCCTTCCCTGGCCCATCTTTCCACCATTCCCTTGGCTCCTATTATAGATCACAGACTATGTAAGATTAAAGGCAATTCCCTGGTGATTTAATGTTTTCCTATCACAAAAGTAATAAAATTGCTCTTTCCACAAGCAGTGAGGCAGCAGGATTTGTGCCATCTCCTGACACAGTCAGGAGGACTCCAAGTTACCCAAAGCCACTGGTCGATGAAGGTAAATGCTGCTACAACCTCTCCTGGTTTCAAAAGAACCAGGCCCACCACAAAAAATAACGTTCAACCTATTTGACAGTACTGCTTCTTCAGCTGTTCTTCACGCTTTGGCTTCAGAGATACCAGAGGAAAAAAAAAGTCCTGTGTAGAAGCCCCACAAGCTCCTGGACAAAGACCCTTCTCCCGCTCTGGGAAAGGTGGCTCCCATCTGAAGCCTGTAATCCCGGTGCCATGTAGGCCACCCCATTACAAAAAAACCCAAGTTATAGATAGTGGTGACACCAGCCACAGAGCCATTTATTAATAGACTGGACCCATCTGAGCTGTGCTACGTCACCACCTGTAACTGGAAGGAAGGAAGAAAAAAATCAACTGGGTCCCAGATTCCCTCAGTAGCCATCTCAAGGCCTTAAAAATCACTTTTAATCACCCCTTGCGCTTCTTACAGCTGCTTCATGCCCTCCCACATGGAGCAGCTGTAACAGGTAACAGTCAGTAGTTCTCACCAGGTTAGGAAGTTTCTTGGCCACATCCCTTACCCGGTCTCCTGGGAGGCAGCAGACTACCCTGTGAGTGGGGTCTGCTTGACATGTTGGACCCTCTGTCCCCTTCAACAGAGAGTCTCCTACAACTGTGACTCTCCTATCTGTCCTTGTGGAAGTTGTGGCAACGGAACATTTACGTTATTTCAGTCTCTGACCCTGCTCTGATGTGGGTGCATCTTCCTCCATGTTTTCCTCTGGTCCATTCTCCACACTAAGAGCCTCAAATCTGTTGTGGAGTGACACCTGAGGTGGTGTGGGCAAGGAGGGGGTTGATTTTCTGCCCCGCTGGTAGACACGCTTCCACTCACTACCTCCTTTTGAACTTTCGCCTACAATCTTAGAGGGGGAAGATACCAGATCCTTTCGATCCTGGGCTCTTACCTGTGTCTGTCTTCTCTTGTGCTTTGGAGGTCAAGGTGTGATCCCACCAGTCTATCTTCAGCTCACATTCCCTGATGCTCCTTAGCCTCTCCACTCCCTCCTTCTGTTCTGCTACCAGGCTGAGGAGGAAGTCCACCTGTTCACACCTTATGCAGTCCTCGCTGCCCTCCGTTTCCAGCGCAAGCTAGTGGCACTCTGTGCAGCCTGAGACCTGGATGGCTGTGCGCTTTCCTGGGAGCTCAGTCTGAACTGACTCACCCCTTCTGGCAGGTGCGGAGGAAGCAGCCTTTCGCTGGGTGGACACCATGGATAGGCTCCCTCTCACTGACCGAGCTTGCCCCTTGAGCACTGGAACACGCCCTCCCAGCGCACCCTGCCTTCGCAAACTGATCTCATAAACTGATTCGAGCGTGCCCCTCTGACAAGCGCAATCCCTGTTTGTGTGCTTCTGTTAGCGGCATTCCCAGAAGACCGTTTAAATCTCCCGTGGTGGCTTCCAGGACCACCTCCCCTTGTGTCAGCCACCACGTACGAGCCTGGGCTTCCTGCAGTCCAGACCCACCCGGGCTCCCTCCAGGGTTCCTGGGCTTCCCCCACTCTGGCAATTGTCCCTCCTCCTTAATCTAGTGCCCGGCTGCAGCACTTACCGTGTCTGCCACCAAGCTGCATCGATATAAAAGCCAACTAAATAATGGTCAAGTCAAATTAACACACAATCATTCAAGACAGGCAGCACAAAGCATTAGGATTATAAAGTGTATATTCAGTATTCACAAAACCAAGTACTCTCCCCCTAAGTAGTGCAAACACACCAAACTCCATCCAGACCAGTATTTAAGAAAATCACACCCCCACGCATCTTCAGTGTGAAATGTCAAGTATCTTAATAACAAAGCACATGCAAACACCCATACAGAGATCAGAAGAGCGACTGAGTTTGTCCAAGCTCGTGAAAGGTTTTGGCTTTTCAGTTCCCAGGCTGTTTGTTACTTCAGCAACCCCTACCCAAGCACCTGCTACTCTTCAAATTTCATGTTATCAACTCCCCTTTATTCACTGTCCTCCTTCTACCTGAGATGGAGGTGCTGGCTTGCCATTCAGAGCCATTTGCTGGGGTGGCAGATGTCCTGGGGGCAGCACAGGTGTAGTTTTTAGCTTCTTGGTGTCCACTTTTGAAGGATGCTCCTCCTCTTCCTCATCTGAATCTTGTAATCCATACTTGGAAAAGTGTGCCACCTGTGTAACGAGAAGGGTAAATGTGTCATACCTGCGAAGAGATTTCAGGCACTCCTTTCTGAAAGTCCCGACCAACGAGCAGGCATAACTGTACCACTCACACAGCAGCCCTGGCACCTGAACAAATCCAGCTGCTGTATGCACCAAAAACGCCTGCTGCGTGCAGGCCCTCAGCCATCCAAAGGTTTGAACCGTTTGGTGAGAAGGCTTCCCATTACAGCTGGAGGGGCAGTGCTGAGAAGAAGGACTTGGAGTGCTGGTGGATGAGGAGCTCCACATGAGTCGAAATTGTGCGCTTGCAGCCCAGAAAGCCAACTATGTCCTGGCCTGCATCTAAAGCAGTGTGGCCAGCAGGGTAAGGCAGGGGATTCTGCCCCTCTGCTCTGGTGAGACCCCCAGCTGGAGCCTGTGTCCAGTTCTGGAATCCCAAATATAAGAAGGACATGGAACTGTTGGAATTGGTCCAGAGGAGGCCACTGAGATGATGTGAGGCCATATGAAAACAGTCAGGGACAGTTTGGATTGTTCAGCCTGGAGAAGAGAAAGCTCCAAGGAGACCTTAAGAGCAGTTTCCAGTATGGAAAGGGCTCCAGGAAAGCTGGGGAGGGAGGACAAGGGGGAATGATTTTAAATTGAAGGGGGAAAAAAACCTAGATTGGACATTAGGAAGAAATTATTCAGTATGAGGGTGGGGAGGCCTTGGCCCAGGTTGCCCAGAGACATTGTGTCTGCCCCATCCCTGGAGGTGTTCAGGACCACGTTGCATGAGGCTTGGAGCAATCTGATCCAGTAGGAGGTGTCCCTGCCCATGCCAGATGGTGGAACTGGATGGGCTTTGAGGTCCATTCCAACCTGAACCATTTTGTGATTCTATGGCTCCAGACAGTTTACAGCAAAGATGCTGAATGGTGAGTTCTAACTTCAGTTTATTTCCAATATTCCTTAAGTCACTTCACAATAAAATCTTTACCTTAAACACCCAAGATCCAGTCTCCGGGCGGTATTCCTTGAATCGAGCACCCTGCTTCCGAGATACAGATTCCAGTCTACCTTCATAATTCATTTCTGCCAGTCGTTCAGGGCTTTTTATCAGGCAACGGGATGTTTTATCTGTAGGCCAGACTCCATCTAAGGTAACTTCAGCTCGTCTGTAAAAGGCAGATGAAGTGTAAGAGACCACAAGGTGTTGAAGCAAAGCTGTTCTGGTACACTGATAGCAGCTGAGAACTGAGCATGTGGGCTCAAAACAGCTTTTAAACCCCATTTCTGGTTCAGAAGGTTGCAAGTACCTAGAAAATGCATAAATCTGCAACCTGTATGCACACCACGGGTTTAGATTTCTTGGTGGCTGCCAGAAACATAGTAGATTGTTGGTAAAACATGTCCTTATCAGTCACTGTCCCCACATGGCACATAATTAAAGATTACCTATTTAAGCCTTCACCAATAGGTGGTTTTCTTTCATCGTCAGGGTAAACAATAACCTCTTTTCTTCGGATATGTACAATTTCATCCAGATTTAAGTTTGTTAGATTTACTTCTCCTTCGAAGTAAATTGATCCATAACCTGCAAAACAGACCAAAACATCACAATTGGCCCTCGAAAAAACCTGCATGTCAGAGAAAATATGCTCCTCCTTTCCCCGCCTCACCACCCAGTTTTGTCACGTGCCCAGAAGTGCAAGTGATTGCTCCTTCCCAGTGGGAAAACACTGACCACGTGCCATCAGCCATGAACTCAGGCACCTCCAGAGCAGACACCAATCCAGAGGGAAGTCACGAGGATTGGTTTTGCATCAACATCACAGCAAGTCTGGATTTTAGATTTGTGGAATGGTTTGGAAGGGACAAAGTGTATCCAGTTCCAAACCTCTGCATGGAAAAGGATACCTCCCACCAGATCAGTGGGCTTCAAGCCAAGCCGCCTCCAACCTGGCCTTGAACACCTTCAGGGATGGGGCAGCCACCACTGCTCTGGGCACCCTGGGCCAGGGCCACCCTACCCTCACAGCAAAATATTTCTTCCTAAGATCTCATCTCCATCTCTCCTCTTTCAGCTGAAAACTGTTTCACCTATCCTCTGCCTGCACTTTGTGATCAAGAGCCCCTCCCCAGCTTTTCTGGAGCCCCTTTCCATTCTCCCTAAGGTCTCCCTGGAGCGTTCTCTTCCTCCAGGCTGAACAATCCCAACTCCCCCAGTCTGTCCTTGTACAGGAGGTGCTCCAGCCCTCTGGAAGCACCTCAAGTAGCTGACTGAGCTCACCTTTCCGGCCAATGGTGAAGTCTGTCACGATACATTCATTTCGGTCATTGGTCAACCTCGCCAGCTCCTCCATGGATGGGATGGTATAATAGCCTGCTCTCGTTAGAACAATTCCTGTAACAGAACCAGCATAGAGAATGAGGCTGATTACATCTCCCAGCTTCAAGAGCTTTGTTCCATTTCTTTGCAAGCCTGGACAACTGAAAGTCCCCAAACAAACTGAGAATCGGTGCAACAACAGCAAACAGAAATCAAGAAACCTGAATCTCCCAGCCTTTACACCAAACGCAAGACAATCACTATGCCAGGTTCTTCCAGCCTCACAACCTGTCAGAGATCAGCAGCTGCTGTGGAGGCAAAAACAAAGCAGCAAACAGATTCAAAAACTCCCAGCAGAAACTCTTCCAGCCATAACAACTCAGGAGCTCAGGCACGTCCTGACCAATCACAGTTATAGAATCACTTGGTTGGAAAAGACCTTTGAGATCAAGTCCAACCATATCCCAACACCACCGAACCATTCATGAGCACCTCATCTGCCACTCTTTCAAACCCCGATCCAGGGATCGGGACTCCACCACCTCCCAAGGCAGCCTCTGCCAGTGCCTGAGAACACTTTCCAGGAAGAGGTTTTTCCTAATGTCCAATCTGAACCTGCCCTGGCACAGCCAGGCCATTCCCTCTTGTCCTATTGCCTGTCACTTGGGAGAAAAGACCAGCACCCACCTTACCACAACCTCCCTTCAGGCAGTTATAGAAAGTGATGAGGTCTCCCCTCAGCCTCCTTTTCTCCAGGCTAAACAACCCCAAGTCCCTCAGCCACCTCTCACAGGACTTCCTTCTCCAGCCTCTTTCCCAGATCCACTCCCTTCTCTGGATGCGCTCCAGCCCCTCAACGTCCTTCTTGCAGCAAGGGGCCCCAAACTAAACACAGGATTCAAGGTGCAGCCAAGATGCAGCATCTTTTACACTTGAGTCTCCACTGCTTTTTCACCTATTGATTTTTTCAGTGATCTTTGAAATCCACAACTTGGCCACAAGGGCTTCTGAAGAGGCTCCTTTTGAGCACATTGCCTGCTAGTTCCACTAGATCATAGAATCATAGAATCACTTGGTTGAATGAGATCAGAGTCCACCAGTACCTGTCCACCAGTAAACCAGCCCTGAGTACCTGCCCATCTTTTAAAGATACCTCCAGGGACTGGAACTCCACCACCTCCCCAGGCAGCCTCTGCCAGTGCCTGACAACCCTTTCAGTGAAAAGATTCCTCCTGAACCTCCCCTAGTGCAACTTGAGGACATTCTTCTTATCCTATCGCCTGTCACTTGGTAGAAGAGACCAGCACCCACATCACTACAACCTCCTTTCAGGTAGTTGTAGACAGTGATGAGGTCTCCCCTCAGCCACATAAGAGATGTAGATGCCACCTATCACCTGAAAGGATGAACAAATCTTGCTCTCTTCCACCTTCTCCAGATCACCATGAGTTTAAAAAACCACATCCCTGGCTCTTAACCAGACTTAACATCTTAGTTAAGGGAAAGGTACTCAAGAACTCTCTCTCTATTTTCACCCTTGTCTGCATTTTCAGTTTCGCTGGACTCCAAGACCAGAATGGTAAGCACTGAACACACAGACACACACGATGGGTCCACAGAGACACAATCGTGTTCTATGGTCCATTCCTCTCCTGAAGTCTACAATGCAGTCTGCATACTGGTAACTACAAAGCGTTACGTTACTGACTCATAAGAGCTTGCTCTTGAACAAGAGACGTCTCTGTCTGCTCCTGTAGATCACTTACAGGCTGGGTCACAGAATCATGGAATGGTTTGAGTTGGAAGAGACCTCAAAGCCTATCCAGTTTCAATCCCCTGCCATGGGCAGGGACACCTCCCACTGGATCAGTGCGCTTCAAGCCCCATCCCACCTGGCTTTCAACACCTCCAGGAATGGGGCAGCCACCACTGCTCTGGGCAACCTGGGCCAGGGCCTCACCACCCTCACCATGAAAAATCTCTTCCTAATGTCTAACCTAAATCTTCCCACTTCCAATTTAAAGCCATTACCCCTTATCCTACCACTCCATGCCCTTGTAAAAAGCTTCCCCCCCCCCCACTTTCTTGGAGCTGCTTTCCATACTGGAAGCTGCTCTAAAGTCTCCTGGCAGCCTTCTCGTCTCCTAGCTGTGCAACCCCAACTCTCTTAGCCTGTCTTTGTAAGGGAGGTACTCCAGCCCTCGCATCATCTTCATGGCCCTCCTTCTCCCTCTTGCACATCTTGTTAACTCAGTCAAATACAAAACTGGGTGATGATATTTAATTCCTCATTCACTCAGAGAATAACTCAGAATGAAAACCAAGATTTGTGCGCTATAGAAAGGAGGCAAAAGAGAAAAAGTTGGGGGTCTAAACCAGCGCAGGAGCACTTTAATGAGGTGCTGTCAGTAACCGCACAATATAAGCCACCATCAGGACCTCACCTGCAGGATGCTGATGATACACTGTTTCAGGCTCCTCTTCACGCTCGTCCTGAAGGGAATCATCATGGAATGAGGCGTCTTCACTGCTGCCTTCCAGACCATTCCGCAAAGCCGCCCGCATGTTCAGAGCCACGACTGTGTCATCCAGGCTGTTCTGCTGTTTGTGCACAGAGTTCTCTGGGGTCTGGGGGATGGGCTTGGCGATGGGGTTAGTGTAGAACCTGGTCACTTCGTGATGATCCTCCTCCTCCTCCTCTCGCTCGCCATCTTGCCTGTGGTTTTCATCAGGAGGCACCGACACAAAGAACCTCAAGAAATAAAGTTGAACTATTTAATTCTAAATGAACTAAAATTCTGATGTCTTTTCACATAAAAAGCAAACAGGACCACCACACGAATGATTGAGGGAAGTGATGATGTGATGTCCTTTTGCCCTGCCCTTGTTAGATAACCTCTGCCACTCTGCACCTAAGCTGCGGGTCATGGGATCATGGAATGGTTTGGGTTGGAAGCGACCTTAAAGCCCAGCCAGTTCCAACCCCCTGTCATGGGGAGGGGACACCTCCCACTGGATCAGGTTGCTCCAAGCCCTATCCAAACTGGCCTTAAATACCTTCAGGGATGGGGCAGCCACAACTTCTCTGAGCAATCAGGCCCAGGGCCTCCCCACCCTCATTGTGAAGAATTTCTTCCTAGTGTCTAATCTAGATCTTCCCTCTTCCAATTTAAAGCTGTTCCCCCTCACCCTATCACTCCATGCCCTTGTAAAAAGTCCCTCCCTAGCTTTCCCAAAGGCCACATCACGAGACATCTAGATCTGTAGAGTTCCCTTGCAATACCCACATCACTGAGGACTAAGCAGAAGAGGCTTTTCTCACCTCAGGGTTAGGTTTCTCACTTCCCTCAAGAAATGGCCTAGTTTCTCACTACAGGGAATGAAGAGAGTCACAACCAGAAAGTAAGTCATTCCTCTTCGAACTCCTGACTTTGGATGGAATGAATTGGTGTATGATCACACTGGAAGAACACGCAGCTGGTTTACGAGGAAATGAGTCTCACAACAAGTCAACTCACTTCCAATGAGCAGCTAAGAGTACATCCCTGAACATAACTACCTATTCTGTTTGTAATTTAGGCAGGCAGAACTGGTTTGCGTTTCTCCTAACTACAAACACTTTCAGAATGAAGCCACATACCGATCTCCATTCTCTGGGTACTCCGAAGGAGAAGCCAGGTCATCATTTTCTCGATTGACAGGTGAGAACAGATTACTGCTGTTGAGGTTCTTCAAAACCAACTTTTTGATGCTTTTCCTAAAAAAAAAAAACCCCACCACCACACACACAATAAACATTAATCCACACCAGCAAAGAGGAATTTGGGTGTATCCACTGCATAAACATCTATTTCATGCAGACCCTTCCCCGGCAACATTCCCTTCTCCAGACATGCTCCAGTCCTTCAAGCTCTTTCTTGTTTTGAGAGGCCCAGAACTGAACTCAGGATTCAAGGTGCAGCCTCAACAATGCTGAGTCCAGAGGAACAATCACTTCCCTGCTCCCGCTGGTCATACTGTTTCTGATACAGGCCAAGTTGCCATTGGCCTTCTTGTCCACTTGGGACACTGCTGGTTCATGTTCAGCCATTGCCAACCAACACCCCCAGGTCCCTATCTACCAGGCACCTTTCTGGCCGCTCCTCCCCTCCAGCCTGGAGCACTGCATGGGATTGTTGTGTGCCAGGTAAAGGACCCAGCACTTAGCCTAGTTGAACTCCATCTCGTTTGCCTCAACCATGGATGCAGCCTGTCACGATTTTTCTGCAGAGCCTTCCTGAACACCTTTAAGGCTCAGCATCACAGGGTTCTGGACCATCTCATTTAAAACAATGCATCACCTAAAAGGCTGGACCAGATGATCCCTGAGGTCCCTTCCAACCTGGCGTTCTATGATTTTACACCCGGTATTGCCATTCATATTTCAACCAGGTCACAAAGCAGCCATGGAATTTAGGACACTACACAGGAGTTTACTCTTGCATCACCTCCTCCCTCCACATACATGAAAGCAAAGCTCACTTTGGCATGAATGCACCATTGGACAGGGACGGTTCATCATCATCCAGACCATCAAACAGGTGAGATTTAGCCGAGCCAGCTGATTGCAGGGCTTTTGGTCGCACTCTGGTCGCTGGACGGGGAGTCAGTTTGTAGTGGGTAGGTGTCGTTAAGGCCTTCTGAGCTGCTGGGTTAGTTGGTTTCAGCCTCTGAAACAAAAAAAGTTCTAGGATTAGAACTTTCACACTACTTACTGTAAGAGTTTGTGGATGGCAAGTGCTTGCTTTGTTAAGGCTGTCACTCAAGGACCTTCTAAAAGCAAAGGGGATAACAAATAAACGGGAGAACACTAAACAAAACCAGAGACCAGGCTGCTCAACAAGAGCTCGAGGAAACAATGCCAAAGACCAAAAGCCTGCAGTCTTTCACTGATAGGCTGTTAATAAACAACAGGCACAGCTTTGCAGAGGGCCAACCGGGACATCCTGTGAACTGTGGGACAGCAACGGTACCTGGACAGGATGAGAGTCTCTGCTCCAACCCCTAGGAAGGGACCAGGTGTGTGTCCAGGTGGAGCCAAGTGCAGGTCTCCACAACATCCACAGTTCACAGGGTGCCAGCTGCTGGCAGTGAGGGACAGGGGGAGCAATGATATTGCCCCCAAACCTCATGGGGATGTGTGGAGGGTGTATATAACTGTGCAGCAAGCTTCACACTGGGCCAGCCCACAGATAGAAGCCTTTGGGTCCTAGCAGGGTTATCTGAGAGGCAGAGGGCTCATGCTGATATTGAGGGAGCCATGAGCACAGGATGCTCATGAAATGAGCGTGTGCTTCTTTTAGCAACAAGCACCAAGCTGGATAAGGCAGTGAGCAGGCGACCTGTGGAGCAGACAAGAGGGCTCAAGATCTGGGCAGGCTCTCAGAGGGGCCATGCTAATGCTTGAGGGGGCTGCAGATGTGCAGGTGAGTTTGGAGAGCGTGATCATCTATGCTTCCACCAGGGAATATCAACCCTTATGAGTCAAAGAGGAGGAAGAGGACATGGCTGTATGTTTTATGGAAGTCCTGGCAGCATGACATGGCTGCTGCTGAGGGCAGCGTCTTGTGTGTCTGTGCAGCTGCGTCAGCGTGCTCTGTGCACGCATACATCTGGGATATGTGCTCAGCTCCACAAGTCTCTGTGACTGCAAGTGGAAAAGCAACAGCCATGCCCTGGGAAGGAGACTCCCTGGGTCTCCAGGCAAACTGTGCTAGAGGAATCCCCAGCTCCTGGCATTTACTGCAGCCAGCAGCTGTTCATGACGTCCTCTAACACTTGAAAGTCTGAAAAGCATTTGTTCTGTTGTCTTTCAAAACGAATCAACACGGTAAGAGACTGCCACAAGCAAATCTTGTGCTAAACACTAAAAATACTCCAAGCGCAGACAACTGCCCATCTTTCCTCTCACCTAGCAGCAGTGAGTCCAAGGCCAAAGTCAAGGTCCTGCTGCAGTCAGAAACCGTGAACAATGCCATAACGCAAACAGTTTGGGGCCTGGAGAGCATAAATAGCCACTGCACTCGTATGAGTTTACAGATCGCAACTTGCTTTGCTGCTCGCTGTGTACTTACTTGAAGATAGTGAGCACAAAACTAATTTCAAATCTTAAACTCATTAAGGGTACACGCGCTTACCTCCTCTTTTTTCTTTGGGTCTGACATTGGGTTTCTAAAGAGCGGGGAATCTCCAAAGGGTGAGTAAGTCAAGCTATTCAGATGTTGCTGAAGGACCGCCTGCTGGGCAGCTGATGCATTCGGGTCTGTCAGTGCTAGAAAAAGAAGTGATTTGTAGCATGTTTTACTAATAGAACCGAGGTAGGTACAAAGCACATTCTCCCAGTCAGAGGATCACCTCACAGGAATTCAATTCTCCACATAAACTTCAGCACTCCTTTCCCTGCTATTCAGTCACCATTTCTGCAGCAGTGAGATTACAGTCTCTCACTAGACTTTGTAGTCTCATTTGATAAGTTTTTATTAGTGAGAAGCTGAGGGCACGGAGACCTGAACGTTCGTAGCACAAGTCTGGCCTGTCAACACCTTCATAGCATCATGGAATGGTTTCGGTTGGAAGAGACCTCAAAGCCCATCCAGTTTCAACCCCCTGCCATGGGCAGGGACACCTCCCACTGGATCAGGGGGCTTCAAGCCCCATCCAACCTGGCCTTGAATACCTCCAGGAATGGGGCAACCACCACTGCTCTGGGCAACCTGGGCCAGGGCCTCCCCACCTTCACCATGAAAAATTTCTTCCTAATATCTAATCTAAATCTTCCCACTTCCAATTTAAAGCCATTCCCCCTTATCCTACCACTCCATGCCCTTGTAAAAAGCCCCTCCCCAGTGTTCTTGGAGCCCCTTTCCATACTGGAAGCTGCTCTAAAGTCTCCCTGGAACCTCCTCTTCTCCAGGCTAAACAACCCTGACTCTCTCAGCCTGTCCTCACGTGGGAGGTGCTCCAGTCCTTGCATCATCTCCATGACCTCCTCTGGACTCGCTCCTAAAGCTCCAGGTCCTTCTTACAAAATTGTAGCCTGAATCTAAGGACCATTTATTTCACCAACGGCATAGCATGTCTGTTGATTCAGTATCCCTCGCTCTCCTACCTGGAGTTACTGAAGCCGCGAACGCTACATTCCCCTTACTTTTTCTTCAGAGCACTTACTGTTACTGCCCCAAATTTCAGTGAAGGGAACTAACATCAGTAATTTCCAAAACAAAGCTTTAAAACAGCTGCAACTATTAGTAATGTTAAAAAAAATATAAGTGAAGTTCCTTATGTAATTCATAATTAGCACAAAATACTGTCACTAACACATTCTCCACTGCTACCGAGAACAGAAGTGGCCTCAAACAGATACTCAAATATTTCCCCCCACTCCCCCCCCAAGTTTTTGTGTAGGATGTACTCTTGTGTTTCAGCAAGGGAGGAAGCAGTGATTAAACCTGGGTGAACATCCACTTACCTACAGCAGGCTGAGGGGCTCCGAAGCCCAGAGTGGCTGTTGATGTGTTGAATCCTGGTGCTCCAAACGTGCCTGTTCCTAGTGTCCCACCAAGTTTAGGTTGGGTGTTTCCAAATAAAGATGTCTGTCCTGCTCCAAGAGCTGTGACATGAGAGATGACTCGTTTACTACAAGGCTTTGACAAACTTCCAAGCCAATTTATCCCACAAGAAATTAAGTATTTATTTAACTACAAGAAACACTCAACATGTCCATGAGTGCTGCACGCAGTCATGAAAGACTTGTGCAATCAGACCAGAAGACGTCACCACCTTTGAGCCATTAGCCACCACTGCAAGCAACACTGCCCACAAGTGCTGATGAGTGACCTAACGCTGAGTTAGCAAATTCTGCCTGGTTCTGATTTGAGACCAAGATTCAGGGCTTCAAGCTAAAATACCTACAGCCTTTACTACAGAGTTAGCAAGGAACACCAAGGTTGCAAGGTTTGAGGATGATGCTCAGGCTGATGTGAAATAAGCTGGCAAACTGTTTACCTGTTCCAAAACCTGTTCCCAGTCCAGTTCCCAGAGTCCCAGTCGCAGGCTTATTTCCAAACAAACTATTTCCAGCAGTGTTGGCACCAAAACCTGTGAGAATGGAAGCAGTAGCTCATTAATCTAATATTATCAGAGATGAAATTAAAAACATACATTTAAATACCTAAGCATCACCAGCTCAGAGACAAGCCTAGCCACAGTTAAGACTAAATCTTGCACACTTCCCAACACGGTGAGTCAGAGAAGAAGCAAGAACAGACTACAATGGTAAAAACATTTCTGAACATAATACTGAAAATATCAGTACAGAAAACCCTGTTTTGCCTCCTGAAGCTTTTCAATTTGTTACAAATGCCAGAGTTTTACTGAAAGCCAGAATGGAGATTGTGATGCTGTATGTGACAACAGGTAAAGTGTTTTCAGTTTCTTCAACAGCCCAGAAGGAACAAAACCCATTTTATACCATCTATACCACATACGCACTCCTGATTACTACTGATGAAGCAGGTGACAAGCACACAGTTCAAAGCAATCTCTAACTGTAATGAAGAGCAATCCAAATCTAACATTGGACAGATCAGTTCTTAAACTGGAGATCATGAAACTGCCCTGTGGTTGGTGAATGTGCGAAGACAGGACTGAACTAGGAAACTGTGGATGTGGACCAACATCAGGAACACCTTAGAGCCTAAGTCCTTTTTTCCTATAAGCCAAACCACTGCAAGTAATGCAGGCAAACTAAAACCACACACTGCAATTGGTACTGTTCACTACCAAACAGTGTCAGCACACTAAAGTGGTGCGGAAGACCTTGGAGAAGAGCAGAACGAGATGTGGAAGCAATTCAAACTAATGTCGTGTGCTAAGTCTGCCCAAAGCTGGTCACCTCTATGAAACTGCTCTTGCTGACGTGCTGCCCTGGCAGCCCAAGAGCCTGACAACATCCGCCTTGACCTCATTCTGGCAGGCTGGTGGGGCACGCCAGCTCCACGTTAGACTTGATCATCAATACAACTAAAACAAACCCCAAAATGCACAAAAAAAATCAGGACCTAAACCCACTCCTATTCACTTTTAGCACAGTTTGGTTGCTCTCAGAGTCAAGAACAAAACCAAACCAGATTCCAACAGAAGTCCCGTGAAGGCAGACTGTCCTTTATTTGACCATCTCTACGCATCTCTCCTGCTCAATCACACAATACCATAATCCAACACTGAAGTCAGAGGCCAATGCTAACACGAGGGCAAATACTTCAGGATTTTGACCCTTCACTCCACTCTAGTTTAACACTCCCTGTTGAACTGGAAACATTTAACTTTGCCCTCACTGCAGTGCAAGATCTCCCTACACCACTGCCAAGTTATAGATGTTGCTGGGTTTGCCATTTAAGGAACCCGAAGGGACACCATGCCATGGGACCTGATGAGATGTGCAGAATCATGGAATCATTTGGTTGGAAAAGATCTTTGAGATAGAATCCAACCGTACCTGTCCACTACTAAACCATCCTTGAGCAGCATGTCTACCTGTCTTTCAGACCCCTCCAGGGATGGTGACAACCACTGCCCTGGGCAGCCTCTGCCAGTGCCTGAGAACCCTCTCCATGCAGGAATTTTTCCTACTATCTAATCTGAACCTCCCATGGTGCAACCGGAGACCCACATCCATGGATCCTGAGGGGTCTGGCAGGGGTTGGTCTTTGTTCATATAAAATAATGTTCTCGGGGCTGATCCCACACCGCACCCACAGCAGCAATGTCAGAGAAGAGGGCTTGCCCATACTCACGGCATAGCCCAAGCAGTCATAAGAGAAGATATTGCAGTTGACGTGGGTGCCCAACCAACGCAGAAGCTGCTTTCTGAGGTCCCTCTCAACCAAAACTACTCTACAGCTCTCTGCATCTTGATATCCTTCAGCATGCCTTTGCCACCACAGGGTATTTACGGCCACTTAACACAACTGTTTTCTGAAATCTATGATTTCAGTAATTCTTAATCACATTACACCTCCTCTTAAGTGCTCATGGAAAGAGTGGTACATTTACTTAACTATCTACTTAACCATCAGCCTTCTTAAGTCAGGATGTACCATCAAAAGAAAAGGTATAAAACAGCAACCAAAGTGTTTCCTTGTGGCAGCACACATCAAAACCCTGGCTTACCTGAGAATATTATCACTCCTAACGACTCAGTATGCAATATTCAGCAACCAGGTATGTAGTATTTGCAGTACTGCCTTAAGTGAGCAAAACCCCACTTTTTTCTTTTAACAGTGCCAAAACTGGAAGTATTTGTATTGATTCCTAAAGTCAGGGTTGGTTTCTTACCAAAGAGCCCGCCACCGGTGGTTGTGCCAAATGAGGGAGCACTGGTCGTGGTGGTTCCAAATCCAGCAGGTTTGTTACCAAACAGGGTCTGGAAGGAAGAAAACAGGAATCTGGAAACCTGACAAGACTGACGTTAAAGGAATTGCATTGGTGTTTTGCTGCAGGCGAGTATAATATAGAGCTGATGCCAAGCACAACTTGGACCACAGAAACCAGCAGAAGTGCGTTATCTGCAAGCCACCCACTAGGACAGAGCAAGCACCCTCTGGAGACAAGTATTTTCACTCCATTATACCAAAATGACTCAATATCAAGTTCAGTTTTAGTTATATGACCCTCAACTTAAACATCTGCAGTTGCAACTCTATGCTGAGGAATCCAACTGATATTCAGGCATCACGATACTCAGTCTCTCCTGCTGTTTATCACTCAAGACATTCCTTGTTAAAAACATTTACTTCTGCAATACCAGTTCTATTACACACGCTCATAGTGTGTCCTTCAATTTGCAAAACCAGTGTCATTTTGTGTATGTTAGGCATCTGAACTCTTAAGACAATGCTACTTTCACGGAGGTCAAACCCCAGGAACAAGATTGAAAGCCATTTGTTTCTATTTTCCCTTCTTTTGCCCTTCCTTTTATCTTTTTTTTAAGGTACAGACATACCGAGCCACCAACACCAAATCCCGTGTTCGCTTGTCCAAAGAGCCC
Organism: Cuculus canorus; assembly: GCF_017976375.1. Lineage (NCBI taxonomy): Eukaryota > Metazoa > Chordata > Aves > Cuculiformes > Cuculidae > Cuculus > Cuculus canorus. Next base: position 104,712 of record NC_071401.1, read on the forward strand.
AGTTCCAGTTCCAAACCCTGTACCAGCATTTGTATTGGTCGCTGTTCCAAAAAGGCCTCCAGGCTGCGAGGGCTGGGTCACCCCAAAGAGACCCTACAATAGGAACGAGGTTAGGATCGCGCTGCAACACTTTCCAAAGCCTAGCACTGACAACAGAACTAACACACACAGCAAATGAAACGATGCTATGTTAGCCATTTCGCCGGGAAAGAAACTGGGAGAAAAGCATTTCAAGGAGCTTCATTCATTCCCCAAGAAATCAGTTACAAAAAGGAAATGAAAACAAAAATGTAAGGATTTATGCTCTGCGCTTAAAAAACTATTGGAATTTCCTCATTGCTTTCAGTGCAGGAGATGGGAAAGAAATATTTCACAACATTTTCTGGGAGAAGTCACAACATTCAGTAAGAATAGAGTAAATTTGGTGCCAAAGCCCCTCACTGTGCAACAAGTTACAGCTATTTAGCATCTTTCTATCATGAGATCCCACAAATGCTCCTCATGAGCCACCAGGAAATAGAACTGTTAACTAATTCCCACAGAATGTTAATAACAGAATGACATTATCTGTGTAAGCATGACTGGGAATAGTTGAATTGACAGAGCAAACTGCTTAAAGAAGGGAATGGGAAATGTTTTTTATAAAAAGCTGTACTGCTCTCTAGTTATCACGAATGAACCATTCTGACTGGCAAGAAGTTGCCAGCTCAAATAGCAGTGTTCAAAGATTCATGTCCTACTTTTACTACAATCTGAGGAAGATTTAAATCCCAGTATCGCAGCAACCTCTGTCAAGCTGGAAAAGCTATGACGTAACCTAAACCTTTAAGGGTTCAAACCATTTATCTCACCATTGTGTTGGTGTTTGGCTGCCCCAGAGTGCTGGTATTGCCAAATGAAAAGCCAGTGTTCTGCGTTGTTGTGGCCTGACCAAATGGTTTGTTAAACAGACTCGTAGTTTGCGACTGCTGACCAAAAAGACCCCCTGTTGTTCCTGTTCCAAAGCCAGTTGTACCTACAACATAAACACATTGGTTAAAAACCCTCAAGTCTTTAGAATCACAGCATGGTTTGGATTGGAAGGGACCTCAAAGCCCATCCAGTTCCACGCCTCTGCCATGTGCAGGGAACACCTTCCACCGGATCAGGTAGCTCCAAGCCCCTTCCAACCTGGCCTTCAAACACTTCTCTGGGCAACCTGGGCCAGGGCCTCACCACCCTCAGAGGAGAACATTTCTCAATTAGGTCCATCTTCATCTCTCCCCTTTCAGCTGAAAATCATTCCTTGATCAAGAGCCCCTCCTCAGCTTTCCTGGAGCCCCTTTCTATACTGGAAGGCTGCTCTAAGGTCTCCCAGAAGCTCTCTCTTCTCCAGGCTGCACCACCCCAATTCTCAGCCTGTCCTTGTACGGGAGGCGCTCCAGCCCTCAGATCACCTCCATGGCCTTCTCTGGACCCACTCCAACAGATCCATGTCTCTGAGGACAGACACAACCCTCACTCAGGACAGTACTGCCTTTCTTGGAACAGATAATCACTTCTATATCTACATTTTCAGGTTTTGTTTGCAACTCAGTTCCACAAATACAAACATCTACTTTCACCTAGGTTCGCAGCAGAAATTAATAAGAAAACAATTTGTGCTTTAACTTTTCAGCACTATCTTTTACGCTAAAGGCCCTTTCTCTGGGCAGCCCAACTGACCTGCAGCTACCAGACAGGCAAGCACCTCTGTGAATCAGTAGCTTTCACACTTGGCTTTTACTTTTTGACCAAAACTGCCAAACTGGACTGGCACAATATAGAATCATTTGGTTGGAAAAGACCTTTGAGATCAAGTCCAACCATACCCGCCCACTAACACATAACAGGTCCACATCCTAATTCTGTTCTACAGTGGAGAAAAGCTCCTGCCAAGGTGTAGTTGGGCTACTATAAATCCACTTGTCCACTTCTAGTGAGTTTACGCTCCCATTAGCAGTAGAAATCTGACCTCACCACTACCAAACCAATGTCATCAAATATTATCAACGCCCCGGTGGTTTTACTGCCAATTATTTTACTCGCCCACATGAATGAGCCAATGTTCTTGTAAAGCCGGATACTCCAATGTGTTGTTTTCCAGAAAAACTTCGGGGATGCAGAGGAAGCCTGCGATTCCCAAAGAGTAAATATATAGTAAGTTTCTATTGCAAAGAACCCAATTATTGAATTTTGAAAAATTCTCAGCTCTCACTGGTGTTTCCTCATCTTTTTTCACTACAGATTTTTAAACAGCTCAACCGAATATTCTGGAGCGCATCTGGAGAAGGGGAACGGATCTGGGAAAGGGCCTGAAGAAGTCTTATGAGGAATGGCTGAGTGACCTGGGCTTGTTTAGCCTGGAGAAAAGGAGGCTGAGGGGAGACCTCATCACTGTCTACAACTGCCTGAAAGGAGGTTGTAGCGAGATGTGGGTTGGTCTCTTTTCCCTGGCAGCCAGTAGCAGAAGGGGAAATGGCCTCAAGATATCATGGGAGATTTAAGTTCAATATTGGGAAGAATTTCTTTACTAAAAGGGTTCTCAGGCACTGGTAGAGGCTGCCCAGAGAGGTGGTTGAGTCACCATTCCAGGAAGCGTTTAAAAGACAGGCAGATGTTGTACTCGGGGACATGGTGCAGTGGTGGACTTAACAGGGCTGGATTGATGGTTGGACTAGATTTTAAAGGTCTTTTCCAAGCAAAGCCATTCTATGATTCTGTTTGCGTATCTGGTCATGGTAATGGCAGCGGACAGGCAGCACTTACTGGTTCCAAAAGCAGTTTTGTTCTGCCCATATGAAAAACCTGTATTAGTGGTAGAAGAGCCAAAGAGTCCTGTAGCTGTACTTGATGTAGCAGTAGAAGAGCCAAACAAGCCTGCAGCTGCTCCCGCTCCTACAGGATTGGAGGGGCCTTTCCTATTGGCTTGGTAGTCTTCTAAACGGAGTTCCTAGAAAAGGAAAACCCAGTTCTCTTTAAGCATTCTTTTCACACAGTGTCACCAGCACGCTTACACAGCACTCAAGCCTACACCAAGATGAAGGCATCAAGAAAAACTAACACCTATATTTCTAAAAAGGACACCATAAACAGGACCCAAACTTGAATTCGTGTGGGCTTCAGTTTTACTCCCCTAAGCTTTTCAGATCTTTTGAGTACAAGCCTTGTTTTGAAGTATCAAATAAGTCAACTTGAGAGGAAACGGCTTCACGTTAGACACTTGGGAATGTTAGTTTATATTAAACAACCCAGTTTGGTCTGAGATTCTGCCATTATCTCAGCAGTGCAGGGTTGCTCTCTTCCTTCTGGCACACAGTGAGATGGAATCCCAGCTCTTTGAAAACAGGAGCATTAAACATTTAAAAACAAACACAATTAATATGATGATGCACGACACGATTTACCTGACGATACCTCTCTTCTGCGAGTGATGCAGATATTGAAGGCTGTACTTGCATTTAAGAGCACAGTAGATGCTTATTACAAAAAGCTCTGCTAAACCAACGCTAAACAACAAAAACAAGATAAGCATGATTGAGATTGACTGACCTCGAGAGATTTGCTTTCGTACTCTTTCATAGCAGTGATGCACTGGTGCTTGGTGTTGATGTTAGTGCTAACACCAGATTTCACCATTGTATCCGTACCAGTTGGTGGCTGCAAGAGAAGACGTTAAGACACAAGTTGAAAACCCAGACAGATTCCATTACTGCAATCACTGCTCTGGGCAGATGCTCTTAGAACCCAGACGCAGCTCAGCACCTGGAGCAGTCCATTCCTGTTATCTGTACAGCTGCAGCCTCACACAGCGCCAAGGCGTGCTCAGTAGCGATCAACAGTGGAATTCACCCCGGTAACACTCAAAACACAGTGCAATTCACCTTTCAGTTCACTTTAAGAATAGTTTACCTCAATTAGCGAGACAAATCCCCTAGCTGTGCAGAGATTTCATTATCCCCCATTTAACTGTGCTATGGAGGTACACACCAACAGCACTTGGACTGCCTGAGTTATCATCACAGCTCTGCCTACATCCGGAAATGACAAAGTCTCAGTCTGTTAAACCAGCTCAGTCTAGAAATTGAAAGGGCTGAGATCTACACGAACAGGTATTTGGGAACAAGAATGCCTCTTTCTGGCTGGTATCAGCTACCCAACTTTCACTACAGCTTCCTTTCAGAGCCACCCTCTGGTTTTCAGCCACCATAGGACTTTCAAGACATTTTCCAACCCTTTCTTAAAGGTTGTCCAGAAAAGACAGGGCAGTCTTCACTTTTCATCTTACATTTCCAAAGCCATGCTGAGAACTACATTGATTTTGACCCATTCTGAGGCGTCTTTAACCCTTAATGTTGTCAGCATTTAGCACAGATCACCCCAAATTCGAGGCACTTCATCCCTTCCTGAGAAGGTTCCATTTTAAGACCTGGCTTGCCTCTTCAGCTTTAACAGGAGTGGTAAACCCAGCAAGGGTTTACAACAAGGCATTGGTCAAATTCAGAATAAAAAGTCCAGTTCTTTGGACTTTGGGCATCCCGTTTCCACTGCAGCAGTTCCACTAACACGGATGTTTTCAAACCATTCCAGAATACTGCAGACTAGCACACAAACTACTCTTTTTTTCAGCTCAGTGACCAAGACAGTACATAAATAACTGCAAAATGCAACGTTTCCCACAGTAAACAGGTTCAGATTAAGAAGGAAACCTAGAACTTACATTGAACTTAATGGTCGTGCCAGTTAGGGCAGCGGTAAAACTAGTTGGGCCAAAAAGAGATCCGGATGTACTTCCGAAAGGATTGGAAGTAGTGTTAGTGGTTCCAAAGAGGCCTCCACTGCTGGTACTTGTTCCAAAGTCTTAAAAGACAAAAAATAAAAAGATCAGTTGTAAACCAAACCTCAATTTTAAAACTTAAACCCAAATACATCCCTCAAATTACAAAATAGTTTGGAAACGGACAAAACTGCTAGGAAAAAGGGTTTTTACAGCAGAGACAGAAACCAACAGTCTGCTAACACAATATTTTGCTGTAGAAGCCTGCCCTGAACCTACCACCCCAGGAAACACTGGGATCACCACAGCAGCCAGTGCCACTCTGTTCCCAGCAGCACTAAGAATGACATGTATGAAGGGAACCAGTGGCGTTCCTTTTCTTAGAAGGGTCTGCAAGCAGTTCTGCTTCAGGGAGTTAATGTACAGATGGAGGCATTTCAAGCATTCTACTTCCAGAGGCAAAGCCAACTGTAACTGCTCTATGGCAGCAGAATAAAGGCTGAAATCAAGCAGCACCAGAAGACATTTAAGAACAGAAAATGTCACCTATTTTAATTTATTTTAAAACTTGGTACTAGAATCGCAGCTATGGATCTCGCAGCTATGGATCTCGCAGCACATCAGGTTCGCCCCTGGCTGCTGTAGACCACAACATCACTGTATCCTTCAGGAGAAAAAACCAACCCCCACGTTAACACTTCTACAAGATCCACTTGTATACCTAGTGTTCTGTGCTCTTCAATTGAATGAAACAAGCGATGCTCAAGAGAGAGGTAGCAGTTTTACTCACTTCCAAACCCAGCTGGCTTATTCTGTGCAAAGGCATTACTCTGGGATGAGAAGAGGCCTCCCCCGGTGCTGGTAGTCCCGAACAGGCTATTGGATGTCCCAGTTGATGTTCCAAACCCGAAGCCAGTGCTTGTGGAGGAGGTGGCTGGCTGATTGAATGTAGTCGAACCAAATAATCCTCCTGAAGACGGAAACAGATGATTAATCATTTGTAATCATCAATTGCTTTGGGGCTTTTGTTTGTTTTGAGGTTTTAGGGGCATGGTGGCTGTCTGTTTGGTTTTTGATGTTGCTTTTATTGATAGTTGCTTGGGTCTCTTTTTGCTTTTCCAGTCCCCTTTTTACTAACACCTTTCTTTCAGGGTTGCATTCTGCACCACAAACATAACACAGCCATACCTGGTTTGGTCTGTGTGCTCCCAAAGAGGCCTCCAGTATTATTGTTTGACCCAAAGGCTGACGTTCCAAACGCTCCTCCGCTCGTAGTACCAAAGCCGGCATCTGAAAATCAGTGTTAACAGTTGAGGTGAAGGCACATTCCAAACACACGTACTGCAAACTGAACGCTGTCACCATCTTTTTAGCTCCCCAAAAGAAGTTTGTGTGTGACTTCCGATACATTGGTGTGTGGGATATTTCTTTTCACTTCTTGTTTTAGGAGCAACATAGAAAGAATTATTGTTTCCTTACTAAAAAATGTAACACGTACAATAGTTTATGGCCTGCTCTAATGGCTAAAACCTCACGGTAGTATTTACAACACGACTCTTCAGAAGATGCTCCTCAGACTACGTGCTTTTGCTTTGAGAGTCTTTGTAACAAATACAGTCCTGAATGAACAACTCTCCTCCCTCACCCTGGCAAGGCAGCCTCCCCCCAAGCACCTGAGCTGCTACTGCATTTGAAAAAGGAAGCTCCAACAAGCAAATATGGAATTCTGGTGTCTATCCCGATTAAAAGCTGTGTTAGTGGAGAAGCCTAGGGCTTCCAAGCCTGATTCATGAGCCTGCTTCCTACTGCTGCCGAGTGATCTGGACAGTCCAGCAGCACTTTGATTCCATCACACATGCACAATGCCCTCCCCAATTTGATCCTCCAGCTGCACCTCTAGAATAAAATGCTGCCACTCCTAAAGAGTCATTTAGACACATCACTTACTTTGTCCAAATGTTGAGGTTGTCCCAAAGCCAGTACTGCCTCCAAATGGAGTTCCAAAAGATTTGTTAAACATTTTCAGGATAGATCAGGTTTCCCTGCTAAATCTGGAAAAAAGAATTCAGCTTTTATTTAAGGCTCACCTTCAGAACCCATTTTTCATCTTCCTCTATGTAAGCAACTTAATCTGACTATTTAAGCCATAAAGTGCGTAACAGTGTTTAAACCATGCTGAGCAACCTGAAGCACAGTCAGAGCCCTAAAAAGGACACAGGCACTCATGCCCTAGTGAGGTCAAAAGTAAGGAGTCTTCCACCGAAAACTGCAGCTGGGTTTTGGTTTTCAGTCCTCCAGAATGAAAAAAATGAATGAATTCAATCCCTGACCCACATGTTCCCAAAGTCTCTTGGAGGATCCACCCCTATGAGCACTTCCCACCTCTGTTACCACTTTGATCCCCACCAGGCAACACAAACTCGTTTTGGTTCATCCTGGAAGCCCACCCCACCAAATGCTTCCCAAAGGACAGGCCCAGAGATTTGTATTGTGCTACAGGCATTTCCATGACACTCCCTGTACTTTCCAGGTCTGATTTTCTGTTAAACCCCATTTGCGAGCTGCTTCAAACACGAGTGGAAACACACTGCTCGAGAACTGCAGGAACACACCTTCCACCTGCTTGCCACTCACAGGGCTGCACTGGGATTCTCTTAACTCAACTTTCAAGAAGCTGTTGTTTCCAAATCCTTTTTCAGTGCAGTTTTACTCCATTCAGGCAAGCACCCACTCCACCTTTACAGCATCCATCAATGTATCCACAGACACATCTAGTAACGCTGCCTCACTCCAAGCAAACACAGCATTACAGCCTTTTTCCACCAAAGGCAACTAAGCTGAACATAACAGATTGTGAGCCATATCCTAGTCAGAAGAATTTTAGCCTTTCTCTACGTTGACACTGGCAGGCATTGACTCCATCACTGGAAACACCAACATTATCCAGGCAAAATTCCCAGTTGGCAGTGTTGACCGCTCCATGGCAGCGCAGAACCAGTAAGCTTAGAAAGCGGTAAGACAGCCCACACCAAGAGTGTTTACAAAGCGCTACTCACTATCTTGTTCAGAAAATGCTATTTCAGGTAAGGACACACCAACTTGTAGCATGACCTCTGCTGTGAGAACAGGCTGGGAGAGTTGGTTCTTCAGCCTGGAGAACGGAAGGCTCCGGGGAAACCTCAGAGCAGCTTCCAGTACGGAAAGTGGCTCCAGGAGAGCTGGAGAGGGACTTCTTGCAACAGCATGTAGTGACAGGATGAGGGAGAATGGCTTCAAATCACAGGGGGGAGGATTGAGATTAGACATTAGGAAGAAATTCTTGATGATGAGGGTGGTGAGGCCCTGGCCCAGGATGCCCAGAGAAGCGGTGGCTGCCCTGTCCCTGGAGGTGTTCAAGGCCAGGTTGGATGGGGCTTGGAGCAACCTGATCCAGTGGAAGATGTATCTTCCCATGGCACAAGGTTGGAACCAGATGAGCTTTAAGGTCCCTTCCAACTCAAACCATTCCACGACTCTATGATTTTGGCATTTTTTAAACCCCATTCAGGTTTTCCGGGAAGCTCAACATCCAGGATAACGACGAACTCCTACCAACTATTCTCTGTTTGGTCACCATCAATTTATGTTAAACTGTAAACACACATCTTTACTTCCACACGGGTCTGACAGCTTCTCTACAGCTCCTGAACTCCTCTATATACTGTTTTTATATTTACACCAAAAGGAAGCCCACACTCCCCTCCACCCTGCGTACAGTCTGGGACATGCCCACTCCAGAGCAGCGTCACTAAATCTGCCCGTTCATGAAACCAGAAGTGTTTCGTTTCCCCAAAACCCATGATTCCAGGAAGAGCCAAATCTGGACGTTGCGCAGCAAAAGCTGTGCACCACACCTCTGCAACCACTCCTGGAGAAAACAGCCAAGAACAAATCTGACACTTGCATTCAAGGGTGGGTAATTTTCAACCACTCAAACCAGCAGCAGGTCACAGAATTGCGGTGTCAGGAGCCTTCCACTGACACACGCAAGCCCTTATAGAATTCCTTATGCACATTAAGAGCACCTTAAATGACTCCAGTAGAAGAAAACGCTGATCTGATGAACTCTCAGAGCACCCTAAGCCTCCTGGAGAAGCATGCTGCCTGCCATGCAGCAGGACCGTTCCATGGAGTGGAGGGTTCCACTGCATCCCACGGCCCATCTCAGCCCCCTCTCTCCCTGACCACCTGCTCCCAAAGCCCTGTGCCAGGGACTCTACCCATCCACACGCACCTCTGCAGTGTCAAGGCTGCTTTTTGATTTTGCAGCAGAACCTGGGCCTAGGTAACAGGATTAACCACAGAGCCAACTCCTGTTCCTTAAAACCGCCTTTGTACCACAACTCACCCATATGTGGTTTCCAGGAACACACGTCACCTCCCTGAACTTGACAGTTTGTTCTCCTTTACGCTACAGTGCCTACCAGAATGTCTTAAAAACATCTCCTACCTATCCTTTTACACTTCTAAGATAACTTCTACCCTGATGCCAGATGCTGAGTGCAGTCCCTGATGTTTACACCACAGACTCCCATCTCAGCTATGGTCCTCTCTACTTCCATGGGATATTTTTGATCACCTCACTCTGCCCCTGCTCAAGTCTCGCTGCAGGGCAGGTATAGAGGCTGTGCACAGTGCCTGGCTGTTGTTCAATCTCATTACTCCTAACCTTATTTACAGCTCATAAATCATAGAATCACAGAATGGTTTTGGGTTGGAAGAGACCTCAAAGCCCACCCAGTTCCAACCCCCTGCTATGGACAAGGACACATCCCACCAGATAAGGTTTCTTCAAGCCCCATGCAACCTGGCCTTGAATATCACCAGGGATGGGGCAGCCACCACTTCTCTGGGCAACCTGTGCAGCTCCCAGAAAGGAGGTTGGAGCCAGGCAGAGGTCAGGCTCTGCTCACAAATAACAAGTGACAGGACGAGAGGTTTAGTAGTGGACCGGTACGATGGGACTCGATGACTTCAAAGGTCTTTTCCAACAAAACAATTCTGTGATGCTCCTTGCTCCTTCTCCAGGACCCTCACCACAACCAGCAGCCTCCCCCACCTCGTATCCCCCAAATCCTTTGCGCTACTGGCTCTCCAGCCACCATCGGTACCGCCCAGCCACCCCCTGCCACACACTCCTTCCCTGGGATCCTGCCACAGCCAGGAGGGTGAACGCTGCACCACTGCTACATTCCCCCACCCTCCCTGCCCCTCCTTCTACCCCGGGGCCCCCACAACAACCGGTATCCCCCCCTCCTGTACCCCCCAAACCCTCCGCGTTACTGGCTCCCCGTAGCTGCCACTGGTCCTGCTCCCTGCTCTCCTCTCTTCTTACCTCCCCGGGACCCCAGCCATGACGGAAGCAAGCACCCGGCGCCACGGGTACCTCTTCCTTTACGCCTCCCCGGGACCTCCACCACAACCGGCACCTCTCTGTCCCGTACCTCCAAACTCCCCGCGCGACGGCCTCCCCAGCACCCCCTGCTCTACTCCCCGCCACAACCGGACCGAGCGCTCGGCAACACCGGCCCCTCCTCCTCTCCCAGCACCCCCGCCACGACCAACACCTTTCCCTCCCGTATCTCCCAACCCCTTCACGTCACCCCCGGCCTCACGCTTCCCTCTCCGTTCCCACCGCCACGACCGGACCGAACGTTCGGCACTACCCGTATCTCCCCGTCCCGTACCCGGCTCCCCAGCCCCCACCACAACCGGACCGAGCTCCCGGCACCTCCAGCATCTCTCCTCCCATACTCCTAAACTTCTGCGCTACTGGTTCTCCAGCCTCCCACCACGGCCAAAACCCGCTACCGGCTCCCCAGCACCCCCTACTCTGCTCCCCGCCACAACCGGACCAGGCCCCCTCCACCACTGGTACCTCCACCCTCTCCTCCCCCACTCCCCTCCGCACCACCAGTACGTACCCCGCTCGCGCCCCCAACCCCCCGCGTTACCGGCTCCCCGGCCTCGTTCCCAAGCCCGCTCCCCCCCATCCGAACCGAGCTCTCAGCACCACTGGTACCTCCCCCGGTACACCCCAAACTCCACGCGTTACCAGCTCCCCAGCCTCTCCCTCCTCCGCCGCTGCCCGCACCAAAACTGGTGCCTCCCCCTCCCTGTACCCGCCAACTCCCCGCGTTACCTGTTCCCCAGCTTCACCCCCCCCACCACCCCAACGGAACCCAGCACGACCTGTACCTCCCCCCCCCTCGCCCTCCCCGGCCTCTCGCAGAGGGCAGCCCCGCGCTCACCGCTCGGCGAGGGTAGGGACGGAGGGTGGAGGCGGCCGGGCCGGAGCCGCCACCGCCGCCGCAGGGAGGAGGAAGCTGCGTCACAGCCCGCCGCGCGCGCCTCCCAGCAGCCCCCGCGCGCCCATTGGCCACCGCCCCCACCCCAAGCGTCCATTGGGCGACGCCGCGCCCTCGCGGCCGCCGATTGGGCCTCGCGCGCGAAGGGGGTGGGGATAAGGGCCGAGGAAGGGTCCAGAAGGCCGCGCCGCGGCCCCGCCCGACATCCGGGACGTTGAGGGGTGGGGCTTGCCCTGAACGGCCCAATCCGCGAGCGCTCGGCTGGTTGCGTTACCAGCGGCGCAGAGGGCGGGGCTGAGAGCTTTAAAGGGGCCGGGGAGCGGCGTGAGCCGAGCGGTTTCGGGCGCGTCGAGCCGAGCCGAGCCGAGCCGAGCCGAGCCGAGCCGAGCCGAGCCGAGCCGAGCCGAGCCGAGCCGAGCCGAGCCGAGCTCTGACCGAAGCAGTCACTATTACAAAAAGTGAAATATTTTTTATTTAAGCTAAAGTAGAGTTCAGGTTTGTCGAAGCAATTGCGTTTTTACAAAGTTAGAATGTTCCTTTGAGAGCAAGGTTTCTTTAGAACGGTGTTTTTCCAGACACTGTTCTTTGGAGACGATGACGCTTTGTGTTCGGTGTGAACAGAGACTCTGCTGCTGGAATCCCCTCTACAAGCCTTTCCCCACCTCGAATGCAAAAGGTCAGACAGAGCTAGAGCCAGCTCCGAATTAGCAGGAGTTGTTATGAAGCTCATAACGTTAAAAAGAGTCCTTGGAAACTATGAGAATATGTATTAGATTTCTGGGAAAAATTTATCCATATGTATGTAAGCGGGAATCTTTTCTGTCTCAGCTCTTGCCTGGCTGCACGTGATGGAGGGAGATCGCTCCCGCGCGTCGCCCAGTCTGATAAAGGACGCTCGCTTTCTAAACCTCCAAAACGAGTCTGAAAGGGTTTGATTTGTCGGCATTTTCGGTATCAGGATGAGCGGTTCCTAGTGGAGCCGAACCCAGCCGGTTAGGGATGAGCCTGGCTAAGCTGATCGGGGCCGAGCCCAACGGAGCGGAGTCGAGCGGTTCCAAGAGGAGCCGAGAGCCCCCGAGGTGAGCGGTTCCGAGCGGGGCCGAGAGCCCCCGAGCCGAGTGATTCCGAGCAGAGCCGATCGGAGCCGAGAGCCCCCGAGCCGAGCGGAGCCTGAGCCGCAGGAAGGGGCGGGCGGCGGGAGGAGGAAGAAGGAACAGCAGCAGCGACGGGAGGAGGAGGCGGAGGCGTAGCGGCAGAGCCGGGCCGGGGCATGGAGCAGCGCGGCGGGGGCTGAGCGGTGCGGGGGGCTGCCTTGGGGGGGTCACAGCGTTGGGAGTCCCTGGGGGGGGGGAAGGTGATCACGCCAGAGGAGCTATGGGGGAAGGAGGGTCTCGGGGGCGTTACTGGGGTGCCCAGGAGAGGAGAGGGTTGGGGGGGGGTCTGCAGGGGTTCTTGGGGGGGGGGGAGTGTCCAGCGTGCCCAGGGTGGGGGTTCTGGGGTGCCTGGGGAAGTGGTGTCTCTGGGAGGGTCTGGGGTGAGGTTTCTGGAGGGGTCTCTAAAGAGTCCGGGGTGCCGAGGGAAGGGCGGTTCTCTGGGGCAGTCCAGGGGGCCTCTGTGGTGACCAAAGCACCCGGGTGGGGAGATCTGAGAGAGGGTGGTGGTGTCTGCGGTGCTCAGGGGGCCCGGGTTGGGCTCTGTGAGGGGCCCAAGGTGGTCTCAGGGGTCCCATGGTGCCCAGAGGGATCTCTGGGGGATGCTCAGGAGAAGGGGATTCTCAAGGTGCAGGATACATGGGTATCCGTCGGAGTTCTCCTGGGGCTGTCCCCCTTCCCTGGTGTCCCTGAGCCCTGCCCTCACTCCTGCCCTTGTTAGAATTGCCTGTGGTGCATGAGGTCTGGCAAGGATCTCAAGCTCAGAGCAGAACCCACAGCCCCTCTTGTCCGGTGACTCGGTGGCCCAGGAGGAGACAGCAGAGTAAGGGCCAGGCACGGCAGGAGGAGGGCTTGGGAGAAGATGCGTGCGATGATCATGGAATCATACAATCATGGAATGGATTGGGTTGGAAGGGACTTAAAGCCCATCCAGTTCCAACCCCTGGAACATGCATGGACACCTCCCACTGGTTGAGGGAGCTCCAAGCCTATCTAACCTGGCCTTCTACACCTCCAGGAATGGGCAGCCACCACTTCTCTGGACAACCTGGGCCAGGGCCTCCCCACCTTCACAAGTGAACATTTCTCCCCAAGAGCTCATCACAATCTCCCCTCTTTCAGCTCATAACCATTCCCCTCATCCTATCTCCTGCACTCCCTGATCAAGAGCCCCTCCCCAGCTTTCCTGAAGCCCCTTTCCTTACTGGAAGCTGCTCTAAGGTCTCTCTGCAACCTTCTCTCCAGGCTGAACAACCCCAACTCTCCCAGCCTGTTCTTGTACTGGGCGGTGCTCCAGCCCTTGGATCATCTCTGTGGCCTCCTCTGATCAGGACTGATTTAATGTGGCTTTGAACCTGGCTGGGCTGTGGCCAAGGGCACGTGGAAAGCTTTAAGGATGGAGAGCCAGGGTGGGAGGATGGGAGAGCAGGCAGCAAGTGTTGGGACTGAGCTGGCGGAGAGCCTCGAGCGGAAGCCAGTGCTCGTTAAATTGCTTGTCCAGGCTTGCCTGGGGCGATGAGCAACACAGGATCAATCTCAGACTGGTGGGTTGGCCAGGCTCTCTGGAGCTCATCCAGTCCCATCCCTGCTACAGCGGGGTCACCTCCAGCCGTTGCACAGGAGCACGTCCGTGTGGGTTGGATCTCTACAGAGAAGGAGACACCACACATTCCTGGACAGCCATTTCTAGGGCTCTGTCACCTGCTCAGGAGAGAAATTCCTCCTCATGTCCAGGCAGAACTTCTTGGGCTTCAGTTTGTGCCCAGTGCCTCCTGTCCTGTTGCTGGGCACCACTGAGCAGAGTCTTGCCCCATCCTCCTGCCCCCCTCACCCACTGGATATGGATCAGCATGGGTGGGATCTTCTCTCCATCTGCTCTTCTCCAGGCTGGACAGGCCCAAATCTCCCAGTCTCTTCTCCTAAGGGACATGCTCCAGTTCCCTCCTTATCTCCATGCCCTGCACTGGGCTCTCTCCACTCATTCCTTGCCTTTCTGATCTGGAAACCTAGACCTAGATACAGACCTGGGATGGGACTTCCCTAGGGTAGAGCAGAGGGAGAGAACGCCCCTCACCGGCTCCCCAGACTCATCTCCGTCACACCAGGCCTGGCTCATGGTCAGCTTGTCCACCAGGATTCCAAAGTCCTTCTCTGCAGAGCTGTTCTCCAGCTGATCAGCCCCAATCTGTCCTGATCCATGGGATTGTTTCTCCTGAGATGCAAAACCCCACACCTGTCTTGGTTCAAATTCATTAGGTTCTTCTCTGCCCAGCTCTCCAGCCTGTCCTGGTCTTTCTGATCCGCTGGATCAGCTACTCCTCCCAGTGTTGTGTTATCAGCAAAGGTGCTGAGGGTATGTTCCATCCCCTCATCCAGGTCATGGATGAATGTGAGCCCAGTGCTGAATTCCTGGGGAACAGCACTGGCCATGGGCTTCCAACAAGACTCTGCGCTGCTGATCCTATCTCCTCTGAGCTCTACCAGTTCTAGGTCCATCTCACTGCCTACTCATGATGAGGGTGGGGAGTCCCCGGCCCAGGCTGCCCAGAGAAACCATGCCTGCCCCCTCCCTGGAGGTGTTCAAGGCCTGGCTGGATGGGGCTTGGACCCCTCTGCTCCAGTGGGAGGTGTCCCTGCCCATGCAGGGGGTGGAACTGGATGATCTGGTCATCTAGGTGATGAGGTCCCTTCCAACCCAAACCATTCCATGATTCCTAAGCTTCCCTAGAAGGATGTTGTGGGAGCGTTGTTCCCCTTTCTCATGTGAGGTGCAGGACTCACAAGGTCCTGATCCTGCAGCTAGAATATTGCCTGTAGAGGTGCTGAGCACCCAGCTGGGACAGCACTGGGTGTGGGGCTGCTGCGCAGTGGCTGAGGAGGCACTGGATGAGCCATGGCTCGTGCTAGTGCACAGCATCCTCGCTCCGTCAGCGTTATCCTGTGCAGGAATGGTCTGGATGGCCATGACCTGCTGAACAGACTTCACGTGCCTTTCCAGCCTGATTGGTCTCGCGGTCTGGAGCAGGGACAACCCCGCTGCCTGCACGTCCCCACCACACACAGGCTGCTCTGACCCAGCTTGCTGTTTTACATGAGTCCCGGGCTCCGTGTGTGTCCAGGACGGGACTGCTTGTCCTCACTGCCCGTCCTGGGGCCGTGCACACATTAAACACGGGCATGTGGAACCTTCTCTGCCTGGGTTCTTCTGCCAGCCTTCTGTTCACACTCCTGCCCTGGGCTGAACGTTGCAGGTAGAAGGAAAAACCCCATGAAACACTTCCTTGTTTGTTTGGTTTCAGGACCATCAAGATGCTACAGGTACCACTGCCCCTGGATCGAGACGGGATCCTCTTCCGACTCCGTTTCACCACACTGGCCGTCGGGACAGTGTTTTGCCCACTCTTTGGTTTCCTTTTCTGCGTGATCTGGTCTCTACTGTTCCATTTCCAGGAGACTACAGCGACCCACTGTGGGGTAAGTGACCCTCACCACCAAAAACCAAAGCCCTCCAAGGTGGTGGCTGCTCAACTGGGACAGCCGGCGGTGTGACAGGGATCTTGTCTTCTCCTGGGCTTTGCCACTGCTTTATTTTATCGGACTTGTGATGCCTCAGGACTGCGACTGAGGTTTTGGATCTTTAAGGGAAGTTCAAACTGGTCAGGCTGATGTCCAGCACTGGTGATTGATAAGGAGTAAAACTGGTGAAGCTATGGATAAATAGGATTGGTAAATTGGGGGTCCTGATTGATGAGAAGCTCCACATGAGCCGGCAACGTGTGCTTGCAGTCCAGAAACCAACCATGTCCTGAGCTGCATCCAAAGCCATGGGGCCACTAGGGTGGGAGGAGATTCTGCCCCTCTGCTCCGCTCTGTGAGACCTGTGTCCAGTTCTGGAGTCCTCAGCATAGGAAGGACATGGAGCTGTTGAAGCGAGTTCAGAGGAGGACATGGAGCTCCTTGGATGCCTTGAGAGCAGCTGATCAGGGAACACCTCTGTGCAGGACACAGGAGGCACAGCAGGATGATGGATGGGTGGGTTACAAGTCTGTAGCAATCATGCCTGGCTCAGAAAGGCCTCCAGCTGTGAAAGTCCAGAGGCTGGGAGTTTGTTCTGGGGCTGTATTGTTTTCCTGCTTTTATGTCCCACCGTGAACACTTGTCTTTGCCTGCTTTTGCTATGAGCTCTCTACAGTAGAGCTGGGCTCACAAATTCATGAACCCTTCTCTACTTAAACCTGGGGACAGAGGAGGTGTGGGGCACCATGACTGGGTGAAGAGAAGGGATATAGAATCAAAGGAGGGCTATAAATGCAACAGTGGAACACCGCATGCCTCTCCCCACGAGCCGCTGTCTCTTGTCCAGGTCCCAAACTACCTCCCATCCATCAGTGCAGCAATTGGAGGCGAGACCCCGCAGCGTTACGTCTGGCGCCTCTGCATCGGCCTCCACTCAGCCCCACGCTTCCTGGTGGCCGTCGCCTACTGGAACCACTACCAGAGCTGCCACTGCTCACACCCTCGCTACCTGCGCCTGTGCCACTTCAACCTGCTGCTCAACCTGCTCGAGAACTTCGCTCTTCTCATTCTGACGTACGTGTCTTCATCAGAAAACTATGGTGAGTGCCTTTTCCTAATGCTTCTGCGCAGGTCAGGTGCCAGCGGTGTTGCTCACTGAGGCTTTGCAGAGCTCCACTTCACACCAAAGAGCCAGTTTTGAGGGAAAAAAACAGTAAAAAAACCCCTGTTATGTTAAAATTAGTATATACAGAGCAAAGTTGTGTCCGTAATTTGTAAAGTGTCCTGCATATAGAGATGTATATGTAAATAAGTACCTCCCCTACAAGAGAGGTTGTGAGAGTTGAGGTTGTTCAGCCTGGAGAAGAGAAGGCTCTGAGGAGACTTTAGAGCAGCTTCCAGAATGAAAAGGGGCTCCAGGGAAGCTAGGGGGAGACTCAATGAGGATGGTTGGACTCAATGATCTAAGAGGTCTTTTCCAACCTAGTGATTCTATGATTCTTGATCAGGGAGTGCAGAGACAGGATGAGGGGAATGGTTTTGAGCTGAAGGAGCAGAGATTGAGATAAGATCTTAGGCAGAAATTTCCTCCTGAGGGTGGGGAGGCCGTGGCCCAGGTTGCCCCAGGAAATGGTGGCTGCCTCATCTCTGGAGGTGTTGAAGGCCAGGTAGGATGGGGCTTGGAGCAACCTGATCCACTGAAAGGTGTCCCTGCCTGTGGCAGGGGTTGGAACTGGATGGTCTTTGAGGTCCCTTCCAACCCAAGCTATCCCATGATTCAAACAGCTGTGTTCTTCCCCAGAATTCTTGGTTGCTGATAGTTCACTGAAACTTTGGGCTGGATTTTTTTATCAAGCCTAGAATTGGACTGCAGCGCGTGGCTCCCACTTGTGACTCTTAACGTGTCTCATGCAGCTGAGCAGGTTGGTGCCCATCCCTGCTGTCTGCTCTGTCTCCACTGCTAAGCTTTGGCTCTGGCTTCTAGCCCTGGCTCTGTTGCAGCTGCATTTTAAATGCCCTCCCACAAAACTGTGGGGGTAAAAGGTCCTGTGTTGACCTGAAAACAAATCAGAGTTTTTCAAGTTAAATCAGCATGTGCGAAATATGGACACGAAAGCCTGGGAAATGCCCTTCTCCCACAATGCCTCATCTGAAATAAATTTTAGACACCCACATAGTGCTTCCTCCTGAGTCTGGAGGAGGCTCCAGGGCTTGGCTCATCAATCCGCGAGCCAGCAAGGTGGTGCTGTTGCAGCAGAAACAACCCAAGACTCATCAGCAGGCAAGTCCTGGTTCTGCTGTCCCTGCACACAGCTTGGATGATGATGATGGATTTTGTTTGGCTATGGGACTGCACTCGAGGATGTAGGCACAGAACCTCTCAAAGAGAGGCCAGACCAGAGCTGCAAGATGAGGAGTTTTGGAGCAGTGCTGGTGTGGGGAGGTTGGCAGAAGAGGGTTTGTCCCTTCGCAGCCAGGAATGCGAGATGAGGAGGTGGGAACACAGATTATTTTAGTCTGGAGAAGAGGAGGCCGAGGGAAGTCTTCATTGTTCTGCACAACTCCCAGAAAGGAGGTTGGAGCGAACTGGAATGGTCTCTTCTGCTGAAGAACATGATGAGAGGAAACGTCCTCAAGTTGTCCCAGGACAGGTTTAAGTTGGATATTGGGAGAAATTCATTCCTGGAAAGAGTGGTGAAGCCCTGGCAGAGGCTGCCCAGGGCAGTGGTTGAATCCCCATCCATGGAGAGGTTCAGAAACCGGGTGGCCATGGCACTTGGGGACAGGGTTCAGTCAGCACGGTGGGGTTGGGCTGACGGCTGGACTGGATGAGCTTGGAGGGCTTTTCCAACCTTGATGATTCCATGATTCTATGATAGCAAAAAGGCTTTATCACTTAAATGGCTCTGCCCAACGAATGCCAAGCTTTGTGAGGGGAAAGCTGACATGCGGCAGAGCGGCTGGGCCAAAGCTGCACTGAGAGCTGAGACTCACCCAGTTTTCTCAGATCCGTATTACAGACTAATCTTGGGTTTGTGGAGAAAGTTCCAGACCTGGGCTGCCATGCTCAGTCAAGGACAGCCTCAGGTTAATCACTCCTGGCAGCCACGGGTCACCTCTTCACCCCTGATGGCTGCCTTAACCGTCTCTCCTCATGCGATTTCCATTCCCATGGAACTGAGAGGGCAGGCAGGAAAGATCATTTCTCATGTTCGGGTGGTCAGGAATTCATCCTGTCGTTCAGTTCTGGAAGAAGAGGCTTAAAAACTCTTAAATAGAAGCACTTGTTTGAGAATAATTCACCTGAGATTGCATGGGCTTTGTGTGTGGCTCCAGGGTTCTGCGAGCTGCCCTGGGTTAGCGTTGCTCGAGCTGCATTTCCAGCCTGACCCTAAACCCATGCTGGTTCAGTCACGCACAAAATGGCGTTGGTGCTGGGGCTGATGAGAATTAATTGGCTAGGTAGGTAATGAGCAGGTAGGTAATGCAGGAGGCCAGTTCTAGATCTTGGACAGGCTCACTCCACAAACCCCCTCCGTGCTGTTTCCCCACAGTGGTGAAGCTGAGCCTTTCTTAAGGGTGCCTGAGGTTTACAGCTGTGGGAAGCAGCATGGACTTTCAGACCAGGTCCCAGAGTGCATAAACCCCTTCCTGGCTCCTTTGAAATGAGTCTTCCAGCATCTTTTAGCCCTGAGCTTGCAAGGGACCACAAGGCAGATTAGGAGCTTTGTTACTAAATCCCCCTTCCCCTCCTCTGCGTGGGCACAGAGGACACGAGCTGTGCTGTGCCCGCCTCCTGCCAAGACCCTGTGACTCCCAAGTGCTTCTGGTGCTGGAGGCACAGCGTTTCCTGGGTGCTGGGTCTCCTGCAGAAAGCAGCCCTTCGCCCCCCCTTCGCCTGCCCTGTGTTCCCCTTGTGCTCTTGGCTCAGATTTAACAGGAAACCTGTTGTCTCGTTGATTCAGCAATCCATGAAAATGCCTTCATCGTCTTTATCACGTCGGCTCTGGGCCACATGCTCCTGACGTGCATCCTCTGGAGGATGACTAAGAAACACACAGTAAGTCCCGAGGTACAGAACCTTTCCTTCCTTCTCTCTGTGCCGTGCTGTGGAGGGGGTCTCTTGGCTGGTGGTGAAGGGCTTTGACTGTCGCTTCCCTGTGAAATAACCAGGCAGTAGAGGAGTTAACACCACCAAGTGAAACTGGGAAAGGTCACCAAAAGTCATTATTTACCAAAACAAAGCTGGGAGAGAATCTTTAATTTCCTGTTTTCTGGTTATTGCTTAGAGCTGACATTTGAAAGCTGTCCCATTTTAGTATCTGTGGGGTCGGGGACCCTTCTCCTTGCCCGAGGATGCCTGTTTCTGAACTGAAATTGGCTTCTCTGTGTCAGGGAACCAGGAGCCTGCTGGTCCTGCGAGGAGGGAGCAGCAGCCAGGAGCTGTTGTGTTATTCCTTTCCTCCCAGAATCGCTACCCTGCCAAGCAGGCTGAACGTTCAGCTTTGAAACTCCGTATGTGAAAGTTGCTTCTGCGTGTGGGTTCCTCCTATGTGCTTGGTTTTGCCTGGATCTTGAACTCCCCTGATCTGCATGTCCTTTTCTCCTCTGGGATGCATCTCACCTGGCCGATCCCAGTCCAGCCCTCACAGTCCCCAGTGGGGAAGGGGCCCCAGGGCTGTGTTCCCCAGGCAGGGATTGCTTTGCAAAGCAGAGGGAAACTCTATGAGGCGTGTGCCCTTATCCCAGGGCTGGGAAGCTGGCGAGGGCCAGGAGCAGGTCTCTCTGAAGGGACCAGGTGGAGGGCAGGGTGGGTGCAGAGCATAGGGTCTGCTCGGATGGCAGAGCACGCCTTGCCGAGGCTGCTGCTCCATCACATCTGCTTATTGTCCCCTTCCGGCAATTCACTGAGCCTGTCCCCTCGCTGTCTTATGACAGAGACTGGGAAAAGAAGCTTCCAGCAGTTGTTGGACTGCAAAATGCCCTGTGAAGAGAACTTTTGGAGATCTGGGGTTCCCCTCTCGCTGGGAAGTGATATTATCTCTGGTTATAGGGCGAGAACAGAAGCTCAGTGGTCACTCCTTGGCAGCTCTCCTGTGGCTTCCTTTATTTGTTTCTTTTGGGGCTCGTCTTGTTTTTTTTTGCAAGAACTCCAAACCCCTGCATCTCTTTCCCCTGGCACTGCAGCTCAGATGAGGGCTCCATGAGCAGCAGCCACCCCCACTTGCAGGCATCATACCTTTGCAGGCTGCAGCAATGCAGCAAGCCCACGAGGTATGGTTGTGGCGCCTTAGCAGCAGTGCTGGTGCAGGCCGTGGCTGTGAGTTGGGCATGGTGGCTGCTCCCTTGCTGGGCTCTGAGCCCGCAAACCCTGATGGTGATGAGGACGTGTTGCTGCCTGCAGCAGGGAGTGCAGGCAGAGAGCTCTAGGGTAACGTGTCCCTGACCCACTGGAGCTGCAGGATCAGGGCAGATAGCTCTAGGGTAATGCATCCCTGAGCCACCACAGCATCAAGCTGGAGAGGACCAGCTTGCCTCTAAACGTTTGGCTTTTCTCTGATGCTGATTCACAGAATGACCTGAGTTCAAAGGAATTCAGAAGCATCATCAAGTCCAGCTCCTGACCCTGCACGGGACAACCCCAGTGTTCTCACTGTGTGGCTGAGGGCGTTGGCCAAATGCTTCTGGAATAATGTCAGGCTTGGCGCCATGACTGCTTCCTTGGGGAGCTGTTCCAGTGCTTCAACACCCTCTGGGTGAAGAACCATCTCCTAATGTCCAAACTAACCCTCCCCTGGTACATCCTCCTGCCATTCCCTTGGGTCAGAGAGAAGAGCTCAGTGCCTGCTCCTCCTCCTTCCCTTTTGAGGAAGCAATTAACTGCTATGAGGTCCCCCCTCAGTCTCGTCCAGGCTCAACGGACCCTGTGACTTCAGCTGCCCCTCACACAGCTTCCCCTCTAAACCCTTCTCCAACTCCATGCCCTCCTCTGGATGCTCTCCAGAGGCTTTAGGTTCATTTTATCCTGTGGCACCCAAAACTGCACCCAGGACTCAAGGTGGGGCTGCACCAGTGCAGAGCAGAGCAGGACAATCCCTTCCTTCGACCAGCGGCCAAGGCTGTACTGGATGCACTCCTGGACACGGTTGGCCCTCTTGGTTGCCATCAACCACAAGGAGAGTGATTCTCCTAAGTTCATATTTGGAAACATCACGAGCAGAATCCCACTCTTGATGTTTTGAAACGGTGGTCCCTGATGCCATCTGGCAGCGCTTCTGTCCGCAGGTTGCCCTCCACTAACCCATTTTGGCCGCCTGGCTGCTCAAGAGCACATCCTGTGTGTCTGCACATCTGTGGCTGCTCCGTGGAGCTGCCATGGGGTGCTGGCTTCTCTGGGAGAGCAGCCTGCGCCCACAAAGCCTGTGGGCTTGTTGTGTCTGGGTGCTGTTAACAAGGTTCTCATGCACTGCTGGAGTTGATGGTGCATCCCCTGTGCTGATGCTGGGTGGCTCCTCTTGGGAATGGGCTGAGCTGGAAGCAAACCTGTCTGCCTGTCCTGCAGGACGGCATCTCTGGCCGTGTGCCACAGTTGACAGGAGCTGAACATGAGCCAGCAGTGGCCCAGGTAGCCAAGAAGGGCCAACAGCATCCAGGCTTGGATCAGCCATGATGTGGCCAGCAGGAGCAGGGCAAGGATCGTCCCCCTGCACTTGGCACTCGGGAGGCTGCACCTTGAATCCTGGGTTCAGTTCTGGGCCCCTCACTCCAGGAAGGATCTTGAGGGGCTGGAACACGCCTGGAGAAGGGAACGGAGCTGGAAAGGGTCTGAAGTGCAGGGGTTGTGGGAGCAGCTGAGGGCCCTGGGGGCTATTTTTTAGTCTGGAGAAGAGGAGACTGAGGGGAGACCTCATTGCTCTCCACAGCTCCTGGAAGGGGAGGTTTATATTGGATACTGGGAGAAATTCATTTCTGAAAAGAGTGGTGAGGCCTTGTCAGAGGATGCCCAGGGCAGTGCTGGAGTCCCTGTCCCTGGAGGGGTTCAAAAAATGTGTGGCTGTGGCACGTGGGGACGGGGTTCAGTTGTCACAGTGGGGTTGGGTGATGGTTGGACTGGATGAGCTTGGAGGGCCTTTCCAACCTTAATGATTCTATACTGTTCTATTCAGTGGACAAGGTGGCAGCTTGTCCTGCTTCCACTCTCCCTGACACCGTAGAGCTCAGGGTATGTGGGGACGTGTGTCCTGGTGCGCCTGCCCCAGCTCCAAGAATGTGTGAACCATGGCATATCCTTGGGTGGGAGCGTAGGGGGCACAGGGATGCTCTGGCTGAACATGCCACCACCAGGCATGTTGCCACTGTCTGGTGTGGCTTCCTCCTCCCATCCTGGGAAGGTCCTGCTGATGGAGGGGAGTTTCGCCCCAAACCTGGGTGTCTTCTTGCAGGGAGAGGACTCCTCTGGGGACAGGAGCTTGTCCACCCCTGCTAGGGAGCGTGGTGTCCCTGACCCCAACTCCCCACGGTGCCATGTGTCGGCAGATGGAGCTGTTGCCCGGGGATCAAGGGCAGCGGGCGAGTTCAGTTTGGAGGCTCCAGTTGCTCATCACTCTTATGGGGCCATGGCTCCTCTGGGCTGCGCAGGGTCTCCTGGGGCTCATCGCGCTGCTTGGGTTCTTCCACGGGGCCACTGGTGGGCTCTACCCCTCTTCTGCAACACCCACGCTTGCTTGGCTTGGCAGGGAAGGGTGATGGGGCTCCACGAGGCTGCGGCCAGTGCCTTGCAACTACCACATCCTGCTTGCCATGAGCCGAGTGGCTGGCTAGAACTGCTGGCCTCAGCAGGAGCAGGGAGAAGTTGCTGAGCTGGCCAGGCCAGAGACTGCTTTTGGGCAGGGCTGCACTCAAAGCCATGGGACCAGCAGGGCCAAGGAGGGGATTCTGCTCCTCTCTGGTGAGACCCCACCTGGAGCCCTGCATCCAGTTCTGGAGTCCTCAGCACCAGAAGGACATGGAGCTGTTGGAGTGAGTTCAGAGGAGGTCATGGAGATGATGCCAGGGCTGCAGCACCTACCATCCGAGGACAGGCTGAGAGAATTGGGGTTGTTTATCCTGGAGAAGAGAAGGCTCCCAGGAGACTTTAGAGCAACTTCCAGTACGGAAAGGGGCTCCAGGAAAGCTGAGAAGGGGCTCTTGATCAGGGAGTGCAGGGATGGGATGAGAGGAATGGTTTTGAGCTGCAAGAGGGGAGGTTGAGATGAGATCTTGGGGAGAAATGTTCTCATGTGAAGGTGGGGAGGCCCTGGCCCAGGTTGCCCCAAGAACTGGTGTCTGCCCCATCCCTGGTGGTGTTCAAGGCCCATCTGGATGGGGCTTGGAGCCCCCCAATCCAGTGGGAGGTGTCCTTGCCCATGGCAGCGGGTTGGAACTGGATGGGCTTTGATGTCCCTTCCAATCTAAACTGTTCCATGATTCTATGAAACTATGATATCCTCTTGTGGGTCATGGTGTCTTGGGTCCAGATTCTGGGTGTGTTGGTGTCAGTTGCGGGGCCTTGTTGTTCTCTTTTGTGACTCCCAGTCCTGGAGGTGGTAGGAGGGAACAAGTGAGGGTGCGCAACTCCATCCCATCCTTCCCTCCTTGAACACCTCCAGGGATGGGGCAGCCACCACTTCTCTAGGCAACCTGGGCCAGGGCCTCCCCACCCTCACAGGAAAACATTTCTTCCTAAGATCTCATCTCAATCTCCCCTCTTTCAGCTCAAAAGCATTCCCTTCCAGCTGTTGTTTCAGTGTGTGAGTGACAGGAACCGATCTTGCAAAAGCCTCGTCCTTGCTGGGGCTGGTGTTGCAACTGCCATTCTGCAAAGGGCAGGAAAGGTGCTGAGGAACTTGATCATGATGGGGAAGTACAGGCGGTTTCCAGTTGCAAGGTGGCAAACAGCAAGAGAAAGGAAAATAAAGGCCCGCAGGAGGGGACGAAGGAGAAAGCAGGCTGATAAGAGGAGGGGAAGGGGTAAAGCAGAGAAGAGACCTCAAAGGGGAAAGGGAAATGGAGCCAGAGCCTCCAGCTCTGATCATAGTGGCCTGGAGACAGCGCGCCCCATCCTCGGTGGCTGGTGTGGCATTACCCTCCTTTGTGGCATCTCTGCAGCCGCGCTCTGTCCCTGGCTGGCTGCACACCCTGTAGAACCCTCCTCCCACGGCTGGCTCTGCATGGCCAAGACAACGAGCGGTGCAACAGAGCGGAGCAGTTTCACTTCTTGTTTGCAGACACATTTCCCCCTGCCTCAGCGGCTGCTGTCACCAGTGGCACTGGCTGGGAGATGTGCATGCTGCTGGCCAGGCTGCTTCAGGCCCGTCAGTGGAGCTGGGTCCCTCTGTGCTGCTAGGGTTGTGTCCCACAGCAGCCCAGAACACCAACATCCCACTCCACAGGGCATGCAGGTTGAGCTGGCAGCTGCTGGAAAGCATCTTGTGTAGCAAGAGTGGTGGCAGAGGTGCCACTCGGGTGCAAAGCCCGGCTGTGTAAGCACAGCAAAGTGGCTGGTGCCTGGCTGACTCTGCTGTCCTACTCAGTGATGGTGGAACCATTCCTGCTCTAGCTGCCGGAGCAGGACAGCTGAGCTGAGTTTCCAGCTGCTCCTGGAGCTGTGCAGAGCGTTCTGCAAGCATGGTCATCGAACGTGCGTGGTTTCAGCCCCACTCCTCATTGCCCTGTCAACCTGACCATCAGTCCAGCCACCGCAGCCTGTGGAGGAAGGTTGCAGCTCACACAGGGCCTCTATAAATATCCCAGCATTGAGCTTTTGGTGCTAGGGCCACTGGTCTTCAGGTTTGCTGCAGTGGAGCCAGAAGCACTTGAATCATAGAATCATTTGGTTGGAAAAGACCTTTGAGATCATAAGGCCCAGCCATACCCATCCACTACTAAACCGTAACCCCAAGCCCTTCATCTGCCCATCTTTTGAACCCCTCCATGGATGGGGACTCTACCACCTTCCTGGGCAGCCTCTGCCAGGGCCTGAGAACCCTTTCAGTGAAGAGATTTTTCCTGACATCCAACCTGAACCTCCCCTGGCACAGCTTGAGGCCATTCCCTCTCGTCCCGTTGGCTGTCACTTGGGAGAAGAGACCAATACCTCCTTTCAGGCAATTGTAGACAGTGATGAGGTCGCTTACCTGCTCCTGCTGACCACACTGTTTCTGATACAGGCCAAGATGCCATTGGCTGCCTTGGCCACCTGGTCACTCTATGGGGAAATGGGAGCTGTGCTTGTAGCCTCAAGGGTGCTGCTGTTCCCCAGGAAGGGATGGCTCCGCTGTAGACCCAAAGCTCGAGAGGTCTTGGGATAGTACGGCTATTGCATTTGGAATTGATGTTCCTTTGCCTTCCCATTGGCTGTCCCCATCAGGAACCAGGGTTGGAACTCTGCAGGTTCCTTCTTCTTCCTCTCTGGAGGAAGCAGGAGCCCTGTGCCTCTTGGCCTGTATCAGAAACAGCATGGCCAGCAGGAGCAGGGAAGGAATTGTGCCCCTGCACTCGGTGCTGGGGAGGCCGCACCTCGAATCCTGGGTTCAGTTGTGGGCTGCAGTGTGTCCGGGGAAGGGGCTGGAGCCCAGGGGTTGTGGGAGAGGCTGAGGACCTTCAGGCTGTTTAGTCTGGAGAAAAGGAGGCTGAGGGGAGACCTAATCACTGTCTAAAACTGCCTGAAAGGAGATTGTGGTGAGGTGGGTGCTGGTTTCTTCTCCAAAGTGACAGGCGATAAGAGAAGAAATGGCCTCAAGTTACATCAGGGGAGGCTCAGATTAGCCATCAGGAAGAATACCTTCAATGAAAGGGTTCTCAGGCACTGGCAGAGGCTGCCCAGGGAGGTGATGGAGTCCCCATCCCTGGAGGTGTTCAAAAGTTGTGCAGATGAGGTGCTCAGGGATGGTTCAGCGGTGTTCAAGTATGGTTGGACTCGATGATCTCAAAGTTCTTTACCAACCAAGCAATTCCCTGATTCTTGGCAGCCGTTCTCCAGCACTTGGAGCTGGGTTTGTGGGGCTGAGGCTCCTCTGGGGTAGGAGAAGGAGAGGCCAACTGCCTTCGGTGGGCTCAAAGCTGCACAGGGCAGTATCACAGAATCACAGAATCACAAGGTTGGAAAGGACCCATTGGATCATCGAGTCCAACCATTCCTAACACTCCCTAAACCATGTCCCTAAGCACTTCATCCACCCGTTCCTTAAACACCTCCAGGGAAGGTGACTCGACCACCTCCCTGGGCAGCCTGTTCCAGTAGCCAATGACTCTTACTGTGAAGAATTTTTTTCTGATATCCAACCTGAACCTCCCCTGACAGAGCTTCAGGCCATTCCCTCTTGTCCTGTCCTCTGTCAGTTGGGAGAAGACGCCAGCTCCCTCCTCTCCACAACCTCCTTTCAGGTAGTTGTAGAGAGTAATAAGGTCTCCCCTCAGCCTCCTCTTCTCCAGGCTAAACAACCCCAGTATCTCAGACTGAGGCTTCAGGGCTGTCCTGGGTCAATGCAGCTGGTCTCTTCTCCTCTCGCCCATCATACAATCATGGAATAGTTTGAGCTGGAGAGTACCTCAAAGCCCATCCAGTTCCACCCCTTGCCATGGGCAGGGACACCTCCTACCAGATCAGGGAGCCCCAAGACCCATCCAACCTGGCCTTGAACGCCTCCAGGGATGGGGCAGCTGCCACTTCTCTGGGCAACCTGGGCCAGGGCCTCCCCACCTTCACAAGAGAACATTTCTTCCTAAGATCTCATCTCAATCTCCCCTCTTTCAGCTCAAAACCATCATCAGCTCCTGACTCACCGTCGTGGACATGGGGAATGTGCCTCAGCTCTGTTGCGCTAAATATAATCTGACTGTGGTTTTCTTGGCTAGACACGCAATCCTGCTCTGGAGGGACAGTGTGGGGGGAGCTGTGTGACACCAGCATGCAGGGGACACTGGGTGTCCCGGCCTCTCTTACCAGGAGGAAATTGTGAAGTCAGGGTTGGCAGCTGAGCGCCACAGCCTCAGTGTGGGACCTGAGGTCTTGGGGAGAGCGTGGACCTGGTAGTGCCCCATCCCGATGGCTGCTGCCCGTGTTGAGTGTGGGAGCATCCCTCTGCCCCAGACCTGCCAGGAACAGGTTCTGCACTGTGGCTGTGTGGGATCGGCATTCCGGTTAGGGTCGTGTTTCCTGAAGAAGGAGGGGAGCATCACTCTCTCTCTGAGTTTGCAAGGCTGTAGAACCATCCTCAGTGTGTGTCACAGTCATTCATTTTAAGGCAAGAGGGAATGGCCTCAAGTTGCACCAGGGCAGGTTCAGATTGGACATCAGGAAAAATTCCTTCACGGAAAGGGTTCTCAGGCCCTAGCAGAGGCTGCGCAGGGAGATGGTGTAATCTTCATCCCTGGAGGGGTCTAAAAGCCAGGTAGATGAGGTGCTCAGGGATGACTTGGTAGTGGACAGGTATGGTTGGGCCTGATGATCTCAAAGGTCTTTTCCAAACTAGTGATTCTATCATCACCTTCATTGTACTTTGTCATCCCTCTTTCTCCTCACAGGGAGCTGGAATGTGGAGGCCTCAGCCTCCTGCCAGGCTGCTTTGGACCTTGGGGTCTCCTGCCCGCATGCATCTCTCATCCTGGATCCCAGAGGGGCTCCCAGTAGAAGTGGCCAGCTCAGTTCCCTCTGTGGCCCCTGAGAGGTGGGCAGATGCCCTCCACACACACCCTCTGCTTCTCCCTGTAGGGCGAGTCCTGCGCTGGCACCAACCTGACCCAGGATTGCAGGGGCAAGTGGATAATTCAGTGTTTATCCCCAGTGCCAGGGCACTTCCAGCTCAGCTCGGTGCTCTAGGGCATTTCACCTGCTGTGTGCTTTGTGCTGCCGTTCCCCAGCGGCACACGGCGCCAGGATGCAGCACAGGTCCTGACAGATGCCCACATTGTGGAACAGGGGTTTCTCAGCAGTCGTTGGCTTGAAATCTGGCACTGTTTGCTGCTCCTTATGGAGCTTCTTGGGAAATCTGGCACTGTTTGCTACTCATGGAGCTCCTTGGGAAATCTGGCACTGCTTGTTGCTCCACAGCGTGGTGCCATAAGTCATGGTGCAGTGCTATGCTGTGCTGCACGGCTTGGTGCTGTATGACATGATGTGGTGCGGTGCCATATGAAACAGTGCCATGCCATGCAGTACAATGCAGTGCTGAGTGTGATGGTGCCATGTGGTGCCATATGAGATGGTGCAGTGCTGTGCGGCACAGCATGGTGCCATATGACACAGCGCAGTGCCACGCAGTGCAGCATGATGCTGTGCTATATGACACGGTGCAGCATGGTGCCATGTGAGATGGTGCAGTGCCATATGTGATGGTGCCATGCAGCACAACACAGTGCCATAGAACATGGTGCAGTTCAGTGCCGTATGAGATGATGCAGTGCTGTGCAATGTGATGCAGCACGGTGCAATGCAGTGCAGGAGAGCATAATGCACTGTCTTATGATGCATTGCAGAGGTGCAGTGCAGCACAGTGTAGTGCTGTAGGACATGGTGCGGTGCCGTGCCATGTTGCACCATGCGATGGAACGCAGGGGAGCACAGTGTGGTGCTGTAGGACACGGTGCAGTGCTGTAGGACACTGTGCAGTGCTGTATGACACAGTGCCATGCAGCATGGTGTCATGCTGTAGGACATGGTGCAGTGCAGCATAGTGTGGTGTCATAGGACACAGTGTGGTGCCATAGAACATGGTATGGTGCTGTGCAGCACAGTGTTTTGCCATAGGACATGGTGCAATGCTGTGCAGCACATTGCAGGGGAGACCACTGCAGTGCCGCTGCACACCTTGCCGCTGCATGCGGGACTCTGCTGCCACTTCACCCTGCGACTGTTTCCACCACTGTGGAACCAGGATACAAACAGGGCTGTTTTGCCACCTGCTTTTCCGGTGTGACACTCTATGTGAAGCCTCGGCCCCAGCCGCGCATCATTTCACTCACAGGTTGGCACTGCTGCTTGTACCACCCCTCATCAGGGGGGTGTGGAAAGTGTGATGAGGCAACTGAAATGTTCCCTGTTCTCAGCAGTCCTGAAAAGTGGAGATTTTGTCTCATGTGAAACATCAGGCGAGGGGGAAATTCCCCTCCCACCCAGAAACAGAAACAGCAGCTGCTGTCTGGTCTGCCTTTGGCATCTCCACCCTGTCCTTTTCAGCCCTGGGGCTCGGTGGCAGGAGCTGGGGACCAGGACCTCATCCTCCGCTGGGATGGAGGCACTGGAGTCTTCTGTATGTCCTCTTGGGATTCTTCTGCCACAGAGCATTTATCCAAGGGCATTTGCTTTCTTGATCCATGATGCCCAGCATGGTGGGAGAGGAGAGGATCTGGAGTTGGTACCCACCATAGCTCCCAGAATGCCACCACCATGCGAGGCAGAGCCGCGCCCCCAGTCCCCAAGATGGGGCCCCCGCGGTGCCAGGGCAGCTTCTCTGGCATCTCCACCCCAGCGGCTGCCCCTTCATGTGGTTTCCTCCTGCCTTGACGCAGGAGCAGCGAGAGAGTGCAGCATCAAGAGGGTGCTATGCTGGGGAATTCCCCGCACCAGGGTGGTTGGGCAGCACCAGGCAAGGCTGGGGCCACCTGCAGCCACCCTGGCCACAGATGGGGGATCTACTGTCTGATAGAGCTGCTGGGTGGCCTTCAGGATGCTGCAGGGCGCCGTCTGCATTCATGAGCTGGGGTGATCTTTACATAGGAGCCATCCCCACCTCAGGGAGTCCATTCATAGCTGAAGTTATTTCCACGTAGGTGCTCCAGCATCTCCAGTGTCCACTGAGAGAGCGTTATTGGGTCCTTGCCATGCCAGACAAGAGGGATGAGGTGTGTGCCAGTGCTGTAACCCATCTCTCTGCCTCTTCCAGGAGCGCAAGTCGTACAAGTGGAAGCAACTGCTCTTCTTCTTCACCTTTATCACCTTTGCATTTGCCGTATGTGTCTATTTCCACCACAACTGGTACTGCGGCCCTGGAGGTAAGGGGTGTCCATGGGGAGATGTTCATGGGTGCATGTCCATGTGGGAATGTCCATGGCTGGATGTGCATGTAGCGGGGGTGACACCTTGCCTGCCAAATCCCAAAGCCAGGAGAGCTCCTGCAGGAGGGACAGTTCCTGGCTTCCTTTGTCCTCCCACCCCATGTCCCACCATGCCAGGGAGGTGTTCCAGGAGAACCGCAGTTCCTGGGGCAGATCCAGCTGCTGGTTCTCCTCCCCTTCTGCCTTTCCTTCCCTTCCCCAGTGTACACCATCTTCGCCTTCCTGGAGTACCTGGTCGTCCTCTCCAACATGGCCTTCCACATGACTGCCTTCTGGGACTTCGGCAACAAGGAGCTGGTGGTGAGCTCACTGGTGGAGGACAAGCACTTCTAGCCAGCCTCGTGCCACAGCTGGTGGTGCCGGGTGGGTGCTGCTCCTCCTTGGTGGGGGCAGAGAGCCCCTTCCCTCCACTGCTGCCACTGGGGTGGTCCCTGTGGAGTTGCTGCAACATCATCCTGGGGTTCTGGGCACCACAAGTGTTTGCACATGGTCCCTGGCTACGCTTGAAGGACAAAGGAGGACAGGTGTCTGTTTCTTTGGAAGATGCTCCAGGCAGAGCAGGATTCTGCTCCCACTGTTGCAGCACAGGGGCAACCAGCCTTGTCCTGTCCCTGCTTCACCTGGGTGGTCTCGTGGTTCCTCCTCCAGGCTGGAGGTCCTTGGCCAAGCTCTTCAAAAAGGGCTGGTGTCCTTTTGGACCTCGAAGCTTGAGGCAGCTTTGGGAGAAGGAGCATTTGCTGCTCCCGCATCTCCGGTTGTGGCCCCAAAGCGGAGCTGCCTTGGCTTCTCAAAAGCCTTTGCTGCCGGGGAAGGTGCTGTGGTGCCTCCATACAGGTTCCTCCTGAGCCCACGCTGAGTCCTGGGTGCTGCTGTCCCATCTGGAGCAGAACAAAATGCCAGCCCATCCCTGTCTGGAAGGGAGCGGCTTCCAAGGAGCCAGGCAGGAGAGCGCGGGAGTGCATATGTGGCATATGCCAAGAGCGCCCACAGTCTCCAGCTCCACCTTTCCTAGATGTCCTCTCCAGCAAGAAAAAGATACTCAAAGGGGCCCAGTTTGGGGAGGAAAGGCGGGCAGGCTGGTGCTGGAGGTCCCTGCTCTGATGTCCACATGGATTTTGTGCCGTTGGGCTGGGAATTGATGGGGTTCAGCAATGGTGCTGCTGCGCTGGGACAGGGGTCAGGGGTCCTGGCGTTGCCCCCGTCTGTGGGCTTTGGTTGCAGTGGTGCAGGGGCTGCCATGGCAGTGGTGACGTCCAGGTGGGAGTTGGGTGCTGGTAACATCCCCAGGCTCCAAGGGAGCTGCTGCTCTGGCATGTCCACGGCGCATGAGGGCTTGGCTGCATCCTGCACTGGGAGGCACTGGGAGCCAGCGCTCAACCTGCACTGCTCTCAGGCAGTCAAGGTCTGCAGTGGCGCAGGGGGGCGGCATGGCAGTGGTGCAGATCAGGTGGGAGCTGGGTGCTGACAGCATCCTCAGGCTCAGAGGGAGATGCCAGGGCTGTGGCATGACCACAGCACAGGAGGGCTCAGCTGCATCCTGCACTGGGAGGCACTGGGAGCTGGTGCTTGCCCTGCACCATGCTCACGTGGGTCTCTGCAGCTGCTGCTGATGTGAAGGCACCGCCAGCGGTGCCCAGGATATCCCAGACCTTGGGCAGAGCCTCCTTTGGGTGGTGCCGTGGTTGGTGGCCCTGGCTGAGCTGGGGCCATGCTGGCCTTTAAGCAGGTCCGGTTGTGCCTGTGTCCATTTGTGAGTGTCTACATCGTGCTGAGCTCTGTGCATCTCCCCTTCCTGAACGCGTGTGGTGCTGCCCCAGCAGCCTCTGCTCCTTGAGTTTGAGGATGAAATAAAGCACTGAGTATTTTCCTGAGCTTTTGGCAAAATCCCTGCTGCCGGCCATCCTGCCCAGCTGGAGGCTCCCATTCCTTCCCAGGACCCCAGGCCAGGGTGGGATCCAGGCTGGGGCGCAGGATGTGGATCCATGGGGATGGGGTATGGGATGCTGATCTCAGCTGCTGGGGCTGGAATGCAGGATGTGGATCCTGGTGCTAGGGTGTGGGATGTGGGGTCCTGAAGCTGGAGCACAGGATCTAGATCCCAGGAGCTGGAGTGAGCGATGCAGACCCCAGCTGTTGGAGCTGGGGTGTGGGAAGCAGATCGCTGGTGCTGGGATGCAGGATGGGGCTCCCTGGTTTGTAGGATGTGGATTCTGGGTGCTGGAATGTGGTATGTGGCTCCCTGGGGTGTGGGATGTGGATTCCTGGAGCTGGCCTGTGGGAAGCTCATCCACAGATCCCTGGAAGCTGGGATGTAGGGTGGAGATTCATGGGGCTGAAGTGCAGGATACGAATCCTGAGGGCTGGGACTGAAGTGTGGGATGTGGATCCCAGGAGCGAAGAATGCTGATCCTGGGTGCTGAGACTAGGATGTGGGATATGGACCCTGGGTGCTGGGGCTGCAGGTGCAGGATATGGACCCTGGGTGCTGGATGAGGCTTGACGGGGTGGGCGGAAGCTGGGAGCCACCCAGGGAGCCGGGCTGGGTGCTCAGCGCCCTTGGACTGAGTTCACCCTGCAGCTGGCAGCTCCACTCCCATCCAGCCCCAGGGACCTGTGGATGCTGTGGAGACTGTGGGTGCTGCAGATGCTGTGGGTCCTTCGGGTGCTGTGGATGCTGCGAATGCTGCAGGTGCTGTGGATGCTTTGGGTGCTGCAGGGCCAACGAGTCTGGGGCCAGCATTGGGGTGGGCACCACCAGAGCTGCCTGGTGCCTCAGTTTCCCTCTACCTGGCACTGGGGGCTCCTGCTGGGGCAGTGGGACCATGACCTCCTGCAGACAGGATGGGATATGGGATGGGAGCGGCTGGGAGGGGAACAGCCATGAGCTCATCCTGCTGCTTCTGGTGCTGGAGCGGGGCTGCATCATGCCGCACCACATCCCCACCTCATCTTCCACTGAACCCCACCAAGGTGGCACCTCAGCTGCTGTGGGGACTGCAGCCCCTGCCCACCTTGAATCATAGAATCACCAGGTTGGAAAGGACCCACTGGATCATCGAGTCCAACCATTCCTAACACTCCCTTAAAACCATGTCCCTAAGCACTTCATCAACCCGTTCCTTAAACACCTCCAGGGAAGGTGACTCAACCACCTCCCTGGGCAGCCTGTTCCAGTGCCCAATGACTCTTTCTGTGAAGAACATGCAGGCTGATGTCCTGTGGGGCTGGCAAGGGGGTGACAAGTGCGCTGAGCACACAGAGCTGCTGCTGGTCCCTCAGTACCACCGTCATCATCCTTGGCACTGCAGGACCCAGCGTCCCCCCAGGACAACCCAACCGCTGGACATGGAGACATCTGGCTCCAGCCTCTGCCTGCGGCTTCGGAGTAGGGTAGGACAGGGCAGAAACCAAACGGGTGACTGGGGGCTCCCAGGGAGGGGACGCCCCCTCTGCAGTCCCCAGCCCCAATGTCCCCATTCTCATTCCATGCAATGTCCCCAAGTGGCCGTGGGGGTGGCCAGGAGTTGGGTCAGGCCATGGCAGAGCCATGACAAGGGGTTGGGCAGCAGTGTGGATCTGCTCAAGGGCAGGGAGGCTCTGCAGAGGGATCAAGCCAGGCTGGATCCATGGGCCAAGGCCGACAGGATGAGGTTCAACCAGGCTGAGTGCTGGATTCTGCACTGGGGACACAACAACCCCATCAGCACTCCAGGCTTGGGGAAGAGTGGCTGGAAAGCTGCCTGACAGAGAAGGACCTGGGGTGTTGGTTGACAGCGTCTGAACATGAGCCAGTAGTGGCTCAGGTGGCCAAGCATCCAGGCTTGGATCAGCCACGGAGTGGCCAGCAGGAGCAGGGCAGGGGTCATCCCCCAGCACCGAGTGCTGGGGAGGCTGCACCTCGAATCCTGGGTTCAGTTTTGGGCCCCTCATGCCAAGAAAGACCTGGAGGAGCTGGAGCACGTCTGGAGAACAGAACGGAGCTGGAAGGGTCTGGAGCTCAGGGATTGTGGGAGCAGATGAGGGACCTGGGGGTGTTAGTCTGGAGAAAAGGAAGCTGAGGGGAGACCTCATCTCTCTCTGCAGTTCCTGGAAAGGAGGTTGAAGCCAGGTGGGGGTCGGGCTCTGCTCCCAAGGAACAATGGATGGGATAAGAAGAAACAGCCTCGTGTTGTGCCAGGGGAGGTTTAGATTGGATCTTGGGAGAAATTCCTTCATGAAGGGTTCTCAGCCCCTGCCAGAGGCTGCCCAGGGCAGTGGTGAAGTCCCATCCCTGGAGGGGTTCAGAAACCCATATGGACAGGGGTGGTTCAGTCGTGGTGTTGGCGGTGTTTTGCTTACGGTTGGCGTTGATGATCTCAAAAGTCTTTTGCAACCCAACCCGTTATGATTCCCTGCCCCCCCAGGACAGACCCCTGTTGCCAGGAACTGCAGGTGAGCACAGGAGGTGCGGAGACTGGGCAGGTCTCTTTATTTCAGGAGAAGCAACTTGGGGAGTGGGTGGTTACAGGGGAGCCCCATGGAGCCCTGGCACCGGTCGGCATGGGAATATGTGCCTCTGGCAGAGGCTGCCAGCAGCACCGGCTCTGCTCTTGCCAGGGCTGGGCTCACCCCAAACGCTGGCAGTGCTGGGCTGGGCTCACCCCAAAATCCAGGAATGCCATGCCAGGCTGGGCTTCCCCAGGGAGCTGGTGATGCTGCGCAGGGCTGGACTCACTCCGAATGCCAGCAATGCAGTGCCAGGCTGGGGTCACCCCAAACACTGGCAATGCCCGGCTGGGCTTGCTCCAAACACCAGTGATGCTGTGCCAGGCTAGGATCAACTCAAATGCCGGCGATGCTGTGCTAGGCTCGCCCCAAACGCTGGCGATGCCGGGCTGGGGTCACCCCAAAAGCCAGCAATGCTGTGCCGGGCTGGGCTCACCCCAAACACTGGCGATGCTGGGCTGGGCTCACCCCGAACTTCAGTGATGCTGTGTCGGGCTGGGCTCACCCCAAATGCCAGCAATGTCGCACCATGCCAGGCTTACCCCAAACTCTCTCGGAGGAGTCCCTGCTTCGGGTCGCAGCCATGGCAGCGCCACGGCAGCGGGGATGCTCAGTGGTGACCAAGATCTAGAGATTGCACAGAGGGAGCTGAGGATTTCTCCAGCCAGTGTGGGGATGGCAGATCCTTGAGGGGTGGCAGGACCCCTCAAGGTGCTTGGGGTGGGGATGGCGGGTCCCTGTGGGGTGCTGGGGGCAGGAGGCGGGGGTTTGGCCACCCCAGGCTTCCCTTTCTCAGGAAACATTGCCATGTGCCAGGACCAGGGAGGCATCACCCAACAGTGACCACTGACAGCCAGGAGCAGGGCAGGGGGTCCCGTGGGGCTGGGCAAGCCCCACTGCCCCTGGGGTGGTGGGCCAAGTTGTGCAGACAAGGTCTGTAGCTGTAGCTTCGGGCTGGTGGCCCCCATCCCACCATCCCTAGGGGTGCAGCAAGGCTCAAGAGGTGCTGGGATGGGCAGGAGGGTCTGGAAGCACCAGGGCAAGGGGCAGGATTGTCTCTTGCTGGTCACCAGCAGCCCCATCATAAGAGCACGCAGGGCTTCTTGGGTTTGGCTGGGATGGGGTTGAGCACAGCCCTCACAGCCTCGGTGAAGACATCCTTGATGCCCTCCTGGTTGAGTGCCGAGCACTCCAGGTACTTGACAGCACGGATCTGCTTGGAGAGGCTGATGCCTTGCTGGGTGGTGATGGGCGCCTGGTTCTGCTCCTTGAGCCGCTTCATGGTCTCAGCGTTGTTTCTCAGATCCTTCTTGGTGCCAACAAGGAGGATGGGCACACTGGGGCAGTGGTGGCACACCTCCGGGTACCACTTATGCTT
This sequence comes from Cuculus canorus, assembly GCF_017976375.1. Lineage (NCBI taxonomy): Eukaryota > Metazoa > Chordata > Aves > Cuculiformes > Cuculidae > Cuculus > Cuculus canorus. Next base: position 141,477 of record NC_071401.1, read on the forward strand.
GACATTCTCGTAGGAGGGCGGGCTGGCGATGGAGAAGCAGATGATGAAGACATTGGTCTGGGGGTAGGAAAGCGTCCGGAGGCGGTCGTACTCCTCCTGGCCGGCTGTGTCCCACAGGTTCAGGTTTATAGTCCTGCCATCCACCGTGTTCTGGGCACTGTAGTTGTCGAAGACAGTGGGGATGTACTCCTTGGGGAAGGCATTGGTGGTGTAGCAGATGAGCAGGCAGGTCTTCCCCACCGCCCCGTCACCCACCACCACGCACTTGATGCTCTGCATCGCTGCAGCTCTGTGTCCCTTGCGTCCCCCTTCAGCAGCCTGTGGGGAGGGGAGAACATTAGGCGAGGGGGATGCAATGGGGTCACCACGGTGTCCCCGCTCTGGTGTCCTGAGAGCACAGCAGGGCAGGTCATGGTCACCCTGCAGCCTAGGTTAGGTTCTCGGCCAGGCACATCCACCCCAGCAGCCCAGAGACCCCCACAACAGGAAACTACGTGTCCCATGACCCCCATCCCCTCCCTGTGCCCACTCAAGTCCCATGTCTTCCATCCCCTCCCCGTCCCTACATGTGTCCCCCTGTCCCCCATCCCCACCCTGTCCCCACATGCGTCCCATTTCCTCTCCCTGTCCCCACCTGTGTCCTATGTCCCACATCCCCTCCCTGCCCCCATCCATGTCCCCCCCATGTCCCCTTCCTGTCCCCACATGTCCCATGTCCCCCCACCCCCTCCCTGTCCCATCACCTGCATCCTGTGTCCCCTTCGTCCCCCTGCCCACCACACTGGACCCTCCTGGCTCTGTCACAACTCCCTCCATGTCATGTCCCTGTATCCTCCCCACCTTCCCTGCCCCCTATCCCCTTCTTTCTTCATGTCCCCAGTCCCATGTCCCATCCCTTGCTCCATGGCCCTCCCTCATTTCATCCTGTGTCCCTCCTTGTACCTCCATATCACGTCATGTCCCCCTAAATCCCCCTGTGTCCATCCATGTCCCCCATGTCCCTCCACATCATCCCATGTCCCTGCATGTCCCCAATGTTCCCCATGTGCCCTGTGTCCCTCCATGTCCCACATGTCATCCCATGTCCCCTGTGTCCCTTCATCTCCCCGTGTCCCCTACGTCCTCCCATGTGCCCCCTGTGTCCAGGACAGTGCTCCCAGGTCAACCAGGCTGCTGCAGTATCCTATGCCATGCCATGTTGTGCTGCGCCATGCCATGCCATTCCTCATCACACCATGCCATGCTGCCAACCCGGTACAGGATGGAGGGCATCGGGGCACACAGCTGAGGCAGATTCACACCGTGGGCTGTCACCATGTGCCCCAAACGGGGCCAGTGCCAGGCTGGTGCCATGGCTGAGCTGGAGTGTGGCTGCCCCAACAGTCATGTTGACCCCGTCCTAGCGTGCGCATCTCCGTTTGCCTCCCTTGGGTCCCTCAGCCATTAGCACGAAGGGTCACATCCTGCTCCCCTTCCAGGCAGAGCCAGGGCGCAGGGTCACCACATGGTGCCGGTGTGGAGGATACCTACGCGTAGGGCTGGTTAGGGACCAGGACTCCCTTCACCATGGGGTGCAACCGTCGGGTGCTGGACAGGATTGATTGTGGTGCAACCATTACCTTGGTCAGGGCAGCGGCTCACGCGCTGCAGCCATGGGGAAGGAGCGGAAGCATTGGTGCAGAGCGGGTGGGGATGTAGCATCAGCCCAGGCTGGGGGAGCGGGACCCCTCACCAAGACCCTAGAGCTGGGGCAGCGCAACTGGGGAGGGCGAAGGGGCTGTGCCCCCTGCCTCGAGCCTCTGCCAGGCCGGATTCTGCTCCCTCGGATGGGGAAGTCGCTCTTCCTCTTCCCGCCCTGACACCAGGCTTCCTGCCTGCCGCGCAGCCGGCTGCACCATGACCCCCGCCCTGCCTGGCTCCCTGCCTGCATCGCTGCCGAAGCTGCCCTGACAAGATGTGCCTCGGTTTCCCCACTGCCAATGCACTTCCAAGGTGGGATCAGAAAATGGTTTGAGTTGGAAGAGACCTCAAAGCCTGTCCAGTTCCAATTCTTGCCAGACATCTCCCACTGGATCGGGGTGCCCAAAGCCCCATCCAGCCTGGCCTTGGACGCCTCCAGGGATGGGATCCCAGATCTCCAGCCTGTGAACAGCTCCGTGGCACTGGGGCCATGACAGTGAGACAAAGCTAGCCAGCTGCGGTGGCACGGGAGCCCAGCGAGACGCAAATGCCCAGCCTTCAGCCTCAGTGGTGAAATGCAGCTCTGAGGGTTCCCTTGTGGCACGAGGAGCTGGGGGTGTTCAGTGATGGTGGAGGGAGGCAGCACTGTGGACCCTCGACAAGGTTGGGGGTCTCAGAGCAGTGGCATGAGGGGGGTGGTGGGAGAAGGGGAGCAGGAGCAGGTGATGGGCACAGGATCGGGGAGCAGGAAGAGGATCAGGGGAGCAAGGAACAGGGTGATAGGTGCAGGAACAGGAGGAGGAGGGTCAGGGCAATGGGCACAGGAAGAGCAGGAACTGGAGCAGGAGGAGGGCCGTGGGAGCAGATCAGGGTGATGGGTACAGGATCAGAGTAATATGGGCATGGTCAGAGTTTTAGACAGCAGAACAGTGCGAGAATGGACTCGAATTATAGAATCATTAAGATTGGAAAAGCACTCTCAGCTTTTCCAGACCAACCCCACCGTGACACCTGAACCCTGACCCCAGGTGTGATGGCCACTCAATTCCTGAATCCCTCCGGGGATGGGGACTCCATCACTGCCCTGGGCAGCCTCTGCCAGGGCTTCACCACTCCTTCCAGGCAGGAATTTCTCCCAGTGTCCAATCTGACCATGATGCAACTTGAGGCTGTTTCCTCTCGTCCCACCCTTTGTTGCTTGGGAGAAGAGACCAGCACCCACCCATGGGTATCCAAACTGGGCAGATATGTCCAAACTGTATCAGATGGGTCCCAATCAGCTCAGCAACATCCCCACCACAGTACAAAGGGGGTAGCTCCATCCTGCTCCGGGGGATGCCCTGGGGTCCCCCCAGCCCTGGGAACCCTGCAGGTTCCAGGGACTGGGAGTGCCAGGTCCCATGGCCCCACTGCAGTTGCTTGGTCCCACCAGCCCCTGTGCTTTGGGTGCAGTGGAGCTGGGCAGGGGCTGAGGGGGACGGCAGGGACGGTGGGTGAGGAGCCAGTGGCAGCACCCGGTGCCACCAGGGAAGGGATCAACAGCGGCTGAACGTGAGCCAGCAGTGGCCCAGGTGGCCAAGAAGGCCAATGGCATCCAGGTTTGGATCAGCCATGGGGTGGCCATGGAGCAAGGCAGGGATCGTCCCCCTGCACTCAGCACTGGCAAGACCACACCTTGAATCCTGGGTTCAGTTCTGGGCCCTTCACTCCAAGAAAGACCTTGAGGGGCTGGAACGCGTCCAGAGAAGGGAACAGAGCTGGGGAAGGGTCTGGAGCACGGGGGTTGTGGGAGCGGCTGAGGGCCCTGGGGGTGTTTAATCTGGAGGAGAGGAAGCTGAGGGGAGACCTCATCACTGTCTCCAACTGCCTGAAAGGAGGTTGGAGCAAGGTAGGTGCTGGTCTCTTCTCCCAAGTGACACGTCATAGGATGAGAGGAAATGGCCTCAAGTTGCAACAGGGCAAGTTCAGATTGGACATCAGAAAAAAAATTCTTCACTGAAAGGCGCTGGCAGAGGCTGCCCAGGGAGGTGGTGGAGTCCCCATCCCTGAAGAGATTCAAAAGATGGGCAGATGAGGTGCTCAGGGATTTGATTAATGGCTTTAAATTGGAAGGGGGAAGATTGAGATGAGATCTTAGGAAGAAATTCTTCATGATGAGGATGGCGTTGCCCAGAGACGTCGTGGCTGCCCCATCCCTGGAGGTGTTGAAGGCCAGGCTGGTTGGGGCTTGGAGTCCCCTGATCCAGTGAGATCACCTCCCTGCCCATGGCAGAAGGGGTGGAACTGGGTGAGCTTTGAGGTTCCTTCTAACCCAAACCATCCCATGGTTCTATGGTTTAGTGGTGTTCAGGTACAATTGGACTTGATCTCAAAGGTCTTCTCCAACCAAGCGATCCTGTGCTCCCTTGGGATATGGGGCATCTCCTGAGCAGCAGCCACGGTGCCATGGTGGGACTCATCCCAAGCCCAACCCCGCACCCCCAAAACGGCGCCTTGGTGTGAGCAGCAGCCGTCCCAGTCCCCGTGGCAGCGGTGGGAGAGACTCGGGCTGCGTCGGCGGCTGGGGAACGGGATAGGGTGCCTGCTGGAATGCTTGCATCCACGGGAGCCATTGCAGTGGCAGGGCAGGCGGTGGCCGGGGCCACTGCATCACCCAGGGGCTGCGAAACCACAGCAAGCACCTCGCACTGTGGACACTGCACCCCACCACAGCACCCCATATCATGCACCCCACTCGTCACCACACCTCACACTGGGCACCCCATACAACCTTCACCCTATTCCCCACCAGTCAATCCTCTCACCATGCACCCTGCACCCCACAGCACCCCACACCAGGCTTCTGACTCACCCCCAGACCCCCCTCAGCTGCCTGAGGAGGACGAGGGGTGTTGTGGGGCCTCTGGGTGCCACGTGGGGTTCAGCCCCACATCAGGAGGGGAGGTAGGAGCCCTGGAGATGGGGGGCAGGACCCCCACCCAGGATATGAGGCTGAGAGTTCTGGGGATGGGGGACAGGACTCCCACTCAGGATCTGAGGCTGGGAGCTCTGGAGATGGGGGACAGGACTCCCACCCCTCTGCACCACTGTGCATTTGAGGCACAGGCAGGCGAGTGGGGCTGCAGGGGCTGCACCCCAATCTTCCCCCTCACTGGAATGGGAGAAGTGACTCCTGCATTGCTGCTCCTGCAGAAAAAGGAACCAAAACTGCTCACCCCTCTCGCAGTCCCCACCCCAGAGGGTTTTTCCGCTGGGAGAGCACAGCTGCAGCTCCCGCAGGGTCCCCATCTTGCTGCAACCCCACAGCACCCAAACCTGACTCAAGTGGAGCAAACTCAGCCCTGCGCCCACGCCACATCCCGTGCACTGCACGTGATGCACCCTGCATCTGCACCCTACCCCATGCATGCTGCACCGACACCACATCCCACGTGCTGCACATGATGCAACTTGCATCTGCACCCCAAACCATGCAACCGACCCCATGCATGCTGCACACCACTCCTCACACCAGGTACACCACTCAGTGCACTGTGTGCCCTGTAGTCACCACATCCCATGCGCTGCTCATGATGCACCCTGTGTCTGCATCCTGAACTATGCACTCCACCCCATGCACCATGCATCGTGCGCCCTGCACCCACACCACTTCCCATGTGCTGCACGATGCATACTGCATCTGCATCCCAAACCATGCATCCCACCCCATGCACCACACGCGTTGCATCCACACCACATCCCATGCATCGCATGTGATGCTCCCTGTGTCTGCCCTCCAAACTGTGCATCCCCATCCTATGCTCCCTGCACCCCACTCCCTACCACAGGCACCCCACACTGCACCCCACATTGCACTGCACACCCTACTATGAGCATCAGGCACCCTGCACCCCGTCCTGTGCATGCTGGACCCTATTCCCCACTCCAGCACACCACACTGGGCACCCTTCATCCTGTGCACCCCACCACAGGCACCAGACACCCCACCCTGTGCACCCTGCGCCAAACATCATGTACCCTGCGCCCCACACTGGGCACCCTGCCCCTAAATCCCCACCACAGGTACCCCATGCCGGGCACTCTGCAACCTGTGCACCCCACAACAGGCACCGTGCACCCCACTCCTCACCACAGACACCCCACCCCATGCACCTGGCACCCCCCTTCGGGCACCTGTGCAGTGCAGCAGCATCTGCAGCAGCACAGGCCCCTCACTACAGCCGCCACCACAGAAAGAAGATACCCAGAAACTCTGTTCATACTGAGCAGGGACCCCATCACAGGTTGTCGCTCCGGCCATGGTGGGGACCTGGTGATTGGGTCCCCGCTCAGCAGGATGAGGCATGACGCCACCTGTGTCCCTGTTCTGCCACCACAGCAAAAACAACCTCCACACTGAGTTTGAGTATTTTGGTTTTCCTCATTTTCCAGCTGCAGGCACATTGCAAGTGATTTCCTCATTCTTATTTCCCTCCTGGGCCGGCGAGCGCTGCCCCTCAGCCACGGCTGCTCCCAGCTGAAACTATCCACGCCGGGCCAGAGTCATGGAGTCGCTTGGGTGGAGAAGACCTTTGAGAACATCGAGTCCAATTGTACCTGTCCACCACTAAACCATCCCTGGGCACCTTGTCTGCCTGGCTTTTGAACCCCTCCAGGGATGGGGACTCCACCACTTCCCTGGGCAGTCTCTGCCAGGGCTTGAGAACCCTTTCCATGAAGAAATTTTTCCTGATATCCAATCTGAACCTGCCCTGTTGCAACTTGAGGCCATTTCCTCTCATCCTATTGCCTGTCACTTGGGAGAAGAGACCAGCACCCACCTTGCTCCAACCTCCTTTCAGGCAGTCTAGGAAGTGATGAGGTCTCCCCTCAGCCTCCTCTTCTCCGGGCTAAACAATCCGGGGGCCCTCAGCCATGTCTCATAACCCTTGTTCTGCAATCCTTCCCCATCTCTGTTCCCTTCTCCGGATGTGCTGCAGCCCCTCAAGGTCCTTGTTTGAGTGAGGGTCCCAGAACTGAGCCCAGGATTCAAGGGGCGGCCAATAGCTTGGGTTGGAAGGGACCTCAAAGCCCACCCAGTTCCACACCCTGCCATGGGCAGGCACATGTCCCACTGGATCAGGGGCTCCAAGCCCCACACAACCTGTAATTGAACACCTCCAGGGAGGGGACAGACACCACTTCTCTGGGCATCTTGGGCCAGGGCCTCCCCACCCTCACAGGAGAATATTTTCCCCTAAAATGTCATCTCTATCTCCCCTCTTTCAGCTCAAAATCGTTTCCCTCATCCCATCCCTGCGCTCCCTGATCAAGAGCTCCTTCCCAGCTTCCCTGGAGCCCCTTTCCATGCCCTCCAGCACTGGCCCCCAGCACTCCCCCACAGTGCATCCACATCCCCCCCTGCCCCACAGTGCACCCTCCTACCACCCCACAGCACATCCCTCACTGCCCCCAGCGCTGCCCCATAGCACATTCTTCACTGCACCCGCAGTGGGCTCAGTGATGATTGGTGCAGTGGCAGTGGGTGCATTGGATGCGGTGGGTGCATTCAATGTGGGGTGTGCCAGAGCCCCACAGAGGGGATCAGGCTGGGCTGGTTCTGTCTCCACTCTGTCTCAGCAGCCACCACCCCCACTGCCACCCAGAGCATCACTGCCACCCAGACCCCTGCTGTCAGGGCTGCTCCATGGCCGTCGAGTAGCTCCATTATTGCAAGCGCCTCGTTATCCCTGGATACCCCATTATCCCTGATGCCCTGTTATCTCTGGTGCCCCATTATCCCCAGCACCCCATTATCCCTGGTGCCCTGTTATCTCTGGAGCCTCGTTATCCCCAGCACCCCGTTATCTCTGTACACCTATTATCCCCAGCACCCCTTTATCCTTGGATGCCCTGTTAGCCCTAATGCCATTATCCCTGGCACCCTCTTATAGAATCATAGAAAGGTTAGGGTTGGAAGGGACCTTAAAGATCATCTAGTTCCAATTCCCCCACCATGGGCAGGGATATCCCACTAAATCAGTCTGCTCAAGGCCCCATCCAATCTGGCCTTGGACACCTCCAGGGAGGTTCTGCCCAGTGCCCCATTATCCCTGGCTGCTTGTTATTCCTGGCACCTCGTTATCCCCAGATGCATGCGATCCCCAGGTCTGCATTATCCCTGGCCACCTGTTATCCCCAGCACCCTGTTATCCCTGGCACCCTGTTATCTCCAGTACCCCATTATCCCCGGATGGCTGTTATCTCCAGCATCCCGTTATCCCTGGATGCACGTTATCCTCGGCACCCCATTATCCCTGACAGCCTCCTGTTACTTCCAGCGCCCCTTTATCTCCAGCACCCCGTTATCCCCAGCTGCCCGTTATCCCTCGCCCCGCTCCCGGCGGGTCCCGAGATGGTGCCCCCACGCCGGACCCAGACCCGCTGCTGGCCAAGACCCCTGCTGGGACCCACAGCCCTCTCCGAGTCCTGCCTGCTGCTCTCATCATAGCATGGGACCCCGGAACGCGAACCCCATCTCTAGCCGGGTCCCCCATCCTGGCAGCGAACTCCCGAGAACGGACCATTGGAGCAGCCCTCTCCGGGTCCTCCATCCCTCTCGGGGTGCTGCTGGCTGCCCCCATCCCGAGATAGGACCCCAGGATGGGACCCTCATCGTTCTCCGGGTTCCTCATCCCGGGACAGGACCCCCATCCCTCTCGGAGTGCCTCCTGGTGCCCCCATCCCGGGACCGGACCCTGGGATGGGACCCTGGGAGCAGGACCCCCACCCCTCTCCAGGTCCCCCATCCCTCTCGGGGCGCTCCCTGGTGCCCTCATCCCAGGACGGGACCCCGATAACGGGACACCCCCCTCCCTCTTGGGTCCCCCCGTCCCAGCCCCTCACTCACCGCGGGGCGCGGCTCCGGGCGGAGGAGGAGGAAGATGAGGAGGGAGAGGAGGAGGAGGAAGTTCTGCAGCCGCCCCGGGCGGAGAAACTTCCCTCCCCCCCCCCCCCCGCCCGAAAAAACGCTTCCTTCCCAGGGCTGGTGGCTTCCCTGGGGATGGAAGTGGAGCTGGAGGCATCTCTGGAGCTGGGGCTGTGGCTGGAGCTGAAGCTGGGAGCTTCCTTGGGGCTGGGGGCTTCCTTGGGGTGTGGTTGCCTGGCTTGGGGTTGCAGGACCCTGGACTGGGGTTGTGGGACCTCAAACTAGGGGTGCAGGACGCTGGGCTGGGGGTGCAGAAGTGGGTGACTCTGATGCGTTGGGGAGCTGCAATGAGCCAAGATGCGCTGAAGAGCCATGGTGCTCTGATGAGCTGGGGTGCTCTGATGATTTGGGGTGCTCTGCTGAGCCAGGGTGTTTTGACGAGCTGGGATGGTCTGCAAGCTGGGCTACTTTAATGAAGCGGGGTGCCCCAACAATACGGGTGCACTGATGGGTTGGGGTGCTCTAATGAGCTGGGGTTCACCAATGAACCAAGGTGTTCTGACAGTCTGGGGTGCTGCCATGACCCAGGTGCTCTGCTAGGCCGGAATGCCCTAACAAGCCGGGGTGCCTCTAATGAGCTGGGATGCACTAATGAGTTGAGGTGCTCTGATTAGTTGGGATGCTTTAATGAGCTGGGGTGCTTTGGAAAGGTGGGGTGCACTGATGAACTGGGGTGTCCTGATGGGTTGAGATGCTTTGATGGACCAGGGGTCTCTGCTGACCTGGGATGCTACAATGTGCCAGGATGCGCTGACGAGCTGGGTGCTCTGACAAGTTGGCTGCTCTGACGAATTGGGGTGCTTTAACAAGGTGGGGAGCACTGGTGAATCGGGTGCCTTGATGAGTTGGGATGCTCTAACAAGCAGAGGCGCTTTGAAAGCTGGGGTGCACTAATGGTCAGGGGTGCTCTGATGAGCTGCGCTGCTCGGAAACCCCGGGGAGCCGTGACAAGCCCCGCCCGGGACTGGAAGCGGATAAAGACAGACAGAGCTCCCACCCAGGCATCAGGCGCGGACCCTCCCGTTCAGCTTCCGCGCCGCGCCCCGCGCCCGCTGCGGCTCAGCGGGGAGAGACCATTGCTGGGAGGGCGGCGTGGGGGTGGGGCAGAGGGAGAGACCATTGCTGAGGAGAGGGGCGGAAGGGGAGAGACCATTGCTGGGGGGGCGGAAGGGAGAGACCATTGCCGAGTAGGGCGGAGAAGGGAGAGACCATTGCTGAGGAAAGGGGGGCAGAGGGAGAAACTATTGCTGAGCGGGGGGGGGAAGGGAGAGACCATTGCTGGGAGGGGCTTCCTGGACGCTACCACTGCAGGGCGGAGGGGGCAGGTTCTCCCTGGGCGATTCCATTGCAGCGCGGGGGGAGGACGCTACCCCTGCGTCGCGGGGGGGCGGAGTCTCCTTGGGCGATTCCATTGCCGCGCGGGGGGCGGACGCTACCACTGCGGCGCGGGGGGGCGGAGTCTTCCCAGGCGATCCCACTGCGGCGCGGGGACTGGACCGTACCATTTTGGCGCGGGGGGTCCCGGCGGTGCCGGTGCCGCCATGGCTGCGGCCGCGCTGGGTTTGCTCTGCGCTCTCCTCCTGCTCCGCGGCCGCGCCGAGCGCCCGCCCGGGGCCAACCTGGACCAGGCGGCGCTTGCGGGTGAGCGGGGGTTTGGGGTGATTCCGCGCTGGTTTGGGCAAAACGGGTGGGGGGGGGGGCTAGCTGCCACTTTGGGGTGATTCCGGGTGGTTTGGGCAAAAGAGACTCTGGGACGGGCTCGGCTCCGCTTGGGGGCGATTCCTAGCGTTAGTGGCTCCTCTTTGGGGCGATTCCGTGCGGTTTTGGGTAAAAGAGGGTGCCGGGCGGGCCTGACTCTGCGTTGGGGCGATTCCGAGTGGTTTTGGGCAAAAGAGAGTCTCGGACAGGCTCGTGTCTGTTTTGGGGCAATTCTTGGCGTTATCGGCCACTTTGGGGCGATTCTGTGCAGTTTTGGGCAAAACGGGGTGCCAGGTGGGCTCGGTTCTCCTTTGGGGTGATTCTGGGCGGTTTTGGGCAAAAGCCGTTTTGACTTGGGGTGGTTTCTGGCGGTTTTGGGTAAAATCCGTTTCCAGGCTGCCTCGGCTCTGCTTTGGGGCAGTTTCTGCCGTTATTGGGCAAAAGAGGCTCTCAGTTCGCCGCAGCTCTGTTTTGGGGCGATTCCTGGCGTTATTGGCTCCGCTTTGAGGCTATTCCACGCGGTTTTGGGCAAAAGGGGCTGCCGGACGGGTTCGGTTCCAGTTTGGGGCGATTCTGCGCGCTTTTGCGCAAGACCTGCTTTGATTTGGTGTGATTCCTGGCGTTAACGGGCAAAAGCCACTGGCAGGTGCCCCGACTCCAATTTGCAGTGATTTCCGGCGTGTTAAGGACAAAAGTCGCTACGATTTGAGGCTGTTTCTGGCGATTTGGGGTAAAAGTCGTTGCTGAGGGGCCCTGATTGCGATTTGGGGCAGTTTTTGCCGTTATTGGGCAAAAGCCGCTGCCGGGCGCTGACTCCGCTTTGGGGCGATCCCTCGTGGTTTTGGGCAAAAGCCGGTAACATTTAGGGTGATCCTGGCCTTATTGGGCAAAAGGGGCTGTCAGGCGGCCTCGGCTCTGTTTTGCGGCGATTTCACGCGGGTTTGGGCAAAAGCCGCTGCCAGGCGGCCTCGGCTCTGCTTTGGGGTGATTCCTGGCGTTATTGGGCATATCTGCTGTGATTCGGGGCCATTTCATGCGGTTTTGGGGCAGAAGGTGCTGCCAGCCGGCGCTGACTATTTTTGGGCGAATCTGTGCGGTTTGGGGCAATAACCGCTGTGATTTGAGGCGATTTCTGGCGCTTTTGAGCAAAAGCCACGTCCCGGCCGGCCTCGGCTCCGCGTTGGGGCAGTTTCTGCTGTTATTTGGCAAAAGCCGCTGCCTGGCAGCCTCAGCTCCGCGTTGGGGCGATTCCTGGCGTTATTGACTCCGCTTTGGGGCCGTTCCGTGCAGTTTTGGGCAAAAGCCGCGTCCTGGCGGCCTTGTCTCTGTTTCGGGGCGATATCGCCCGGTTTTTGGCAAAAGCCGCTGCAATTTGGGGCGATTCCTGGCGCTTTTGACCAAAAGCCGCTGCCGGCTGTCTTTGGCTGCGTTTTGGGGCAATTTCTGCCGTTATTGGGCAAAAGCCCCTGCCTGGCGGGTCTGGATTACGATGTGGGGCGATTCCTGGCGGTTTTGGGCAAAATGACTTTGCCAAGCGGCCTCGGCTGTGGTTTGGGGTAGTGTCTGCCGTTATTGGGCAAAAGCTCCTGTGATTTGGGGCGATTTCGTGCCGTTTTGGGCAAAAGCTGCTACCAGGCGGCCTCGGCTCCGCTTTGGGGAGATTTCTGGCGTTATTGGGCAAGAACTACTCTGATTTGGGGCGATTCCAGGCGTTCCTGGGCAAAAGCCGCGCCCCGAACAGTCCTGGCTCCGCTTTGGGGCGATTTATGGCGGTTTTGACCAAAAGCCGCTGCCAGGCAGCCTCGGCTGCCATGTGGGGCGATTCCTTGTCGTTTTGGGCAAAATCTATTACACTTTGGGGCGATTCCTCTTGGTTTTGGGCAAAAGCCGCTGCAGTTTGGGGCGATCCTTGGTGGTTTTGGGCAAGAGACGCTTCCAGATCGGCTTCACCTTTGCTTTGGGGCTATTCCGTACAGTTTTGGGCAAAAGCCATGTCCCGGCCAGCCTTGGCTCTGCATTGGGGCAATTTCTGGTGATTTTGGGCAAAAGCTGTATCTCTCCCAGTGTTGGCTTCACTTTGGCATGATTTCTCACAGTTTTGGGCAAAAGCCCCTGCGGTTTGGGGCGATTCCTGGCATTATTGGGCGAAAGTTACGTCCCGTCCGGCCTCAGCTCTGCTTTGGGGCAATTCCTTTCGATACTGGTTTAAAGCTTCTGCAGGCAGCCTCGGCTACGCTTTAAGGCTATTCCATGCGGTTTGGGGCAAATGCTGCTGCCAGGCAGCCTTGGGTCTTCTTTGGGGCGATTCATGGTGTTATTGGGCAAAACCTGCTGCAATTTGGGGTGATTCCTGGCATTATTGGGTAAAAGCCACTGCCAGGCGGCCTCAGCTCCATTTTGGGGCAACTCCTCGCATCACTGGCCAAAAAGCTGCATCCTGGCACACCTCAGCTATACTTTGAGGTGATTCCTGGCAGTTTTGGACAAAAGCCACTGCGATTTGGAGTGATTCCTCATGTGTTTGGGCAAAAGCTGTTGCTGGGTGGCCTTGGCTCTGCTTTGGGACAATTCCTGGCACTATTGGGCAAAAGCCACTGCAATTTGGGTCTGTGCAGACTGGAGGAGACTGAGGGAAGACCTCATCGTGCTCTGCAGCTTCCTCGCATGGGGAGGAGCAGGAGCAGGCGCTAAGCGCTTCTCTCTGACCCAAGGGGATGGCAGGAAGATGCACCAGGGGAGGGTTAGGTTGGACTTTAGGAGAAGGTTCTTCACCCAGGGGCTGGTGGAGCACTGGAACAGCTCCTCCCCAGGGAAGCGGTCACAGTGCCCAGCCTGACAATATTCCAGAAGCATTTGGCCAATGCCTTCAGCCACACAGTGTGAATGTTGGGGTTGTCATCTGCAGGGACAGGAGCTGTACTCGATGGTCCTTGTGGGTCCCTTCCAACTCAAGATGTTCTACGATGTTTTTGTGATGGTCCTTGAGGTTGGACTGGGACCCTGCTCTGTGAAACCTGTGTTCTATGGTGAGTGGTGAGATGGAATTCCTCATCTTTCCACCACAGTGGCTCCATGTCCTCCAATCTGGGCACAAATGCAGTGTCCTGTGGGCGCTGCAGATGAGGGAATCAGGTGGTTTCCCAAGGGTAGAAATCCCACCATGGACATCATCCACAGCCTGGATCTGCTCTGGAGCATTCCACCTGGCATGGGCTTCTATGAGGGATAATGCGATGGTTCAGTGTGGTCAAAAAGGTGGAGAGCACCTCCAGGTCCTGGTTGTGGTGGATGTGCTCTGCGTGGATGAGCAGTTGCTCCGGCTCTGCACCCTCAGTAGGAGCTCCAGGATGGGATGAAGCCCACGGAGCGGTTTTGGTGGCAGCAGGAGATGCTGCTGTTGGCGCTGGTGGACGAACACTGCCAGCTGGTGAGGCTGAGATGTTTTGCTCTCTGTAGTGGTGGGTGCAGGGCAAGTCCCGGGCACTACGGTATCAGGCAAAGGATTGGGAACGCTGTGTCCAGTTCCAGGGCAGGTGGATTCTTTCATCCTGGCACTGCGTGGATTAATGTTCCTTGCTCTGCTTTCCCTCAACACTGACTGCACCCTGGCTGTTCTCTAAGGGGTTTCTGCTCCTTCCCTGAACAAGGGAAGACCCGTGGATGTTCTTCACCTGAACTTCAGGCTGGATCCATGGGCTGGGGGGCAGGAAGGCTCTACAGATTGATTGGGACAGGCTGGATCCATGGGTCAAGGTCATTGGTATGAGGTTCAACCAGGCTGAGTGCTGGGTCCTGCACTTGCGACATAACCACACTAGAGCTCCAGGCTTGTGGAAGAGCGGCTGGAAAGCTGCCTGACAGTGAAGGACCTGGAGGTGCTGGTTGACAGCAGCTGAACATGAGCCAGTAGTGGCTCAGGTGGCCAAGCATCCAGGCTTGGATCAGCCACGGGGTGGCCTGCAGAAGCAGGGCAGGGGTCATCCCCCTGCAGTTAGCGTTGGTGAGGCCACATCTCAAATCCTGGGTTCAGTTTTGGACCCCTCAGTCCAAGAAAGACCTTGAGGGGCTGGAGCATGTCTGGAGAAGGGAACAGAGCTGGGGAATGTTCTGGATCCCAGGGGCTGTGGGATGCAGATGAGGACCCTGGTACTGTTTAGCCTGGAGAAGAGGAGGCTGAGGGGACAACTTAGAGCAGCCTGTGAAGTGCTGGCTGCCCCATGCCTGGAGGTGTTGAAGGCCAGGTTGGATGGGGCTTGGAGCCCCCTGATCTAGTCAGAGGTATCCCTGCCAGTGGCAGGGGTTGGAAATGGATGGGCTTTGAGGTCCCTTCCAACCCAAACCATTCCATGGTTCTGTGTACACGATCCTAAATCCTTTGGCCAGTTCACGTCCAGTCCGCTCCATTAAGGAAACTGGATCCCGCAGTCCCTCTGATGAAGCAAGGTTTATGCCTCCGAGGAATTTCCAGAGGAGTTATTTTTGGAGGCCCTGAGCCTGGGTGGTTCAGCTGCTGCCTTGCTTTTCTCACTGAGCAGGGTAGGGCGCAGACTAGGACCCAAGGTCTTCTATAAATCACCTGTGGGTCAGCTTTTGCTGTAAGAAGAGGTGTTATTAGAATAATGGAATGGTTTGGGTTGGAAGGGACCTCAAAGCCCAGCCAGTTCCAACCCCTGCCACTGGCAGGGATACCTCTGACTAGATCAGGGGGCTCCAAGCCCCATCCATCTTGGCCTTCAACACCTCCAGGCATGGGGCAGCCACCACTTCTCTGGGAACCCTGGGCCAGGGCCTCACCACCCTCACAGAAAAACATTTCTTCCTGAGATCTCATCTCAATTTCCCCTCTTTCAGCTCAAAAACGTTCCCCTTGTCCTGTCCCTGTATTCCCTGATCCAGAGCCCCTCCCCAGCTTCCCTGGAGCACCTTTCAAAACTGGAAGCTGCTCTAAGGTCTCTTCAGAGCCTCCTCTTCTCCAGGCTGAACAACCCCAACTCTCCATCCCGGCCTTATAGTAGAGATGTTCCAGCCCTCGCATGATCTCCGTGGCCTCCTCTGGACTCACCCCAACAGCTCCGTGTCCTTCTTATGCTGAGGGCTCCAGGTGGGGGTCTCACCAGAGCAGAGGGGCAGAGTCCCCTTCCTGACCCTGCTGGTCCTGCGGCTTTGGATGCAGCTTAGGACACGGTTGGTTTCTGGGCTGCGAGCACATGTTGCTGGCTCCTGTGGAGCTCCTTCTCCCCCAGCACCCCAACTCCTTCTCCTCAGGGCTGCTCCCAACCCATTCTCCTCCTGCCCTGGATTTGTGCTTGGGATTGCCCTGACCCAGGTGCAGGACCTTGGTCTTGGCCTTGTTGAATTCCATGAGGTTCTCACAGCCCCACCTCTGCTGCCTGTCCAGGTTGTCTGAATGGCAACAGTTCTCCATGAGGTGATCCCTCTGCTGCTAAAAACTCTGGTGCTTATTAAACCTGGCGGCTGCGCTAATTAACAAGGCGCCGGCCATGGCACTGGGCCTGATTCAGCTCTCCAAGCCTGGGCTCAGTGCCGAGCTTGGCCCCCTTCTTGCTTGAGTGCAACCAGCCTGGCATTTTCTTCTTGAAATCCCCAATTGCTGTCTATTAATGCTGAAAAAGCTGTTTACTTCATTAATTAGCTGTGCTCATTAATTAGCTTTGCTCTAAAACCAAAGCTGAGTGGGGAGAAATGAGCTCCCTGGCAGGTGGATCAAGCTGGAGGCTCAATTGACATTCGTTGGGTGCTGTTAATGATGTGGCTGCGTGGGCTCTCCATGCTCTCCCCTTGTTGTGGAGTGCAGCCTTCAGGACCTCCTGTTCCACTATCTCCCACTTGAGGACCTCGGTTGCGCCTGGAGGTGTTTTATCCGTGTGGAGGGATAGGATGAGGGGAACGGTTTTGAGCTGAAGGAAGGGAGACTGAGGTGAGATCCTAGGAAGAAATGTTTTGTTGTGAGGGTGGGGAGACCCTGGCCCAGATTTCCCAGAGAAGTGGTGGCTGCCCCATCCCTGGAGGTGTTGAAGGCCAGGCTGGATGGGGCTTGGAGCCCCCTGATCCAGTGGGAGGTGTCTCTGAGAGTTGAGCTGGATGGGCTTTGAGGTCTTCTCCAACCCAGACCATTCCATGGTTCCTTGAAGATTTTTCAGCAGTGGATGCTGGTCCTCAGGCAGGCACAAGTGATGGACTCTAATTCATAGAATGGGTTGGGTTGAAAGAGACTTTAAAGATTAATTAAGCCATTGCTTGTTACTGCTGTGGCATGTGTGAGCCTGGGGAAGCTTCTGCCTCAAACCGGTGTGTTGCTGGTGCCCGTGGGGCTGCCCTGAGAGCTGCATTTGGCTCTGGGGTGGATGTGGAACCGGTGGGTTGTGCCTTTAACCTGGCAGATTGTGCTTTTTGGCCAGTGAGTGAGTTTTTCCTTTAGCCAGTGAATGATGCCATTTGACCAGTGAGTTTTGCCTTTAGCCAGCTAAAGCTGTCGTTGAGCATCAGCCTCTTTCCTGTCGCGTGGTCATGCGTTGAGGACAGCATTGCTGTCCCCTCTGTGGAGCCGGGTGGCAGCCAGATTGACAGTGTGGCTGTTACCCGCTGGAATACCGCTTTTCCTGGCAGTTGTGAGACAAAGCACCGGTCAATCGATATGAAAATCATCAGAGGAGCAGGAGGAAGTCGTTAGAGCCGATGATGGCTTTTTGCACGTGAATTGTCTGTGCTTGCTTTATGAAGCGCTATCGGGGTGCTTGTTTGTTTGGATTATAGACCTATTTTTAAGTAACCTATTTTTTCCACTTCGGAAAATGCCTTGGCTCACAGCGGGTTGCGGACATCTGTGCAGACTGGCTTAGGAGCCTCCGAGTGTTCTGGGGAGCTGTGCTGTCTTCTCTGGCAGGTATCTCCATCCCCAGCCTCTACTGTACGGTATCCAACACCTCTGTATCCTATGAGGAGCTTCATGTCACCCCAACCACACCATCCCTTCACCTGTTCAGATGCCCTGGAATTACAGGCAGCTTTGCTGACCCCAGCCACCTTCCCACGAGTGGAAGCAGTGTCAATCCAGTAGGAAACAGTGACATTTGCTAAGAAACACACACTTATGCAAGAAAAGAGGCTATTTTTGCAGCTATGCTATTCCTTACATCTTTTTCCCCTCTTGAGGGCTGAGTTTTAAGGTAAATTTAATTCATTCCTCCAGGTTCTGAGCTCTGGCACCTGTGATGCTCAGAGAAGAAACGCAATAAAGTGGAGAATTTAAGACCGTTCCATGTCCAAATCACACCTGAACATCTTGCGTGTTCACACAGCCAGCCCCGAGGTCGAGTTGAGCATCGTATTGCAGGAAGGGGAGAAATAATTCCGGATTAAAGCTGCTGAGCAACGCATGTGTTTGGGTTTGTATGAGCGCCAGGGCCTAATTCCTGTGTGAGTGAGCCAAAGAGGAAAAAAAGCTGTTTTCTTCCTTGGAACAGGCAGGCAGAGGCAGGGTAAAACCCGATTTTGGGGGCAAGAAATTATTTTGAACAGTATTATTTTCCAAATAGCTGCTGTTATTCACGGCGACCGGGTGTTTTTCCTTCTGCTTTATGGGTTTTGAGGCAAAAATCAAATTATGTCATTGTGGGTTGCGCTTGTTATTGAAAAGCACCAGGAGTTACTGTGGGTTTTAAGCTGAAAGAGGCAAGATTTAGATCAGATCTCAGAAAGAAACTCTTCACGATGTGGGTGGGGAGGCCCTGGCCCAGGTTGCCCAGAGAAGTGGTGACTGCCCCATCCCTGGAGGTGTTCAGGGTCGGGTTGGATGGGGCTTGGAGCCCCTTGATCTAGTGGGAGGTGTCCCTGCCGATGGAACTGGATGGGCTTTGAGGTCCCTTCCAGCCAAAACCATTCCATGATCCTATGAAGGCATCACCAGGAGGTCCCTCTGCCCGTGGGGCTTCTGGCCATGTTGCTGTCGCCACTCCCAGAAATGTGTCAGCATCTTCTAAGCTCATTTTCACACTCCCCAGTTTCACACCTTCTGCAGCATCTCCTCTTTCATCCAGATGGCCTCCAGGACACAGCTTAATTAAATGAATTTCTTAATTAAACCACTTTCCTATCCTCAACAGAGGAAGGACATGGAGCTGTTGGAGCAAGATGATGCGAGGGCTGGAGTGCTTCCTGTACGAGGCCAGGCTAGGAGAGTTTGGGTTGTTCAGCCTCGAGAAGAGAAGGCTGCTCTTTGCCTTCTTGGCCACCTGGGCCATTGCTGGCTCATGTTCAGCTGCTGTTGACCAACAAACACCCCCAGGGCCTTCTCTGCCAGGCAGCTTTCCAGCTGCAATTCCCCAAGCTTGGAGCGTTGATGGGGTTGTTGTGGTCCAAGTGCAGAGCCAGCTCAGTCTGTGCTGCTCCACGGTGTGTGCGCGGTGTTTGCTTTAGGGCCGCGTGGTGGATAAGTTGTCCAACTGGTTTGTTTTTCATCTCGTGGCTATTTTCAGCTGACCAGCCTAACAAGGTGAAATGTCTGAGATGCTTTTCCCTTCCCTGTGACTGTGCTATAAGGAGGCTCCTGCCTACCCCTCAGGGAGCCACTCGCCCCAGCCTGTGCTCTTTTCCGTAGCCTTTGGCTACCAGGTCTTCTGTAAGAACATCAGTAGCTCTCTGCACAGACTCCCTGAGCCCAGTGTGGCCATGGCACTGTCACCCTCCTGAGAGGCTGAGACTGATAGAGCTGAAGGATCTGGCACGTTGGTTCAACCAACTTTGCCAGCTCCATGTAGGAAGGCAGCTCCCTGAAGGAACGTTGTATTGAGGTGAGGGATTTAGTTCTTCTCCCAAGGAACAAACAATAGGATTAGAGGAAACATCCTCCAGTTGTGCCAGGGAAGGTTTAGATTGGGTATTTGGATCAAATGGATGATACGAGGGCTGGAGTACTTCTACTATGAGGCCAGGCTGAAAGAGTTGGGGTTGTTCAGCCTGGAGAAGAGAAGGCTCCAGGGAGACCTTAGAGCAGCTAAGGAAATGCTAAGGTATGAAAAGATCCTCCAGGGAAGCTGGGGAGGGGCTCTGGATCAGGGAGTGCAGGGATGGGACGAGGGGAACGTTTTTGAGCTGAAAGAGGGGAGATTGAGATGAGATCTTGGGAAGAAATGTTTTTCTGTGAGGGTGGTGAGGCCCTGGCCCAGGGTTCCCAGAGAAGTGGTGGCTGCCCCATGCTTGGAGGTGTTGGAAGGCCAAGATGGATGGGGCTTGGAGACCCTGATCGAGTGGAGGTGTTCCTGGCCGTGGCAGGGGTTGGAACTGGCTGGACTTTGAGGTCCCTTCCAACCAAAACCATTCCATGATTCTGTGATTAGGAAAAATTCCTCCACCTAAAGGCTCATGAAGCTCTGGGAGAGGGTGCCCAGGGCAGCAATGAAGTCTCCATCCCTGGAGGGGTGTCAAAGCCGTGTGAATGTGGTGCTCAGGGACATGGTTCAGTGTTGGAATTGGCAGTGTTGGGTTTACAGTTGGACTTGATGATCTTAGAGGTCTTTTCCATCTTTCTGTAATAGCCAGTGAGCTGGGCAGCCTCACTGTAATGTGCACATGTGGGCTGTGACAGTGCGGATGTGGGTTCTGCCACTCTTCATGCTGAGAGCATTTACACCATGGTGGGAGTTTTCCAAGATGTGAGGTGCGTTTCACCCCATCTCTTCCTTCTTCCTGTTGTAAATGTGTGGTTTGTTCACTCTTACAATTGTGTTTGTGAGTCCTTTGGGTCTGGGAGAAGCTCTCAAAAAGTGCCATGCACTCAGATGAGTTTGTTTTTTAAAGCAAACCCGATGCTTGCTCCTGGGTTCAAGTCCAGAGAGGACCCTGTCAGCAAAGGTGGCTTCTTCTCTGGTGACCGCCAAATGAATACTGAGCTCCTCACGGTCACTTGGATATTGAATCTTGAAATTGTAGGATGTTGAAGCCCAGGTCTTCCTATTTCACAGGAAGGATTACAGTGCAGGGGTATCATTGCTGTGCAGGAAGTCATCTGGCAGAGCTTGAACCCTCTCTCAAATGTCAGCTTCATGGCCCAGCCTGTGGGATATCCATCATGTCCTGGGCACGGCAGCAAAGTGATTCGGGAGCTCCTGGACATCTGGGTTGGCTTGCAGAGTGAGTTTAGCACCTTGATGTGAATCCATTCGCCCTCAGGGTCAGCACCTTCACGGGATTGCTCCCACCCGTTTGGAAATGCATCCAGATTCTGTGACAAAGTGACTCAACCACTGGATGAGGGAAAGGCTGTGGATGTAGTCTTCTTGGACTTCAGTAAAGCCTTTGACACAGTTTCTCACAGCATTCTGCTTCAGAAGCTGTCAGCCTCTGGCCTGGACAGGCACACAGTCTCCTGGGTTGAAAACTGGTTGGATGGCCAGGCCCAGAGAGTAGTGGTAAATGGAGTTAACTCCAGCTGGAGGCCAGTTCCAGCTGGAGTGGGGTTCCTCAGGGCCCGGTACTGGGTCCATCCGTGTTCAGTGCCTTTATCAATGACCTGGATGAAGGCATTGAGTGCACCCTTAGCAAGTTTGCAGATGACACTAAGCTGGATGGAAGTGTGGATCTGCTGGAGGGTAGGGAGGCTCTGCAAAGGGATCTTAACGGGCTGGACTGCTGGGCTTATACCAATGGCATGAGGTTTAACAAGGCCAAATGCCTGGTCCTGCACTTGGGGCATAACAACCCTATGCAGTGCTACAGACTAGGAGAAGTCTGGCTAGAAAGCTGCCTAAAGGAGAAGGACCTGAGGGTGTTGGTTGACAGCCGACTGAACATGAGCTGGCAGACTGAACATGAGCCAGCAGTGGCCCAGGTGGCCAAGAAGGCCAATGGCATCTTGGCTTGTATCAGAAACAGCGTGACCAGCAGGTCCAGGGAGGTTATTCTCCCTCTGTACTCGACACTGGTGAGACTGCACCTTGAGTACTGTGTTCAGTTCTGGGCCCCTCACCACAAGAAGGATGTCGAGGCTCTGGAGCGTGTCCAGAGAAGAGCAACGAAGCTGGTGAGGAGGCTGGAGAACAAGTCTTATGAGGAGTGGCTGAGAGAGCTGGGGTTGTTTAGCCTAGAGAAGAGGATGCTGAGGGGAGACCTTATTGCTGTCTAAAACTACCTGAAAGGAGGTTGTGGAGAGGAGGGAGCTGGCTTTTTCTCCCAAGTGACAGGGGACAGGACAAGGGGGAATGGCCTCAAGCTCCACCAGGGGAGGTTCAGGCTGGACATAAGGAAAAAAATTTTCACGGAAAGGGTCATTGGGCACTGGAATAGACTGCCCAGGGAGGTGGTTGAGTCACCTTCCCTGCAGGTGTTTAAAGGATGGGTGGCTGAGGTGTTGAGGGTCATGGTTTAGGGATTGTTAGGAATGGTTGGACTCGATGACCCAGTAGGTCCCTTCCAACCTAATGATTCTATGATTCTATGGACAACCAGCAAGGGTGTATGGATGATCTGCTTTTCCCAGGCTGTGCTTGTGGGGAGTAGCGAGATGTGGTGCTGTCTCCAGTCAAGGGAGGGGATTGTCCTACTCTGCTCCACGCTGTTGTGGCCCCACCTCGAGTCCTGTGTGCAGTTTGGGCGCTGCAGGATAAAAAGGACCTAAGGCTTCTGGAGAGCATCCAGAGAAGTGCATGGAGTTGGTGAAGAGTTTAGAGCGGAAGCGTGTGAGTAGCGGCTAAAGTCACTGGGTCTCTTCAGCCTGTATAAGAGGAGACTGAGGGGGGACCTCATCGTGCTCTGCGGCTTCCTCGCAGGAGGGGGAGGAGCAAGTGCTGAGCAATTCTCTCTGACCTGAGGGAATGTTGGGAAGATGTTGGGGGGAGGGTGTGTGTGTGAGGTTAGGTTAGACATTAGGAGAAGGCTCTTCACCCAGAGGGTGGAGGAGCACTGGAGCAGCCTCTCAGGGAAGGAGTCGTGGTGCCGAGCCTGACAGTGTTCCAGAAGCATTTGGCCAACACCCTCAGCCACACGGTGTGAGCATTGGAGTTGTCCAGTGCAGCGACAGGAGCCAGACTCAGTGGTCCTTTTGGGTCCCTTCCAAGTCAGGGCATTCTGTGATCTCATGGTGGGACCAGACGGCTCACTGATGCTCAGGAAGCTGTCTCTGATGGGGTTGGTCCTCTTGGACGCACTGTTTGTGCTGACCTGGAAAGGGAACAGAAATGCTGCGTTTGAACCTTAAACAACAAAAAGTTGTCTTGTCCATGATCGTTCAGCGAATCCCTTTGTGGAGGCAGAGGAGAGGTTTCGCTTGGGTTTGCCAGCCAGCAAGGAGGCCTTGGCACAAGGGCGAGTTCT
Organism: Cuculus canorus; assembly: GCF_017976375.1. Taxonomy (NCBI): domain Eukaryota; kingdom Metazoa; phylum Chordata; class Aves; order Cuculiformes; family Cuculidae; genus Cuculus; species Cuculus canorus. The sequence continues at coordinate 164,149 of NC_071401.1, forward strand.
GAGTGATGGGGTTGTCACCAGCGGCGTGTTCCTCCAGAATGTGCATTTGACAGGGCGAGAGAGCAGGGATTGTTCGACCTGGAGAAGATAAAGCTCCAGGGAGACCTTAGAGAGTATGGAAAGGGGCTCCAGGAAAGCTGAGGAGGGGCTCTTGATGAGGGAGTGCAGGGATGGGATGAGGAGAATGATTTTGAGATGAAAGAGGGGAGATTGAGATGAGATCTTTGGGAGAAATGTTCTGCTTTGTGGGTGGGGAGGCCCTGGCCCAGGTTTTCCAGAGCAGTGATGGCTGCCCCATCCCTGGAGGTGTTGAAGGCCAGGTTGGATGGGGCCTTGGAGCAACCTGATGCAGTGGGAGGTGTCCCTGCCCATGGCAGGGGGTGGAACTGGCTGGGCTTTGAGATCCCTTCCAACCCAACCCATTCCATGGTTCTGTGATTTCTGGGAAAGGCTTCCCTGCGTCCCGATTAACTTTTCATACCTATTTTCATGGTCCTTCTTCACATGAAGAAGTTTTGTCAGAAGCAGTTTGTGCCGCTGGTGGAACTGCACAGGGTGGGCAGGCATTTCCCATGCATCAAATGGTCTGGGAGTTTTGTGGGGCTGGCATGTGGCTGCTTGTCACTCTTCCTGACCTCTCTTCTGCTGCTCGGCTGAGAGTAGCCGCTGGTAACAGCAGTGCCAATAACGAAGAAAAAAGAGAATTCCAAAAGATTGAGATAAGGGAGCGTATTCTCATCTGCTGCGTCACATTCAATTGCAGTTGTGTTCTAGTAGCTTGTCATTATTTATTCAAAACAGAGATGAGCAATGATGACTCTCACTATAGATCTGTTCCACAGCCATGCTGTCTCTAAGCTTGGCTCGATGCAGTGCTGCAGGGCTGAAGTGAAGTCTCATTTCTTTGGTATTGGCTGAATTCTTTTGGAATTCTGAATGAGGACCACAAAGATGATACAAGGGCTGAAGCTCCTCACATCTGAAGACAGGCTCAGAGAGTTGGGTTTGTTCAGCCTGGACGAGAAGCTGCTTAGAGCAGCTTCCAGTACAGGAAGGGGCTCCAGGGAAGCTGGGGAGGGCCTCTTGATCAGGGAGTGCAGGGACAGGATGAGTGGAATGTTTTTGAGCTGAAAGAGGGCAGATTGAGGTGAGATCTTAGGCAGAAATGTTTTGCTGTGAGGGTGGGGTGCCCCTGGCCCAGGCTGCCCAGAGAAGTGGTGTCTGCCACATCCTTGTAGACGTTGAAGGCGGGGTTGGATGGGGCTTGTAGGTGGGAGGTGTCCCTGCCCATGGAACTGGATGGGCTTTGAGGTCCCTTCCAACCAACTAATTCCATGACTCCATCTTTGTCTTTTCAACATGTAAGTTCTTTGCTCCCGGGGCTTTTGAGTACTGAGGAATCTCCTGGATAGGAACATTCTTGTTCTGAGGGGACCATTCTGATACGTGATGTTCCCGCTGAAGTTCAGGCAGCCCTTGGTGTGTGCCAGTGTGGCTGGGTGGTCGCAGAGTGCAGTCGCCAGCATGGAGCAGGGTCCTGCTGCTAAAAGCATCACACCGTGGCCAGTGTAGCTCTGCCATTCCCGAGCTCTGACTGAGCAGAGCCACCGGCTGCCACACTGCAGGCACCCATACATGTTGGAAGGCACACAAGGGTGTGGGACAGTGGTCTCTGTGATTCGACACCAAACAGAATGTCCTGCTAGGAACCAGAGTCTGGCGAATGCTGTGCGACACCACAGTCTCGTGCCTGAACTGCAAGCCTGTGCGAGGAGAATGAGTCCACTTTGTTGATTTTCTGCTCTCCATGTGGTGCTCCACACAACCCATTGCCTGCTGCGCCCAGGCTGCTTGCATCGGGGACCAAAGAGTTCCTCAACTGGGGTGCTTCAGGTCCCTTCCCAAGCTGTACATGATTTATCCTCACTGAAACTCCATGGGTTCAGTTTCTTACAGTGTTACTTTTCCAGCTGAAATAATGACAGATGGGGTCAAGCTCCACTCCAATCTCCTGGCATTGTGCCTGGGGTGGCTTTGGATGGTGTTTTCCATCCTTGGCTCCTAGAAATAATGAAGAGAGATTGATCGCGTCATCTCTGTTGTGACAGCTTGCTGAGAGTTCAGGAGTCAGTAATTAAAGTAACGGTGGTGCAGGTTTAGAGAGGGGCAGAAATGTGGTGAGATGAATCTCTCATCTCATGACTGAGGGGCAACCTCTTCACCCTCTAAAACTACCTGAAAGGAGGTTGTGACAAGGTGGACGCTGGTCTCGTCAACCTAGTAACAGGTGATAGTATGAGAGGAGGTGGCCTCAAGTTGGGCCAGAAGAGGTTCAGATTTTATATTTGGAGCAACTCCATCATGGAAGGAGTGATGAAGCTCTGGCAGAGGCTGCCAAGGGCAGTGGTGGAGTCTCCATCCCTCAAGGGGTTCAGAACTCGTGTGGCTGTGGCGCTTGGGGACAGGGTTCAGTCGGCATGATGGGGCTGGACTGAATGAACTGAGAGAGCTTTTCCAACGTTAATGATCCCGTGATTCTATAATTCTTTATCAGGGAGTGCAAGAATTGTAGAATTGCTTGATTGGAAAAGACCTTTGAGATAATTGAGTCTAACCATACCTGTTCGCTACTAAACCATTCCTGAGCACCTGATCTGCCCGTCTTTTAAATCCCTCCAGGAACGGGGACTCCACTACCTCCCTGCACTGCCTGTTGCAATCCTATCCAGTGGCTATGATGAGGGGAGCAGTTTTAGGCTTAAAGAGGGGAGATTGAGATGAGGTGTTGGGCCGGAATGTTTTACTGTGAGGGTGGGAAGGGCCTGGCCCAGGTTTCCCAGAGAAGTGGTGGCTGCCCCATCCCTGGAGATGCTGAAGGCCAAGTTGGATGGGGCTTGGAGCCCCCTGATGCAGTGGGAGTTGTGCCTGGCAAGCGTTGGAACTGACTGGGCTTTGAGGTCCCTTCCAACCCAAACTATCCCATGATTCTGTGATTTACTGCCAGCATGGTTACCATGCTCAGTGCCATTGTACCAACTTGCTACACACCTTCCTGTCAGGCAGGTTGTAGTCACGGCTCCATGCACGTCAGTATTGTGGCTCCATGCATGTCACAATTGTCCCTGCCCGTGGCAAGGGGGTTTGAGTTAGATGATCTTTAAGGTCCCTTCCAACTCAAACCATTCTATGATTCTATGATTGTGGCTCCGTGCACGTCAGCATTGGAGCTCCATGCACATCCCCTTCGGGGCTGATCGTACCTTGCCGTCAGGGCTCCATGCATGTCACCCTTGAGGCTGCTCACTTGTCGCTGTCAGGGCTACTTGCACGGTGCTGTCACCATCAGGGCTCCTTGCATGTCTCCATCAGGGCTGTGTCCATGTCGCTATCGTGGCTGCTCACACGTCGCCGTCAGGGCTGTTTGCACGTCCCCATCACGGCTGTTTGCATGCCGGTGTCAGGGCTGTGTCCATGTCGCCATCAGGGCTGTTCACACGTCACTGTCGCTGCTTGTCTTCTCGTTACGGGTGACAAGGTTCTTCAGGGGACAGGGTGCACGCGGGGACAGGGCAGCCCGGCTCTGTTGCCTTGTTTCCTGACGGTGGCCAGCGTGGTGTTTTTCAGCAGTGATCGCTGCCGCCAGGCTGGCAGTCGGCTTCCACTCGCCTTGTGTCGCTTCCTCTGGGTGGGTGCGGCTGGAGTTTGTGGAGAAGTGACCTTGGAGGTGACGTAACCAAGAGTGATCCCTCTTCACTGTAGCAATGTCTTTGGCTGACAGGGAGGGAAAAAGTACATTAAAAAGGCTTATTTCTCTATTATGGATAATCTTAGAATCACAGAATCGTTAAGGTTGGCAAAGCCCTTCAAGCTCCTCCAGTCCAAATGCCAGCCCAACCCCACTGTGCTGACTGAACCCTGTACCCAAGTGCCATGGCCACACAGGTTTTGAACCCCTATAGGGATGCTGACTCCACCACTGCCCTGGGCAACCTCTGCCAGGGCTTAGGAAGCCTTTCCGTGAAGGAATTATTCCCGGTATCCAATCTAAACCTCCCCTAGTGCAATTTCAGACTGGTTCCTCTTGTACCATCCCTTGTTCCTTGGGAGAAGAGCCCAACATCTGCCTGGCTCCAACCTCCTTTCCAGAAGCTGCAGAGAGGATAGAAAGGACTTTACAGGTCACCTAGGCCAACCTCCCTGCAGGAGTGGGGACACCTCCCGCTGGATCAGAGGGCTCCAAGCCCCATCCAGCCTGGTCTTCAACAACTCCAGGGATGGGGCAGCCACCACTGCTCTGGGCAACTTGGGCCAGGGCCTCCCCACCCTCAAAGGAGAACATTTCTCCCTAAGATCTTATCTCAATCTCCCCTCTTTCAGCTCAAAAACATTCCCCTCATCCCATCCCTGCACTCCCTGATCAAGAGCGCTTCCTCAGCCTTCCTGGAACCCCTTTCCGTACCGGAAGCTGCTCTAAGGTCTCCCCACAGCCTTCTCTTCTCCATGCTGAACAACCCCAACTCTCTCAGCGTGTTCTTCCAAAGCAAATGTTTTTTCCCTATCACTCCATTTTCTTCTCCTTCAAACAGACCAGTTCCGGGCCGATGGCTTCTCCGAAGTTATCTCACTCCCATGGTGACGCAACCTGGCTGATGACATCTGCTGACGTTGACATAGAAAAATGAGGCTTTTGATAAGGGAGTGCAGGGATGGGATGAGGGGTATGTTTTTTAGCTGAAAGAGGGGAGATTGAGATAAGATCTTAGGGAGAAATATTTTGCTGTGAGGGTGGGGAGTCCCTGACTCAGGTTGCCCAGAGAAGAGATGGCTGCCCCATCCCTGGAGGTGTTGAAAGGCCAGGCTGGATGGGGCTTGGAGCCCCCTGATCCAGTGGGAGGTGTCTCTGCTCATGGCAGGGGGTTGGAACTGCGTGGGCTTTGAGGTCCCTTTCAACGCAGAAATTAATGAAATCAGGTATCTTGACCTCCTCTTCCTCCTGTTTTCTTGCAGTGCCAGTAGCCAGGGACTGCAAATCCCTAGCTTTGGGCAAGCGCCGTGGCAGGGACAGCGCGCATGGTTCAGGAACAATTAGATGGAACAGCAGAAATATTGTGGTTTCCTTGATTTCTTCGCTTTCTCTAACGTCTCCAATTTTCCAGGCAGGAATGACTCACACATCCATTTTGTGGTTTCCTCACTTAAAGCATTTATTCTATCGCTTAAAACCCAATAATTATTAGTTTGGCATCACTGTGTGCAGCAGCTGGCGTTGAGCGCTGCACTCCGTGGGCTGTGGCTGCCTGGACCAGCTGAGTCACGTCTGTTACAGGTTTTCATGTTGACATAGATTTCTTCCCACACCTCTCCAAGTCTGATTTTCGAAAAATCAGTAAGGCTGTTGTTGGCCATGGGAGCATCTTCTGGTCTCCTTACAGAGCAAGAGCATTGGTCCTGGAAAACAGGAGCTGGTGCTGGAGGGTTGTCCAACACCCTTGCTTCCCTCTGGTCCTGGGACTGCGTTTCTCCTGCGCAGCTCCCCTCTATGCCCCACAGCACTGAGGAACTATTTTCTCATAGGATCATGGAATCTTTGAGGTTGGAAAAGACCTCCAAGATCATCCAGTACAAACCTTAACCCACAACTCCACCACTAAACCCTGTACCTAAGCAGCACATCTACATGACTTTTGAACCCCTTGAGGGATGGTGTCTCCACCAATGCCCGTGGGCAGCCTCTGCCAGGACTTCACCACTCTTTCCATGAAGGATTTTCTCCCAAGATCCAATATCACACTCACCTGGCACAACTTAAGGCCATTTTTTCCCGTAAACCTCCTTTCCGGGAGCTTCAGAGAGTGATGAGGTCATTCCTCAGCCTCCTCCAGGCTAAACACCCCCAGGGCCCTCAGCCATTCCTACAACCCCTGTGCTCCAGACCCTTCCCCACCTCCATTCCCTTCTCCATACATGCTCCAGCCCCTCCAGGTCTTTCTTGGAGTGAGGGGCCCAGAACTGAACCCAGGATTCGAGGTGTGGCCTCCCCAGCACCAAGTGCAGGGGTGTGATCCCTGCCTTGCTCCTGCTGGCCACTCCATGGCTGATCCAAGCCCTGATGCTGTTGGCTGCCTTTGCCACTTGGGCCATTGCTGGCTCATGTTCAGCCACTGTCAACCAACACCCCCAGGTCCTTCTCCTCCAGCTAGCTTTCCAGCTCTTCCTCAAGCGTTGAGCATTCATGGGGTTGTGGGCCTAGGACAGGACTCAATATTTGCCTTGTTGAAGCTCATCCCATTGGCCTTGGCCCATGGATCCAGCCTGGCTCGATCCCTCTGCAGAGCCTTCCTGCCTTCAAGCCCATGGATCCAACCTGGCCAGGTCCCTCTGCAGAGCCTTCCTGCCCTCCAGCAGATCCACAGTGGTGCCCAACCTGGTGACTGACTGAGGCATCACTCGATCCCTTCATCCAGATCCTGGATAAAGATATTTTTGTGTGTTTTTATAGTCGGTGTAGTGGGTTTCTGCATGTCGTTCCCCAAAACCTCGCCTTGCAGGCATGAAAGGTTCTTCAGAAGGAGGTCTATGTCAAAGGTTAACCCCTGGATTTGGCTGCTGGCTTGAGCCCGCTCCCGTTCCTGGCTTTGTTTGGGAAGGTGTGGAGCGCCCCGTGGTTGTCTTGGAAGAGCTGGCGCTGGTGACTCCCACCGTATCTCCAAGGAATATTTACTCCTCCAATGTTTGATGTAGGCAGGGCGTGGAGTACTGTTGGGCTCTGGGATGTGCTTCCATGAGCCACAGGGATGCAGCGAACGATGGCCATGATCTTCAACCCCATCATTCCTCTCCCACTGTGATGCAGGAATGAGAAGCTGTTCCAACATAGCCTGGCACTCAGCACCACGAGGGCCCATCCTCGCAGCTCTCAGTCCCAGGTCCTTGTGTGGCTTCATCCGCGCTAATGGAGAGTGAGAAGTGGTTGGATGTGGCATGGAAAAGGGCTGGAGCTGGACAGGGGGAAGTGATAGGCAAAGGAGGAGCTTGGTTTGGTCTCTGCATGTGTGGCTGATGTGGTAGGTCTGGGATTGAGCTCCGAACATGGCTGTATTGAGCGCTGGCATGGAATTGCTCCTCAGAAATCTGAGGAATCTCTAAAATGTTTTTATCCCGAGAAATATTTACACTTCGGTGTTAAGAAACATCCGCTACATCTAAAAATAAGTAACCTCGGACTGGATCTAGAGCCAAGGAGGTCACCTTCACCTAAATGCATTACTGAATCTGCTGCTTTTGCCACCAAAAAGAGGTGGGTGGGAAGGGACCCTTCCCCATCATGCCTACTCCAGTGCCAGGACAGGGAGGAATGTTGCAGGGTCATAAAGATAAAGGAGTGATAAATCCTTTACGGGAACCGGGAGTTAGATTTAAAAATTTATTTCGCATTTACACTTGATCAGGGAGGGCAGGGACAAGACTAGGGGAACAGTTTTGAGCTGAAAGAGGGGAGAGTGAGATGAGGTCTTAGGGAGAAATGTTGTCCTGTGAGGGTGGGGAGGCCCTGGCCCAGTTTTCCCAGGGAAGTGGTGGCTGCCCCATCCCTGGAGGAGTTGAAGGCCAGGTTGGATGGGGCTTGGAGCCTTCTGATCGACTGGGAGGTGTGCCTGTCCATGTCAGGGGTTGGAACTGGGTGGGTTTTGAGGTTCCTTCCAACCCAAACTATTCCATGATTGTGTGAGAAGCCCCGCATTCTTATTTACTCCACAGCAGTGCATGACTTTGCTCTTCCAGGAACTGGGTTTCTCCTTTTCAGCTTGGATGTCCTGATGCAAAATTGTTTACAAGCCAATGCCAAAATTCCCTAATGCATAGAATCATGGAATCATTAAGGTTAGAAAAGACCTCTGAGATCATCCAGTCCAACCATCAGCATGCTCGCTGCCAGAGAGGGAGGTGTTCCAGGGCCACGTTTAATGGGGCGTGAAGCACCCTGATCTGGTGGAAGGTAGCACTAAAGGCTGTAACTGGATGGATTTTGAAGTCCCTTCCCAAACCATTCCATGATTCCATATGGTCATCAGTTGAAGGTGTTTGGGCAATAAAGGCTGATTTTGCCTCCATCGAGTCTGGACTAAGTGGAAGCACTGGGAAGGAAAACATGCTTCCATCATGCTAAAATCAGCAAGGGTCAAATTTGGACACACAGTAGAATCATGGAATAGTTTGGGTTGGAGCCCGTCCAGTTCCAACCCTCCTGCCATGGGCAGGGACACCTTCCAGCAGAGATGTAGAGGTACATTCTGCAGTTTATTGCAGACCACTCCAAATTCAGATTTGTATCCTCTGGCTGTGGCTGTCAGGTCAGAGAAGATGAGACAAAGCATTTGGTAGTGATAGAAGAAAACAAACAAACTTGCTTCACCCTTAGCAAGTTTGCAGATGACACTAAGCTGGGAGGAAGTGTCGACCTGCTGGAGGGTAGGGAGGCTCTGCAAAGGGATCTGAACAGGCTGGACTGCTGGGCCGAGACCAATGGGATGAGGTTTAACAAGGCCAAATGCCGGGTCCTGCACTTGGGGCACAACAACCCTATGCAGCGCTACAGACTGGGGGAAGAATGGCTGGAGAGCTGCACAGAAGAGAAGGACCTGGGGGTGCTGGTTGACAGCCGACTGAACATGAGCCAGCAGTGTGCCCAGGTGGCCAAGAAGGCCAACAGCATCTTGGCTTGTATCAGAAATGGGGTCACCAGCAGGTCCAGGGAGGTTATTCTCCCTCTGTACTCAGCACTGGTGAGACCGCATCTCGAGTACTGTGTTCAGTTCTGGGCCCCTCACCACAAGAAGGATGTTGAGGCTCTGGAGCGTGTCCAGAGAAGAGCAACAAAGCTGGTGAGGGGGCTGGAGAACAAGTCTTATGAGGAGCGGCTGAGAGAGCTGGGGTTGTTTAGCCTTGAGAAGAGGAGGCTGAGGGGAGACCTTATTACTCTCTACAACTACCTGAAAGGAGGTTGTGGAGAGGAGGGAGCTGGCCTCTTCTCCCAAGTGACAGGGGACAGGACTAGAGGGAATGGCCTGAAGCTCCGTCAGGGGAGGTTCAGGTTGGATATCAGAAAAAAATTCTTCACAGTAAGAGTCATTGGGTACTGGAACAGGCTGCCCAGGGAGGGGGTCGAGTCGCCTTCCCTGGAGGTGTTTAAGGAACGGGTGGATGAAGTACTTAGGGACATGGTTTAGGGAGTGTTAGGAATGGTTGGACTCGATGATCCAATGGGTCCTTTCCAACCTTGTGATTCTGTGATTCTGTGAAGAGCTTCAGCATCTCCGTTGCCCAGAGAAGTGATGGCTGCCCCATCCCTGGAGGTGTTGAAGGCCGGGTTGGATGGGACTTAGAGCCCCCTGATCCAGTGGGAGATGTGGCAGGGAGGGTGGAACTGGATGGGCTTTGAGGTTCCTTCCAACCCAAACCATTCCATGGTTCTGCAAAATATTGCTCTGATCATGGAACTGGTTTTGTTTTGTTTTTTTTTTTTTTTTTTTTTGTGGGGCGGGGGTTGGATCTGGAGTGCATGTCCTGGGCTGGTTCTGGAAGAGACAAATCTGCACAAGATGCCTTGAGATCTGTTCTTGCTGTGGCTCTGGAGACGTGGAAGTTGTCAAGCTCTGTGAATTAGAAATTGTGTTCAAAGGAATGGGGAGAGTGTTACCAACAGCCAGAAAAACGCTTAAAATCATGGAATGGTTTGGGTTGAGGGGGACCTCATAGCCCATCCAGTTCCAATCCCCTGCCATGGGCAGGGACACCTCCCACTGGATCAAGTTGCCCATGAAGAACTCGCAGGTCTGAAAACCCATCAAATGTCTGTGCTGTGAAACAGAATCTCCAAAAAAAAGCCCCAAATTTGGTCTGAAAAACTGTTTCTTTCATGATCTGCGACTCTTGGAGAAAACATCTGACAACCTCCTATTTAAATCCACTTTCCATATGGAGGCATAGGTCTATGCATGGGCACTGAGTTCAGGTGCTGTTCCTGCAGGGGAAGAACACATGGAACAGGACGGCAGGAGCTGGGATGAGCTCGTCCAAGGTGATGAACAGAGGAATGTCGAAAGCTGGGCCACTGCTGGCTCACGTTCAGCTGCTGTGGACCAGCACCCCATGGTCCTTTTCCACCAAGCAGCTTTCCAGCCGCTCTTCCCCAGGTAACTCCCACTGCATTAGCAGATTTACATTAATTAGTGAAACTTGATCTATAGTCTCCAGTGAAGGAGCTTCTGAAGAACCTCAGGTATGAAAGAGTTGTGGTTTTGAGTCAAGGATGGGTGAAGACCTGGCTGGCTGGCTGGGCTCAAAGAGTGGTGGTGAATGGAGCTCAATCCAGTTGGTAGCTGGTCACCAGTGGTGTCCCCAGAGCTCAGTGTTGGGTCCAGTTCTGTTCAATATCTTCATCGGTGATCTGGACGAGGGGATTGAATGGACCCGTAGTAAGTTTGAAGGTGACACTAAGCTGGGTGGAAGTGTGGATCTGCTTGAGGGTAGGAAGGCTCTACAAAGGGATCTCAACAGATGGGATCCATGGGCGAAGGCCAATGGGATGAAGCTCAACCAGGTCCTGCACTTGGGTCACAACAACCGTATGCAGCTCCAGCCTTGGGGAAGAGCAGCTGGAAAGCTGCCTAGCAGAGAAGGACATGGGGATGTTGGTCAACAGCAGCTGAACATGAGCCAGCAGTGGCCCAGGTGGCCAAGAAGACCAACAGCATCCGGACTTGGATCAGCCATGAGCTGGCCAGCAGGAGCAGAGCAGGGATCATCCCCTTGCACTCAGCAGGCCACACCTCAAATGCTGGGTTCAGTTTTGGGCCCCTCACTCCAAGAAAGACCTTGAGGGTCTGGAGCACGTCCAGGGCTGGGGAAAGGTCTGGAGCTCAGGGTTTGTGGGAGCGTCTGAGGGACGCGGGCATGTTTAGCCTGAAGAAAAGGAGTCTGAAGGGAGACCTCATCGCTGCTCCAGCTGCCTGAAAGAACATAGGAATGAGGTAGGTGCTCGTCTCTTCTCCCAAGTGACAGGCTATAGGACAAGAGGAAATGGCCTCAAGATGAAACAGGGCAGATTCAGATTGGACATTACAAAAAAATTCTTCATGAAAGGGTTCTCAGGCGCTGGCAGAGGCTGCCCAGGGAGGTGGTGGAGTTCCCATCTCTGGAGGGGTTTAAAAGATGGACAGATGAGGGGCTCAAGGATCTGGTTTAATGGTGGACAGGTACAGTTTGACTTGATAATCTCAAAGGTCTTTTCCTACCAAGTGTTTCTATGATTCTATGATTCTAATGAAGTCCATAAAGTCACATCTGGATGCCTTCACTATTGTTACAGGTTTAGTTAATCAATTTTGTTCAGCACAAGTGAGGAGGAACGTGTGAGCCGTTGGATGACTCCACTTATTGTGATGAAGTGACCCAATCTCTGCTTGTTTGTGCTCATTAAAGGTTCTTCCTCCCCATGGGATATTTTGGCTTTTGGTGCTCATCTCACAGAAGGGCTTGCCAAGCTGTTTCCTAGCTTTGCCGTACAGGGTGGTGCTAAAACAACTTTTGGTGTCTTATTTAGACAACTCAACAGAAATATTGTCATAAAACCATAGAATGGTTTGGGTTGGAAGGGACCTCAAAGCCCATCCAGTTCCACCCCCAGCCATGGGCATGGACACCTTCCAGTCGATCAGGTGCTCCAAGCCTCCTCCAACCTGGCTTTGAACAACTTCAGGGATGGGGCAGCCACCACTTCTTGGGGCAACCTGGGCCAGGGCCTCCCCACCCTCACAGCAAAACATTTCTTCCTAAGATCTCATCTCAATCTCCCCTCATTTCCTGTACAAGGACAGGCTGGGAGAGTTGTTCAGCCTGGAGAAGAGAAGGCTGTAGGAAGACCTTAGAGCAGCTTCCAGTATGGCAATGGACTCCAGTAAAGCAGAAGGGGGAGGGGATAGCTCTTGGTCAGGGAGTGCAGAGACAGGACAAGAGGGAACGGTTTTGAGCTGCAAGAGGGGAGATTGAAATGGGATCTTAGGAAGAAATGTTCTCCTCTAAGGGTGGGAAGGCCCTGGCCCAGGCTTCCCAGAGAAGTGATGGCTGCCCCATCCCTGGAGGTGTTGAAGGCCAAGTTGGATGGGGCTTGGAGCCCCTTGATCCAGTGGGAGGTATCCCTGCTTATTGTAGGGTTTGGAACTGGCTGGGCTTTGAGGTCCCTTCCAACCCAAACCATCCCATGATTCTCTTGAGTGTCTGTAGTGCCATGAGCCTGATGAATCACTGAGGACTTCCTCCTTAATCTCTTTCACTTTCTTGCGTTGATCCTGAGAGATAAGGGGATTTCCCAGGAACCCATCACTGCTGTCAGGACAGCGGGACAGCTTTGGCCCCATGAGTTCTGCACAGGCTGTCTCTGTGAGTGCTGTGGATCAATGGTTTGTGAAAGTTTCCAGTTGGACCTTCCAGCAGAGGCACCAGAGTGTGTTGTTGCTGTGTTTAAAACTCCATCAGAGGTCAAGTGCTCAGATCTCTCTTCCTATTTGCATGTTTTCTAGACTGTTTAATTAGCGTGAGGCACAGCGCTCGTTAGCATCATGTCGGCTGTTTCATTAAAGGAGAAAAGTTCATCTTTGATCTCCTGCTGGCATATACCCACAGCTGAAAGGTTTCTGGTCCAACTTGATGGCGGGGGTACGTGTCCTCAAGTGAAGAACAGGGCATTAGTGCCACTGGGCTTCGTGTGCAGTGAGGTGAAAATTGGGGTGACTTCCCTGAATTTGGGGAGCTGTGCAAGGTCCTGGGTTGAGTCAATCCATAGTTTCAATACAGGATGGGGGATGACATGATTGGGAGAGACCTTGAGGAGAAGGACTTGAAGTCCTGGCGGGTGACAAGCTCCATGTGAGCTGGCAACATGCGCTCGCTGCCCACAAACCACCCGTGTCGTGGGCTGCATCCAAAGCCGTGGAACAAGCAGAGTCAGGGAGGGGAATTTTGCTCCTCTGCTCCATTCTGGTGAGACCCCACCTGGAGCCCTGCATCCAGTTCTGGAGTCCTCAGCACAGGAAGGACATGGGGCTGTTGGAGCAAGTCTGGACGAGGCTACGGAGATGATGTGAGGGCTGGAGCACCTCATGTATGGGGACAAGCTGAGAGATTTGGGGTTGTTCATCCTGGAGGAGAGAAGGCTGTGGGGAGACCTTAGAGCCGCTTCCAGTATGGAAAGGGGCTCCAGGAAAGCTGAGGAGGGGCTCTGGATCTGGGAATGCAGGGATGGGACAAGTGGAACGTTTCTGAGCTGAAAGAGGAGAGATTGAGATGAGATCTTAGGGAGAAATGTTTTGCCGTGAGGGTGGTGAGGCCCTGGCCCAGGTTTCTCAGAACAGTGGTGTCCCATCCCTGGAGGTGTTGAAGGCCAGGTTGGATGGAGCTCGAAGCACCTGATGCAGTGGGAGGTGTCCCTGCTTATGGCAGGGGATTAGAGCTGTATGCGTTTTGAGGTCCCTTCCAACCCCAACCATGCCATGGTTGCACATTTGCTAATTAGAGCTGAGAACCTGGTGATTTCTTTACCCTTGTCTCCATTCTTCAGCAATGTAGCCTTGCAAAATGTCCCAGTTCCCTTTCGTTGTCCTTGCTCTTCAGTTGGGACTGTGATTTCTCCAGGCACATTTGTTACAAACCCCGTTAATGCTTTCGTTAGCATCTCCGATGTTGTCCTTGATGGTCGAAATTATCCTTGGTTGTCCTTGGTGTGATTTTGAGACCCAACACGTTACGGGAGGAGCCCAGAGCAGGGAGGTGAAGCCGAGTCTGTGTTTATCTCAGTCAAAATATGTAAACAGTTCTTTTTTCCCCCAAATATAAGACTTCTTGGCTGCCATTCCTGTGTTTATAAAAGCGAGTTTTGTAGATGACAGCTCTGATAATTAAACCACACTCTCATCCTGTCTCGCTGGCTGCTGGTTAGGAAGCTCAGCCCTACTATGGCTTTAGGGTGGCTTCTCAGAGTCATTAACGATAATGGGACCTCAGGAAGGAACTGAGAGGACCTGAAATTAAACAGAGTTCTCATTAGAGAGAGTCTCCCACGAGAAAGGAAAGATCTGGAATGAAATATTTCGGTGTTATGGAGGCACAGGGGTGGACAGGGACCTCTGGAGATCATCTTCTTCAACCCTGCTTCACCCTGAGCGGGTGATCCAGGATCGTGTCATAAAATCGTAGAGTCCTGAAACGGTATGGGCTGGAGGAGACCTCAAAGTCCATCCTGTTCCAACCCTCTGCTATGGGCCCAGTCACCTCCCACTGGATGAGAGGGCTCCAAGCCCCATCCAACTTGGTTTTCAACACCTCTAGGGATGGGGCAGCCACCACTGCTCTGAGCAACCTGGGCCAGGGCTTCCCCACCCTCACAGGAAAAAAGTTCTTTCTAAGATCTCATCTCAATCTCCCCTTTCATCCCATGGATGAAGACTCCAGAACCTCTATGCAGCTTTTGCTGGTGCTCAGCCACCCTAAAAATCATAAATGTGTGCTCGCAGCCCAGAAACCATGGGACCAGCAGGGCCAAGGAGGTGATTCTCTCCCTCTGCTCTGCTCTGGTGAGACTCCCGTGGAGTGGCCTGTCTGGAGTGCTCAGCACAGGAAGGAGATGGAGCTGTTAGAGTGAGTCCAGAGAAGGACACGAAGATGATGCGAGGACTGAAGATAGGACAGGCTGGGAGAGTTTGGGTTGTTCAGCCTGGAGAAGAGAAGGCTGAGAAGAGACCTTAGAGCAGCTTCCAGTATGGAAAGGGGCTCTAGGGAAGCTGGGGAGGGGCTTTTGATCAGGGACTGCAAGGATAGAACAAGGGGAACGGTTTTGAGTTAAAAGAGGGGAGATTGAGATGAGATCTTAAGGAGAAACGTTGTCCTGTGAGGGTGCAGAGTCCCTCCTCCAGGTTGCCCAGAGAAGTGGTGGCTGCCCCATCGCAAGTGGCACTGAAGGCCAGGTTGGATGGGGCTCTCAGAGCACGCTGATCCGGTAGGGGCCGGATCCTCTCCTTCTTAGGTGTTTGTGGATGATCATCTGGATGGTAGTACGCAGAGGATGAGGCAGCATTGGGGAGACAGCAGGGCCCCGGGGCAGGGAGGAGATTCCAAAAGACCTTTTGTGGAGGATTGAGAGCCCCGAGGGGGAGAAGGAGGATGGGTGTGGGCAGAACAATGGCAGGAGAAGAGATGTAGTGATGGCATGTGTTGATAGCAGCCATCACCACCATCTATTGTGACACCCCAGGGGAGGGAAGAGGGACTTTTTGTTCTGAAAGGAAGGACAGGCTGTGGATGTTGGAAATAATGGTGGGGAGATCAAGAGCGGAGATGATGGTGGGGAGATAAAGAACAGAGGTGCTATTGCGGACATGAAAAACTTGACTGGAAGCACAAAACAGGAGGATAAGAGATAAAAGGGAACTGATGACTCAGGGAGGTGGGGTTGGCAGCGTTGAGTAAAGATGATGGTGTCAGCCTGAAGGAGTCCAGAAGTCACACCCCTGCATCCTGGTGTCTGAGCCACCTCAGAGCAGCCTGGGGCTCCAAGTGTCTGTAGAAACTGCTGTAGCCAAAAGCAGTTCTGGGTCTCAGGGAGGAAGAAGGCGTTGTTTAAATCAAACCACCTTCACTATCTTCACACTAGTTTCAAGGCACTCACTGGAGGAGCCACGTGTTGTGTGTCTGAGTGGACTGGCGTGGTGACACTGTATGGGACACGGGGAGCAAGGTATTCAGGCTGTTAAGCCTTTAGAATCTTGGAATCATGGGATGGTTTGTGTTGGAAGGGACCCCAAAGCTCGTCCAGTTCCAATCCTTTGCCATGGGCAGGGGAACCTCCCACTGCATCAGGGGGCTCCAAGCCCCATCCAGCCTGGCCTTTCAACACCTCCAGGGATGGGGCAGCCATCTCTTCTCTGGGCAACCTGAGTCAGGGACTCCCCACCCTCACAGCAAAATATTTCTCCCTAAGATCTTATCTCAATCTCCCCTCTTTCAGCTAAAAAACATTCCCGTCATCCCATCCCTGCACTCCCTGATCAAGAGCGCTTCCTCAGCCTTCCTGGAACCCCTTTCCATACTGGAAGCTGCTCTAAGGTCTCCCCACAGCCTTCTTTTCTCCAGTCTGGACAATCCTCGGACAGAAGGTGCTCAAGCCCTCACATCATCTCTGTGGCCCTTGTGGCTTTTGGATAGATCTTTATCTCTGCTTAGGAAACCCGGGTTCCTATGGTGGAATCTTTGATCCTTTTCCTTAATCTACCATAAATCTCGTGCAAGGTTGGTTACCCTAGGCTTGGTTTTGTCATTTTGGGATATTTTAACACCTGCAGCCCAGATTCCCCTGCAGATCAGGGGGTGCAGGCAATGTCTGGTGAGACCTCCTCACCTTTCTGCTATCCTAGCAGGGTCTTCTGCTGATAGGATCACTTGTGCCCTCCTTCAGGATTTTCTGACTTTGAGGCAAACAGTGAATTCCTCCTTACTTACTGGCTGGATTGCTGTTATTGTGTTCTCTTTATCAAGGCAGGCAGGTCCTTCAACCATGGCTTTATTGTTCTTCCTGCTGCTTTCCCACCTGTGTCTCCTCCTTGGCATTTGAGTTACAAATACCCATGGCACTTGAACCTGAGGGAGTGGTTTTGGCCTGAAAGAGCAGAGATTGCGATGAGATGAGATCTTAGGAAGAAATGTTCTCTTGTGAGAGTGGAGAGGTCCTGGCTCAGGTTGCCCAGAGCAGTGATAGCTGCCCCATGCCTGGAGGTGGTCAAGGCCAGGTTGGGTGGGGTTTGGAGCCCCTTGATCAAGTGGGAGGTGTCCCTGCCCATGGCAGGGGTTGGAACTGGATGGGCTTTGAGGTGTCTTCCAACCCAAACTGTTCCATGATTCTTTGAACTGTACTTGTGGTTGCAACAAATCTAGGCACGACCACTTCAGTCCACATTTCTTCTTGCCTGAAGGCTGGAGAGACCACTTGGACAGGCATGGTTTGGGGCTCAAGAGTTGGAAGGTTATGAGAGTGTTAATGAAACCACTCTTGTTTTATAACAACGTGACCTTTCCTTCCTACAGTTTGAACTTTGCCAGAGCATTGCTGCACTCAGTGCTATCACAATAAGCACAGGCATGGAACAAGATGATCTCCATGTATTTTGGGAGGTATCTCATAGCCTCATTTCATTTTTGCTTCTGAAGTTAAGTCCAAAGGCCATATAAACACAAGGACCGTGCTCTGGCATTGAGATCAGCATGAGAGATCACTGCAGAGATCACTAAAGTTCTGACGTCATTTCCAAAGAATCATGGAAAGCTTTGGGGTGGAATGGACCTGGAGTGGAGTCCAGTTCCACTCCCCTGGTGTGTGGAGCAGACTTTGGAATCAGAAAATGGTTTGGGTTGGAAAGGACCTCAAAGCCCATCCAGTTCCACCCTCTGCCATGGGCAGGCACACCTCCCACTGGATCAGGGGGCTCCAAGCCCCATCCAACCTGGCCTTCAACACCTCCAGGAATGGGGAAGCCACCACTTCTCTGGGCAAACTGGGTCAGGGCCTCCCCACCTTCACACGAGAACATTTCTCCCTAAGATGTCATCTCAATCTCCCCCTTGCAGCTCAGAAACATTCCTCTCATCCCATCCTTGAGCTCCCCAATCAAAAGCTGCTCCCCAGCTTTCCTGGAGCCTCTTTCCATACTGGAAGCTGCTCTAAGGTCTCCCCTCAGCCTTGTCTTCTCCAGGCTGAATGACCCCAACTCTCTCAGCCTGTTCTCATATAGGAGGTTCTCCAGTCCTGGCATCATCTCCGTGGCCTCCTCTGGACTTGCTCCAACAGCTCCATGTCCTTCCTGTGCTGAGGACTCCAGAACTGGACATAGGGCTCCAAGTGGGGTCTCACCAGAACAGAGCAGAGCAGGAGGACAGAATCCCCTCCTGCGCCCTTCTTTTGATGCAGGATCCGTCTACTTTTCCTGTACATGAGCTTTGGGTCATCTGGGGAGGATCCAAAGGCTGGAGTTTGGATTGACATTATTTGTAACTTGGACTTCTCTGCTTAAGTTCCTAGGATTTCAGTCTGAAATTTTGATTTGGCCAAGATGGCCAACAGCATCTGGACTTGGATCAGCCATGTAATGGCCAGCAGGAACAGGAAAGGGCTTTTCCCCATGCACTCAGTGCTGGGGAGGTCACACCTCAAATCCTGGGTTCAGTTCTGGGCCCCTCACGCCAAGAAAGACCTGGAGGGGCTGGAGTGTGTCCAGAGAAGTGAACGGAGCTGGGGAGAGTCTGAAGTGCAGGGATTGTGGGAGCAGCTGAGGGACTTGGGGGTGTTTAGTGTGGAGAAGAGGAGGCTGAGGGGAGGCCTCATAGCTCTGCATGCAGCTCCCGGAAAGGAGCTTGGAGCCGGGTGGGGATCGGGCTTTTCTCCCAAGGAACAAGGGATGGGATGAGAGGAAATGTCCTCAAGTTGCACAAGGGGAGGTTCAGGTTGGATCTTGGGAGAAATTCTTTCCATGAAAGAGCTGTGAAGCCCTGGCAGAGGCTGCCCCGGGGCAGTGATGGATTCCCCATCCCTGGAGGGGTTCAAAACTAGTGGCACCTTGGCACTTGGGGACAGGGTTGAGTTGGTGGGAGTGAGGGGGTTGGGGGCTGGGTTGATGGTTGGACTGGATGATTTTGGAGGTCTTTTCCAACCTCAATGATTCTGTAATTCCATAATTCTATTTTTTGGACATGAGACCTTTCCAGTGGGAACTGGGCCAGGAGGTGTAGAACTGATTTGGCAGTGACCTGAGAGCAGTTGCCCATGAATCATTCTGATCTTTATCTGCTACAGTGGATTTCATAGGACCTCTGTGAAACAAAAGCGAGTTTCTTGATGCATGTTCTACAAAGAGCTCGCCTTCAGGGATGGTTTCATATTCTGGATCTGTGCCTTTGCTGGGATTCTCACAGTAGGTCACGCCTTGCCACAGGGCAGTGCCATCGACAGGGGGGCATCAACCCCGTTTGGTGCTTGCATCAACTCAGGCTCTGCAGAACTTAAAACTTGAAATGTAGAAAAACATGGGAAAACAGGCCAGAAAATTCTGTTTCATAATTGGGAAGAACTTTTAATTTGCATGTTGTGTAAATGCAGAGTTCTCCAATTGTCCCATGTGGACCCTGTGCTAACACCAGACATCTCTAAGAGGGGATGAAGCTTGTGAAATAGGGGGTGAAATGCAACTGCAGTCCTCCTTTCTCCTGCGGATGGGGCACTGGTGGACACGGCATGGGCAGGAGAAAGCTCTTGCTGTGGGACCTGTCCTTGGAGCACCAGGAGGTCAAAGGCAGAGGTGATGCTGGAGGACCGCAGCCATGGCTAGTTGGGGTTTTGTGGACTCAGTATTGTGTACATCCTGCTGTGGGTGGTGGTGCTGGGATGGGTTCTCCGGTGCTCAGCCAGTACTTTGCAAGCACCAGGATCTGACTGAGAAACACAGTGGTGGTTTTGGTCCTCACCACTCCTGGAAAGGAGGTTGGAGCCAGGTGAGGGTTGGGCTCTGCTCCCAAAAGTGATAGGATGAGAGAAAACAGCCTCAAGTTGTGCCAGGGGACGTTTAGATTGGATACTGGGAGAAATTCCTTCATGTGAAGAGTGGTGAAGCCCTGCCAGAGGCTGCCCAGGGCAGAAGTGGAGTCCCCATCTCTGGAAGGTTGAAAAAACATGTGGATGTGGTTCTTAGGAACGTGGTTTAGTGGTGGGGTTGGCAGTATTTGGTTTATGGTTGGACTCTAAGAACTCTATGATCTTAAAGGTCTTTTCCCAGCTCAACCATTCCATGATCCAGTGGGTTTTGGTAGGGGCTGTCTAACGCCGGTGTCCTCTTCCTCAGCAGAGTTCTGCCGCATCGACAAGCCCTTGTGCCACGATGAGGACGAGCAGCTCAGCTTTGAAGCTGTCCGCAACATCCACAAGCAGATGGATGATGATGCCAATGGCAATGTGGACGTTGAGGAGAGCGATGAGGTCAGTGCTTGGCTGCTTTGCCGTCCCTGTCCCACCCAGTGCTCCACTCTCTTAAAGGCTTGCTCTGTTGTGGGTGATGCTGATCTGGTGGAGACCCTGAAGTTCAGGCATGCTTGGCTGTTGCTTGCCTATGTCTTCTTCAGAGGAAACATTGGGCCACCTTCACCTGAATTCCTGATCCACATAGTACCTTTCAGAACCAAAATCTTGATTGTGCTTGGCTTTTCCTTTCCTTTGGGGGTTTCTGGCCGTTTAATCTTGTCCTACACAGAAGGTCTCATTGATTGACGTGATTGGGAGCAACCTTGAGGGGAAGGATAGGGTTCACAGCCCAGAAACCAACCATGTCCTGGGCTGCATCCAGAGCCATGGGACCAGCAGAAAGGGAGAGGATTCTGCTCCTCTGCTCCATTCTGGTGAGACCCCATCTGGAGCCCTGCATCCAGTTCTGGAGTCCTCAGCACAGGAAGGACATGGAGCTGTTGCAGTGAGTCCAGAGGAGGCTACAGAGATGATGTGAGGGCTGGAGCATCTCCTGTACAAGTCCAGGCTGAGAGAATTGGGGTTGTTCATCCTGGAGAAGGCTGTGGTGAGACCTTGGAGCAGCTTCCAGTATGGAAAGAGGCTCCAGGAAAGCTGGGGAGGGGCTTTTTACAAGGGCCTGGAGTGATAGGATGAGAGGGAGCGGCTTTAAATTGGAAAGAGGAGGGTTTAGATGGGACATCAGGAAGAAATTCTTCACGATGAAGGTGGGAAGGCCCTGGCCCTGGTTGCCCAGAGAATTGGTGGCTGCCCCATCCCTGGAGGTGTTGAAGGCCAGGCTGGATGGGGCTTGGAGCTCTCTGATCCAGTGGGAGGTGTCCCTGCCCATGGCAGGATGGTGGAACTAGGTAGGCTTTGAGGTCCTTTCCAACCCAAACTATTCCATGATTCCAAGTTAAATGTATTCCTGCCAAATGCCACAGGCCCAACCAATATCTGCATCTGGGCTTTGTTGACAGAGATAGAAATAAGAAGGAAGGGTGGCCTGGGTTGGAAGACACCCCAGGGATCTTCTGTTTGCAACCCAAAACATTCTGTGATTCCATAATTCTCTTGATTTTTCCCAACACCTTCATGCTGTCCAGAAATCATAGGGAAGTGAATTTTCCATGAAGCTTAAGATGCCACCAGTGACCTTGATTATAAAGAACCATCCCTCATGGGGAAGTCTTCTAATTAGTGACCTATTTCTGCTCTGTGCGTTTGCACCAAAGTCAATTCCAGCTGTTGGGGCAGCCCTGATGTAGGTGCACCTGGATGCATTTCTCAGATGCCGTTAGCCCCATTTCCTAAGGACAGAAGGTTTTTGGTGTTGTTGGGTTGGTCATTGGCTTCTTTCATCCTCTTACTCTGCTGCCCCGAGGAACTTATTCTGCTACCTGAAGAACCTGAACATATATATGTCTATGGGATGTGATGAGATGCATCCCAGAGTCCTGAGGGAGTTGGCAGATGTGGTTGCCAAGCCACTTTCCATGATATTTGAAAAGTCATGGCAGTCAGGAGAAGTCCCTGGTGATTGGAAGAAGGGTAATGTGCCCATTTTTAAAAAGGGTAGAAAAAATGACCATGAGCACAATGGACCTGTCAGCCTCACCTCTGTGCCTGGGAAGATCATGGAACAGATCGTCCTAGAAGCTATGCTGAAGCACATGGAGGACATGAGGGTGATTAATGGCAGCTAGCATGGCTTCCCCAGGGGCAAATGCTGTACGACCAACTTAGTGGCTTTCTATGATGAGGTAACTGCAGCAGTGGACATGGGTGAACCACCAGATGTGATCTGTCTGGACTTCTGTAAAGCCTTTGACATGGTCCCCCACAACATCCTTCTCTCTAAACGGGATTTCATGGGTGGACAGTATGGTGGAATAGAAACTGGCTGGATGGTCGCATTCAGAGAGTAGTGGTCAATGACTCAAAAGTCCAGATGGAGATCCGTGAAGTGGTGTCCCTTGGGTCCATACTAGTACCGGTGCTGTTCAATATCTTTATCAATTATATTGACAGCGAGATTGAGTGCACCTTCAGCAAGTTTGCAGATGACACCAAGCTGAATGGTGTAGTTGCCACACCGGAAGGATGGGATGTCATCCAGAGGGACCTGGACAGACTGGAGAAGTCTGGCTGTGAGAACCTCATGAGGTTCCACAAGGCGAAGTGTAAGGTCCTACACCTGGGTTGGGGCAATCCTCGTTTTCAGTACACAATGGGAGATGATGTGATTGAGAGCAGCCCTGCAGAGAAGGACGTGGGGGTGCTGGTCATTGAGAAGCTCGGCATGAGCCGGCAATGTGTGCTCGCAGCCCAGAAGGCCAACCATACCCTGGGCTGCATCAAAAGAAGCATGGCCAGCAGGTCGAGGGAAGTGATTCTGCTCCTCTATTCCTCTCTTGTGAGACCTCATCTGGAATACTGTGTCCAGTTCTGGAATCCTCAATGAAAGAAGGAGATGCAGCTGTTGGAACGGGTCCAGAGGAGGCTACGAAGATGATTGGAGGGCTGGAGCACCTTCGCTACGAGGACAGGCTGAGAGAGTTAGGCTTGTTCAGCCTGGAGAAGAGAAGGCTCAGAGGAGATCTTATAGCGACCTTCCAGTACCTGAAAGGGGCCTACGGGAAAGCCGGAGAGGAGCTATTCGTAAAGGCTTGTGGGGATAGGATGAGGGCAGCCTGATTTAGTGGGATGTCCCTGCCTATGGCAGGGGGGTTGGAACTAGATGATCTTTAAGGTTCCTTCCAACCCAAACTATTCTATGATTCTATGCCTGGGGGCAGGAACAGTGGCAGATAGAGAAAAGGTCAAGTGTTTCCTGCAGCTGTAATGGAAATCACAGAATCATTGAGTGGTTTGGGTTGGAAGGAACCTCAAAGACCAGCTAGTTCCAACCCCTACCATGGGCAGGGACACCTCCCACTGGATCAGGGGGCTCCAAGCCCCATCCAGCCTGGCCTTGAACACCTCCAGGGAGGGGGCAGCCATCACTTCTCTGGGCAACCTGGGCCAGGGCCTTCCCACCTTCATCGTGAAGAATTTCTTCCTAAGATCAAGTCTGGATATTCCCCCTCCCAATTTAAAGCCATTCCCCCTCTTCCTGTCCCTGTACTCCCTGATCAAGAGCCCCTCCTCCCCAGCTTTCCTGGAGCCCTTCAGGTACTGGAAGCTGCTCTAAGGTCTCCCTGCAGCCTTCTCTTCTCCAAGATGAACAACCCCAACTCTCCCAGCCTGTCCTTGGACAGGAGGTGCTTCAGCCCTCCCATCATCTCTGTGGCCTCCTCTGTACTCACTCCACCAGCTCCTTGTCCTTCCTGTGCTGAGGACTCCAGAACTGGACACAGGCTCCAGCTGGGGTCTCTGCAGTGCAGAGCAGGAGAGCTGAATCCCCTCCCTGGCCCTGCTGGTCCCACAGCTTTGGATGCAGTCCCAGAGACATTTGGTTTCTGGGCTGGGAGCACACCTCATGTTGGTTGTTTCTTCTAGTGAAGATTTTGTTTCTGTTGCTTTTGGATGGTGCGATCATGGTTTGGATTTTTCTGAACTTGATGATAAGTCTCTTGGTTGGCTATGAGTCCTTCTTGCTGTGGATTAACAGACTGGCTGAGGCTGAAGATGGTCTGTCAGGACCTTTGGAGATCGTTTTAGTGGGATCTCTGGAAATGGGCTGGTGGGACCTCTGGAGATGGTCTAGTGAGACTTAGGAGATTGTCTGATGGTACCTCTGGATATGGAGGTTGGAGGCACTGTCCATAGCAGTAGTCCCTGTCTGATAGTACCAGATACAGGATCTGTGTCTTTCGGTACTGGATATAGAGTTGGAGATAGCGTCCATTGCTGTGGTCCATGTCTCATAGTTTGTGATACAGGATCCGTGTCCAGTGGTACTAGATACAGAGGCTGGAGGCAGCATCCATCACTGTGGTCCGTGTCCGATGGTGCCGAATAGAGGATCCATGTCTGATGGTACCCGATATGGAGGTTGGAAGCAGCACCTTTCTCAACGGTCCATGTCTGATGGATCCAGACACAGGATCCCTGTCTAATGGTTTCAGATACAGAGCTCATGGATCAACACTCAGCTGGGTATACCTCAGTTTTCCAGCTTGAGGCCACGGAGCCAAGCCGAGATGCCCTCACTGCACTGGCATTCTGGCAGGACCCATCCCCTCCGGAGTCCATACGAGGCAGCGTTCGACTGTTTTTGCCCTATTCTTCCTATTTTCCAACAGATTCCAAGGGAAAATCTTCTTCCCAGGTTTCCCAGGGCCGTGATCCGTGCATTCCAGCTCCTCATGCCTCCTCCTCCATGCAGGGCCATCCTTTCCTCACGCTCATTACGGAGCCACCCCGTCCTGAGCGTCCTTGGGGGTGGTTGTGGCGCTCATGTGCTCAAGGAAAGCTGGGAGTAATTGCTTTTCCCATCCGTACTCCTGGAGCGAAAGTTACTGAGCAGCAGCTGATTCTTGCGGAGCCGCGAGGATGTTGCCATGTCCCAGCTCGTTCATGAGTGAGAGAGCCAGGAGGCCGAGGACTTCACCTCTCGCTGCCCAAATTGTCCCGTTTTCTGTGTTTGTCTGTGATATCATGGAACGGTTTGGGTTGGAAGGGACCTTAAAGCCCATCCAATTCCAAACTGCTGTGGGTAGGGAGACCTCCCACTGGATCAGGGTGCTCCAAGATCCATCTGTCCTGGCCTTGGACACCTCCAAGGGCTGGAGAACCTCCCGTCCGTGGACAGGCTGGAAGAGCTGGAGTTGTTCAGCCTGGGGAAGAGAAGGCTGTAGGGAGACCTTAGAGCCGCTTCCAGTACGGAAAGGGGCTCCAGGAAAACTGAGGAAGGGCTCTTGATCAAGGAGTGCAGGATGGGATGAGAGGAGTGGTTTTGAGCTGCAAGAGGGGAAATTGAGATGAGATCTTAGGGAGAAATGTTTTGCCCTGAGGGTGGGGAGGCCCTGGCCCAGTTGCCCAGAGAAGTGGTGGCTTCCCCATCCCTGGAGGCGATGAAGGCCAGGTTGGATGGAGCTTGGAGCAGCCTGATCGAGTGTGAGGTGTTCCTGCTCATGGCAGGGGCTGGAACTGGATGGGCTTTGAGTTCCTTTCCAACCCAAACCATTCCATGATTCCATGATCTCTCTGAAAGCTGAATCAAAGAATAACCCCGCTGTTTATTCTTCTTGTAGTTCTTGAGGGAGGACTTGAATTACCACGACCCAACAGTCAAGCACAGCACCTTCCATGGAGAGGATAAGCTCATTAGTGTGGAGGATCTCTGGAAGGCCTGGAAGACATCTGAAGGTAAAAGCAGCCAAACAAGTGGAATTCAACCTCCTGCTCCACCCCCTTCCCACAGAAACAATAAATACTGGATTTTGTGTGACCTTGGCCATGGTTCCAAGTAAAAACATGCCGCTTCTGCTGTCCCATGTGAGTGCTCTTCCAGCTTCCTTTTCTTTGATCGCCTTTCAGGATTTCATTGGTCTTGATGCCTCCCAACCATTGCTGCTGGCACCTGAGTACAGCCATAAAAGCATAAATTGTAGTTTCATTTCTATGCCTTTATGAATTTTGGGTTTAAATGGAGCAAAATACTGTCCTGTTCCAGGTTGTCCCTCAAATACCCAGTTCCAGATGGTGTTTTGGGAGTAGGAGCTTCCTAACGCTCCACAGAGCTGCCTGGGAGGTTTCCCTAGAGGAAGTTTGCTGGATCTGGAAAGCTCCTTAAACCTTAATTTGGTTGAAAGAAGTCCTAAAACTGGAAATGTAAACGTATTCAGTGGAGAAATAAGCTGCGAGTTGGTGTCTTCATCACAGCACATTGACCGAGGGAAGTGGTGGAACCTCAGTCCCTGGTGGGAAACTTCCTGGAACTTCTGGATCTTGGATGAAACATTCAAGTTCTCCTGTGGCCTGCACCCAGGGCTTGTTCCTGGCAGCAGGAGGGCATCTAGGATGGTCAGAATGAGGCATGACCTCAGTTCTGCTTTTTCCCCAACCAGAATTTTAGGGTTCCTGGTTTTAGGATATCTTAAAATTGGCTTTTCTTTCTTCTTTCTCATCAGGAAACTTTTTGTTCTCAGGTTTTGTTCTTCATTACGGGCAATGCTGGATCTTAAGACCAGTAGAGTCATGGAATCATTGTGGTTGGAAAAGCCCTCCAAGTTCATTCAGTCCAACTGTCAGCCCAACCCCACTGTAACTGAACCCTATCCCCAAGTGCTATGGCCACATGTTGTTTGAAGCCCTCCACCACTGCCCTGGGCAGCTTTTGCCAGGGCTGCATGATCATTTCCATGATGGAATTTGTCCCAATATCCAGTCTCACCCTCTCCTGGTGCAATTTGAGGATGTTCATTCTCATCTTATCCTTTGTTCGTTGGGAGACCAGACCCCACCTGGCTCCAACCTCCTTTCTGGAGCTGGGGAGTGTGATGAGGTCTCCTCTCAGCTTCCTCTTCTCCAGACTAAACAGCCCCACCCATGGTTTGAGGTCCAGTGACCATTCACTATAGGGAGCTTCCATAGAGAAGTGGTGGCTGCCCCATCCCTGGAGGTATTCAAGGGCAGGTTGGGTGGGTCTTGGAGCACCCTCATCCTGTGCAAGGTGTCCCTGGCCATGGTAGGGTTGGAAGTGGATGAGCTTTGAGGTTCCTTCCAACAAAACCATTCTATGATTCATTAAGTGAGGGCGGTTGCCGTCTTTCCCTTGCCACCTAGCGTTTGTGAGTCATCTTGCAAATGTTCCTGGAGATAACACCACCTTTTCAAGTCCTGCTCTCCTTTACACAGTGCTTGGCTCTCGTCCCATCTGCTTTGTCGTTTTTCCACGTGTGTGGTGAGGATGAGTGGACTGGTGAGGATGCCGGGAGTCTGGAGATGGCAACATCACCTGGATGGTAGAACATGTGATTTCACTTCTTATCTTCCAGCACTTTGGGTGTTGCCTCTCCAAGACTTCTTTGGGCAACCTGGGCCTGAGTCTCACCAACCTCACAGTAAAGAATTTCTCCCTGAGATCTTATCTAATTCTCCCCCTTTTCAGCTCAAAACTCGTCCCCCTCATCCTGTCCCTCACTCCCTTCCAGTGATGTTACTGAAGGTTGCTAGCAGACCATCACCTCCACCAGCACTGGTGAGGCTGCTTCTTTATCTGACGGCCTCATTTCATGGTTTCCTTCCATGTGCTGGAAGCACGGTGTAAAACAGACCACCATGAAGCTTTGCAGTCAGTGACCGCTGCTGGAAACCCACCAGTCCTCACGCACACTGCAGTAAAATCTGCTCAGGCTCAAAGTGTCCTTTGACATTTGTGGACAAGGACCATTGTGTCTACACTGAGTCTGAGTTAGAGTCATGGAATTCTTGAAGTTGGAGAAAACCTTTCACACGATTGAGTCCAACCCTTAACCCAACAGTGTCAACTCCACCATTAAACTCTGACCTGAGCACCACATCCATGTGAATTTTAAACCCCTCCAGGACTGAGACTCTACCACTGCCCTCAGCAACCTCTGCCAGGGCTGGACAACCCTTTTCATGAAGGAATTTCTCCTAATATCCAATCTGAACCTGAGTCTGTGTAGAACGGACCAGCAAAAATAATGAGGAGGACCTGCATGTTTGCCCAGAGAATCTCCGAGGGATCATTTCATCGTGGTGGAGTCACCACCATCTCTGGAGGTGTTTAAAAGGCAGGCAGATGAGGTACTTACGGATATGATTTAGTAGTGGATAGGTACGATTGGACTTGATGACCTCAAAGGTCTCTTCCAACCAAGTGATTCTACAATTCTATGAATTCTATGAATTGTAGAATGGTCCGGGTTGGAAGGGACCTCAAAGCCCACCCAGTTCCACTCCCTGCCATGGGCAGGGACACCTCCCACTGGATCAGGGGCTTCAAGCTCCATCCAGCCCGGCCTTGAGCACCTCCAGGGATGAGGCAGCCACTACTTTTCTGGGCAACCTGGGTCAGGGCCTCCCCGGGCCAGGGCCTCCCCACCTTAATCACAAAGAATTTCTTCTTAAAATCTCATCTCAATCTCCCCTCTTGCAGCTCAAAACCATTCCCCTTGTCCTGCCCCTGCACTCCTTGATGAAGAGGACGTCTTTCTTTTCCAACAGTCCATGGGATTCCATGTCCCTGCCCCGGGTCACTCTGTGCTTGCTAGGAATGTTTTTGAACTCCACATACATTCTCTGTTCGCTGAAGATGACACAAGAAGCTGAAGTTGCTTTGATGTTGCTGCCTTTATGATTTTAGCTGCATCATGGGGATGTTGAGTATCTTTCTTCTTCTGGCCTCTCCTCAGTGTACAACTGGACAGTGGATGAGGTGGTCCAGTGGCTCATCACCTACGTGGAGCTGCCGCAGTATGAGGAGACCTTCAGAAAGCTTCAGCTGAGCGGACATGCCATGCCCAGGTCAGTGCTCGTGGTGTTGTCCCGTGTTCCTCTGGGATGGAGGAGGGGAAAACCCGATCTGAGGTGGCTTCTAATGGAGGCTTTGCTGAAGTCCTCTCTGCAGAGCACAATTCAGCCACAAGTGACCCTGTATCTGCTGTGGGTGCAGCCCACATTAGGTGGTTGTGGATGCTGTCCTTGCTGGTCTCATGCCAGGCTTCACCTACCTGATGCTCCATATTTTAGAGCTAACACCCTGACATCAGGGTTTTGATGACTGAGAGAAGCCCTGAAGAGAAGGACTTGGGGGTGATGATAGAGGAGAAGCTCTACATGAGCCAGCAATGTGTGCTCACAGCCCAGATACCAACCGTGTCTTGGGCTGCATCCAAAGAATGGGACCAGCATGGCCAGGGAGGGGATTCTGCCCCTCTGCTCCACTCTGGTGAGACCCCACCTGGACCCTGTGTCCAGTTCTGGAGTCCTCAGCACAGGAGCTGTTGGAGTGCATCCAGAGGAGGCCACAGGGATGATGCGAGTGCTGGAACACCTCCCATCCAAGGACGGGCTGAGAGAATTGAGGTTTGTCATCCTGGAGAAGAGAAAGTTGTAGGGAGATCTCAAAGCCCATCCAGCTCCAATCCCCTGCCATGGGCAGGGACACCCCCCATTGGATCAGGGGGCTCCAGGCCCCATCCAGCCTGGCCTTCAGCACCTCTAGGCATGGGGCAGCTACCACTTCTCTGGGCAACCTCGGCCAGTGTATCACCACCCTCGCAGCAAAACATTTCTTCCTAAGATCTCACCTCAGTCGTCCATCTTTCAGCCCAAAACTGTCCCCGCGCCCCATCCCTGCACTCCCTTATCAAGAGCTCCTCCCTAGCTTTCCTGGAGCCCCTCTCCATATTGGAAGCTGCTCCAAGGTCTCACCATAGCCTTCTCGAGGCTGAACAACCCCAACTCTCCCAGCCTGTCCTCATACCGGAGGTTCTCCAGCCCTCCCATCATCTCCGTGGCTGCCTCTGGACTTGCCCCAACAGCTCCATGGCCTTCCTGTGCTGAAGACTCCCAAGCTGGATGCAAGGCTCCAGGTGGGATCTTACCAGAGTGGAGCAGAGGGGCAGAAACCCCTCCCTGACCCTGCTGGTCCCACGGCCTTGGATGCAGCCCAGGACACGTGTGGTTTCTGGGCTGCGAGCACCTGAGGAGAAGTTTGTGACTGGACTGGGTTAACTCGGAATAACACTAGATTTCCGAGGCAGTACATGGTGTGCCCACAGTTCATTTAAGTAAGAAGGATGGTCCTGTGGTCGTTGAGATATGGTATTGATGGCTCACGCTAGAGGTTTGATTGGAACGAAAATAAATGATTCGTAGGACATAAAAAAATCAGTTTTGGTAGGAAATCAGTAACGAGATTGTTAGGGTGGATCAAACAGGCATCACTCATTTTGTCTTTCCCAGTAAAGTCAAAGCCACCGCTGCTCCACTCTTCCATGGAGCTCTCGGTGATGACAACACGTGAGAGGTTTCTTCCGTCCTGCTGGCCCAACAAGGGAGTGTTCGGGTCCTGCTTGTTGCATTTCTCTGCCTGCTGGCTCCTTGTGACTGATTTTGGGTCCGTAATTAATCCAGAGGGAGGTGACCATGTCTGCTTCTCATTTTAACGCTTGTTTTTTGCAGGCTGGCTGTGAACAACGTCACCTTGATGGGAAGCGTCCTGAAGATGACAGATCGCAGCCACCGGCAGAAGCTGCAGCTGAAAGCGCTGGACACAGTCCTGTTTGGGCCCCCGCTCTGTAAGTACCGGAGCGCCGAGTCCTTTGGAGGCTCCTCAGGAGCAGCTGGGTCTGCCTGGATGGATCCGCGTGAGCCAAATTGTGCCCTGGGTGAATCCTCCCTGGAATCATTCCCTGGGAACCGGAGCGGGCTGCATTTATCCAGGATTTACTTGGGAGGTGTCTTGCCCACTGGGCTTGCAATTCCACCTCAAAGAGCCACCGGCAGGGTTACAGACCTAGTCTTCCTGCTGGGGTCTACCATATCTGTAGGGTAAAACATTCCCGTCCTTCCTGTTGTATTGTGGAGTGCCTGGAGAAATGCCTGGATCTGTCGGAGGGAGGGCCACCTGTGCCATGGGAAGCTGCCATGGGGCTCCGTCAGTGCTGAGGGAAACTGCTGTGGTGCCCACGGCTCTGTCAGTGCCGAGAGAAGCTGCCGCAGTGCCCAGGGCTCTGTCAGTGCCGAGGGAAGCTGCTGTGGGGCCTGGGACTCTGTCAGTGCCAGATCAGGGGCAGAAGGACGAATGCAGATTGGCATCAGGGCGAAAAGAAGGAAACAAGTCAAGATCAGGGGCAGAAAGTTGGACAGAGATCGGGATCAGCGGCAGAAAGATGGACACACATCAGGATTGGGGGCAGAAGGATGGTCACGGATCGGGACCTGGGGCAGAAGGATTGGCACAGATTGGGATCTGGGGCAGAAGGACAGATGAGGTCCTTACTGGACATCACCCACTGAAGAAGAGCACTTGACCGTTGTGATTCTTTGATTTTGTAACAAGTATGAGAATCAATTCAGCTTCAGCTCAAACCAGAACAGTCAGGGGCTCAGCCTGTGGATCATGTGGCTCTGGAAGAGGGGAATGGCAATGCAGGTTGGGTGGGAAGGCGTTCAGGATGGATGTGAATGAGGGACTGGGTTCCTTTGATGCCGATTACAGGCGACTGCTGACGTGGTCTCGAAGCCTTCAGATCTTTATCTCAGGGAGCTCCCTCAGCGTTTGTACTGTCTGGCTCACTCCACCATCTGCTGAAGGCACTCCTGTCTCTCTCCTTCTCACTTTTATCTTCCTCGACATGCTTTTGGGAGATGAACAGAAACTGTTCTCTGACAGGACCTGCTTCTGCCTGGCATCGTGCGGATGAGCTGGAAGTTGAAGGCAGAATCCATCACCCATAGGCAATTTGACCCCCCTTATGCTGTGCTTGTCTTTCGCAGAACCATGGAATGGATTGAGTGGGAAGGGACCTCAAAGCCCATCCAGTTCCACTCCCTGCCATGGTCAGGGACACTTCCCCCTGGATCATGGTGCTCCAAGCCCCATCCAACCTGGCCTTCAACACCTCCAGGGATGGGACAGCCACCATTACTGTGGGCAACCTGGGCCAGGGACTCCCCACCCACACAGTAAAACATTTCTCCCCAAGATCTCATTTCAATCTCTCCTCTTGCAGCTCAAAACCATCCCCCTCATCCTATTCCTGCACTTCCTGATCCAGACCCCTTCCCCAGCTTTCCTGGAGCCCCTTTCCATACTGGAAGCTGCTCCAAGGTTTCCCCACAGCCTTCTTTTCCCCAGGATTAACAACTCCAGCTCTCCCAGCCTGTCCTCGGACAGGAGGTTCTCCAGCCCTGGCATCATGTCCGTGGCCTCCTCTGGACTCGCTCCAACAGCTCCATGTCCTTCCTGTGCTGAGGACTCCAGAACTGGACACAGGGCTCCAAGTGGGGTCTCACCAGAGCAGAGCAGAGGGGCAAAATCCCCTCCTTGACCCTGCTGGTCCCATGGCTTTGGATACAGCCCAGGACACAGGTGGTTTGTGGGCTGAGAGCACACGTTGGTGGCTTACATTGAGCTTTTCCTCCCCAGCACCTGAAGTCCTTCTCCTCAGGGCTGCTCCAATCCATTCTTCTCCTAGCCTGTAATTATTTTTGCCGTTTTACAGGTTTTTTTACCTTGCTTCTTCTAATTCCAACAACCCCATGGCAGGAACTGGATGGGCTTTAAGGTCCCTTCGAACCCAAACCATCCCATGATTCTATGATTCTTTAACTCATAAACCCAAGTCAGGGCTGCAGACCTGGTGGGACGTGAACAGTCTTGCATTCAGCATGTACCAACCGCTCTCTTTGGCGAAATCCTGTCTGTTCTTCCTTCTTTTCCACAAAAAGAAAAGGAAAAAAGGCACAGCGATCGCTTTTCCCTGGTTTTAGTTGCATTTTCCTACAGCTTTTCCAGTGTGAGCATGTCCAGGTGCTGGGAACAAAGGGGTGAAGCGGAAGCACCCAAGTGGAGCAGGGAAAATGTGCTGTGCCAGCCCTGGAGCAGGCGAGGTGATTTAAGCTGCCATAAACTGAATGCAAACAATTGGAGCTTGAGCTGTAAATGCTCTGCCCCGGCGCCGTGCTGTTGCGCTCTCAGAGGGCGTTGGGTACAGAGGGTCCAGAGCTGAAAAACATCAAGTTCTGGTACAACAAGTGAAAAAAACAGTGAGAAAATCAAGGGTAGGAAGATTGTAGTCATAGAATCATGCAATGGTTTGAGTTGGAAAGGACCTTAAAGATCTTCTAATTGCAACCCTGCCAACGTGTTACCTTGAATTATCTTGGTGATTAAACGCCCTGAAGAGCTGCCCCAACTGCTGCTAGAGCAGAAGGCTTGGTGCGCACGTGGAGGGTGAAACCAGTACCGGGCAGGATGGGAGAGACCCATCCTGTCCCTCCTGGCGGAGTCAGCACTGATGGACAGATCCTACAGATGAAAACCACCGTCTGTTCCTGCTTGATGTAGGCATTGGGCAGGGATCACAGCAAAGCTGAACGTGTCCCGGTTCTTCTGGGCTGCACCCAAAGTGCTGGGACCAGCAGAGTGAGGAACGGGATTCTGCCCCTCTGCTCTGCTCTGGTGAGACCCCTCCTAGAGCCCTGCATCCAGTTCTGGAGTCCTCAGCACAGGAAGGACATGGAGCTGTTGGAGCGGGTCCAGAGGTGGCCACAGGTGATAAGAGGGCTGGAGCACTGTTCTGCTCCCCAGGCTGCCACACTTGGTGCTGTGGGCTGAACTTGAAATATCTCAAGAGCTTTCACAGGACAGAAGAGGATGCAAAGAGTTGGTGCAATAGGTTTCAGATTAATTGCATTTTTATTTACCATTTTTGGAATCACTTTGAGGGAGTGACCAAGGGGTAGGGTAGGAATGGGAGCCCTAGTGCTGGTTGCTCTTGTTGAGAAGAGACAGTGTCCTTGCTAAAAGCAGACAAATTTCTCCCTCAGGCTGGAGAGCCCTTTGCTTCCCTTTTGAGACGTGCTGTGGAGAAAAGCCATATATTCATGGCTAGATTCAACCTTGGTTACCCACACATTCCTGCCTGGCAATGAAGAGTTTAATTCTTCAGGTCAACCTCTATCTTAAAATGAACAGTTCTAGAATCATGGAATCATTAACATTGGAAAAGCCCTCTCAGCTCATCCGGTCCAACCGTCAGCCCAGCCCCACTGGGCTCACTGAACCCCATCCCCAAGTGCCACAGCCACAAGGGTTTTGAACCTCTCAAGGGATGGGGACTCTACCACTGCCCTGGGCAGCCTCTGTCAGGGCTTCACCACTCTTTTTGTGAAGGACTTTCTCCCAGTTTCCAGTCTGAACCTTGCCTGGTGCAACTTGAGGCCATTTCCTCTCCTCCTGTTGCTTGTTCCTTATGAGGAGAGACCAGCAACCACCTCACCGCAACCTCCGTTCAGGTGGTTGTAGACAGTGATGAGGTCTCCCCTCAAGCCTCCTCTTCTCCAGACTAAACAAGCCCAGCTCCTTCAGCTGCTCCCACAACCCCTGGGCTCCAGCCCCTTCTGCAGCTCCATTCCCTTCTCTGGTTGTGCTCCAACCCCTCAATGGCCTTCTTGGAGTGAGGGGTCCAGAACTGAACCCAGGATTTGAGGTGCAGCCTCCCCAGCGATGAGTGCAGTGGGGTGATCCCTTGCCTGCTCCTGCTGGCCACTCTGTTTCTGATCCATGCCTGGATGCTGTTGGCCTTCTTGGCCACCTGGGCCACTGCCAGCTCATGTTCAGCCACTATTGACTAACACTGCCAGTTCCTTCTCTGCTGGGCAGCTTTCCAGCCACTCTCCTCCAAACCTGGTACATTGATGGGTTTGTTATGGCCGAAGTGCAGGACCTGTCACTTGGCCTGGTTGAACCTCATACAACTGACCTTGTAGCAAGTGAAAAGGCTGCATTTTCATCCAAGCTGAGTTTTCACAGAATCACTTGGTTGGAGAACTTTGAGATCATCCAAGTCAAACTGTACCAGTCAACAACTGAGCCTCCTCCACCTGGCTTTTGAATACTTCCAGGGATGGTGGCTCAGCCACTTCCCTGAAACCTCCCTATGATTTCCTCATCTGCCAAAGAGACAGGGTGTTTGTCTCATGCTGATGTGGCGCAGCAGAGAGCAGTTAGTGTTGGGATTGGGAGCCCGGTGGGAATCTACTCAAGGTGGGGCTGGCAGGGATTTTGGTGGGCAACTCCTAAAGTGGCCTTGGCTTGGGGCATGATGCTGTGTGCCTGGGGAGGGGGTGGGACTGGCAAGGCAGGCAACAGAGGAACGAAGAATGGAGAGAAAAGCTATAATAGCTGCGGGCAGGAAACGGGCCATCTGGAGATGTTAGCCTTCTGGTCTTCTCACAGCATGAGATTAAAGGGATTCAAACTACCTGTCTGTGGAGACATGCCAGAATCTGCTCCGTAGGAAGAGGATGTTGTGATAATCCATCCGGAACGGGAAGCGAGGCCCCTGTCAGTTGTGTTTATTTCTTTCAATGTGCGAGTGAACGTTCTCCAACAATGATTGCACTCTTCTGCAGTGTCTTAGATCATGGAATCACGGGTTGGGTTGGAAGGAACTTCAAAGCCCATCCAGTTCCACCCCCCTGCCGTGGGGCAGGGACACTTCCCACTGTATCAAGTTGCTCCAAGACACAGTCAACCTGGCCTTCAACACCTCAAATTGAGCAAATATTGTCCAGCTTCTTTTTTCCCTCAAATATCCATGTAGCTCGTCTTTTTTGTGAAACCTGGCTCACAGTTCTAACATAAATTTAAGTTCTCATTGTCCGTCTGCAGTGCGGGTGAGGCATTGAGTTAATGGTCACATTTGTTTGAGTTCAATCGTATTTCTTGTTCTCTTCCAGTAACTCGTCACAACCACCTGAAGGACTTCATGCTGGTGGTGTCCATTGTCATTGGTGTGGGTGGCTGCTGGTTTGCCTACATCCAGAATCGCTATTCGAAGGAGCACATGAAGAAGATGATGAAAGACCTCGAGGGGCTCCACAGGGCTGAACAGTCACTCCACGACCTTCAAGAACGGTAGGTTTTATGTGTCCACCCACTTGGAGCATCCAGCTGTTGGTCTTTCCTGCAAGGTTTATTTCTCATGTAGGTTTCAGGGAAGCTTTTCTTTTTTCGCTGTCGTTCATCTGCGCAGCAGTGACCTGGTGCTGAGTTTCAGAGGCGGCACGTTCTTGAGCAACCATAGCAAACCTGCCAGCCCATCGTAATGGCTCAAACAGGGGACTGGAGCCTTGCCAGGCTACATGCAACACACACGTGTTTGCTTGACATGACACACACGCTCCCTGCTCTTTGGTGGTGATGTGGTCGTTACTTGTACTTAGGATCATGGGATCATTGAAGTTAGAAAAGTCCTCTCAGCTCATCCAGTCCAACCATCAGCCCAACGCCCCCTTCCCATCCTTTGTTACTTGGGAGCACAGCCCAACCCCTACATGACTCCACCCTCCTTTCTGGGAGCTGCACAGAGCAATGAGGTCTCTCCTTAGCCTCCTCTTCTCCAGACTAAACAAACCCAGGGCCCTCAGCCGCTCCCACAATCCCTGCACTCCAGACCCTTCCCCAGTTCCGTTCCCTTCTCCAGGCACGCTCCAGCCCCTCAAGGTCTTTCCTGGAGTGGGGCCCAAAACTGAACCCAGGATTTGAGGTGCGGTCTCCCCTGAGTGCAGGGGGATGATGCCCTCCCTGCTCCTGCTGGCCACCCCACAGCTGATGGTGCTGATCCTTGCAGTGGGCCACATGAAAGCCTGGGTGGTAAAACCCCCTGCGCCTCCTTACAGTCCTGAAATATGGCAGTGAAGCCACTTGAGCACAAGTTATGATTTTCAACACTGATATCTCCTGCTCCTAGTAGGGCTTTATTGCTCACTGATGTGTAGCCTAGTGAAGCCGTCTGTGCTCCGATGTAGTTTGGTTTCCTTTCTGGAATGTTTTGTTTCCTTCACGGGAAGGGTTGTCCAGTGCTGCAGGGACTGCTCAGGGCAGTGGTGGAGTCCCCATCCCTGGAGGGATTAAAAACCTGTGTGGATGTGGTGCTTAGGGAAAAAGGTTTGGTGCTGGAGTTGGTGGTGTGGGTTTATGGTTGGACCTCATGATCTCAAAGGTCTTTTCCAACCTCAATGATTCCATGCTTCTGAAATACAAAGTTCATGTCTTTGCGCATCCTAGTGACAAGTGAAGATCTGTATTGAAGATCTTCCAATTGTTTTGAAGATGTCCTGAACTGTGAAGCCCCTAGATGGATCTCGGTTTCTTGCCCTCGTTCTGAGTGCAGCTCTAAATACTTTGTCACCTCATGGACCTCAGTGCACATGAAACCTGTGGTTTATCCGTAACCAATGTAAGAAAATCGGATCTTTGCTTCAGGGAAAAATGGCAGTAAGGGAAAATACAATGTTGGAGAAGCTTGGGAGATGTCTTAAGGAGTGTCTTAAGGATGAAATTCCTTCCCTCTCTACATCACTAGAGGGGAATTTCTCCTTTAAACAGAGATGTTTTGGAGCTTTGGGACTCTTAGGGCCCTAGTTTGGAAGGGCTGAGGCACAGGTCAGAGAGCATGGGTTTATCAGAGAGCTTGGAATGTCCTGGCAAGAGTCTCTTCAAGTTGGGAAGAAAAACACTTGAGCTTCTCAGCAGAGCTGGAAATTGGAAACGAGCCTTATCCAAGGACAAAGCCAACATCACAGTTGATGGGAGACCAGCCTGTCTAATTGGGTTTCATGGCCATCTGTGTGCAAGCAGGAGCTGAGGAAGAGAAGCCCTTGGCTGAGTAGCGAGTGGCTTCGCTGTTGATGTAATCAGTGGTGATGGGTGCCTGCAGCAAGACTGCACATGGGCTGGGCTCCATCACCCATCACACAGATGATGGACACATCATTGAGATGATGAACATCTCCACAAGTGCTGCAGGGACTGGTGTTTGTAGTGACTGAGGGTCAGCTTTTCCCTTTCTGTTAGTCCCCAGCTTGTCCAGGATAAGTGAGAGCTGCTTGGGGAGACCAGGAGGGATGAGGTCCTGCACTTGGGCCACTACAACCCCGTAAACAATCCAGGTCTGGTGAAGAGCAGCTGGAAAGCTGCCTGGCAGGAGAGGACCTGGGGTTGTTGGTCAACAGCAGCTGAACATGAGCCAGCAGTGGCCCAGGTGGCCAAGAAGACCAACAGCATCCAGGCTTGGATCAGCGATGGGGTGGCCAGCAGGAGCAAGGAAGGGATTGTCCCCCTGCACTTGGCACTGGGGAGGCTTCACCTTGAATCCTGGGTTCAGTTCTGGGCCCTTCACTCCAAGAAAGACCTTGAGGGGCTGGAGCACGTCCGGAGAAGGGAATGGGGAAGAGTCTGGAGTGCAGGGGTTGTGGGAGCAGCTGAGGGAGCTGGAGGTGCTTAGCCTGGAGAAGAGAAGGCTTAAGGTGAGACCTCATTGCTCTGTGCAGCTCCCAGAAAGGAGAGTGGAGCCAGGGGGCTGTCGGGCTGTGCTCCCAAGGAACAAAGGATAGGATGATAGGGTGGGCTGATGGTTGGACTGGATAAGCTGAGAGGACTTTTACAACTTCATCTTTTCTGTCCAACCATCAATCCAGCCCTGCTACATATACCACAAGACCATGTCCCCAAGAACAACATCTACTTGTCTTTTAAACCCCTCCAGGGGTGAGGACTCCACCACATCCCTGGACAGCCTCTGCCAGTGCCTGAAAACCCTTTCAGTAAAGAAATTACTCCCAATATCCAACCTAAATCTCCCCTGGAGCATCTTGAAGCCATTTCCTCTTGTGCTGTCACCAGCTACCAGGGAGAAGACACCAACCCATGCCTCCCACAACCCCCTTTCAGGCAGTTGTAGAGAGTGATGAGGTCTCCCCTCCATCTCCTCCAGACTAAACCACCCCATTCAATTCAGTTTCTTCTTGGGCATGGAGAACTTTCTCCTTGACTTTCCAAATGCAGATCTCTGTTCACATCAACGATGAGTAAATAAGAGCAGGGTTAGTCCAGATCATGGCCAGCCCTTGCCCCGTGGCTTCTTCAGCTGCAAGGCTAGAGAAGAACAGGCTGAGGGGAGACCTTATCACTGTCTACAACTGCCTGAAAGGAGGTTGTGGTGAGGTAGGTGTTAGTCTCTTCTCCCAAGTGATAGGTGATAGGACAAGAGGAAGTGGCCTCAAGTTACACCAGGGGAAATTCAGACTGGACATCAGGAGAAACTTCTTCACTGAAAGGGTTCTCAGGCACTGACAGAGGCTGTCCAGGCAGGTGGTGGAGTCCCCATCCCTGGTGGGTTTTAAAAGATGGGCAGATGTGGTCCTGAGGGATGGTTTAGTGGTGGACAGGTACAGTTGAACTTGATGATCTCCAAGGTCTTTTCCAACCTAGGGATTCTGTGATTCTTGTCTCTGTGTTGCAGACTGCAGAAGGCTCAAGAGGAGCATCGCTCCGTGGAGGTGGAGAAGGTGCACCTGGAGAAGAAGCTGCAGGATGAGATCAGCATTGCCAAGCAGGAGGCGCACCGTCTCCGAGAGCTGCGGGAGGGCACGGAGAATGAGCTGAGCCGGCAGAAATATGCTGAGCAGGAGCTGGAGCAGGTAAGGGTTCAGCAAAGTGGAAGCGCTTTCGTATGGGACGTGCCAGCAAGAGCCGCAGGTGGTTCCTCACTCTGCTTCATCCTCTGAGACATCCAGTGGTATTCGGCTTAGGACGCTCTCTCACCTTTGGTTTTCTGCTCTCCTTTTTCTGGTCCAAGCGCCTCTTCCACTACTCCACGTGTGACTAGGCTGTTGGGTGGCCAGGACTGTCTCAAGGGTGAGGTGATGCCACCATTCATCATCCCAGCTCTTGCTATAGAGGAGAAGTGTTGAACTTCACCTGTAGGTGCCTCTGATGGCTCCTAACTCCCTCTACAAGACATAAGCTCCTTCTTTTTTCCTTTTCATGGTTTTAGGAGGGATCTACAATGAGTTTGGTTGTGCTTCCTTGTTTTCTTGTGGATCAGAGCGGTGTAGGAATGTCCCAGGACATTCAGCACTAGATTCAATCTGTGCAGCAAGGTCTGAGTTCTTCTGCTGTTCCCAAAAGCATGACTTTTGAGTTTAGATTTGCAGGAAAATACACTCCCAAATCACATATAACGTCAGCCGAGACAGACTCTTGTATGTCGTGCTGGTGCTGGCAAAATGAAACGGATCTGATCCTGAAGGATGCACAAAGGGAAGGTCCTACACCTAGGTTGGGGCAATCCATGGTTTCAATGGATGGGGAACATTTGGGAGCAGCCCTGAGGAGGAGGACTTGGAGTTCTGGGGGAGGAGAACCTCAATGTGAGTTACCAATGTACACTCGCCCAGAAACCAACTGTGACCTGGGCTGCATCCAAAGCTGTGGGACCAGCAGGGCAAGGGAGAGGGTTCTGCCCCTCTGCTCTGGTGAGACCCCACTTGGAGCCCTGCGTCCTGGAGTCTTCAGCACAGGAAGGACATGGATCTGTTGGA
Organism: Cuculus canorus; assembly: GCF_017976375.1. Classification (NCBI taxonomy): domain Eukaryota; kingdom Metazoa; phylum Chordata; class Aves; order Cuculiformes; family Cuculidae; genus Cuculus; species Cuculus canorus. Next base: position 204,269 of record NC_071401.1, read on the forward strand.
GCGAGGCCAGAAGAGGTCATGGAGATGATGCAAGGGCTGGAGCACCTCCTGTACGAGCACAGGCAGGGTCTTGTCCTCTCCTATCCTCACCTTCACTTTGCATTTGGTGAGACACCCAGAGGAGACTTAAACACTTGTTCCTCAGAGGACTTCGGGAGGGATACAGTGCCAGGGTGAGTATTGGTTTTACCTCCTGACCCACACGGTGTGGCTGTAACCCCATCACTGTCCTGGAGAGTCAGAGACCACAGATAACATTAACCAGTCACTCCCACTGACCCCAAGATTCATCCCGTTTCAAGATATTCTTAGGTCCCGAGGACTATTAAAACAAGGCCTTCTTCTGACCTTCTTTAAGGTGATACTGGAGAGTTGGGAGCTCCTGCTGGAGTCAGGCAATCAAGATGGGGCAGCAGCGTGTTTCTGGGATGGTTCTCTCTTACTGGGATGTCCACACCAACCCTCTCTCCTTGGCAGGTTGTTCTCCTCTGGCCTGAGAGACATTCCTCGCTTTACAAATTGTTCCTCATTGTGGGCGAAATGGGATGTCAGAAACCTTCATGAAGGCTGTAGACACACAGTGACCCCTATTTGTGTTGGTCACCCGGGAGAACCAAGAGGGTCTGTGTGTTGGACAGTGCCGTGTGACACCTCATCTCAAGCACTTGTCCTTGGCTGTTGTCCTGCTCCACTTCCCTTTTCCACTTTTCCCTAAAAACCTTGTTCCCGTAGATGTTCTGAGCACTCCTCCACCCCAAGCACCTAGTGATAGGTCTCCTGCTTGTTCTCCCTATTCCTAAATCCCAGACGTGTATGGACAGTGGTTGGAGTTCTGTTTTGGGTGGGAGGTGCGCCTGGTGCTTCTGGGGTATAAGAGGGAAATCCAATCCTTCTGGGGCTGCAGGTTTAGATTGGTGACTTTTGGGGGTGATTTATGCTCAACGAGGAGAGCATGAAGGCTCTGCAGAGGGACCTGACCATGGGCTGGAGGGCAGGAAGGCTCTGTAATGGGACCTGGCCAGGCTGGATCCAAGGTATGAGGTTCAGCTATGCCAAGTGCTGTGTCCTGCACTTGGGCCAGTACAACCCCATCAACACTCCAGGTCTGGTGAAGAGCAGCTGGAAAGCTGCCTGGCAGAGAAAGACCTGGGAGTCTTGGTCAACAGAAGCTGAACGTGAGCCAGCAGTGGCCCAGGTGGCCAAGAAGGCCAACAGCATGCAGGCTTGGATCAGCCATGGGGTGGCCTTCAGGAGCAGGCAAGGGATCATCACCCTGCACTCAGTGCTGGTGAGATCACACCTTGAATCCTGGGTTCAGTTCTGGGCCCCTCACTCCAAGAAAGACCTGGAGGGGCTGGAGTGTGTCTGGAGAAGGGAACGAAGATGGGGGACTGGAGAGAGACTGAATGGAGACCTCATCGCTCTGCGCAGCTCCCGGCATGGAGGTTGTGGTGAGGTGGGTGTTGGTCTCTTCTTCAAAGGAACGAGGGATGGAATGAGAAGAAATAGCCTCAAGTTGCACCAGGGGTGATTTAGTCTGGTCATGAGGAAAAATTCCTTCCTGGAAAGAGTGGTGGAGCCCTCACAGAGGCTTCCCAGGGTAATGGTGAAGTCCCCATCCCTGGAGGGGTTCAAAAGATGGGTGAACAGGGAGGTCAGGGATTGGTTCAGTGGTGTTCAGATACGATGTGGCTGGATGATCTCAAAGATCTTTTCCAACCAAGCGATTCAATGATCCTAACCAGTTGGTTTTGCCTCGCAAGGAGTTTACGCCTGCACCAGACTCGGTGAAACGTGACCGCGTTAAATAACCCATTGAGGGCAACAATCCAAGGTTGAGCAACCTTTTCAAACAATGTTATCTTCAGTCCCCTGGCGGCTCTGTGGGAAACAAGGAGGCACCAGGGAGGGTGGGGATGAGGGTGGCTGTGAGGAGCACACGTCGGGCATTGGGAAGGGCCTGGGGCAGTGCCCAAGTGGATTGCTGGGAGCTCCCCCGGCCTCCGTGCTGGGTCCTGAGGAACAGGGTGAGGCAATGGGACAGAATCACGGAATTGCTTAGGTGGGAAAAGACTTTTGGGATAATTGAGAAGACCTTTACGACATTTCTGCACTTGCAGCCCAGAAACGAACTGTGTCCTGGGCTGCATTCAAAGCTGTGGGACCAACAGGGAAGGGAGGGGATTCTGGCCCTCTGCTCTGCTTTAGTGAGACCCCACCTGGAGCCCTGTGTCCAGCTCTGGAGTCCTTAGCACAGGAAGGACATGGAGCTGTCAGTTCAGGTCCGAAGGAGGCCACGATGATGACAGAGCCGGAGCACCTCCCATCCGAGGACAGGCTGGGAGAGTTGGGGTTGTTTAGCCTGGAGAAGAGAAGGTTGTGGGGAGACCTTAGAGCAGCTTCAGTATGGAAAGGGGCTCCAGGAAAGCTGAGGAGGTGCTCTTGATCAGGGGGTGCAGGGATGGGATGAGAGGAACAGTTTTGGTCTGCAAGAGGGGAGATTGAGATGAGATCTTAGGGAGAAATATTTTGTCATGAGAGTGGGGAGGCTCTGGCCCAGGTTGCCCAGAGAAGTGGTGGCTGCCCCATGCCTGGAGGTGTTGAAGGCCAGGTTGGATGTGGCTTGGAGCCTCCTGATGCAGTGGGAGGTGTTCCTACCCGGGGCAGGGGAGTGGAAGTGGGTGGGCTTTGAGGTCCCTTTCCACCCATCCATTCCCCGATTCTGTGATTATCACCCACTTTGTTCTAACATTGTCACCACTTCCATCTCTCATGCATTTTCATATAAAGGAGAGTGGAGCTGGCAGGGAAGCTGAGCCTGCAGAAGTTGCTGGCTCCAGACGTGTTCTTTCTCCTCATGACCGAGCAGCACATGTTTTCTGTCTAAATATTTTCTTCACCTGATCCAGCGCCAACGACACCTAACTAGCTTCTCCTGATGAGCTGCCTTTGGCAAGCTTCTCCTAATGAGTTCCACCTGACAAGCTCTGAGCTCCTCCTGATGAGCTGCCCTTGCTTGGCTCTGCAGTTGCAGAGGAGACCAGCACCTCCTCCACCTTGGTAGGAGGAGCCGTGGGGTCTGCAGGGTGGGCAGTGAACGCTGCAGAGTTTTCTCTGTACCTTGAACATCCTCGCCTAACGTTGAATAATGCTTGAACTGACTTGTGTGTCGTGATTCAGCTCTGGAGGGGTCAGGGCTGTTTGAGCCGATGGGAAGAGATGAACCAGGGCAGCTCTGAAGGGTTCAGACCTGTTTGAGGTAGAGGAACTGACGGGAAGAGGTGAGCCAGGGCAGAGAGGGGGGATTTAGATAGCATATCAGGAAGGAATTCTTCCCTGTGAGGATGGTGAGGCCTTGGCCCAGGTTGTCCAGGCAAGTTGTGGATGCCTTATCCCTGGAGGTGTTGAAGGCCGGGTTAGATGGGGCTTGGGGCAACTTGATGCAGCGAGAGGTCTTCCTGCCCATGGCTGGGGGTGGAACTGGATGAGCTTTGAGCTCCCTTCCAACCCAAACCATTCCATGATTCCATTATTCTATGGGGTCACCACCCAAACCATTCTGTGATTCTGTGATGCCACCACACCTTCTATGACCTTAGTTTCTGCTAGAAGTAGGATTAAGCTCTGAGGAGTCTTTTTCTTTCCTATGTTCTGATGCCTTAAGCAGTCTGTGTTGGCAATTAGCAGTTGTGATGCCCTAACAGGAGTGCAGGCTGTCCCGGCTGTCCCCACTGCTGCTGAAATGCTCTCTGTTCTCTCCCAGGTGCGGATGGCGCTGAAGAATGCCGAGAAGGAGCTGGAGTCCCACTGCAGCTGGGCTGCGCCCGAAGCCCTGCAGAAGTGGCTCCAGCTGACCCATGAGGTGGAGGTCCAGTACTACAATATCAAGAAGCACAATGCGGAGAAGCAGCTGCTGGTGGCCAAGGAAGGGGTGAGATTTTCAACATTTTGTGCTGGATTTTCTCCTCACAGCCATGGGGAAAGGTTTGGGGAAGGAGACATGCAGTGCTACAGACTAGGGGAAGAGTGGCTAGGAAGCTGCTTGGAGGAGAAGGACCTGAGGGTGTTGATTGACAATTGACTGAACATGAGCCAGCAGTGTGCCCAGGTGGCCAAGAAGGCCAGTGGCATCTTTGCCTGTATCAGAAACAGCGTGGCCAGCAGGTCCGGAGAGGTTATTCTGCCGCTGTACTCAGCACTGGTGAGGCCACACCTTGAATACTGTGTTCAGTTCTGGGCCCCTCACTACAAGAAGGATGTTGAGGCTCTGGAGCATGTCCAGAGAAGAGCAATGAAGCTGGTGAAGGGGCTGGAGGACAGGTCTTATGAGGAGTGGCTGAGGGAACTGGGGTTGTTTAGCCTGGAGAAGAAGAGGCTGAGGGGAGACATTACTGCTCTCTACAATTACCTGAAAGGAGGTTGTAGAGAGGAGGGTTTTGAGGTCGCTTCCAACCCAACGCATTTCATGATTCTATAATTAGTGCTTAGTGATAAGGAATAGCTGCTTGTGGCACGGCAAGAAAAAATCCTCTGCTCAAACCTGGTTTTATTATGGACATTTGAACATTGTCATGGTTTTCTTTTTGCCTTCCGAGCCCCTGGTTTGCCTTTTGCAAGTCTCTAGTGAATGCTACTGAATCCGTGAACCAGAGCTTCATGTGGAGACTTTAATTCTTGTACATTTGCTGTGACACAAAGGGGAGGCCAAAAAACTCAGCCCCAAGCCAAGGAGCCTCCTCAGACCAAGAAACCTCCCCAAACCCACTGCCCTAGGGCATGAACAGCATTTCTGGGGTGGTGTCCTCATGGAAAGACAAAGCCAAGCTCTATGGAAAAGCGATTCCCTATGTGAAGTTGCTGGTGTTGTTCCTTCCAGCTGTTGGGAAACCAGGAAAAGGAATCGGAGAATGAATCATAGAATGGTTTGAGAGTGAAGGGACCTTAAAGATCATCTTTAAGGCTATAAGGCTCACAGGAGATCTTATAGTGACTTTCCAGTACCTGAAGGGGGCCTACAGGAAAGCTGGAGAGGTGCTAATCACAAAGGCTTGTGGTGATAGGATGAGGAGGAATGGGTACAAACTGGAGAGAGGCAGATTTAGGCTAGACATTAGGAAGAATTTCTTCACCACGAGAGTGTTGAGGCACTGGAACAGGTTGCCAAGAGAAGTTGTGGATGCCCCATCCCTGGAGATGTTCAAGGCCAGGTTGGATGGGGCCTTGGGCAGCCTGATTTAGTGGGATGTCCCTGCCCATGGTAGAGGGGTTGGAACCAGATGATCTTTAAGGTCCCTTCCAACTCTTAACTATTCTATGATTCTAATTCCAAGCCCCCTGTCTGTGACACGTCCTGCTGGATCAGGCTCCTTAAGGGCCCATCCAACCTGGCCTAAGGAGCCAGGGCAGAGCACGGACTCCACAGCTGCTGGAGAATTCCTCACCTGCCCTGTGAGGAAGGAGAACATCCCTCCCTAAAACCCGATTCCCGCAGTTTACACGGGTGCCAACAGCTGCGGGAACTATTTCTGTCTCAGCCCAGCAAGGACGTTCCTGTCCTGGTCATCATCTTCTTCCCATAACCTTTTCTCTGTTGATGTTCCAGGCTGAGAAAATCAAGAAGAAGCGGAACACCTTGTTTGGGACATTTCATGTCGCTCACAGCTCGTCTCTAGATGATGTTGACCACAAAATCTTAACTGCAAAGTGAGTGTCGCTCAATTTGTTGTCTCTGCCTGCCCTTCCAGTACCATGGACACACGGGACCACAGCACCTGCCAGGGCTTTTGGACTCAGTTTGCTGAAATTCCATTGGTTGCAGTTTGCTAGGGTTGGCCTTGCTCCTTCTTATCCATAAGGTTTGGTTTTATTGGTGGGAATCAAACTGTGGCAGCTATGGAGAGCAATTAAATGTCCTGTGCAAACGAGGATGCAGCGATTAATGCTGATATTTCAGTCCTTGCTGTTTTGTTTAAGGTCTTTTTTAAGGCCAAGGTCCTACACCAGGGTTGAGACAACCCTCAGCACAAATCCAGCCACGGTGGAGAATTGGGAGCAGCCCTGAGGAGAGGGACTTGAGGTGCTGGGGGAGGAGAAGCTCAACATGAGTCAGCAATGTGAGCTCACAGCCCAGAAACCACCTGTGACATGGGCTGCATCCAAAGCTGTGGGACCAACAGGGAGGGAATGAATTCTGCCCTTCTGCTTCGCTCTGGTGAGACCCCACCTGGAGCCCTGCGTCCATTTCTGGAGTCCTCAGCACAGGAAGGACATGGAGTTGTTAGATCAGATCTGGAGGAGGCTATGGAGATGATGCAAGGGCTGGTGCACCTCCTGTCTTAGGACACGCTGGGAGAGTTGGGGTTGTTCAGCCTGGAGAAGAGAAGGCTGTGGGGAGAACTTAGAGCAGTTTCCAGTATGGAAAGGGGCTCCAGAAAAGCTGGGGAGGTGCTCTTGATCAGAGACTGCAGAGATGGGATGAGGGGAATGTTTTTGAGCTGCAAGAGGGGAGATTGAGATGAGATCTTAGGGAAAGATATTTTGCTGTGAGGCTGGGGAGGCTCTGGCCCAGGTTGCCCAGAGAAGTGGTGGCTGCCTCATGCCTGGAGGTGTTGAAGGCCAGATTGGACGTGGCTTGGAGCCCCCTGATCCAGTGGGAGGTACTCCTGCTCATGATCTTCCCCTTTGAGTCCCTTCCAACCCAAACCATCCCATGATTTTCTCTTCATTCCATCCCTTTTTCCCTGTCTGATCCCTGCAGGCAAGCACTGAGCGAGGTGACAGCGGCACTGCGGGAGCGCCTACACCGCTGGCAGCAGATCGAGCTGCTCTGCGGCTTCCAGATTGTCAACAACCCAGGCATTCACAGCTTGGCGTCTGCCCTCAACATTGACCCCAGCTGGATGGGCACGCCGCGGCCAAACCCCTCCCACTTCATCATGACTGATGATGTGGACGATCTGGATGAAGAGATTGTGTCTCCCATGTCCATCCAATGTACGTAGTCCACATTGGCCAGGCACGGGGAGGCCACGGTTGCCATGGCGCCAGGCAATGTGCTGGGAGGGATGAATGCATCTCAGCTCAACCTGATCTCCTCTGGAGCCAAGGGAGTAGTGGGAAGATGGGCTAGGGGAGGGTTAGGTTGGGCATAAGGAGAAGGTTATTCCCCAAAAGGGTGGTGGAGCATTGGAACATCTCCCCAGGGAAGCAATCGCTGTGCTGAGCCTGATAATATTCCAGCAGCGTTTGGCCAATGCCCTTGGCCACATAGTGTGAACATTGGGGTTGTCCTGTGCAGGGACAGGAGCTGGACTCAATGGTCCTTGTGGGTCCCTTCCAACTCAGTTTGTTCATTGATTCTATGCTAAGGTGGTTTTAAGTGATCAAAGGCAAATTGTCAGGGTCAGGAATGTCCGTAAGTGCCAGACCACCACTTCTGGCATTGCCTGGAACCTGGTACTTCCAGCAGAACCAATGTTTTGTGAGTGTTACTGGTCACCAGTCAATCCTACACGCGCTGCTCTTTCCAACTCACTGAACTGAAGCAAACTATAAACAAAGAAAACATTGGCTAAGGACCTTGTTTGGGGTAGAAAGGGACCTGAAGATGCCCCCTCCTCGTGCGCAGCTTTGGAACTCCACCCCTTTCCATACGGTATGGGTCTGGGGTGATGGTGCCCACCTGTAGCGACCCATGAAGCACCTCTGGAGCCCCAGGCCCCCTTCTTGCATGTGTGTTCTCTCTGGTGACCAGTGATAGGACTTGAGGGAATGGCAGGAAGATACACCAGGGGAGGGTTAGGTTGGACATTAGGAAAAGGCTCTTCACACAGAAGATGGTGGAGCTCTGAAAGAGCTCGCAGGGAAGCTGTTACGGTGCCCAGCCTGACAATGTTCCAGCAGGGTTTGGCCAACACGCTCAGCCACACTGTGTGAAGGCCGGGGTTGTCCTGTGCAGGTACAGGAGTTGGACTCAATAGTCCTTGTTGGGTTCCTTACAGCTCAGGACATTTGATGATTCCTTGTGTCTGTAGTCACCAAGGGGAGCGTTCTCTCCAGCTTTATTGCTGGCTGTTCCTACACCAAGTGCATCAGCTTGAGGAGGGAAGAATGGGGCTGCTGGAGAGGGAGGGTGGATGCCAATAGCATCTGGGATTGGATCAGCCATGGGGTGGCCAGCAGGAGCAGGGCAGGGATTGTCCCCCTGTGCTGGGGAGGCTGCACCTTGAATCCTGGGTTCAGTTCTGTGCACCTCATTCCAAGAAAGACCTTGAGGGGCTGGAGTGTTTCTGGAGAACAGAGCTGGGGAAGGGTCTGGAGTGAGTGGTTATGGGAGCAGCTGAGGGCCCAGAGGGTGTTTAATGTGGAGGAGGCTGACGGGAGACCTCATTCACTCTGTGCGTCTCCTGCAAAGGAGGTTGGAGCCAGGTGGTTGCTGGTCACTTGTCCTAAGGAACAAGGGATAGGACAAGAGGAAATGGCCTCAAGTTGTGCCAAGGGAGGTTTAGATTGGATATTGGGAACAATTCCCTCATGGAAAGAGTGGTGAAGCCCTGGCAGAGGCTGCCCAGAGCAGTGGTGGTCTCCCCATCCCTCAAGGGGTTCAGAAACCATGTGGTCATCACGCTTGGGGACAGCGTTCAGTCGGCACGGGGAGGCTGGGCTGACGGTTGGACTGGGTGAGCTGAGAGGGATTTTCCAACCTTAATGTACCTTCCATATGAGGACAGGCTGTGAGAGTTGGGATTCTTCAGCCTGGAGGAGAAAAGAAGGTTGTGGGGAGACCTTTGAGCAGCTTCCAGCGTGGAAAGGGGCTCCAGGGAAGGGGCTCTTGATCAGGGAGTGCAGGGATAGGATGAGTGGAGTGGTTTTCAGCTGAAAGAAGGGAGATTGAGATGAGATCTTAGGGAGACATATTTTGCTGTGAGAGTGGAGAGGCCCTTGACCCAGGTAGCCCCAAGAAGTGGTGGCTGCCCCATGCCTGGAGGTGTTGAAGGCCATGTTGGATGGGGCTTTGAGCCTCCAATCCAGTGGGAGGTGTCCTTGCCAATGGCAGGGAGGGTGGAACTGGATGGGCTTTGAGATCTTTCCAAGTCAAACCTTTCCTTGATTCTATGAAAACCAAGTCTGTTTAACGAAGCAGGAGGGGGAACAGAAGAGCCTTGGGGCTGCGGGAGATGCCTGTAGGTGCTATCACCATCCCTCCCTCACAGTTCAGGGCTCCCGTGTAGGTGCTGTGAAGGTCTGCAAGCGAGTGCTGAGGTTATGGAGGGGATAAAGACCAAGGATCTGGGCAGCCTGCAGGATATTAAGGCAGGAGGAACAAGGTGTTTGCTTATTTCCTGGGCCCAGCAGGCACGGAAGGTGGACCTGACGGTTTGTGGTGCGCAGGGAAAGTTCTAAGCCTCCAACAGGTCACATTGTCCTCTGTGATTATCGGATTAGAACCAAAGCTGGGCAGCTCTAATAAAACACTTGCAAAGCTGTGAGCTGTCCTGCAGAGAGGGACAGGTGAAGAAATGCCTTGTTTGACACCTCAAGGTCTCAGAGCTGCAGCGGATGGGAGCTCTGAGACTTTAAACCTCAGTTTCTTTGTGCCTTGCTTTTAACCCTTAAACCAGGTTTGTGCCATGGGCCCTTGCAGGTCCCGTCACCCCAGCTCCGTGCTGCGGCGCAGATCCACCTCCCTGTGGGAGAGAACCTCACATAGCAAAACCCGAGGTCTCAAAGCAAGGGAATATTTGCCTTTCCCTCAAGGATTTTTCTTTCTTTGTGCCCAGAGCAGCTTCAGGAGGGATGCATGGAGCTTTTCCTCCCCAGTGGCTGCCAACTGCCCTGATGGTTCTCTCTGGAGGTGGTCAAGGCCAGGTTGGATGGGGTTTGGAGTAACCTGATCAAGTGGGAGGTATCCCTGCCCGTGGCAGGGGGTGGAACTGTATGGGCTTTGCGGTCCCTTCCACCCCAAACCATTCCATGATTCTACAATTCTCCCAGTAAATCACATTTCTCTTTCCTGCTCCGCCCATCCCAGACGCAGCCTGGCTTTTTGGGCGCAGGTTCAGTGACCGCTCGTCCCTGTCCTTGGAGGATCAGTCCCTCTGGAAATACCCTGGTTTGGTTCTTTTCCATTATTTTTGTTCCTCCCTCTGCCCTTTTTCTGGACTAAAAACACATACCCACCTTTTCCAACTTTATGGCACAGAAAACTAATGAATGTTCCTCTCCTCGCTGAGCCATAGGCGTCACTTCTAACCCTAGGAAGAGCCTGGTGGGATGAAGAAGAATCAGAGGTTACTGTAGATCTCATGTGCTGCTGGGTTTTGCTTTGTCAAACAATACAGTTAGGAAACTGGAAGGGTTGTTTGGACTTTTTTCTACCCCTGCAGTGGAGATGGGATTCAACCAGGCTAAATGCCAGGTCCTGCACTTGGGCCACAACACCACCATCAACGCTCTAGGTGTGGGGAGGAGCAGCTGGAAAGGTGCCTGGCAGAGAAGGACTTGGGAGTGTTAGTCAGCAGTGGCTGAACATGAGCCAGCAGTGGCCTAGGTGGCCAAGAAGACCAACAGCATCCATGCTTGGATCAGCAATGGGGTGACCAGCAGGAGCAGGGTAGGAATTGTCCCCCTGCACTTGGTGGTGAGGAGGCCACACCTCGAATGCTAGGTTCAGTTCTGGGCTCCTCGCTCCAAGAAAGACATCGAGGGGCTGCAGCATGTCTGGAGAAGGAAACGGAGCTGGGGAAGGGTCTGGAGTGCAGGGGTTGTGAGAGCGGCTGAGGACCCTGGGCGTGTTTAGTCTGGAGAAGAGGAGGCTGAGGGGAGACCTCATTGCTCTCTGCAGCTCCTGGAAAGGAGATTGGAGCCAGGCTGGGATCGGGCCCTGCTCCCAAGGGATGGGATGAGAGGAAGTGGCCTCAAGTTGCACGAGGGGAGGTTGAACTTGGATCTTGGGAGAAATTCCTTCATCAAAAGCTTGTCCAGCACTGGCAGAGGCTGTCCAGGGCATTGGTGGAGTCCCCATCCCTGGAGGGGTTTAGAAGACGAGATGCTAAGGTTTCACAGTGGACAGGTACAGTTAAACTCCATGATCTCAAAGATCTTTTCCAACCCAATGATTCCATGATGCTATACTTCTGTGATGGATTCAGACTGGACCAGGAGGTGGTAATAACATCCCCTGTCCCATCCCACCTCTCTGTCCACACTAGCTTTGCTCGCAGCCCCCTTTATTCTTCTCCATCCCGTTCCACCTTGGAGACGCTGACTTTCCTGGGTTTGAGTGGAAGCTTTTCCTTGTCAGAATGCTGTGGGATACCTGCCTTTGTGGGATGGAGGAAGATGAGGCTGCAGACCAGGCTTGTGTGGTAGTGGTCTTGCTCAGGATGATGGGCAGGTTGATTAAACCCACAGCAGAAACCCATCACCCCAGTGAGTTGCTCTGCAGAGCCTAGATCCCGTTTGCTCCTCAAACCAAGCTTCCAAAGCTGCATACTTGGCAGCAGCAGCAGGGATGTCGGGATTAGCTGCCATTCTGCCGTGGGGGGCGGTGTCGCTGCAGGAGAGCAGGAACGGTCCCACTTCTGTCTGGTCACGCGCTCCCCTTGCCTCCTCTCAGAATCCCCACTGAAGCAAGGGATTGTTTCCCACCTTGGCTCCATAGGACTGGATTTCACTTCATTCAGCGCTGGAGCTCAAAGAGAAAATCAAAGCCTTGAGCTGGAAAGTGGGTGGTGTGAAGAGCAAGGAGTTTGCAGGTGGAGCAAGAAGGAGCAAACCTGAGTGGTGGGAGGTGTTCAAGGCCAGGTTGGATGAGGCTTTGGAGCCCCCTGATCCAGTGGGAGGTGTCTGTGCTCATGGCAGTGGGTGGAACTGGATGGGCTTTGAGGTCCCTTCCAACCCAAGCTGTTCCAGGACTTTGTGACCTGTGAGAGAAACTATGCTGAACCTTGGCGTAATGAGGCAGCAAAGGTGCCGGAGTTCTTCTCACTTGTCCCTTTTTTCCACTTGAAATATGTCCTTATGGTGATGACTCAGCACCGGAGCTGTGCTGGCAGAGGAGCAGGAGACTTGTGTCTTCTGGCTATGTGGTTTGATAGCAGTGAGCTGCTGGTTCTTCAATTCCCGAAGGAGCTCTCCTTCTATTCCATCTCTTCGCTTACCTCTCTCTTCACTCTTTTAACCCGTTTTTTTTAACCTTCATTTCTTACACGCACAAGACATCTTGTAGAGGAGTCGCACCTGGTGGGTTAAACACGACCTGTCTGGTTGCCTGCAGGGTGGCGATGCAGCCTGGTGCATCCTTAGTTTTCCATGCTCTGCCCGATGGAAACGAGAGTGCAGAATACCCCACGTCGGTGCAGGGACCTCCCAGGCTCTGGCTCTTTGGGAAGGTGTGAAGCAGAGGGAGCATAGGCTGGGTGCAGCGGGACTGGGCAGCTTCTACCCTCTGCCAAGCATGTAGCTTCAGAGATCACTGTGATCATTAAAGGCTCTCATTGGACGGTGAAGGACACAGCCTCCTTCATTTCTCCAAACCAAGATGGGTTTGCAATTAGAGAAACACATTTTTCCAATCGAGTGCCTCCGATCAGTGAGTTAATGGTCACCAACTGGGAACAAACGGCAGCACTTCTGGACCAGAGCTGGAATTCCAGTGTGGAGTGATGCTGAAGCCTGTGCCCACACAGTCCATGTCCCAGTTATGTCTGCCTTGCAGCGGGGGACGAGGCTGGGAGCTTTTTTTCCCTGCTCCTGAGCAGAAAGCTGTGCCTCACAGCTCCATTTTCAGTCCAGCATTCCTGCCCTTCGCTCTGACTGTGCCAGCAGCAGGGGCAGATGGGATAGTGCTCCCCTCACCAGCATTAGCTGCCTCCATCTGAGCTCCTTTTTGAGGCTTTGTAGGGGAACCAGAGCTGCCAAGGCTTAGAGCATCTGTGGGATGTGGGTGTCTACGTTTGGATAAAATGAATCCTGGCCTGAAAGTGCTGCCTTCTTCCTGTTTCCATGGGTGGTGGTGCTGATGTGAAGCCAGGTGGGATGAACCATGCAGCCAGGTTCTGCTTCACCAAGATGATCTGATAAGGCGTTCAGAAAGCACCGACAGCAGGGTTGCCAGGAGTCATTTTCCATGGGCTGGGCATTAATCCAGCATGTCAAGCAGTCGCGCCAGCTTCACATTGCTTCTGCATTAAAACCAACCCAACCACAGCACAAGGTGGGGCAGCTGCTGTGGCCTGAGCCAGTGTCCCCGTGACTGAGGGCACAGCGCTGGTCCTGGCCACCAGTGGCAGCTTCATCGCGGTGCTGATTTGACATGCGGTCTCTCCAGCTGCATTCACCGTTCTCTCCTTTCTCTCCCCACAGCTCCTGCCTTGCCTGGCACAGTTCGGCAGCGCCTGGTGGACCCCCAGCACGCCCACGGATCTCAGAGGTTGGTAGAGAGTTACGTGCAAGGCCAGAATGAGTCGGGCCAACCTGCCCACTACCGGGCAGGCAGAGTCTCTCTTCGTCGAATGCACAGCCTCTCCTCTGGACAGTCTTTCAGTTCTGACCTTCCTGGCACCAACCCATCATCTGCTGCCACCACCACCACCTCTTGCTCTTCATCTGCCTCCACTGCATCTGCTCCTGCTTGCCATGTCCACCCTACCTATTACCACCACACCACCTCCTCTTATTTCCTTCAGATGGACTCCATCCCTGATCTGCCCCCTCCTGATGTCACTTCTGGAGTTCGCTGTCATACTGAGAGCTTTGGGTACATCGCAGTTTCTTTCCTAGCTCCCTGTTTCCTGCTGTGCCTCAGAGCCAATGCTTGCTCAGGTGCTTTTCCTCCTGCATCCCCTGCACCCTTTTCCTTTGGGTCTTTTTGTTTTATTATCTATCCATGCCTTTTGTTTCTTCGCCTGCTTTCTGGTAACTGGTGGAGGATGCTCCTCGGTGCATCTCCATATCTGTAAACCTCGCTGGGGCACAAACCAAAGCAGTGCTGTTGTTTAACTGCAATCAAGAGCTCCCACGCATGCATTTATCGCTAAATGAGTCCATGTTTTGCTGATGAGAGGGAAGGCAACGCCACCGATCTGACAAACGCTGATCTTGTTTGAAGCTGTGACCTTTTTGGGATCCTCTCAAGTGAGCTGCAAAGGGAATGTGATAGCTTGGTGCGATGGGATGGGTGTTGGTGCTGCTGGAGGATTTGAGGTCTGGGCTCATTTTAAGACTTGGCAGAAAGCAGGATTTAGGAATTCCGTGTTTCAGAGCAGGTTCCACCTCTGTTTGGGTTGAGGATGAGGAACAGGTTCCACCTCTGTTTGGGTCGAGGATGAGGAACATGTTTGTTTTGGCTGAGGAGTAAGGAGGAGAGCAGGGTGTTGCTGCATCCCTGGCTTTAACTTGGTCCCTTTTCAGTGAGCGATGGCTCCTTGGAGACCCATGGACAACAGGATCCAAGGGACTGGTTTTCATCGTGTCCCTAAATCTGCGACCTCTCCTGAGTCGCCGCACAGGCCTTAGAGCCATGAAAGGCTGGGTGGGCCACGGAGATAGGGATCCATCTGGTGGAACTGGGGTGCTGTGTGGTGTTCTCTGGCAGTGATCCCAGCTCAGAAACATTGTGTGGCCTAAAGCAGAGGATTGGGTGGTCCTGTGTGGCTTTCTGCCGCACAAGGTCCACGGGCAGCAGCTGTTAGAGGTCCTCGCCCCATGTGTGACATGGATGGAGCAGCCTCAGAGCACTTCTGGGTGGTCTACTGTTCAGGGGTGTTTGCAGGTGCTGGGTGTGAGGATGTTGGCATTGGAAGGTGGAAGGGCTGTGATGTACCCTCAGGGAGCCCCATCCTCCTGCGCAGCCTGTGCCTACAGCCATGCTGTTTCATTGTACCGTTCCATACTTTCTCCTTGGTGAAACTGTCTCCTGTTTGAAGACTATTTTGGAGATCTGAGTTGGAATTGGATGATCTTTAACGGCCCTTGATGTCCTTTGATGTCTCTTTATCCAGGCAGGACAGTATTCCAGGTCACCACAGCTCCATTTCTCTCAGCATGATGTACCATGACTCCTATATCTATAGGACCTGGCAGCCTAAGAGACCAAGAAGGCCAGTGGCATCTTGGCCTGAATCAGAAACAGGGTGGCCAGCAGGAGCAGGGCGGGATTGTCCCCCTGCACTTGGTGCTGGGGAGGCTGCATTTTGAATCCTGGGTCCCTCACTCCAAGAAAGACCTGGAGGGTCTGGAGTGCGTCCAGAGAAGGGGACGAAGCTGGGGCAGAGTCTGGAGTGTGGGGATTGTGGGAGCAGTTGAGGGCCCAGGGGGTGTTTAGTCTGGAGAAGAGGAGGCTGAGGGGAGACCTTATAGCTGCCTTGAAATGAGGTTGTAGGGAGGTGGGTGTTGGTCTCTTCTCCCAAGGAACAAGGGATGGGATGAGAGGAAATGGCCTCAGATTGTGGCAGGGGAGGTTTAGATTGGGTATTGGGAAAAATTCCTTCACAGAAGGGGTTTCAGGTGCTGGCAGAGGCTGCCCAGGGAGGTGGTGGAGTCCCCATCCCTGGAGGGGTTAAAAAACCAGGCAGATGAGGTACTCAGGGATGGTTTAGAGGTGGACAGGTGTGGTTGGACTTGATCTCAAAGATCTTTTCCAGCCAAATGATTCCATGATTCTACAACCTCATCTTGCAGGCGTGGGGTCTCTCCTGACATCGTTTGTGGTCTCTCTTCTCAATGCCTTACTCTCTGCAGCTTGTGGGTCCAGAGCATCCCTGAGCCCTAGCAGTGTCTGTAGGATTCTGGATTCTGGAGCACTGGGGTGGGAATTCCTGCTCTGCTATGGACAATTCAGTCTTGGTTGATCAAATCATGTTTGGTTTGGGATTATGAGAAGCAGCATGATGAAAATGTAGATTAATTATTGCCAGTTTGAGCTTGGTTGCAGCTGTCCAGATTTGACTGGTGAAAACTGGGAAGGCTTCTGGTAGCATCACAGTCTCTGTTTCCCACTGACCTCCCAGTCTCCATAGCCAGGAGGGAGCATGAAGGCTGATGGATTGGATAAAAAATAGCTGATAAACATGATTTTTGTGTCAGCTGAGGCTATGAAACGCTTGGTTCCTGGCCAGCTTGGGGGTCTCAGTCCCTGGGAGCATCAGCGGGAAACATGGGGTGGCTTTGGGGTCCCAGTTAGAAATGGCAGTGATAAAGAGTCATCGTTAGGAGAACATACACAGGGTCTTCTCATTCCCCACAGAGATGTCCAACCCTCGCTGGTTGCTGTGCAGCGGGAAGTGGAGCTGTCTCCTTCCTGTACCCATAGCGTTGATGAAGACAATTGATTTAGCAACAGCATTGTGCTGAGGAAGAACTTCTCACCTGGGATTGACTTCAACTATGCCATAGCAGCCAATTCCAAAATCCATGGTCATCCATTCTCTGTCCATTCCAGAAATGAAGAACTGAGTGCCCAAACTTGTTCTTCTTTGGTTGCTTTTGGTTTTTCTGTCCCAACTGCGTCATCCCAGCTAGACACCTACAAGTCTATGGGGCCAGATGGGATCCACCCAAGAATATTGAAGGAACATCATCTTCCAGCGGTCCTGGCTGACTGGGCAAGTTCCACTGGACTGGAGGCTGGCTGATGTTGTGCCCATATACAAGAAGGGTTGCAGGGAGGATCCAGGGAACTACAGGCCTGTCAGTCTGACCTCAGTGTCGGGGAAAGTCATGGAACAGGAGATCTTGAGTGCTATCATGAAGCACATGCAAGAGAAGTGGGTGATCAAGCCCAGTCAACATGGGTTCATGAAAGGCAAGTCTTGCCAAACTAACCTGATCGCCTTCTATGACAAAGTGACTCGACTACTGGATGGGGGAAAAGTCTGTGGATGTAGTCTTCCTAGACTTCAGTAAAGCCTTTGACACAGTTTCTCACAGCATTCGGCTTCAGAAACTGTCAGCCTCTGGCCTGGACAGGTGCACAGTCTCCTGCCTTGAAAACTGGTTGGGCCCAGAGAGTGGTGGTCAATGGAGTTAACTCCAGCTGGAGGCCAGTTACAAGTGGGGTTCCCCAGGGCTCAGTACTGGGTCCAGCTCTGGTCAGTGTCTTTATCAATGACCTGGATGAAGGCACTGAGTGCACTCTAGCAAGTTTACAGATGACACTAAGCTGGGTGGAAGTGTGGATCTGATGGAGGGTGGGGAGGCTCTGCAAAGGGATCTGGACAGGATGGACCGTTGGGCTGAGACCGATGGCATGAGGTTTAACAAGGCCAAATACTGGGTCCCGCACTTGGGGCATAACAACCCTATGCAGTGCTACAGACTAGGAGAAGTCTGGCTAGAAGAAAGCTGCCTGGAGGAGAAGGACCTGAGGGTGTTGGTTGACAGCTGACTGAACATGAGCTGGCAATGTGCCCAGGTAGCCAAGAAGGCCAATGGCATCTTGGCTTGTATCAGAAACGGCGTGACCAGCAGGTCCAGGGAGGTTATTCTCCCTCTGTACTCAGCACTGGTGAGGCCGCACCTTGAGTACTGTGTTCAGTTCTGGGCCCCTCACCACAAGAAGGATGTTGAGGCTCTGGAGCGTGTCCAGAGAAGAGCAACGAAGCTGGTGAAGGGGCTGGAGAACAAGTCTTATGAGGAGTGGCTGAGAGAGCTGGGGTTGTTTAGCCTGGAGAAGAGGATGCTGAGGGGAGACCTTATTGCTGTCTAAAACTACCTGAAAGGAGGTTGTGGAGAGGAGGGAGCTGGCTTTTTCTCCCAAGTGACAGGGGACAGGACAAGGGGGAATGGCCTGAAGCTCCGTCAGGGGAGGTTCAGGCTGGACATCGGGAAAAAATTTTTCATGGAAAGGGTCATTGGGCACTGGAATAGACTGCCCAGGGAGGTGGTTGAGTCACCTTCCCTGCAGGTGTTTAAAGGATGGGTGGCTGAGATGCTGAGGGTCATGATTTAGGGATTGTTAGGAATGGTTGGACTCGATGATCCAGTGGGTCCTTTCCAATCTAGTGATTCTATGATTAGTAGACCCTGCTGAGATGCATCCCTGCAAACACCAGCCAACAGCGTCCCACCGCACCAAGCAATGCATTCCTCTTTCTCTTGCATACAACCAAGTCACTCTCCACAGCCTCCCAGCGAGGCCAGCAGTACAGATAGGGAGGTTGAGGTGGAGAAAGGCTTGCCAGGGAGTCGTGGCCAAGGATGAAAGCAGAACCTAAATCCTCGGCTCCCTCGGTTGGAGGGTAGGGCTGCTGAGTCACTTTACCGTCTCTTGTCTCCATTGGAAGCCAATGCTGGTGAGACCTCAGCAAAGAAACCGTCTCAAAGCACAGGGGTCGCTCATCTCCACATGAGCCGTGTCTGGTGTGGGATTCTATGGGGGTTAATGTGGTAGGGTGTCGCACTCCAATGGAGACAGAGTAGGACCCAGAACTGCACTTACACAGTTAAGTTTATTACCTATTAGGTTACGATTCTAAGACAAGAATATTAGCTTAAGTCCAGACCAACATCAGTGTCCTGTCAGGGTTTGTGAGGGACTGTACGACCTGTCCAGAGTCCAGTGACAAAGTCTTTATAGATGTTTCCACGAGGTTGCTGCAGGTGAAGTTTTGCAGACACTCCGGTGGTGTAGGGATTGGATCCCTGATGTTATATTGATGTCGGCAGGCATCTCAGACTAGCTGAGAGGGAGCTCCGATTATGACCTGCTTCTCTTATCCTCTTGTAGTTCATTCTGGAATGATAACATCTGGGGTACCAGTTGGCCCAGCTCCTTATCTTCTTTACCTTTCATGGCTATAAATTGGAGGGGGGCAGATTTAGACTGGACAGCTTGGATGAGGCTTGGAGTGCCCTGATCCAGTGAGATGTGCCCCTGCCCATGGCAGGGGAGTTGGAATTAGATCATCTTTAAGGTCTCTTCCAACCTAAAACATTCTATGTTTCTCTGATTCTATTCATAAATCTTATGAACACTTCTGCCTTGAGGTTCGTCTCCAAGTCTTTGTTCTGTGGCTGTGGTGGAACTCTGTTATATCATGCAGGAAGGGGTGACCGGGGGCTAGCTTGGTCATCCTGATAGACAATGAGTGGTGGAGACATAATGGCTACTTTCATTCTCCCCCACTCCTTACTACACACATGGATTTTGATGTGACTGCTGATGTGGAGTGGCCACCAGACCTTGGCCTCACTCCCCTCCACCCCACAACTCCGCAAAGCAGTAGCCATCTTCAGCAGCTTCAAGGCAGAGTGTTATCATAGAATGATAGGATGGTTTGAGTTGGAAGGGACCTTAAAGATCATGCAATTCCAACCCCCCTGCCATGGGCAGGGACACCTCCTACTGGATCGAGGGCTCCAAGCCCCATCCAACCTGGCCTTGGAGATCTCCAGGGATGGGGCAGCCACAACTGCCCTGGGCAAGCTACTCCAGTGTCTCACCACCCTCATTATGAAAAATTTCCTCCTTATATCTGGTCTAAATCTTACCCCTTCCAATTTAAAGGCCTTCCCCCTTGTCCTGTCACTCCATGCCTTTGTAAAAACTCCCTCCCCAGCTTTCCTGGAGGCCCTTTAGGTACTGGAAGGTCGCTATATGGTCTCCTTGGAGCCTCTTCTTCTCCAGACTGAAGAACCCCAACTCTCCCAGCCTGTCCTCCTACAGGAGGTGCTCCAGTCCTCCTGTGTGTTATAGGGTCCTCCTCTCCAGGCACGGCCGGTGAATTACTTCCCTCCCCTCCTCACTGTCTGCTTCTCTTTTGCAATCGGCTTCAGAGGATCCAGTGCAAATCAGGTCAGAGCGGTTGTGGGTTTGGAGCCTGAATGCGTGGGGTTTTGTTACCAGAGGGGACCCAGATTCCCCAGGGAGGGGGAGAAGAGGTGGAGGGTGCTGCACGCACTGAGGTTTCTGTTGCCTGCTTCATGTGGTGCCTGCAGCTAAACCTGCTGGAGATGGGAGCGTAGGAGCGAATGCCTGCACCGGTGGCCCTTCTCTAGCGGGGAAGGGAGGTGGAACCAAAGCAAAGGGAGGGCATCAGGAATCTGGTGAAAAGGGTCATTCCTGAGGTAGTGAAGTCCATACAAGGCAGAGACCAAGCCCTGCATTAGCGTTCAACACCCTTGAGCCACTCCTGAGCTTTCCCAAACCCCTTTTCCTGGGTTGTGCAGACACCAGGAGCCCACCAGGAGGAATCAAAGCAAAAGGAGAGTGTCAGGAATCTGGTGAAAAGGGTCATTCCCAGGTATTAAAGTATTGGAAGGGAAGGAGTTACTGTTGGATTGGCATCACTTAGGCTGTTTCTAAGCTGGTGCCGTGCTGAGCACAGCAGAATAACCAAGCCCTACAAAAAAAATCTGATTCTACCTTCAGGGAAGCCTTTGCTGCCCTGGTTGCAGGCGCTGGAGAGGTCTGAGATTTACAGCCCTGCAGCCCCAGGAACTCTTGGTCCGGGGCAGGCAGCGGTGGAGGCAGCAAGCTCCATATGAGGCAGAAACCAAGCCCTGCTCTAGCATCCAGCACCCTTGAACCATAACTGAGCTTCCCCACTGCCCATGTCCACTGGAGCTCACCAGGAGGAATCATCCAGCTGTGGAGTTGAGGCAAAATCAGTCATCATTCAGTATCATCCACCTGCCCTCCTTCCCCACCACCAGCCCACTTCAGCCCAAGCTTCACTCTCTGCTTTTCTTTGCAAACTCAGCCCATTCCCATCCTCTCACCTTTTCTCGCTCAGCTCGGATTGATGCTGTTGGCTTTGCTCTTTGTGGATTCAGTGAAGTCTGCAGCAGAGTGGCCGGGATTGAGGAATGCGCTGTCCTCAGGTCTGTTTCCATGCTCAGACCTGAGGTTCTGGAGAGGGATGACTGCTCAGTGGTCCCAGCACCACGGAGATGCTTGTTCTGAGGGCACCTTCCATTAACACCATCTACCAGGTTGTGCCTGGCCAAAGTATGGACAATCCAACCTCCTGCCCAGTTTCCAAACAAGCTGTGTGGGCAGCTTTTCCTCTTGGGAACGTGCCATATCCACCCAGGAACACCAAGCCTCGTCAAAACTAGCATCAAAAGGCTGGCCCTTTCGGGCTGAGCCTCGCTCAGGATGACCAGCAACATCCTGGCAATGTTCTTTCCTCCCCTCAGGAGTGTCTCCCTCTTCCTTGGTCTCTCTGGCAAAGCCAGTGTGCATCCCAGGACTCGTGTCCCCTTAAAATCAGCCCCTGGCTGCTGCGATGGGGCCTCAGGAGGTTCCTTTCTGCCTGTGCCTTGGTGTCCTGGAGCATGATCTGCTGGAGGGTAGGAAGGCTCTGCAGAGGGACCTGGCCAGGCTGGATCCATGGTCAATAGGATGGGTTTCAACCAGACTGAGTGCTGGGTTCTGCACTTGGGCCACAACAACCCCATCAACACTTCAGGTCTGGTGAAGATTAGCTGGAAAGCTGCCCAGCAGAGAAGGACCTGTGGGTATTGGTCAACAGCAGCTGATCATGAGCCAACAGTGGCCCAGGCAGCCAAGAAGGCCAGCAGCATCCAGGCTTGGATCAGCCATGATGTGGCCAGCAGGAGCAGGGCAGGGATAGTCCCCCTGCACTTGGCACTGGGGAGGCTGCACCTCAAATGCTGGGTTTAGTTCTGGGCCCCTCTCTCCAAGAAGGACCTTGAGGGGCTAAAGCACATCCGGAGAAGGGAACGGAGCTGAGGAAGGGTCTGAAGTGCAGGGGTTCTGGGAGCAGCTGAGAGACCTAGGGGTGTTTGGTGTGGAAAAGAGGAGGCTGAGGGGAGACCTCATCACTCTGTGCAGCTCCCAGCATGGAGGTTGGAGTGAGGTGGGTGCTGGTTTCGTTTGCCAAGGAAGGTTTAGACTGGATATTGGGAGAAATTCCTTCCTGGAAAGAGTGGTGAAGCCCTAGCAGAGGCTGCCCAGGGAGGTGGTGCAGCCTCTGTTCCTGGAATGGTTCAGAAACTGTGTGGACGTGGTGCTTATGGACAGGGTGTGGTGGGGTGGTTGGCAGTGCTGGGTTTACAGTTGGACTTGATGATTTTGGAGGTCTTTTTCCACCCAAAGGATTCTGGGATTCCATGGTTGCTGTCAGGAGGGCTGAGTTCACCCGGACCCTGTGCTGACCCCTGCCTCGGCTGCCAGGGGTGGAACCGCAGCTTCACAAGAGTGGCATGGGCGCTGCTGCTGCTCTGAGTTTTCTGCTCTGCCAGCACGGCTGTGCCACTGTCATCAGCCACCAAATCTTCCCTCTGCCCTTCAGGAACCCATTCCTGAGCACAGCTGGATCAATCATAGAATCATGGAATGCTTTGGGTTAGAAGGGACCTCAAAGCCCATACAGTTCCCCTCCCTGCCATGGGCAGGGACATCTCCCACTGGATCATGGTGCTCCATGCCCCATCCAACCTGGCCTTGAACACCTCCAGGGATGGGAAATGTCTTTCTTCTGTAGCAGCCAGAGGTCTCAAGCCTCCTGCGTTGTGTGGGTGTCTGCCTTTCAGAAGATGGCTCTGGAATGGTCCCATGTTCAGCCCCACTGAGATTCATTGATGCTGCTGTTCCTGAAGTTCAGTTCCCCAGTAATCCCAGCGAAGCTGTGGGCCACGAGCTGTGACGGTGACCTTCTGCAGAGCCATGGGGTCTGCTGGTGGCTCCGAAGGCTGGATTTCACCACAGTTGTCTCCCTTGGATAGCCTCCAGGATGTTAATTCGAGCAGCTGGGGACTTCATACCCTCTGGTAGCTCCATTCCTGTCCTCCCCTGCCTGCTGCTAACCTTGGG
Source organism: Cuculus canorus (assembly GCF_017976375.1). Lineage (NCBI taxonomy): Eukaryota > Metazoa > Chordata > Aves > Cuculiformes > Cuculidae > Cuculus > Cuculus canorus. The sequence goes on from NC_071401.1 coordinate 227,049, forward strand.
CATGTGGTGCTGCACTGCTTGGATGCTGGACAGGCACAGTGAGGATGGTTCTAGCAGTGCTCGGGCCCATTTTCTTGTTAACATAAGAGATGAGACATCTCCACAGCGGGGCTCTCACGGCAGACCCTGGGCTGTGTCATGGAATCATGAAAGCTGGAAAAGACCTCCAAGCTCATCCAATCCAACCCTCAGCCCATCTCCACTGTGCTGACTGAACCGTGTCCCCAAGTGCCACATCTACAGGTTGTTTGAACACCTCCAGGGATAGGGACTCCACCACTGCCTGGGGCAGCTAGTCCCGCACCCCACAGAGATGGAAGGGAAACACTGCCTCTGGCTGATGGTGGTGAGCAGCTGGAGCAGGCAGATCCACGGTCAGAGCAGGTCCACAGGCACTGTGTCTCCTCCTAGCACCGAGAAGCTGGTGGTTGTTTTGCAGGGTCACATTCCCAGTGCTGGTGAGGCTGTCACTGCTGTTCCCTCAGGATGCTTAACCCCCGAGCCAGCGGCTGGCACTGTGCTGGGTCCAAACTTGTGGAGCCACAACTTTCTCCCCAGGCACGATGGCCACCATCTAGGACTGAAGGAGCTGATGGTGGAACAGCCTATGAGCACAGGCCTTTCAGGTATCACAGTGGTGTTAAGGTCACCCGTTTTATCCATAATTCAGATTAGATGTTAGGAAGAAATTCTTCACGATGAGGGTGGGGAGGCCCTGGCCCGGGTTGCCCAGAGAAGTGGTGGCTGCCCCATTCCTGGAGGTGTTGAAGGCCCCATTGGATGGGGTTTGGAATGCTCTGATCTGGTGGGAGGTGTCCCTGCCCATGGCAGGGGTTGGAACTGGATGGGCTTTGAGGTCACTTCCAACCCAAACTGTTCCCTGATTCCATATCCAGTTGTGGTCAGGAATGTGTTCCTGTAGGGCAGAGGGAAAACTCAGTGTCTGCTGACACTGCCACGCCAAGCAGTGGCAGAGAAGACTTGGAGCAGCAGCAATGCCCACGCTGCTCTGCGAAGCTGCAGTTCAACTCCTGCAGCCGCAGCACGGGACAGCACGGGGGCTAGATGGGCTCAGCCCTCCTGACAACAACCATGGAATCATGGATTTCTTTAGGTGGGAAAAGACCTTAAAAATCATTGAGTCCAACCATAAACCCAGCACTGCCAACCCCACCACCAAACCCTGTCAACTAAACACCACTTCCACATGGTTTCTGAGCCCTTGCAGGGTTGGAGACACCACCACTGCCCTGGGCAGCATCTGCCAGGGCTGGACAACCCCTTCCATGATGGAATTATTCCCAAGATCCAACCTAAGCCTCCCATGGTGCAACTTGAGGCCATTTCCTCTCATCCCATCCCTTGTTCCTTGCAAGGGGAGACCAGCACCCACCTTACCACAGCCTCCTTTCCGGAGCTGCAGAGAATGATGAGTTCTCTCCTCAGCCTCCTTTTCTTCAGCCTCAACAACCAGAGGTCCCTCAACTGCTCCCAGAATCCCTTGGGCTGCAGGCCCTTCCCCAGCTCCGTTCCCTTCTCCAGATGCACTCCAGCTCCTCACCATCCACATCCTTTCCTTCACGTGGTTCACCTGGTTGTGGTATCCTCACCGATTCTGCAGAGTCAATAAACCAGGTGTCACTTTATTCCATGGGAAGAATTGCCTTCTTCCCATTCTATATGACTGTGATCTGATGAGGCTTCCCTCATAGGACATCCTCCTTGTCATCATGCTGTCATGTTTAATGACTGAGTGTTGAGTGAGTTGGGTAACTCTGTTGCTTCAGCTGCTTTTCCAAGCATCTCCCTAATTCCACCTGCAATCCTTGGGTTTCAAGGGTGTCGTCTCTGGTCTCGCCTCTCCTGCTGCTTCAAACTCTGACATTCTGGATGCTGTTGCGGTAGGAGAGGAGCCCAGGGCTTCCCATGAGCTGTGCCGGGGGGTTTGGTGACGAGCAGCACACAGCAACCACGTCCTGGGGAGCAGGAACTGGGGAGAACTTGTCCTCACACCCAGCCTTACACCCTTCCACTTCTCCGCTTTGCTCTTCCCGTTCTGTAGAGTCAAGATTGGCAGGGTGTGAGTGTCCTTGCACCCCCTGTCTGTCCCTGCCAGGGTAGAGGGACAGATGAGCCCCAGCCTCCAGGACAGCCCTGAAGCAGGAATTAGTGAGCGAGAGTAGTGAGCCTCCTTGTCCGGCAGGGATGTCAGGTGATCCCAGTGGGAAGACGTAAGCTGGGACTTCCCATTCCTCCTACCTCTCACTCTCCAGTTCAGGAAGGACCGGGGAGATCCTGCGCCATTTGCATTGGGACTGGGGGCACAAACTGCAGTGCAGCCACGCAACACCAGCATGGCTTCGCACCGGAACCTCCTATTCCTCCCTTTGGGATGCGAGCTTTGCACCAGTTGAGCCCAGGAAAAGGTGGGAAGCAGCCGCTCTGGTGCTTTCCATTCAGGGGCTGCGGTTAGTGGGGCAACACGGATGGGTGCTTGCGGAGATGGGAGCTGAGCAGGCGCAGAGGAACTACTGTTCCAGTCCCACTGCTGGGAAGGCATTGGCTCCCACAGACGCACTCGTCCTCCAGAGCCAGGGTGCACTGGGCCGTGCTCTGAGTGACCTGGATCAGCTCCCACTGGGATCCATGGGAACACAGCGGGATGTCCCCGTTGGGTTTAGGGAGTGGGAGGGAGCTGCTGTCTGTGAGCAGAGCCCAGCAGTGTCCAGCCCATCTGTGACTGGATCGGGATCCCAGTCCCTCTGGTTCTGCCTGTGCATACAGTGTGGATTAGGATCCTGATCCCTCTGGTTCTGCATATGGTGCAGACTGAGATCCCAATCTCTCTGGTCCTGCCTCTGCATATGATGTGGATCGGAATCCCAATCCCTCTGGTTCTGCCTCTGTATATGGCATGGATTGGGATCCCAATCCCCCTGGTTCTGCCTCTGCATACAGTGTGGATCTGGATCCTGATCCCTCTGGTTCTTCATATGGTGCAGATCAGGATCCTGAGAGCGCTACATTCACCGCACTCCGTAGTCTGGGTCTGCGGCACCCAGCTGGATGAACATCCTAGGGGATGCCAAGCGCGCTCAGACAGAGGAGCAGAACTGTCGGGTGAGGGTACGGATCACAGCTCCCGCTCCTTGGGGCTCGGCTGGGGCTGCCTCGGGGGTTTCCCTTGCATCCCTGCCAGCTGCTGCTGCATCCTTGTGTGTGTGGGCTCAGATGCGCATCCCTGGGGCTACCAGATTGGCACGGGCTAACGACCTCTCTCTCTTCCCCTCCACCCTCTCTACCCCAGAGACTTGACTCGCTGCGACTCCGAGTCCTCCATCCCGCACCTGAGCGACCACCAGCGTATCCCCAGCTCAGCGCCCAAGCTGCTGGCCACCCGTCCCAACCTGCTGACCAGATCCGTCGAGGAGGCGGCTGCCAGCGCACCCACACCCAACGGCGGCAACCGGCCCACAGAAGCCGTCACCACTTTATCCGAGAGCCCCATGGTTACGAAGAAGATGACAACGGTGGTGAACCACGGCATGGAGAAGTCCTCCAGCCTGGGGGAGATCAGCCACCCGATGGCCGGCAAACACAGCCACTCAGATTCCTCCCGGTCGCACAGCCCGAGCTCCACCGACCCCGACACGCCCTCCCCGATCTCTGACTGCCGGCCCAGCAGCGCCAAGAGCACCCGCATCCCACAGCTGGCTGCCAAGAAGAGCCCGGGGGACGAGGACAGCAGCCTGACGGGTGATGAGGTTGACACTGGCCAGAGCAAGAAAAAGTTCCCCCTAAAGATCTTCAAGAAGCCTAAGAAGTAGAGAGAAGGAGGAGGGGGCAAGAGGAAACCCACCCCGGAGCGGGAGCTGCTGGGAGCGGCCGTGCCTTCAGAACGCCATGCTCCCAGCACCCTCCCTGCACCCTCCGAGTCACCGGCAGTGGGAGGAGATATTTAAACTTATTTATTTCCCGATCTCTGAGTAAGAAAACCCACAACCCCAAGCCGACGACCGCTCCCCTGGTGAGAACAGCCGCCCGTTCTCCACTTCCAACTGCCGCAGTCCCTGGCTTTGCTGTGCATGGCTTCCAGTTACTCCCGCCTCAGCTCGGCCACGCATCTGGGTTTGGTTTCAATGTGGTTTTATTTTTTTATTTTATTTTTTTTTATTCTGAATTTTTGTTGTTTTTCCCCCGGTTCTTCTGCCTCTTCCCACTCTTGCACAGAAGGGTTGGGGTGGTAGGAACGCATGGAGCACGGGTGGCTACTCCCCATGCTCATCTTGGGGTGACTCTGGAGCGAGTGTTGGGGCGCGCTGCCTCTCCAACATCGCAGCCGTTCCCTCCTCATTCTCATGAGTCCCTTTTCCCCAAGGATTGGGAATGTTCTGTTTATGAGCTCTCGATACACAAGAGCACCTTGATGCCCTTGCAGTGAGGGCTCTGCCCTTGCCGGTACTCGTGCAACGAGAAGCTTTGCCCTTATTCCACTTATCACTCGCTCCAGAGGCAGATGCAGCCGTGGTGGGATGGGGCTGCCCACCCAGCTGCTCTGCCCAGCCAGCCAAGATGCTGCCAGAACAGCACCAATATCTGTATGTGGTGGCAGGGTTGGATGCTGGGGTGGAAGAGCCCATGGATGCCCCCATTCCTGCTCCCAAGGTCCTGCACAGTGGGAGCAGAGCCAGAGGCAGCTCTGACGCTCCCGGACACTCACAGGAGATCTGGCTCCACGGGGCAAGGAGCGGGGACCCTGAGGATGGAGGAGGACGGAGGGAAGGGACAGCCTGAGGGGTGCAGAGCTAGGTCCAGCCACACTCAGAGTAGGTGTCCTGGGCACGGAGCCCATTTCCTGCCCTGGATCCGGGTTTGGCAGAGCCAGAGGGAGGGAGCAGGGCACAGCGGAGCTCTCCCGTCCTCCCCTGGACTGCTGGTCATATCCTGCTCTTGCAGCCCTCATCTCCACATGTTTTCCCCATCCCAGCTCGGGGCAGCAACTCTATGGGATGAGCCTTTCCCCAGGGATGAGCCCCGCTCCATACTGGGGTGAGCCCAGGCCCATTCCCAAGGATGAGACCTGCTCCATTCCCCAAGGATGAACCCTCCTCCATCCCAGGATGAGCCCTGCTCTGTCCTGGGATGAGACCAGTTCCCTCCTGGGATGAGCCCTGCTCCTACCCCAGGAATGAGCCCTTTCCCAGGTGTAAGCTCTGCTCCATCCTGGGAAGAGCTCTGTTCTGTCCATGGGGATGAGCCGTGCTCTGTCCTGGGATGAGCCCTGTTCCATCTGAGCCCTTCTTCAGGGATGAGTCCTAGGACAAGCCCATTCCCAGGGATGAGCTCTGCTCCATCCCAGGATGAGCCCCACTCCATCCTGGAGCCGCCCCTGCTCCCTCTGGATGCAGCTCCTGGTGCCTCCCACATCGCTGCTGCTTGGTGCGATGTGACCCTAGAGCTCCCCACCATCCCTGGGATCCCACCTTCTCCTCCTCCATCCCATGTCCCTCCCCCATGCCACCATACAGTGCTTTCCAGAATGTTCCGGGCGGGAAGAGCTGCTTCTAGAGGCTACCCCAGCGTTCCACCTGCAGAGGAAGATGCACATCCAGCTGGGAAGGCAAGGAAGCAGGGTGGGATTCCCCGGAGACCTCATATCGTGCTGGAGCAATGCATCTGTGCACGCTGGCACCCCGGGAAGGGCAGCGGAGGCGGGTTTGTTCCATAGGAGGCAGCTCGAGTGCTTTGGGATAAGTGGGAAATCCCTCTCAACCTGACTTAAGTGCCTGCATTTCCCCACCGCTCCGAGCCGCTCGGCCACCGTGAGACCGGGACCGGTGGCTGCAGGGGCTTCCCCGGGCAGGAGCCGGGCAGCGCTGCTTGTGGTGGCGGAGACCTGGTGATGCTTCCAGAGAAGGGGCTGGGATCGACCCACTGGCGACTGCGGATGCGCCTGCCAACTCTTGTTTCATTTTTGGTTCATTTTTGGGTCATTTCATAAAACTTTTAAATCCAATAAAGCATGTAGTCTATTTTACGAGCCCATGCCTGCTGCTCCCTTTTTCTTTTCCCCCTTCTGAGGCTGCAGAACTGGGGTCCCATCAGGTATGTTCCAAGCTGGACCCAACCAAGAGAGCATCCAGAGGAGGCCAGGTGATGGATTTAGAGGGGACTTATTTGAGGAGCAGCTGAAGTTGGTCTTGATTTTAGAGGGTACACATGAGGAGCAGTTGAAGTTGTCATGGGTTTAGAGGCGAATTACTTATTACTTCTTATTACTTAAGAAATTACTTATTACTTAAGAAAGAATCTTTCTTACTAGGGATGGGACACGCTTGTCTCCTAGGGGGACTAAAGTCCTTACTAAAAATCTAGCTAGGCTCTTAAATAGAGCTTTAAACTAGATGTGAAGGGGGAGGGGGACGAGACCAGGCTAGTCGGGAGTGAGCCTGGAAGTGGGACACAAGTAACTGAGAGATCGTGTGCTGGAGAGGGCCACCAGTACATCACCACACAGCAAGTCAGGGTGATTATACCTGGGGACAGCAAGGACGAAACTGGCACTGTGGAGTTAGTTACTCCAAGGACCAGTCAATTGGGAATGAACTCTATTCCCTTTATGAGGGCTGAAGGTTCATCAGCCCAGCTGAAGTAATTTACACCAATGCATGCAGCATGGGCAATAAGAAGGAGGAGTTGGAAGCTGTTGTAGGACAAGGTGACTATGATGTTGCCATCACAGAAACGTGGGATGACTTGTATAACTGGAGTGCAGCCATGGTGAGGTATAAACTCTTCAGGCGGGACAGGAAGGGTAGGAGAGGAGGTGGTGTAGCCCTCTTATGTTAGAGAGTGCTTTGATACCCTTGAGTTCAATTACAGTGAGGAAGGGACTGAGTGCCTGTGGATTAAAATCAGAGGAGCTCACAAGAAGGCAGATATTGTGATGAGAGTCTATTACAGACCACCCAGCCAATAAGAAGCAGCTGATGAGTTCTTCTATAAACAGCTGGGGACAGTCTCTAGATTGCTACCTCTTGTCCTCGTGGGAGACTTCAATCTTCCTGATATCTGCTAGAAGTACAATACAGCAGAAAAGAAGCAGCCTAGGAGGTTCCTGGAGTAGGTGGAAGAGAACTTCCTCACACGACTGGAAAGTGAGCCGATGAGGGAGGGTGCCCTCCTGGACCTGCTGTTTGTGAACAGAGAAGGCCTTGTGGGGGATGTGACGGTTGGAGGATGCCTGGGACAAAGCGATCATGAGATAATAGGGTTTTCAGTTCTAGGTGAGATGAAGAAGGGGATGAGCAAAACAGTCACATTAAACTTCCAGAGGGCAGACTTTGGACTGTTCAGAAGGTTGGTTGGCAAAGTCCCATGGGAGACAGTCCTTAAGGGCAAGGGAGCTCATGAGGGCTGGGCGCTCTTCAAAAATGAAATCCTAGCAGCTCAGGAGCAAGCCATCCCCCTGTTCTGGAAAAGGAGCCGGCCAGGGAAAAAACCAGCTTGGTTGAGTAGGGAGATCTTGAGAGATATCAAAAAGAAGAGGAATGTCTATGAGCTTTAGAAGAAGGGACAGGTGTCTTGGGTAGACTACAGGGAGGAAGTGAGATCATGCAGGGAAAAAATCAGGAGGGCTAAGGCCCAACTAGAAATCAAACCAGTTAAGTCTGTGAAAGATAAAAAATCTTTCTACAAATACATTAACAAGAAAAGGACAACTAGGGAGAATATTCAGCCCCTATTGGATGCAGAAGGAACAACAGTGACAAGGGATGAGGACAAGGCTGAGGTACTCAATGCCTTCTTTGCCTCAGTCTTTAACAGTAAGGGAAGTAGTTCCCCCTGTGTACAAACACAGGAGTTAGAGGAGCAGAATGTGGCTCCCATGATCCACCAGAGGAGGTGGTTAGAGACTTGCTTGCCCAGCTAGACACCCACAAGTCTATGGGGCCGGATGGGATCCACACGAGAGTATTAAAGGAGCCGTGTGAGGAGCAGGTGAAGTCTCTTGGTCTCTTCAGCCTGGAGAAGAGGAGGCTGAGGGGAGACTTCATCATGCTTTGTAGCTTCCTCAGATGGGGAGGGGAAGGAGCAAGCACTGAGCTCTTCTCTCTGGGAATGGCAGGAAGATGCCAGGGAAGGGTCAGTTTGGACATTAGGAGAAGGCTCTTCACTCAGAGGTTGGTGGAGCACTGGAACATCTCTCCAAGGAAGCAGTCATGGTGCCCAGCTTGACAGTGTTCCAGCAGCATCTGGCCAATGCCCTCAGCCACACAGTGTGAACGTTAGGGTTGTCCTGTGCAGGTCAGTAGCTGGACTTCGATGGTTCTCGTGTGTCCCTTCCAACTCAGGACGTTCTATGATAGCAGGAACCTGTTGGCACAGAAGCTTCTCTCCAGCCATGGCTCACTAAGAGGTGAGTGGAGGTGAAGCATTGTGCAGTCACAGGAAGCTTGTTTCTCGTTGCTACATTTCCTTCCAAAACTCTCCTCTTGGTTTATCTTGGTTGCTCTGGTCTCCCACTCATGCTTGAGGGAGGAGGCTGGGTTTCCTCTGCAGCTGTTAAACTCAGACACACAGCCACATCCTCATGAAATGGAACTGCTGCTCCACCTACTCCTGGTTTGAAAAAGAGTCAATAAACCACAAAGAGCTCGAGGGTGAAGAGCCGTGAGCAGAGCTCCAGTGGTCTCAGAAGCAAAATGCTGGCCTTTTTCTTGTAGGCCTTCTTTCAATGAGACAAAGGAACTTCTTTCAACAAAATAGACAAAACCTCCCAAATTGTATTCCGATTTCCAACAATTCCTGTGTCACATCATTGAGATGGGAGCTCCTTGGGCCACCAGCCTCCATGCAGGGCTCCTGCCTGGCTTGCTCAGTCTGAACAGGATCTGGTGAACATTTAGTGCTCCGGACACCTTCAAAACAACCCTTGTTGCTGCGGACTCAGTAATGGCCATTTTTGCTCTAAATCTGAACAGAATTAACACCCTCATGTGGGAAGCGACAGTGGTCCATCCAGAAGAGGTGGATAACTCAACTTCCAGATGCTTTGTGCCACCAAAGCTCCTGGGACCTCCTTCTGAGAGCCACAGGCTCAGCCCCAGACGAAGGATAAGGTGCACGTTGGATGATTTCACCCTCAGGGTGCAAAACCTGAAGTTTCTATTGCAATATTGCCCTCACCTCAGCTTCCCGTTTCCCACGGCCGAGATGAGGCCGCGTGGTGCTCTGCAGCTCAGCACCGCCCCCCGCGGGCGGGTGACCCTCTTGGGCAGAGAAGCACTTCACAGGGTCGATGCAGGCAAGCGAGATGCTGAAAATGATAAAGGTGAGAATATCACACCATTTCAGACCCAGAAGTGCAACCCACAAGGTTTCACAGATGTTTGGAGCAGGGTAACAGTCACTGCTGACATTTTGGGCTGGGTTAGAGAAGAGAATCATGGAATTACAGACTTGTTTTAATTAAAAAAGACAGATATTTAAGATGAAGTCCAACCCTTAAGCCAGCACTGACAGCCCCTCCACTGAACGCTGTCACACAGCACCACATGTACATGGTTTTGAACCCCTCCAGGGATGGGGACTCCACCACCTCCCTTGGCAGCTCTTTCCAGAAGGAGTTTCTCCCAAAATCCAATCTAAACCTCCCCTGACACAACTTGCAGCCAGTTACTCTCATCCTGTCACTTCTTCCTTGGAAGATGAGACCAGCACCCACCTCACCACAACCTCCTTTCCAGGAGCTGCAGAGCGTGATGACCCCTCCCTTCAGCCTCCTCTTCCCCAGACTAAACAGCCACAAGGCACAAAGAAGGGGTGGTCACACGATTTCTGAGATCTGTGTGGTGGGACGTGCGCCCTACATGTTGCCCTCCGCTCCATCTGGTGCCCCCTGTCTTGCCCTTCAGAGTTCTCCAGGGATGTGTCCACAGGGGTTTTCCCAGCCAGTAGGGTGACCCTCAAAGCAGAGGGGAACGCTCACATTAGGAGCCATGGGAGTGGTCCCCAAATCAGAGGGGTCCCCTAAAAACTAGCGACCCCCCAAAGCAGAAGGGTCCCCCATATCAGAAGCCATAAGAGGGACCCCCCCCAAAGCAGAGGGATCTCCTACACCCAGCCATCAGAGGGACCCCCAAAACAGAAGAGTCTCCCCCACACCAGGGTCATGAAAGAGACCTTAAAGCAGAGGGGTCCCCCTAAATCAGGTACCATGAGAGTGACCCACAAAGCAGAGGGGTCCCCCCCATCCCATAACAAGGCCAAATGCTGGGTCCTGCACTTGGGGCATAACAACCTTATGCAGTGCTACAGACTAGGAGAAGTCTGGCTAGAAAGCTGCCTGGAGGAGAAGGACCTGAGGGTGTTGGTTGACAGCCAACTGAACATGAGCTGGCAATGTGCCCAGGTGGCCAAGAAGGCCAATGGCATCTTGGCTTGTATCAGAAACGGCGTGACCAGCAGGTCCAGGGAGGTTATTCTCCCTCTGTACTCGGCACTGGTGAGACTGCACCTTGAGTACTGTGTTCAGTTCTGGACCCCTCACCACCAGAAGGATGTCGAGGCTCTGGAGCGTGTCCAGAGAAGAGCAACAAAGCTGGTGAGGAGGCTGGAGAACAAGTCTTATGAGGAGTGGCTGGAAGGGCTGGGGTTGTTTAGCCTGGAGAAGAGGATGCTGAGGGGAGACTTTACTGCTGTCTAAAACTACCTGAAAGGAGGTTGTGGAGAGGAGGGAGCTGGCTTTTTCTCCCAAGTGATGGGGCACAGGACAAGGGGGAATGGCCTCAAGCTCCACCAGGGGAGGTTCAGGCTGGACATCAGGAAAAAATTTTTCACGGAAAGGGTCACTGGGCACTGGAACAGACTGCCCAGGGAGGTGGTTGAGTCACCTTCCCTGGAGGTGTTTAAGGGACGGGTGGCTGGGGTGCTGAGCGTCATGGTTTAGGGGGTGTTAGGAATGGTTGGACTCGATGATCCAGTGGGTCCCTTCCAACCTACTGATTCTATGATCCCAGCATATTTGCACTCTGTGTGGGTCAAGAGAGCTGTGTGACCGCCTGTCCGTTGCCAGATGGCGTTAAATACGTTGTCTGGGCTGTGTTTTAATAAAATTTTGTAATTATTCTTGCAATAACAATTGTACTCATTATAGCTGTTGTACTTATGACAGGACGGGGTCTTTTGCCCCTGCGCGGCCGCCGTACTTGGCGCCCTAGCGGGACCGCGCTCTGGCCTTTCCCGCGCGTCCGCAGGCGGGCAGCGCCGACGCCGCCATCTTGGAACTGGGCAAGCGGCGCGGACTGATTTGGAAAGGAAGATATTAGGAGGAGAAGAGAGGGAAAAGAAGGGATGGAGGATGGAAAAGGGGCTCCCATAAGGATGGAAAGAGAGTGCAGGAGGTGCGCATGGGATAAAAAAGTGCCGAGAAGTAGGCGGTGCCCGGAGCCAAGATGGCGGCGTCGGCGTCACGCGCAGGGTAGCGTCTCTACGGCGGCGCGGAGGGATCAGCGCGCGTGGCGGGAGCGGCGAGTGCAGAAGCGGCGCCATGCACGTCGTGAAGCGGGGTGAGGGGGGAACCGGGCGAACGGGGGGCCTGGGGTAGAGAGAGCCTGTACTTGGTGGTCCCTGAGGTGGGAGGGACCCCTCTGCCTTGGAGATCACTGGGTTTAGGGGATCCCTCTGCTCCTGAGGTTCCTGGGGGTGGGGGAACCCCTGTGCTTTGAGGGTTCCTGGTATGAAGGGACCCGTCTGCTTTGGGGGTGCCTGGTTTTAGGGCACCTATGTGCTTTGAGGCTTCCTCTCATGGCTGGAGGTGAGGGGGACGACCCCTCTACTTTGGGGTTCCTCTCATGGCCCTGGTGTAGGGAACCCCTGTGTTTTGAGGGTCCCTGATACGAGGGGATCCCTGTGCTTTGGGGTCCCTCCATGGCTCTTGTGTGAGGGGAACCCTCTGCTTTGGGGTTCACTGGTTTTAGGGGACCTCTCTGCTTCGGGGTCCCTCTCATGTCCTCTGGTTTAGGGGGCCCCCTGTGTTTTGGGGGTCTCTCTCATGGTTACAGAGCTCCTGAATGTGTTGTCCATGCCGATTCCCACCCCAATTCCCTCTGGAAGCTGCTGGCTCCGTGTGTGGGTGCCGGGTTGGGGTCCATGGTCTGAGTGGTCGCTGCTGTCTCAGTGCTCTTTTCTTCCACCCACAGATGGACGCCAGGAGCGCGTCATGTTTGACAAGATCACCTCGCGCATCCAGAAGCTCTGCTATGGCCTTAACGCCGACTTTGTCGATCCTGTAAGTGTCCTTTCCGTCCTTCCCATTCTCCTGCAGTGGTTTTCCCTGCTGGGATCCCGGAATGAGGAGCCACTGTACCCAGTCCCTCTCCATGTTGGAATCCATGCGTGGTGGCTGCGCAGAAGTTCTTGGGAAGCTCCTTCATGATCCATTTCTTCTAATTGTTTGTATTCCTGGAGTTTTTGCTTCCCAGATCAAGTCTGAGGCTGCTGGGAAAAATTCGTTCAGCTTTGTAACCTGCTTTTACCCCAAACCTTGTTGAAGCCATTGAGTTTCTCATATTTTAAGAAGAGTTGGTGGTTGCTCCAACTCATGTGGGCGTGATATGGGGTTCAACTAGGCTGAGTGCTGGATCCTGCACTTGGGCCACAACAACTCTTGTCAGCACTCCAGGTGTAGGGAAGAGCATCTGGACCTGACGTTGTTGGTCGACAATGGCCGAATGTGAGCCAGCAGTGGCCCAGGTGGCCGTGAAGGCCAACAGCATCCAGGCTTGGATCAGCCATGGGGTGGCCAGCAGGAACAAGGCAGGGATTATCCCCCTGTACTCGGTGCTGGGGGGGGCAGCACCTCGAATCCTGGGCTCAGTTCTGGGCCCCTCTCTCCAAGAAAGACCTTGAGGGGGTGGAGCACATCTGGAGAAAGGAACAGAGCTGCATAAGGGGCTGCATAAGTCTTATGAGGAACAGCTGAAGGACCTGGGGTCGTTGAGCCTGGAAAAAATGAGGCTGAGGGGAGATCTCATCGCTGTCTACAACTGCCTGAAATGAGGTTGTGGTGATATTGGTGCTGGTCTCTTCTCCCAAGTGACAGGTGATAGGAAAAGAGGAAATGGCCTCAAGTTGCACCAGGGTAGGTTCAGATTGGATATTGGGAAAAATCTCTTCACAGAAAGGGTTCTCAAGCCCTGGCAGATGCTGCCTAGGGAGGTGGTGGATTCCCCATCCCTGGAAGGGTTTAAAACGCAGGCAGATGTGGTGCTTAGGGTTGGTTTAGTGGTGGACAGATGTGGTTGGACTTGATGCTCTTGCAGGTCTTTTCCAACCAAATGATTCTATGGTTCCCTGAGAACTACCGCCTTGTCAGCCTCACCTCTGTACCTGGGAAGATTATGCAACAGATCATCCTAGAAACTATGCTAAAGTACATAGAGGATAAGGAGCTGATTATTGGCAGGCAGCATGGCTTCACCAGGGGCAAATCCTGTGTGAACAGCTTAGTGGCTTTCTATGATGGGGTAACCGCAGCAGTGGGTACGGGTGAACCAACGGATGTGGTCTATCTGGACTTCTGTAAAGCCTTTGACACGGTCCCCCATAACATCCTTCTCTCTAAACTGGAGAGATATGGATTTGATGAGTGGACGGTATGGTGGATAAGAAACTGGCTGGATGGTCGTATTCAAAGAGTAGTGGTGAAGCTCAAAGCTCGAGATCCGTGACATGTGGTGTCCCTCTGGTCCGTACTGGGACCAGTGCTGTTTAATATCTTTATCAATGATATTGACAGTGAGATTGAGTGCACTCTCGGCAGGTTTGCAGATGACACCAAGCTGAGTGGTGTAGTTGCCACACCGGAAGGACAAGATATCATCCAGAGGGACCTGGACAGACTGGAGAAGTGTGGCTGTGAGAACCTCATGAAGTTCCATAAGGCAAAGTGTAAGGTCCTACACCTGGGTTGGGGCAATCCTCATTTTCAGTACACGATGGGAAATGATGTGATTGAGAGCAGCCCTGCAGAGAAGTACTTGGGGGTGCTGGTCAATGAGAAGCTCGACATGAGCCGGCAATGTGTGCTCGCAGCCCAGAAGGCCAACCGTACCCTGGGCTGCATCAAAAGAAGCGTGGCCAGCAGGTCAAGGAAAGTGATTCTGCCCCTCTATTCCTCTCTTGTGAGACCTCATCTGGAATACTGTGTCCAGTTCTGGAATCCTCAATGAAAGAAGGAGATGCAGCTGTTGGAACGGGTCCAGAGGAGGCTACGAAGATGATTGGAGGGCTGGAGCACCTTCCCTACGAGGACAGGCTGAGAGAGTTAGGCTTGTTCAGCCTGGAGAAGAGAAGGCTCAGAGGAGATCTTATAGCGACCTTCCAGTACCTGAAGGGGGCCTGCAGGAAAGCTGGAGAGGGACTATTCATAAAGGCTTGTGGGGATAGGACCAGCAGGAATGGGTACAAACTGGAGAGGGGCAGATTTAGACTGGGCATTAGGAAGAATTTCCTCACCATGGGAGTGGTGAGACACTGGAACAGGTTGTCCAGGGAGGCTGTGGATGCCCTGTCCCTGGAGGTGTTCAAGGCCAGGTTGGATGGGGCCTTGGGCAGCCTGATTTAGTGAGATGTCCCTGTCCATGGCAGGGAGTTGGAACCAGATGATCTTTAAGGTCTCTTCCAACCCTACCTCTTCTATGATTCTATTACTTAGAATCATCATAGAATCACTGGGTTGGAAGAGACCTTTGAAATCATCAAGTCCAACTGGACATCACCTAGGGTGTTTGATGGTCACTCTGCCTCTCTATTCAAACAGTGAGTGGTTCTGTGCCTTTTGGCTGGAATGGCTGGAACGTCCAACAGTTTTCCCCAACACCCTTTGGGATTTCCCTTTTCCAGGCACAGATCACTATGAAAGTGATCCAGGGGCTCTACAGTGGCGTCACGACGGTGGAGCTGGACACGCTGGCAGCTGAAACGGCTGCCACCCTCACCACCAAGCACCCTGACTACGCCATCCTGGCTGCGAGGATCGCTGTGTCCAACCTGCACAAGGAGACAAAGAAGGTGTTCAGTGGTGAGGGCCTGGGGGCATGCGGACAGGGGCCAGGGAGGTATTGGGAGGTCACAGGATGGAAATGTGGAAATCTTTTTCTAAAGCAGATGTTATTCTGTACCCAGGGTAACTGGAAATGCCATGGAGATGGTAAACATTAAGTGCTCCTTCAACCAGTTTGCAGATGACACCAAATTGGGTGGGAGTGTGGATCTGCTGGAGGACAGGAAGGGTCTGCAGGGGGACCTGGCCAGGCTGGATCCATGGGCTGGAGAGCAGGAAAGCTCTGCAGAGAGACCTGGCCAGACTGGATTCATGGGCTGGAGTGGAGGAACGCTCTGTAGAGGAACCTTCTTACCAGCTTAGTATCATCCACGAACTCACTAGGGGTTCACTAAGGGTTCACTTGATCCCTTAATCCCTGAAATATTGGTGCTTCTGTCTCTGTGGATGACCATCTGAAACTCCTTTCCATTGCAGACGTAATGGATGACCTCTATAACTATATAAACCCGCACAATGGGAAGCACTCCCCCATGATCTCCAAGGAAACTCTCAACATTGTTTTGGCCAACAAAGACGTACGTAGATGCTTTTTTCACTTCCAGGTTTTAAAAATTCAGTGAACTCATGCAGATCATTTATTTTTAATCAGCCATGTCTAGTTTAGGACAAATAGTTGGTGCGGAAACCAGTGCAGGCAGCAACTGCTCCCTTTGGTTGGTTTAAAGGAGAGGGAACAGGAGCTTCCTTCCCCTAACGATGTCTGTAGGTGAATCTGTCTTCTTGGGTGTCCTTACAGGTTTGATCAGCACCGCTAATTAATTTAAGAACAAGCCCCGGTGGATGAGAGGAGAGAAGGCTGCGGGGAGACCTTAGAGCAGCTTCCAGTAGAGAAAGGGGCTTCAGGAAAGCTGGGGAGGGGCTTTTGATCAGGGAGTGCAGGGATGGGACGAGGGGAACAGTCTTGAGCTGAAAGAGAGGAGTTTGAGGTGAGATCTTAGTGAGAAACATTTTGCTGTGAGGGTGATGAGGCCCTGGCCCAGGTTACCCAGAGCAGTGGTGGCTGCCCTATCCCTGGAGGTGCTGAAGGCCAGGTTGGATGAGGCTTGGAGCCCCCTGATCCAGTGGGGGATGTCCCTGCCTGTGGAAGAACTATCTGGGCTTTGAGGTCCCTTCCAGCCCAAACCATTCTGTGATCCTATCCAACCGCAGCCAACATTTGTGCACAGTGTTTGGAGGAACCTGTTAGAAGTATGTGTTGACTCTTTTGAGCTGCATGCTCTTTCCCACTCCATTCCTTTGATCCAGTATCAGCCTTGCTGCACCTTTGAGGCCAGAAATGCCAAACAGTGACAGTGTTGTCCCACCTTAACATGAGGCATGGAAAATCTGGTTGTAAATGGAACATTTTCACTGTTATTTCCCCTCAGCGCCTCAATTCTGCCATCATTTACGATAGAGACTTCTCCTACAACTACTTTGGCTTTAAGGTAATGAGCCCGTTACTCGTGCTAATGATCACTGCTGTCTTGGTATCGCTCTGGAGCTGAACCCCTTGGGAAGGGTGGGAATGGTTACAGAATTGCCTCGATGAAGTTGAGGAGGGCACTGGAGCGGGTGGGATATCAGCTGGAGTGTGAAAAGCAAGGAGTACCCGCAGGAAGCAGATGGTGAATGGGATGAATTGTGAACATTATTCTTGGCTCTGTTGTGAATCCTTGGCTGCTGTGAGGGTTTAATGGTTGGGCTGAAAGAGGGGAGACTGACATGAGACATCAGGGAGAAATTCCTGATGGTGAGGGTGATGAGACACTGGATCTGGTTGACCAGAGAAGTGGTGTCTGCCCTGTCCCTGGAGGTGTGCAAGGCCAGGTTGGATGAGGCTTGGAGAAACCTGATCCAGTGAGACGTGTCTCTGCCCATGGCAGGGGATTAGAACTGGATAGGCTTTGAGGTCCCTTCCAGCCCTAAACCATTCTGCCGCTGTATTCCTCTCTTGTGAGACCTCATCTGGAATGTTGTGTCCAGTTCTGGAATCCTCAACTTAAGAAGGAGACGCAGCTGTTGGAATGGGTCCAGAGGAGGGCTACAAAGATGATTATAGGGCTGAAGCACCTTCCCTACGAGGACAGGCTGAGAGAGTAAGGCTTGTTCAGCCTGGAGAAGAGAAGGCTCAGAGGAGATCTTATAGCGACCTTCCAGTACCTGAAGGGGGCCTGCAGGAAAGCTGGAGAGGGACTATTCATAAAGGCTTGTGGGGATAGGACCAGCAGGAATGGGTACAAACTGGAGAGGGGCAGATTTAGACTGGGCATTAGGAAGAATTTCCTCACCATGGGAGTGGTGAGACACTGGAACAGGTTGTCCAGGGAGGCTGTGGATGCCCTGTCCCTGGAGGTGTTCAAGGCCAGGTTGGATGGGGCCTTGGGCAGCCTGATTTAGTGAGATGTCCCTGTCCATGGCAGGGAGTTGGAACCAGATGATCTTTAAGGTCTCTTCCAACTCAAACTCTTCTGTGATTCTATGGTTCCAATGGCTGGCCCATGCTCTAGTGGGGTGGAACTGATTGGGCTTTGGGATCTCTTCTACCCCAAACCATTTCCTGATTCCAAGGACTGGCAGATGTGCCGGTGCGGTGGAACTGGATGGGCTTTAAGGTCCTTTCCAGCCCAAACCGTTCCATGATTCCATGACTTTTAGGGTTTTCAGTCAGTAATCGTCTCACATTCTGTGCCGTTGGCCAGAGGAAGAGCAGTGCAGTGCCAGAGCTCCTGTTGGAGCCTGGGATAAGGAACAGAAGTTTGAGTTTGGAGTTAGGATGTTTTTTTACCATAAAATCTGCCTGTCTGCTAAAGCAGTTTCTCTCTTTTCAGACTCTGGAACGCTCGTACTTGCTGAAGATCAACTCAAAAGGTAAGGGCTGTCCCCATCAGCTTCTCCTCGCTGGCTCTTGTTTGAGCATGTGATTGGACTGGAGACCTCCCAAGGTTCCTTCCAACCTGCATTGTTCTGTGATTCCATGAAAACCGGGGCTCTCGAGTGGCGATTGTGCGTTGTAGCAGAGTGCTGTGACCTCTGCATGGAAACTTGTCCCATTGATGTTCCTTCTCCTCCTTTGCTCTTCGTGTCCAGTTGCGGAGCGTCCCCAGCACATGTTGATGAGGGTGTCGGTGGGGATCCACGGGAATGACATTGATGCCGCCATTGAGACGTACAACTTGCTCTCCGAAAGGTGGTTCACCCATGCCTCCCCCACGTTATTCAACGCCGGCACCAACCGGCCTCAGCTCTCCAGGTACCATTGGCTTTCAGGCTTGCTTCCCGCGTAAATGGATGAAGATGAAGTTTTGGAGACGGGGTCTGTTCAAAGTGAATGCTTTTAGAACTTCTAAAATAACAGCAGTGTTTTGGGGGTTGTTCTAGGAAGTTTTGAGAGTTACTGTCAAAAACTCGATCTCTAGTGTAGGATTTGGGAAAAACTGACAGGGTTCTTTAAGCTTCAGCACAGGTAGCACATGGATCTGTTGGAGCAAGGAGGCCACGGAGATCGTGTGAGGGCTGGAGCACCTCCCAAATGAGGACAGGCCGAGAGAGTTGTTGTTGTCCAGCCTGGAGAAGAGAAGGCTGCAGGGAGACCTTAGAGCAGCTTCCAATATGGAGAGGGGCTCCAGGAAAGCTGGGGAGGGTCTCTTGATCAAGGTGTGCAGGAATGGGACAAGGGGAACGGTTTTGAGCTGTAAGACGGGAGATTGAGATGAGATCTTTTCCTGTGAGGGTGGGGAAGCCCTGGCCCAGGTTCCCCTGAGAACTGGTGGTTGCCCCATGCCTGGAGGTGTTGAAGGCCAGGTTGGATGGGGCTTGGAGCCCCCTAATGCAGTGGAAGATGTCCCTGCCTATGGCATGGTGTTCTAACCGGATGGGCTTTGAGGTTCCTTTTAACCCATCCCATTCCATGGTTCTCTGAGATGTTTCCAGGCTGTATTTTATCTCAAAGTTCCTTACACCTGTACTCTCGTTTAGATTACAAAACAAATCCTGGTCATTGTGTTCTGAAATGTTTTCAAAGCAGCCATCGTGTTTTACTTGCTTAACGCATGTATCGGTAACACAACTGGTGCTCCCCAAAACTGCTCTTTATTCTACTTCACAGCCTGTGGTTTTGCTTCGTTTCTTTGCTTTGCACAGTGTGGTGAAGGTTTGGTTTCCACCCTTGTTTTCCTGAACTACTGGTGAAGCATGTCTTGACTTTGTTGGGTTTGATCTCTATGTTTGTGTCCCATAGCTGCTTCCTGCTATGCATGAAGGATGACAGCATTGAGGGAATCTACGACACGCTCAAGCAGTGTGCGCTGATCTCCAAGTCTGCTGGTGGGATTGGCCTTGCCGTGAGCTGCATCCGAGCCACAGGCAGCTACATTGCTGGGGTGAGCGTGCAGATGGCGTTCCCCGCAGCGGGGAACCCCCTGGGCTCGGGGAACGTCTGCATTCCAGTTCCCAAATCCAGCCTGCAGCCACTGGGTCAGTTTTAATGTCATGGTCAGTATGGCCTAGTTGTCCTCTTTTCAGTCCACCCTAGGGCAAGAAGGTCTTTCCAGTACAGAAGAGCTCCAGGAACGTTGGGGAGCGGTTCTTGATCAGGGAGTGCAAGGATAGGATGAGGGGAACGGTTTTGAGCTGAAATAGGAGAGATTGAGATGCGATCTTAGGGAGAAATGTTCTCCTGCGAGGGTGGGGAGACCTTGGCCCAGGTTGCCCCAAGAAGTGGTGGCTGCCCCATGCCTGGAGGTGTTGAAGGCCAGGTTGGGTAGGGCTTGGAGCTCCCTGATGCAGTGGGAGGTGTCCCTGCCCATGGCAGGGGTTGGAAGTGGATGGACTTTGAGATTCCTTCCAATCCAAACCATTCTGTGATTCTGTGACAATGCAGACCCATCTCTCGTGGCAGCTGCTTTTCCATATTGATGGATTTCTTGTTTCTTCTGCAGACGAATGGGAATTCCAATGGCCTTGTTCCAATGCTGAGAGTCTACAACAACACCGCCCGTTATGTGGATCAAGGAGGCAACAAGGTACTGGCTTTCTGTTAAATTAGGGTCCAGAAGGGAACCTCAGGCCAGAGAGGGAGGCTCAGTGTCTGGAAGGTGGACCCAGGAACGTCAGTGAGATGACACGATTCCCCCTTCTTGTTGGTATCCCAGCATTCTCACCTCAAGCACTGGGCACGGTTTTGGGCAGCACAGTACAAAAAGGATTTAAAGCCACTGGAGAGCCTCCAGAAGTGGCCACAGAGTTGGGAAGGGTTTAGAGTGGAAGCATCTGAGGAGTGGCTGAAGTCACTGGGTCTGTTCAGCCTGGAGAAGAGACTGAGGAGAGACCTTATCACACTCTGCAGCTTCCTCACATGGGAAGGAGCAGGAGCAGGCGCTGAGAGCTTCTCTCTGACCCAAACTAATGTCAGGAAGATGCACCAGGGTAGGGTTAGGTTGGACATTAGGAGAATGTTCTTCACGCAGAGGGTGGTGGAGCACTGAAACATCTCCCCAGGGAAGCAGTCACGGTGCCCAACCTGATAATGTTCCAGAAGTATTTGGCCAATGCCCTCAGCCCCACAGTGTGAATGTTTGGGTTGTCCTGTGCAGGGACAGGAGTTGGACTCAATAGTTCTTTCGTGTCCCTTCCAAATCAGGACACTCTCTGATACGAGTTCCAGTGGGTGACGTGACATAACAAACGTACTGAAAGTGCCCTAACTAGTCTCTCAAACGAAGTTCCAATTAGTTTAGGGCTCTGTGTGCACTTGGGAGTGGTACGGAAGGATTTCTTTCCAAGGAAGTTTCTGATCTGGCCCATGTTTGATGAACCAGAGACCTGGGGCTTTTGCCATCTATCTGGAGCCATGGCACTTGGACATCTTCGAGTTCCTTGACCTAAAGAAGAACACCGGGAAGGAAGAGCAGCGAGCCAGAGACCTTTTCTTTGCCCTCTGGATTCCTGATCTCTTCATGAAGCGGGTTGAAACCAACCAGGTAAGGAGCTGTGTGGTTGAGGAGTAGGTTTGTTGCTCCAGCTGGAGGATGGAGCTTGTGGTGGGTTGCAGAGCTGCCTTCTTGGCAGGAAAGGACCTTCCTGAAAGAGCTGCTGCTCCTCAGTTGGGAGCTGAGCTGTGCAGATTGAGGCGGGAGCTAGAGGACTCCAATACTTTGCTTCAGTGCTTAATCCTGCAGCCCAGGGTTTTGTACCGATCCTATTTCACTAAATTTTTCCTCTGGTGTTTCTTCAAAGCCTCAAAGTCCTCCCAGTAAATGTATCTTCATGAGTGCCCCTGTTTGCTTAAAAGTGAGTTCTGTCCTGAGAGATAACTGGCTGTTTCAGGACAAAAAACTGCAGTTTGGTCATAAATATCTGTATAATTATGTTTTAAATGAATCTGAGCAGTCTGATAATCACCTCCCCTTGCTGGCTGCCAGAGCAGCCTCCCGCTTTCTCAGAATGCAAAGCATTGTTCCCACATTCCTGTTTACGGCAGGATCTGTTGAAGCTGAATGCCTCTAATTAACGGATTCCCTTGGAATACTTTTCTTTCCTTCAGGATTGGTCCCTAATGTGTCCGAATGAGTGTCCTGGCCTGGATGAGGTGTGGGGAGAAGAGTTTGAGAAGCTGTATGAGAGGTAAGGAAAGGGAACAGACTTCCATCTGCTCCCTGATCTGGGAGCTACATGCGGGAATATGGTGTTGGCTGACAAGCAGTCAGGAATTCCACTATGAGACTGGAAAAGGACAAAGATGGGGAAGGTCTCCTTACTGTGTGCATCTAGCTGTGACCGACTCAGGAGAAAATCTGTGTGAATGATCGTTTCAGCTTGTATAGAGGGAAACTGAAGTGAATCCTGCTTGAGGAGGTCAATGGCTTTGCTTTGAACAAGTTCTATAGGGTATATGGGACTGCACTCCCAAGCACCAATCCAGCTTGGATGGAGGATGCATTGGGAGCAGTCCTGAGAGAAGGACTTAGGGTGCTGGGGGATGAGAAGCTCAACATTAGCTAGCAACATGCACTCACAGCCCAGAAACCACCCATGTCCTGGGCTGCATCCAAAGACATGGGATCAGCAGGGCCAGGGAGGGGATTCTGCCCCTCTGCTCCACTCTGGAGAGACCTCACCTGGACCCTGCATCCAGCTCTGGAGTCCTCAGCACAGGAAGGACATGGAGCTGTTGGAGTGAGTCCAGATGAGGCCACGGAGATGATGTGAGGGCTGGAACACCTCCTATATGAGGACAGGCTGGGAGAGTTGAGGTTGTTCGGCCTGGAGAAGAGAAGGCTGCAGGAAGACCTTAGAGCAGCTTCCAGTGTGGAAAGGTGTCTGCCCCATGCCTGGATGTGTTCAAGACCAGGTTGGATGTGGCTTGGAGCAACCTGATGCAGTGGGAGGTGTCCCTGCCCATAGCAGGAGGTTGCAACTGGATGGGCTTTGAAGTCCCTTCCAACCCAAACCATCCATGTTACTGTGATGGTTTTGAATCTCTGAAATGTTTCCTTTTCCTTTAAACAATGACAACCTTGATACTAGCTCTTCTGGCTGGTTCAGAGTGCACACCACTCAATGGGATCTTGTCCACCGAAGAGCCTGACATTGTGTTTTGAACGATTGTCTCTCCCTGATGCTTTTGGAGAGCCTGGGAATTCTGAAGCACCATGTGCCCCATTGTAGTTATGAGAAACAAGGCCGGGTGCGCAGAGTGGTGAAGGCCCAGCAGCTCTGGTACGCAATCATTGAGTCTCAGACAGAGACCGGCACGCCCTACATGCTTTACAAGGACTCCTGCAACCGCAAGAGCAACCAGCAGAACCTGGGAACCATCAAATGCAGCAACCTCTGTACGGAAATAGTGGAGTACACCAGCAAAGATGAGGTAGGTGGAGAGCGGGAGCTTCAGTGCTTGGAAAAGCTTTGACCTCCTGTAGGAGGACAGACTGAGAGAGTTGGGGTTGTTCAGCCTGGAGAAGAGAAGGCTGTGGGTAGACCTTAGAGCAGCTTCCAGTATGGAAAGGAGCTCCAGGAAATCTGAGGAGGGGCTCTTGATCAGGGAGTGCAGGGATAGGATGAGGGGAATGGTTTTAGGCTGAAAGAGGGGAGATTGAGTGGATCTTGGGATGAGGTTCAACCAGGCTGAGTGCCAGGTCCTGCACTTGGGTCGCAACAACCCCATCAACGTCTCCAGGAAGAGTGGCTGGAAAGCTGCCCGTCAGAGAAGGACCTGGAGATGTTGGTCAACACCAGCTGAACATGAACTAGCAGTGGCCCGGGTGGCCAAAAAGGCCAGCAGCATCTGGGCTTGGATCATAGAGTCATGGAATCATAGAATCACTAGGTTGGAAGGGACCCACTGGGTCATCGAGTCCAACCATTCCTAACAATCCCTAAACCATGCCCCTCAGCCACCCGTCCCTTAAACACATCCAGGGATGGTGACTCAACCACCTCCCTGGGCAGCCTGTTCCAGTGCCCAATGACCATTTCTGTGAAAAATTTTTCCCTGATGTCCGGCCTGTTCAGGGATGGGATGAGAGGAAATGGCCTCAAGTTGCACCAGGCAAGGCTCAGGCTGGATACTGGGAAAAATTCCTTCACAGGAAGGTTCTGGCAGCACCAGGAATGCTTAGGCTTCATTTCTGGAAAGATGGCTTACAGGACTGACCAAGCCAGAGGACTGAATTCTTGGGCTGTTTTTGATCCCTACCAAACCTTGAATTGTTGTGTTCATAGCAGCTCATAAGATAGAATAGGAAAGGGGAGTGCCCTTCTCCAGCCTTGATTCCTCCTTTCCATATGGTTTGGAAGCTCTGTAGCCTGGTGTCATTTTTCGCTTGGGACGCTGGTTTCCATGCCCATTTTCCCTGTGTTTTCTCCGCAGGTTGCAGTTTGTAACCTGGCCTCCATCGCGCTGAACATGTACGTCACGTCAGAGCACGTGTATGATTTCAAGAAGCTGGCGGAGGTCACCAAAGTTATTGTGCGAAACCTCAACAAAATCATTGATATCAACTATTACCCCGTGCCAGAGGTGGGCTGGTGTGGGGTGAGGGTGTGCCAAGGACGTGCTGAGAGAGTTGGGGTTGTCCAGCCTGGAGAAGAGAGGGCTCTGGGGAGACCTCAGGGCAGCTTCCAGTATGGAAAGGGGGTCCAGGAAAGCTGGGGAGGGGCTCTTGATCAGGGAGTGCAGGGATGGGATGAGGGGAATGGTTTTAGGCTGAAAGAGGGGAGAAGAAATATTTTGCTGTGAGGGTGGGGAAGCCCTGGCCCAGGTTGCCCAGAGAAGTGGTGGCTGCCCCATGCCTGGAGGTGTTGAAGGCCAGGTTGGAGGGGGCTTGGAGCTGCTGATCCAGTGGGAGATGTCCCTGTCCCTTGGCAGGGGGTGGAACTGGATGGGCTTTGAGGTCTCTTCCAACCAAAAACATTCTGTGATTCTGTTCCATGAGTCCTGGAAAGAGTGGGAAGTGGAACAGAGAAGGAGGGTCCTGGAAAAATCCCAAGAAGGTGTAACATGGTCTTGTTGGTTTTATACAGAACACAGGTGGCTTCCTGGAAGGGAATTGGGGAAAGGGGGGTGATGATCAAGAAATGGGAGCAGGTTTGTTGCATTGCAAGTACATAAAGAGAGGCCAGCGGCAGAGCTGGGTGTCGGAGGAGGAAATCAACCCATGCCCAAAGCGTGAAACCAGACCTGAGAAAAATTAGGGTCTTCTAGCACATATGGTTCTGATACAGATGACACTAAGCTGGGAGGAAGTGTGGATCTGCTGGAGGGTAGGGAGGCTCTGCAAAGGGATCTGAACAGGCTGGACTGCTGGGCCGAGACCAATGGGATGAGGTTTAACAAGACCAAATGCCGGGTCCTGCACTTGGGGCACAACAACCCTATGCAGCGCTACAGACTGGGGGAAGAATGGCTGGAGAGCTGCACAGAAGAGAAGGACCTGGGGGTGCTGGTTGACAGCCGACTGAACATGAGCCAGCAGTGTGCCCAGGTGGCCAAGAAGGCCAATGGCATCTTGGCTTGTATCAGAAATGGGGTCACCAGCAGGTCCAGGGAGGTTATTCTCCCTCTGTACTCGGCACTGGTGAGACCGCACCTCGAATACTGTGTTCAGTTCTGGGCCCCTCACCACAAGAAGGATGTTGAGGCTCTGGAGCGTGTCCAGAGAAGAGCAACAAAGCTGGTGAGGGGGCTGGAGAACAAGTCTTATGAGGAGCGGCTGAGAGAGCTGGGGTTGTTTAGCCTTGAGAAGAGGAGGCTGAGGGGAGACCTTATTACTCTCTACAACTACCTGAAAGGAGGTTGTGGAGAGGAGGGAGCTGGCCTCTTCTCCCAAGTGACAGGGGACAGGACTAGAGGGAATGGCCTGAAGCTCCGTCAGGGGAGGTTCAGGTTGGATATCAGAAAAAAATTCTTCACAGTAAGAGTCATTGGGTACTGGAACAGCTGCCCAGGGAGGTGGTCGAGTCGCCTTCCCTGGAGGTGTTTAAGGAACGGGTGGATGAAGTACTTAGGGACATGGTTTAGGGAGTGTTAGGAACGGTTGGACTCGATGATCCAATGGGTCCTTTCCAACCTTGTGATTCTGTGATTCTGTGATACAATATGTGGAATATTTTGAAACTTCACAAAGTGGCATATTTTGATTTAAGCTAAAGTACAGTTAAGTTTCATCTAAGCAGTTGTGGTTTTTTGAAAGTTAGACAGAATGTCCCTCTGACAGCATGTTTTCTTTAAAATGATGTTTTCCAGACATTGTTTGTTCTTTGAAGATGATAACGTCTTGGGTGAAGTATGATCTGTGCAGAACAGATATCTCTTCTTCTGTAATCACCTCTGTTTGCAGTATTTTATATCTTAAAGCCAAGGTCAAGCAGAGAGCTGGAGCCAGCTCCAAATCAGCAAGAGTTCTGACTGTTGCGAAGTTTCATAACAACATTAAAATTAGACCTTGGAAAGTAATAGAATATGCATAAGATTTCTGGGAAAATCGATACATATGCATGTAAGTGGGAAATATATTCTGTAAGCAGCTGTTGTCTTACTGCACGTGACTGATGGAGGTCACTCCCTCACATTGCCCAGGCCTGATGAAGGATACTTGCTTTCCAAACCTCCAAAACCAGTCTGAGAGAGTTTGATTTGCTAGCATTTTCGGTATCAGTTCGAATGCATGAGTTCAAGCGTCCCCATGGGTCTGCTTTTCAGGAAGTCCTGAGTGTTCACTTCTAAATCCTGGCACCCTTTGTCAGGCTGAGTAATTAAAATCAGTGATCACTTCTAATGAACTTAATCTAGATCTTCAGAACTGAAAAGGGAATTATTGCAGCAGAATGGATGGTGCACCTCCCATATGAGGACAGGCTGAGAGAGTTTGGATTGTCTGGCCTGGAGAAGAGAAGGCTGCAGGGAGACCTTAGAGCAGCTTCCAGTACGGAAAGGGGCTCCAGGAAAGCTGGGGAGGGACTCTTGATCAGAGAGTGCAGAGATGGGACAAGGGGAACGTTTTTGAGGTGGAAGGGGGGAGATTGAGATGAGATCTTAGGAAGCAATGCTCTCCTGTGAGTCCCTGGCCCAGGTTGCCCAGAGAAGTGGTGACTGCCCCATCCCTGGAGGTGCTGAAGTCCAGGTTGGATGAGACTTGGAGCCCCCTGATCCAGTGCAGGGTGTCCTTGCCCACGGCTGGAACTGGATGGGCTTTGGGGTTCCATCCAACCCTAACCATTCCCTGATTCTGTAAAAGGCAATGGTTCAGATGAAAAACGATCTCAGAGGCCCTTTCCAACCTTGTTTGTTACTTGCAGTCCTGCTAAAGCTGGTTATTCTCTTTTGTTTGGACATCATATAGGCCGAACGCTCCAACAGGCGCCACCGTCCCATTGGCATCGGCGTGCAGGGCCTGGCAGATGCCTTCATCCTGATGCGCTACCCCTTTGAAAGCGCCGAGGCCCAGCGTTTGAACCAGCAGATCTTTGAGACAATTTACTATGGTGCTTTGGAAGCAAGCTGTGAACTTGCTAGGGAGCAAGGGCCATATGAAACTTACGCAGGATCTCCTGTCAGCAAAGGGGTGAGTGCCTGGAGACGTGTCGTGGCAGGGCTGGGAACAGCAGAAATGTGTTTGTGCATCATCTTTGGTACAGCAGGATTGAAACACTGATAATACTGTAGTGGTGCTGGAGTTCTCCTCCATCACCTCTACATGGAGCCCTCAGGACAGGAAGGACTTGGAGTGCTGGGGGAGGAGAAGCTCCACGCGAGCCGGTAACGTGCACTTGAAACCCAGAAACCAACTGTGTCCTGGGCTGCATCCAAAGCTGTGGGACCAGCAGGGCAAGGGCGAGGATTCTGCCCCACTGCTCTGCTCTGTTGAGATGCTCACCTGGAGTCTTGTGTCCAGTTCTGAAGTCCTCAGCACAGGAAGGACACGGAGCTGTTGGAATGAGTCCAGATGAGGCCACAGAGATGATGTGAGGGCTGGAACACCTGCCATATGAGGACAGGCTGGGAGAGTTGGGATTGTTCATCCTGGAGAAGAGAAGGCTGTGGGGAGACCTTAGAGAAGCTTCCAGTATGGAAAGGGGCTCCAGGGAAACTGGGGAGGGACTCTTGATGAGAGATTGCAGGGATAGGGCGAGGGGAATGGTTTTGAGCTGCAAGAGGGCAGATTGAGATGAGATCTTAGGGAGAAATATTTTGTCATGAGAGTGGGGAGGCCCTGGCCCAGGTTGCCCAGAGAAGTGGTGGCTGCCCCATGCCTAGAGGTGTTGAAGGCCAGGTTGGATGGAGTTTGGAGCCCCTGATCCAGTGGGAGGTGTTCCTGCCCATGGCAGGGGATCGGAGCTGAATAGGCTTTGGGGTCCCTTCCAACCCAAACCATCCATGATTCTGTGATTAATCATTTGCTTCTTCAGTGCAGTAAGAATTGCATCGGTGTAACGACAGGCACAAAGTGAGGCTCAGCACATGGTAGTGTCCCTTTCATTGCTGTTAAAAGACTTGGTGTAAGTACGATTGGGATACAGGAGCGTTGCCAAGGCTGAACTGTAGTAATTCCTAGGATTTATAAGTCAATTAGAGATGTGATATATAAAGCAGTGAGAACTCAGCCCCCTGCCTAACCTGAGCTGTGCCTATGTGCTTCAGGTTCTCCAGTACGACATGTGGAGTGTCACTCCCTCTGACCTCTGGGACTGGAAGGCGCTAAAGGAGAAGATTGCAAAGTGAGTAGTGTCATGTGCTTTGCATTAGGTGTGAAATACATTCGATGTTCTAAACAACTGAAAACTAATGATAGTGGGGACATCATGGAATCATTAATTTTGGAAAAGCCCTCCAAGCTCATCCAGCCCCACTGGGCTGACTGTACCTTGTTCCCAAGTGCCACGACCACACGGTTTCTGAACCCCTTGAGGGATTGGGATTCCACCACTGCCCTGGGCAGCCTCTGCCAGGGCTTCACCACTCTTTCCCGGAAGGAATTTCTCCCAATACTAATCTAAACCTCCCCTGGTACAACTTCAGGCCATTTCCACTTGTCCTATCTCTTGTTCCCTTGGGAGCAGAGCCCAACCCCTGTGTGGCTCCAACCTCCTTTCTGGGAAATGTGCACAGAGATGAGGTCTCCGCTCAACCTCCTTGAGATTAAACAGCCCCTGGGCCCTCAGCCGCTCCCACAACCCCTGCGCTCCAGACCCTTCCCCAGCTCTGTTCCCTTCCCGAGACGCACTCCAGCCCCTCCAGTTCTTTCTTGGAGTGAGGAGCCCAGAGCTGAACCCAGGATTCGAGGTGCAGCCTCCCCACAGCCAGGTGCAGGGGGACAATCCAAGCCTGGATGCTGTTGGCCTTCTTGGCCACCTGGGCCACTGCTGACTCATGTTCAACTGCTGTTAACCAACACCCCCATGTCCTTCTCTGCCAGGCAGCTTTCCAGCTGCTCCCATCAACACTCTTGGTTGTTGTGGCTTTGAGCCTGTTTGAACCCCATCCCATTCACCTTGGCCCGTGGATCCAGCCTGTTCTGATCCCTCTGCAGAGCTTTTCTGCAGCTGTTCCAGGTCAGGTTGGATGGGACTGGGACCACCTTGATCCAGCGGAAGTTATTCCTACTCACGGCAGGGGGATGGAACTGGATGGGCTTTGGTGTCCCATTCCACGAATCCATGAATGTTCAAAATGTGAAGTGCCTGCAGTGAATTTGTTTGATTTGTGTGAGTCTGACTTTAAAACTGAGTGAATCTACTCTTTTGTGTATGGAGGCTTGGGCTCTTCACAAGGTGCTCAATTTGGTTTTAGCTGAGTTCTGTGGAGTTCTGGAGTTCCTGACATATTTTTTTCCATGCACTCTTTCTCATGACTAAATAATTTGAGAAGGGCTCTGATTAAAGGTGAAAATAGCACTTTTGCATTTTAGTTATGCTCCCACATTGACCTGCATGACGCATTTAGTCGAGCTTCCCTTTTTGACCACAGGTGATCGAGGGTTTGCAGGGTGCCCTGAGCAGATGAGATTCCAGCAGTTGGTTCAGTCCTGCATGGTGGGGCTGGGCTGAGGTTGGATGGGATGAACTTGGAGGGCTTTTCCAACGTCAGTGATTCCATGATTCTCAGATTCTGAGCATGTGAACTGCGTTCCTCATACCACCCCTCTTTGCAAAACAAACATAAACCATGCTGTCCTTGCATCCTTTCTCTCCTGTCTCCCTCAGTTGACACTTTCTTCTTGCCCCTTGTTGCCAGATATGGTGTCCGAAACAGCCTCCTCATTTCTCCCATGCCGACTGCTTCTACTGCCCAGATCCTGGGCAACAACGAATCCATAGAGCCCTACACCAGTAACATCTACACGCGCCGAGTCCTCTCTGGCGAGTTCCAGGTAAGTGAGATAATCATAGCATTGCTTTGTTGGAAAAGACATTTGAGATCGTGGAGTCCAACTGTGCCTGTCCACTAGAGGCAGCTGTGGGAAAGAGCTTTCCTGCTTCCGTAGCATTGATGACTTCACTGTAAGAAGAAGACAGAGGCCACGCGCTTGGTAGATCAGTTCAGTTTGGTAACTCAGGCGTTTGGTTGGAGGCCGCAAGCGCCCAGGGGATGTCTTGCCTGGGCTGCATGCTGCCGTAGGGCAGCTTTGTGAGTTCCACAGTCATCCTTTGAACTGGAACAAATGGCCTGCAGGAATGCATGATAAATGGGCCATGAGCAGCGAAGTCACTGAAGGGACATGCGTGTTATGGGAAAGTTCATACCATCTCAGGGGAGGGTCTGTGTGTGAAGCACCCAGTTATCTCCAAGAGCTTTAGGGATCCAGAGTGATCTGGCATTCGGGAAAGAGCAGGAAGCACTGTGAGGTCCAAAGACAAAGAGCTCGGTGAGACAAGGGCAATATCTGACCATTGGGAAGCTCTGTTCTGCCCTCCGTCTCCTCTGGGATCCTCTCATCAACATTGGGGACAGCACTCCATGTCCTCCTGCCTGTAGGATCGACTTGGCCACATGGAGTGAGGTCAAAAATAGGTTGGCTAACCTGCCGTGTAGACCAGACATCCCCATCGGTCCTGGCAAGCCAATAGCTCACTGTTTTTCCTCCCAGATTAACAACCTGCACCCACTTTGTCCTTTCCCCTTCTGAGCTCAAGTCTTGGGGATTATTTATACCCTTATTTACTAAATCAGGTTGTGCTCAGTGGAAGCGGTAGGTGAAGATCTCTCCCTCTCACATCTTCTGGCATTCCTCCTGCTCTGTACACTTCCCTTTCCTGTTTATAATACCCAGGAACTTGAGAATCATGGAATCATTGAGGGTGGAAAATCCATCCAAGCTTGTCCAGCCCAACCGTCCCTGTCCCCAAGTGCCAGGGCCACACAGTTTTGAACCCCTCCAAGGATGAGGACTCCACCACTTCCCTGGGCAGCATCTGCCAGGGCTTTACCACTCTTTCCAGGAAGGAATTTCTCCCAATACCAAATCTAAACCTCCCTTGGTGCAACTCGAGGTCGTTTCTTCTCATCCCATCCCCTTGTTCCTTGGGAGCAGACCCTGACCCTTGACTGGCTCCAACCTTCTTTCTGGGAGCTGCGCAGAGCGATGAGATCTCCCCTCAGCCTCCTCTTCCCCACCGCCAGGTCTCTCAGCTGCTCCTGCAACCTCTGTGCTCCAGACCCTTCCCCATCTCTGTTCCCTTCTCTGGACGTGCTCCTGCCACTCAAGGTCTTTCTTGGAGTGAGGGGTCCGGAACTGAACCCAGGACTCGAGGTGCAGCCTCCCCAGTGCTGAGTGCATGGGTGATCCCTGCCTTGTTCCTGCTGGCCACCCCATGGCTGATCCAAGCCTGGATGCTGTTGGTCTTCTTGGCCACCTGGGCCACTACTGGCTCATGTTCAGCTGCTGTTGACCAACACCCCCAGGTCCTTCTCTGCCAGGCAGCTTTCCAGCCACTCTTTCCCAAGCCTGGAGCATTGATGCGGTTGTTTTGTCCCAAGTGCAGGACCTAGCACTCAGCCTG
This sequence comes from Cuculus canorus, assembly GCF_017976375.1. Taxonomy (NCBI): domain Eukaryota; kingdom Metazoa; phylum Chordata; class Aves; order Cuculiformes; family Cuculidae; genus Cuculus; species Cuculus canorus. Next base: position 258,658 of record NC_071401.1, read on the forward strand.
GTTGAACTTCATCCCACCCTCACAGTTCTCCCTGCAGCCTTCTCTTTTCCAGGCTGAACAACCCCAGGTCTCTCAGCCTGTCGTCATACGGGAGGTGTTCCAGCTCTCACATCATCTCTGTGGCCTCCTCTGGATCCGTGTCCTTCCCGTGCTGTCCTACGAGCTCAGCGGGGTTTACGTGTAGATTTTTCACTGCTCTCATTCTCTGGCCTTTCCTCTCACAGGTTGTGAACCCACACTTGCTGAAAGACCTCACAGAGAGGGGCCTGTGGAACGAGGAGATGAAGAACCATATCATTGCCCACAACGGCTCCATCCAGGTAGGTGTGAAACCCCAGGGAGAACAGGGATTCCTGATGACTGGGGTCAATTTGCACAGATTATTGTTGAGGTTCATTGTATGCAATGGTTTGGCCAACCTGGGCGGGAAAAGCTGCCATGGGTAGCGTTTCCATTAGGAATAAGATGGGATGTGTCCACTCTGGTGGTGACTGGCTTGTACTGGAGCTAGCCTCTGGAGTAGAGAAGCTGACTGAAGACACAGTGGTAATGGTACTGCACTTCGTAAACTGAGAGCTGGGGAGAGGCTCCTGATCACAAAGTGCAAGGATGGGACAAGGGGAATGGTTTTGAGCTGAAAGAGGGGAGATTGAGATGAGATCCTAGAAAGAAATGTTTCATGGTGAGGGTGGTGAGCCCCTGGCCTGGGTTTTCCAGAGAAGTGGTGGCTGCCCCATGCCTGGAGGTGCTGAAGGACGGGTTGGATGGGGCTTGGAGCCCCTGATCCAGTTGGAGATGCCTCTACCCATGGCAGGGGTGGAACTGGATGGGCTTTGAGGTCCCTTCAAACCCAAACTGTTCCATGATCCCATGATTCTATAAACATGAACATCAGGGCAGTCACTGTCTGTACTGCATTGGAAAACTTCCCATTCCTTTCAGAACATCCCCGAGATTCCTGATGACTTGAAGCAGCTCTACAAGACTGTGTGGGAGATCTCCCAGAAGACTGTCCTGAAGATGGCAGCGGACAGAGGTGCCTTCATTGACCAGAGCCAATCTCTCAACATCCACATCGCGGAGCCCAACTATGGAAAACTCACCAGCATGCACTTCTACGGGTGGAAGCAGGTACGGGAGCAGGGCAGGAAGCTTCTTTGAATCATAGAATCATAGAGTCATAGAATCACTAGGTTGGAAGGGACCCACTGGGTCATCGAGTCCAACCATTCCTAACACTCCCTAAACCATGCCCCTCAGCACCTCAGCCACCCGTCCCTTAAACACCTCCAGGGAAGGTGACTCAACCACCTCCCTGGGCAGCCTGTTCCAGTGCCCAGTGACCCTTTCTGTGAAAAATTTTTTCCCGATGTCCAGCCTGAACCTCCCCTGGCAGAGGTTGAGGCCATTCCCCCTTGTCCTGTCCCCTGTCACTTGGGCGAAAAAGCCAGCTTCCTCCTCTCCACAACCTCCTTTCAGGTAGTTTTAGACTGCAGTAAGGTCTCCCCTCAGCCTCCTCCAGGCTAAACAACCCCAGCCCTTCCAGCCGCTCCTCATAAGACTTGTTCTCCAGCCCCCTCACCAGCTTCGTTGCTCTTCTCTGGACACGCTCCAGAGCCTCAACATCCTTCTTGTAGTGAGGGGCCCAGAACTGAACACAGTACTCAAGGTGCGGCCTCACCAGTGCTTAGTACAGTGGGAGAATAACCTCCCTGGATGTGCTGGTCACGCCGTTTCTGATACAAGCCAAGATGCCATTGGCCTTCTTGACCACCTGGGCACATTGCCAGCTCATGTTTATTCGGCTGTCAACCAAAACCCTCAGGTCCTTCTCCTCCAGGCAGCTTTCTTCTAGCCAGACTTCTCCTAGTCTGTAGCACTGCATAGGGTTGTTATGCCTCAAGTGCAGGACCTGACACTTGACCTTGTTAAACCTCATGCCATTGGTCTTAGCCCAGTGGTCCAGCCTGTCCAGATCCCTTTGCAGAGCCTCCCTACCCTCGATTAGATCCACGCTTCCACCCAGCTTAGTGTCATCTGCAAACTTGCTAAGGGTGCACTCAATGCCTTCATCCAGGTTATTGATAAAGACACTGACCAGAGCTGGACCCAGTACTGAGCCCTGGGGAACCCCACTTGTAACTGGCCTCCAGCTGGAGTTAACTCCATTGACCACCACTCTCTGGGCCCAACCAGTTTTCAAGGCAGGAGACTGTGCACCTGTCCAGGCCAGAGGCTGACAGTTTCTGAAGCCGAATGCTGTGAGAAACTGTGTCAAAGGCTTTACTGAAGTCTAGGAAGACTACATCCACAGACTTTTCCCCCATCCAGTAGTCGAGTCACTTTGTCATAGAAGGCGATCAGGTTAGTTTGGCAAGACTTGCCTTTCATGAACCCATGTTGACTGGGCTTGATCACCCATTTCTCTTGCATGTGCTTCATGATAGCACTCAAGATCTCCTGTTCCATGACTTTCCCCGACACTGAGGTCAGAGTGACAGGCCTGTAGTTCCCTGGATCCTCCCTGCAACCCTTCTTGTATATGGGCACAACATCAGCCAGCCTCCAGTCCAGTGGAACTTGCCCAGTCAGCCAGGACCGCTAGAAGATGATGGAAAGGGGTTTGGAAAGGACATCCGCCAGCTCCTTTAATACTCTTGTGTGGATCCCATCCGGCCCCATAGACTTGTGGGTGTCTAGCTGGGCAAGCAAGTCTCTAACCACCTCCTCTGGTGGATCATGGGAGCCACATTCTGCTCCTCTAACTCCTGTGTTTGTACACAGGGGGAACAACTTCCCTTACTGTTAAAGACTGAGGCGAAGAAGGCATTGAGTACCTCAGCCTTGTCCTCATCCCTTGTCACTGTTGTTCCTTCTGCATCCAATAGGGGCTGAATATTCTCCCTAGTTGTCCTTTTCTTGTTAATGTATTTGCAGAAAGATTTTTTATTATCTTTCACAGACTTAACTGGTTTGATTTCTAGTTGGGCCTTAGCCCTCCTGATTTTTTCCCTGCATGATCTCACTTCCTCCCTGTAGTCTACCCAAGACGCCTGTCCCTTCTTCTAAAGCTCATAGACATTCCTCTTCTTTTTGATATCTCTCAAGATCTCCCTACTCAACCAAGCTGTTTTTTTCCCTGGCCGGCTCCTTTTCCAGAACAGGAGGATTGCTTGCTCCTGAGCTGCTAGGATTTCATTTTTGAAGAGTGCCCAGCCCTCATGAGCTCCCTTGCCCTTAAGGACTGTCTCCCATGGGACTTTGCCAACCAACCTTCTGAACAGTCCGAAGTCTGCCCTCTGGAAGTTTAATGTGACTGTTTTGCTCATCCCCTTCTTCATCTCACCTAGAACTGAAAACCCTATTATCTCATGATCGCTTTGTCCCAGGCATCCTCCAACCATCACATCCCCCACAAGGCCTTCTCTGTTCACAAACAGCAGGTCCAGGAGGGCACCCTCCCTCATCGGCTCACTTTCCAATTGTGTGAGGGAGTTGTCTTCCACCCACTCCAGGAACCTCCTACGCTGCTTCCTTTCTGCTGTATTGTACTTCCAGCAGATATCAGGAAGATTGAAGTCTCCCATATAGTCTTTGGGACAGATAGCGGGTTGGATTAGAGCAGGATGGTGTTTTGGAATATACAGAAGATGGGAGACAAGACGTTCTTTCATGAAAAGCTGGTCTCACTGATTCTTAGAAGGGTAAAAGCCATGTCCCTCCAGGAATCACAGAATCCTGGGATGCTTTTGGTTTGAACGGGACGTCAAAGCCCATCCAGTTCGAACCCCTTGCCACGGGACAGGGACATCTCCTACTGGATCAGGGGGCTCCAAGCCCCATCCAAGCTGTCCTTCAGCACCTCCAAGGATGGGGCAGCCACCACTTCTTGGGGCAACCTGGGCCATGGCCTCCCCACCCTCACAGCAAAACATTTCTCCCTAAGATCTCATCTCAATCTCCCCTCTTTCAGCTCAAACCCGTTCCCCTCATCCCATCCCTGCACTCGCTGATCGAGAGCACCTCCCCAGCTTTCCTGGAGCCCTTTTCAGTGCTGGAATCTGCTCTAAGGTCTCTGCATAGCCTTCTCCCAGCTGAACAACCCCAACTCTCCCATCCTATTAGGGGAGATTCCCATCTTCAAGATACTCAAGGTGCAGCTTATTTTCCTGTCATGAGGGAAAGAGCCCCCAAACCCTCTTGACACTGTGTCCCTGACCACTGTGCATGTTTAAGTGGAACACAAACCCTCCTGCTGGAGCATCCAAGCTGGAACAGAAGCTCAGCTCCATCAGAGTTTGTGAGTGGGTGCTTTCTGGCTTGGGAGAAGGAAAATGAAAGAAAACCAACCAGAAAAGAGCTCTGAATTAAAATCTGGGGTGAGGGTAACGCACAGGACAGTTGGGAGGGAGTGTTGATCTGCTGAAGGGCAGGAAGGGTCTGCAGAGGGGACTTGGCCAGGCTGAATTCATGGGCTGGAGGGCAGGAAGGGTCTGCACAGCCCCATTTGGGCAGGAATGTTGATCTCAATCTCCACTCTTTCAGCTCAAAACCATTCCCCTTGTCCTATCCCTGCACTTGCTGATCAAAAAGCCCCTCACAGCTTCCCCGTAGCCCCTTTCCATACTCGGAAGCTGCCATATCCAGTGTTTCTGCTGGAATAAAGCAGTAAAGCCGTGGTTCCTCCCTTTATTCCTCATAACTCACCACATTGTGAGGCTGGTACAGTGGTTGGGGCTGAGGAGGTTTGGTCTCTGCAGTTCCTGTTTGGCCATGGTGCTGCCTGCGTTCCGGCTGCTGCGGGCTCCTGGCATGGTGGTTTTGCTCCACAGGGCCTGAAGACTGGGATGTACTACCTGAGGACAAAGCCTGCTGCCAACCCCATCCAGTTCACCCTCAACAAAGAGAAGCTCAGGGAGCGGGAGAAGGCCTCCAAGGAAGAGGAGGAGAAGGAGAGGAATAAAGCCGCCATGGTGTGCTCCCTGGAGAACCGGGATGAGTGTTTGATGTGCGGCTCCTAATGGATCCACCTTGTGGCGCCAGCAAAGCCGTTCCACCTGGCTGGAGTCCATCGGGAAACGTAGTGTGGAGGGTAACTCCAAGACATGGAGGCAGGAGGGGCGATGCCAGTAGTGTTGTAGCTTCCCCACCAACTGGGGCTGGTGCGCAGGGATGGGATTAAGAAGTTTCTGCTTTATTGCTGGGATTCCAGAAAACCTAAGTGCTCTTGCGTGGTCTCACACTGAACCCTGGCCTTTTCCTGGACAGAAGGGAAAGTCCTAACACCTCTTCCCTTCAAGACCTGTCCGGGGCTTTCAGGGAGCTCTTATTTACCAAGGACAGTAACTCCCATCTCGGAGAATAGAGCAGACCTGGCTGAGCTCCTTTGCTCCAGAGAGAGAGCTAGAAAAACGTCCCTGCGTGGTACTCTTGTCTGTCGGGGCAAAGGAGTCGTTTCTGCTGCACTCGGAAAGCTGGGGGGTGTGTGGTCTGCCCGTGGGATCCTGCTGCCGCCAGAGCTTGCCCTCCTTGTCTGCTCAGATTCCCTTTCCAAACAGCTCTTTAAAGGCATGGGCTATGCATTCCTGCCCAGAGCATTCACCATCCCCATCCAGGCTGGCAGGAATGGGTAAAATCTGCTTTTTGGGGTCTGAGCAGGAGCTGGCAGCATGTATTAAAATGCTGCCATGTGTTTTATCCCATACGGAAACTCTGCTCCATGTTATCAGCCAGTTTGGGAAGGGGTTTCCATGCTGTTCATGGCTGGAAAACCTTCCACAGCACACACCCCATCTTGTTTTCCGAGAGCTGCATTTCTCCACCCCCACTCGGTATGATTTGATCTATATTTTTCCTTATCCCTGTGCTTAACTCCCTACCCTGGCGTGATGGGGCTCCATCATCCAGCCCTTTGCTATTTGTTGGAGTCAAGTACCAGACAGCCCGCTAACCCCGCCACACACAATAAAAGGTGGAACATCAAAGGGAACACGTCTTTATTCAAGGTGGGTTGGGGCACTTGGGCCCCATTTGTGACCCCTGAGGCTCCTGCTCCTTCCAGAGTGCAGGCTGGAGGCTCTGGGGTGAAATGAGGCACGGGAAGAGATGTTGCATCTCGAGGTGCTCTGTGGAATGCTGTCTGTTCTGTTGCTGTTCCAAAGAGTTTGTGGTGAGGAGGAGGATGAGGCTGAAGTGATGGGACGTTCATGTTTCAGTAGCATTTGAAGGGGGTGCGCAGAGTTCACTGGGATCATGGAATTGTGGAATAGTTTGGATTGGAAGGGATGTCAAGAGATAACCCAATTCAAAACCCCTGCCATGGGCAGGGACACCTCCCACTGGATCAGGTTGCTCCAGGCCCTATCCAACTTGGCCTCCAACACCTCCAGGGATGGGGCAGATTCAGATTCCCTGGGCAACCTGGGCCAGGGCTTCCCCACCCTCACAGGACATTTCTCCCTAAGATCTCCTCTCAATCTCCCCTCTTTCATCTCAAAACCATTCTCCTCATCGCATCCCTGCACTGCCTGATCAAGAGCCCCTCCCCACTTTCCCAGTAGCCCCTTTCCATACTGGAAACTGCTCCAAGGTCTCCCTGCAGCATTCTCCAGGCTGAGCAACCCCAACTTACCCATCCTGTCCTTGTACAGGAGGGTCTCCAGCCCTCACATCATCTCTGTGACCTCTGGCCTCGCTCCAGCAGCTCCATGTCCTTCCTGTGCTGAGGACTCCAGAACTGGACACAGGCTTCAGGTAGGGTCTCCCCAGAGGGAAGCAGAGGGGCAGAATCCCCTCCCTAACCCTCCTGATCCCACTCTTTGGATGCAGCCCAGAGCATGAGTGGTTTCTGGGCTGTGAGCGCACCAAGCTCTGCCCATGCCATCTCAGAGGAAAGGGCTTGATGCTGATGCCCAGTGTAGTTTTAACCAGGCTGCAGAGAATGGATTTTCTTGTTGAGGGTGTGCTGTAGGCCAGAGTCACTTGGTAACATGGTAGAGGATTTCCTCCTGCATGGACAGGTGCTCGCTAGTGCTTGGCAGCAGCAAAACAATCCCAGATGATGACCTGGAGAAGTGGTGGCTGCCCCATCCCTGGAGGTGTTGAAGGCCAGGTTGGATGGAGCTTGGACCCCACTGATCCAGTGGGAGGTGTCCCAGCCCGTGGCAGGAGGTGGAACTGGGTGGACTTTGAGGTCTTTCCAACCCAAATAATTCCATGATTCTATGATTTAGACCCAGCCCAGCTCCCTCAGGGCATGCCAAGGACCTCTGCTTGCCCCATCATAGAGCCCCAGGGTACCCCTCATTATCAGGGAAGGCGTGGTTAATCTCGGACTGTGCTGACATGCAGGCAGAACCTAAAGATTGAGCTGGTGACCATCAGCTGGGGTTGGCAGAAGGTGGCTTTCTGTCTAGGAGCCGGGCTATTTCATTCTGTGGGATTACGTGTTCCACCTCCTCCAACATGTGTGGGCTTCACCACGGGTGGGTTTCTCTGTTGTTTCCAAGAGTGCTGCTGCAAGAGCCATAAAACCTTGGAGTATTGGGGGGGTGTGGACTGGGCAAGTTGCTCTTATTGATTGGGAGGCCTTGAGGCTGTTCCCAGCAAGGGCTTCCAGCAGTTGCTTCCTCCTCCACTTCCACTGAAGAGATCTGTATGTGAGAAGAGGTGGGGAGGGTTGGGATTGTTCAGCCTGGAGAAGAGAAGGCTACGCAGAGACCTTAGAGCAGCTTCCAGTATGAAAAGGGGGTCCAGGAAATCTGGGGAGGGGCTCTTCATCAGGGATAGCAGGGATGGGACAAGGGGAACGGTTTTGAGGTGAAAGAGGGGAGATTAAGGTGAGATATTAGGAACAGAAATTCTCCTGTGAGGGTGAGGAGGCCCTGGCCCAGGTTGCACCAAGAAGTGGTGGCTGCCCCATCCCTGGAGGTGTTCAAGGCCAGGCTGGATGGGGCTTGGAGCAATCTGATCGAGTGGGCGGTGTCCCTACCCATGGCAGGGGGTGGAACTGGATGGGCTTTGGGGTCCCTTCCAACCCAAACCATTCCATGATTCTGAAGTGCATGACAGGTTCTCACCCAGCTGCACTCCCTTTGAGCTGGGTTGGCAGCTTGCAGCACAAGGAGCATCCAGTTGGGATCTCAGAAGAGCAGCATTGTAGGATCCCCACTGAACATGAGCAGGCAGAGGGACACGAACCATCAGGGGTCTGGGAAAGGCAGCCAAGAAGCAGAAGCTGAAGGATCTGGTGATGTTTGGTAGAGAGAAGATTAAGGTAAGACACACAGCCAGTCATTGCATACTTAGAGAGACCAGGGAAAGCTTTTTAAGAGGTAGGAGAGTCCAAAGAGATGGCATCTCCTCAAACACCTGCAGAGGAATGCAGTGACCTGCATCAGGTGGAATTATGTCGGTGTAGCAGAAGAAGATCTCACCCTGTGCCCTCCCAAGGTTGTTCCAGCTCAGTTCTTGGAATGTGTGATGGCAGTTGTGCAAGCAAGGCCTAGGACTTGGGATTCCTCCTGGGACTTGGGATTCCTTAACCTTGCTGGGTCTCCTGGGCTGCTTTGTTGGGCCATGGGGTGCTTCAGGGTCACCCCATCCCAGGATGGTGGGTGTGGAAGGTCCCTCTGGAGCTCATCCAGTCCATGCTGCTACAGCAGGGCCACCTCTGTACAGGACAGATGGGATGATGCAGGGTTGCCCCATCCCAGAATCCCAGGATGGTGGGGCTGGGAGGTCCCTCTGGAGCTCATCCAGTCCATGCTGTGGTGGATGGGGTGGTAGGGGACAGGTTGGCAGGGAATGATGGAGGAGAGTGGGTGAGTGGCAGTAGGTGACTGGACGGGGTGGCAGGGGTTGTTGCAGTAAAAGGAGGTGACAGATCAAGGAGGTGGCAGTGCAGGGGGTGGCGATGCAGGGAGTGTCAGTGAGTAGGTGGGTGGCAGTGCAGGGGGGTGGCGAGGGGTGGCAGTGCAGGGAGGTGACAGGAGGTGGCAGGGCAGGCAGTGCAGGGGGTGGTCGGTGTGGGACTGGATGGGTGACAGGAGTGAGTGCAGCGGATGGCAGGGGGTACATGGCAGGAGGTGGCAGTGCGAGGTGGTGGCAGTACAGGTAGGTTACAGGAGGAGGCAGTGCAGGGGGTCGCCAGGGTGGGACTGGGTGGGTGACAGGAGTGACAGTGCAGGGGGTGGCAGGGAGTGGGTGGCAGTGGGTGGGTGGCAGGAGGTGGCAGTGCGAGGTGGTGGCAGTGCAGGGAGGTGACTACACGATGTGGTAGAGCAGGGAGGTGACAGTGCAGGGCAGGCAATGCAGGGGCTTGCAGGGTGTGGGAGTGGACGAGTGATGGGATGACGGTGCAGGGATTGACAGTGCAGGGAGGTGACAATGGGTGGCAGTGCAGGGGGGTGGCAGGGAGGTGGTGGCAGTGCAGGGGCTGACAGTACAAGATGTGGTAGAGCAGCAAGGTGGCGGTGAAGAGAGGTGGCAGGGCATGGCATGCAGTACAGGGTGTTGACAGGGAGTGGGAGTGGACGGGTGACAGGGAGGGTGGCGGGGGTGGCAGTGCAGGAGGTGACAGTGCAGGGAGGTGGCAGTGCTGCTTTCTGGCCAGGAGGTGCCTCCCTCACTCCACACTGCTGCCACGCCCCTGTCCCCAAGGATGCCCGGCCGCTTGCTCGCCCAGAGCAGATTTGCACAGATTTCATTCCTGTTTCCCCTCCTAGCAGCAGCGGGAAGGGACGGGGCCCCCTCTGGGCTAAGGGGGCCCCCTCTGGTCTCGGGGGTCCCTGGTCAGCAGAGCAATGCCCAAACCTACTCAGCTGCCAGCAGCCCCCGTTCTCCCCGTGGTGGCAGGAATGAAATCCACTCAGGAGCTGGGGTTGCTGTGGGGCTGAGGAGGGGTTCGTGTCTGGGGTGGGACCTCTGCCCCTCTGCAGGGAGGGTAACATCACTTGTGTGGGGCTGGGTGGGATAGGATCCCTACTCTGAGGGTGGAAAGGATTCACTCTGGGTGAATCCAGGTCCCCATCCCAGCAATGCAGGGAGAGATCTTGGTCTGGAGAAGAGGAGGCTGAGGGGAGACCTCATCACTTTCCACAGCTCCTGGAAAGAAGGTTGTGGTGAGGTGGGCGCTGGGCTTTTCTCCCAAGGAACAGGGGATGGGATAAGAAGAAATGGCCTCAAGTTGCTCCATGAGAGGTTTAGATCGGATTTTGGGAGAAATTCCTTCACAGAAAGGGTTGTTCCACCAGAAAATACTGGTACTCTGTCACAAAATACTGATGCTCCATTCACCAAATACTGATGTTCCACCATAAAATACTACCATTAATATTTGTGATGGAGCAACAGAATTTTGAGGGTAGAGCATCAACATTTTGTGCTGGAACATCAGTATTTTGTGATGGAGCATTTTCAGTATTTTGTGGTGGAGCAGCAATATTTTGGGGTGGAGCATCAGAATTTTGTATTTGCACTGTCAAAGGCTGCCCAGGGCAGTGGTGGAGTCCCCATCCTTGGAGGGGTCAAAAGCTGTGTGGATGTGGTGCTTAGGGACAGGTTTAGTGGTGGGGTTGGCAATGTTAAGTTCTGGACTCGATGACCTTAAAGGTCTTTTCCAACCTAAATGATTCCATGGTTCCATGACCCACCCCACGTACATTTCATTCCAGAAGCCACGAGTTGGATGTGCCAGACTTGGTGGTGGCGGGGGGCTGGCCATGACCTGGAGGATGCTGCCATCTGTTATCTGTCCAGTGCCAAAGGGGTTCACCAGTTAATCCCTGCTCCTGGTCTGGCATCACCTCCTGGTCTTGGCCCTAGTGGGCTCAGCCCAGCTTCTGCCCCATATGTGCTGTGCCAGGGGCTCAGCCCCGCAGGTCCCTGAGCTCCAGCACGGTCGTACTCATGCTCAGATATTCCTGAGCTCTTCATCATGTTCCCTCCATGATAAATTGCTCTGGGGAGACCCAGGACACCCCATCTCCAGGGTGTTTGGCTCTGGAGTTGTTGAGAATGGAGGTGCTTTGCCATTCAGACTCCTTCCCTGGTCATGGTCACACCAGCCCTGTCCCCTTGGCCGCTCTTTGGTGGCCTGGAGTTGCAGAGGCTGTTCCAGGCCACCAGCTGGGATGGGAGCAGTGGCCAGGGGACCTGTCATCAAGGTGCTCAGCTTCTGCTGCTGCCTTCATGGCCCTGAGGAAACCCATCCTGGGCTGTTCACCAGCTTACTGTGAGCTGGGACCTGGGCTTGAATCATTCAGCAAGGACCTGATGGCTGCACAGCATTGGGGATAGGGTATTGGGTGGTGGTGGGATGGGGGCTGCAAGACCTCCATAATCCATAGTTTCACTACAATGTGATTGAGAGCAGCCCTGAGAAGAATGACTTATGTTGGTTGATGAGAAACTCAACATGAGCTGACAATGTGTGCTCACAGCCCAGAAACCACTCGTATCCTGGGCTACATCCAAAGCCATGGGACCATGAGGCTGGGAGGGGATTCTGCCCGTCTCCTCCACTCTGGGGAGACCCCACCTCGAGTCCTGTGTCCAGTTCTGGAGTCCTCAGCACAGGAAGGACATGGAGTTGTTGGAGTGAGTCCAGAGGAGGCCACAGAGATGATGCCCGGGCTGGAGAACCTCCCATCTGAGGACATGCTGAGAGAGTTGGGGTCGTTCAGCCTGGAGAAGGGAAAGCTGCATGGAGAACTTAGAGCAGCTTCCAGTATGGAAAGGGGCTCCAGGAAATCTGTGGAGGGGCTCTTGATGAGGGAATGCAGGAATAGGATGAAGGCAAAGGCTTTGAGATGCAAGAGGGGAGATTGAGTTTGGGAAGAAATATTTTCCTGTGAGAGTGGGGAGGCCCTGGCCCAGGTTGCCCAGAGCAGTGGTGGTTGCCCCATCTCTGGAGGTGTTGAAGACCTGTTTGGATGGGGTTTGTAGCCTCCTGATCCAGTGGGAGTTGTCCCTGCTCATGGCAGGGTGTGGAACTGGGTGGGCTTTGAGGTCCCTTCCAACCCAAACCATTCCATGGTTCTATGATCCAAGTCCAGACCAGTTCAGCAGGTTGTCTTCTCTTGATTGTGCTCCTGAAGCAGCTCCAGGGCATCAGACCCACGGGAGAGCAGGATGCAAGGTGCAGGATGTGGGGTGCCTGGTGCAGAGTGGTTGATGCACCATGAAGATTCTGAGCAGGGTCCTTACTCAGGCCAATGCTGTCCAGGTTGGGTGGAGACTCAGATTTTTGGGAGCATGAGGTGATGGGTCTGTTGGGGAGCTGCTCCCAAGTCCCATGCAGTCAGGAGAGCCTGTAGGTTGGAGGTCACTTACACCCCCCAGCACTGCCCCAAGCTTCACATTGTAGAATCATGGAATAGTTTGGGTTGGAGGGAACCTCAAAGCCCATCCAGTTCCACCCCACTGTCATGGTCAAGGAAACCTCCTGCTGGATCAGGGGACTCAAAGAAGAGCTCTAGCCCACAAGCACTCCTGAAGTGGGGACAAATACTAGGGCACCATCAGCATTTTGATGGGAGTGGGGGACTAGAGCAAAGCTTGGTCTCTTCCACCTGATGCACTCAGCATGAACCCTTGGTGGGGTGGAACAGGCTCCTGGCTTGCGAAAGACCTGCTCCGGGGCTGGGTCCCTCCAAGCTTCCCTGCAGCAAGTCTGGAAATGGTATTTTGTCATGGAACATCAGTATTTTGTGATGGGGCATCGGTATTTTGGGGTGGAACATCAATGTTTGGTGATGGAGCATCAATATTTGGTGGTGGAACATCAGTATTTTGTGGTGAAACATCAGTATTTCGTGGTGGAGCATCAGTATTTTGGAGCATTGCTGTGAACTGAGCTCACCTCACCCCAGGGACCAAGCCTGATCCTGCCTGCAGGAGGACACATGCCATCAGTCTTGGTGAGCAACTCTCAAACACTGTCTCCTCGCCCTGGGCAGAGGTTCTGGGCTATGTGACCCAAGACACGAGCATCCTCCGAGGTGCCTGATGCCTTCAGACTTGTTTTCTTCCCTGGGCTTTCAAGTAAGACAAAGTTAAAAGCAGTTGAACTTTGTTTGTTTTTCACTAGGCTCCCTTCCTGGGAGCAGCCCAATTAGTGTTAACGAGCTGGATGGTAATTACAGCGTGGGGCCACCAGAGGATTCATCCTGGTGGCTGGACTGGCACTGCAACCCCGGGCTGGCTGCCAAGGGGCCAATTAGAAGCTTTGCAGCTGACGATACTTTGATGGGGATTGTGCATCAGTTTCTTGGATGGAGATAGAGCTGGTGGTACTGGGGTGGAGTGACCATCCCCATGTCCTCTTGGTTACTGAACCATGGTGACAGACCTGGCTGCAGGACCCCCAACCTTCTTTACAGTGCCCCTCAATTAACTCCACCCCATCATCCCACCCCCGAATTGGAGGGGGGCTCTGGGCTGGTGCCGGCATGAAGAGAATGGTGGGAGCTGGGGTCTGAGCTCAAAGTGGGGCCAAGTGCGGGAGGCACTGGACTTGCAAGGGGCAACATCACAGAGTCATGGAATGGGTTGGCTTGGAAAGGACCTCAAAGCCCACCCAGTTCCACCCTCCTGCCATGGGCAGGGACACCTCCCACTGGATCAGGGGCTCCAACCCCCCTCCAACCTGGCCTTCAACACCTCCAGGAATGGGGCAGCCTCAGCTTCCCTGGGTAACCTGGGCCAGGGCCTCCCCACCCTCATGGTGAAGAATTTCTTTCTAATGTCCAATCTAAATCTTCCCCCTTCCAATTTAAAGCCAGCCCCCCTCATCCTATCACTCCATACCGTTGGAGAAAGCCCCTCCCCAGCTTTCCTGGAGCCCCTTTCTGTAGTGGAAGCCACTCTAAGGTCTCCCCGCAGTCTTCTCTTCTCCAGGCTGAACAACCCCAACTCTCTCTGAGCCCAGGAGGTTCTCCAGCCCTCACATCATCTCTGTGGCCTCCTCTGGACTCGCTCCAACAGCTCTATGTCCTTCCTGTGCTGAAGATTCCAGAACTGGACACAGAGCTCCAGATGAGGTCTCACCAGAGTGGAAGTCTGGCCTGAAAGCTTTTACTTTGTTTGCCTTAAGACCCTTCTTGGCCATCTGCATGCTCATTCAGCTCCATCAAGTCATGCTGAGACACCTCCACGGCACAGCCAGGGCTGGGGGTCGCCTAAACCCAGCAGCCCTTGCTAGGGCTTGGAGGGCATCACAAGTCTCCATGCCACCTCTCCACCCATCTCCAAACAGCCCTGCTGGTGGGCTCCTACCCCTGTCCAGCACTCAGAGAGCTGAGCTGTTGTTTGCTTTGGACGCTTCACACCAAGGACATTAAAACTTGGAGTGTGAGATCTGGTTGATACTGGAAGAGTCCTGAGGGTAATTAACCAGCTGTGATCACCTATCTGTCACCTGCTGTTAGTTCCTCTGCAGGTAAACAAGGGAAAGAGCCTTTTTCCTTGGGGTTCCTCTCATCCCGGGTGGACAAACCTGGCCTGGGGAGCTGCTCCATGGCCAGGAGCGAAGGGAAAACCACATGCTGGGAGCAGCTCAGTGTTGTGGGCTGAACTCTGGTCACACAGAATCATGGAATGATTTGGGTTGGAAGGGACCTCAAAGCCCATCCAGTTCCAACCCCCTGCCAGGGGCAGGGAAACCTCCCACCGGATCAGGTGCTCCAAGCCTATCCAACCTGGCCTTGAGCACCTCCAGGTATGAGGCAGCCACCACTGCCTGGGTGGCTCCTGGCACTCCTTGCACTCTGGGCAACCTGGGTCAAGGCCTCCCCACCCTCACAGGAGAACATTTCTTCCCATGTTCTCATCTCAATCTCCCCTCTTGCAGCTCAAAACTGTTCCTTGTCCTATCCCTGCACTTCCTCATCAAAAGCGCCTCCCCAGCTTTCCTGGAGCCCTTTTCAGTGCTAGAAGCTCCTCTAAGGTCTCCCTGGAGACTTCTCTCCTCCAGCCTGAACAACCCCAACTCTCTCAGTCTGTCCTCATAGCAGAGGATAACAGCTCCATGTCCTTCCCGTGCTGAGGATTCTGGAACTGGATGCAGGGCTCCAGGTGGGGTCTCACCTGGAGAAGGTGCTGGTGGGCACCAAGCTGGCCGTGAGCAGAGGTGGCCAAAGGTATCCTGAGCTGCAGCAGGAGGAGTGTGGCTAGCAGGATGCGAGGGGGGATCCTTCCCCTCTGCTCAGCACCTGGAGTGCTGGGTCCAGTGCTGGGCTCCCCGGTATGAGAGACTGGAGAGAATCCAGCCAAGGGCCATGAAACCACTGCAGTGGCTGGAACATCTCTGCTATGAGGACACCGTGAGAGGGCTGGGCTTGTTCAGCCTGGAGAAGAGGAGGCTGAGGGAGATTATGATGTGTATAAATACCTGAAGGGAGGGTGCACAGAGGCTGGGGCCAAACTCTTTCCAGTGGTGCCCAGTGCCAGCAGCTCTGGACCAACCTCATGGCATCTTGAGATGTTTTCTTTCCTTTTAGACATTTTGGTGACTCAGATGAGCACTGGCCATGGTGCACAGCTGGACACAGCAATGACATTGCCATCGTTCACATCGCTTGAATGTTCCCTCGTGTGGGAGTTGGCAGGATGAGAGCTCACCTTTGTTTCATATTGAAACTGAACTTTTGAGATGATGACTTCTTTTTATTTGTGGAAAATCCATGCTGGAGATGTTCTTAAGTAAGAGAGCAAGAAACAGAGACAGAAACGATCACAATTAACTTTTATTCCCTGTCCAGAGTCATACAATGAACTCTGACAATGTTCATTGAAGGCAGAAGCATTTCTTCAGACACTGGTGGCATGAAGCGCATTGTGGAATCATGGAATAGATTGCATGGGAAGGCACCTCAAAGCCCATCCAGTTCCACCCCCTGCCGTGGGCAAAGACATCTCCCTCTGAATCAGGTTGCTCCAAGCCCCATCCAACCTGGCCTTCAAAATCTCCAAGGATGTGGCAGCCACCACTTCTCTGGGCAACCTGTACCAGGGCCTCCCCACCCTCAGAGCGAAACATTTCTTCCTTATAGGCCTGTCAGCCTGACCTCGGTGCTGGGCAAGGTCTTGGAGCATCTTGAGGGCTATTGCACAGGTGACCGTGCCCAGTCAACACGGGTTCAGGAAAGGCAGGTCCTGCCAAACTAACTTAATCTCCTTTTATGACATGGTGAACTGCTTAGATGACAAGGGAAAGGCTGTGGATATGATGGACGTGGACTTCAGTAAAGCCTTGGACACCGTTTCTCACAGCATTTTGCTTGAGAAACTGGCTGCCATTTTCCTGGCCAGGAGAACTCTGCAGGGTAAAGAACTGGCTGATGGCTGGCCCAAAAGATGGTGGGGAATGGAGCTCAATCCAGTTGGAGGCCAGTCACAAGTGGTGTCTGTAGGACTCAGTGCTGGGTCCGGTTCTGTTAGGTATCTTTATTGATGGTCTGGATAAGGTGACTGAATGCTGCCTCAGTCAGTTTAGGGGTGACACCAAGCTGGGCAGAGGAGTTGACCTGCTTGAGGGCAGAGAGGCTCTGCAAAGGGATTTGGCCAAGCTGGATCCATTTGCTGAAGCCAATGGGATGGAGGTCAACCAGACCAATGCCAGGTCCTGCACTTGGGGCACGACAACCCCATCAGTTCTCCAACGATCGGTGGAAGAGTGTCTGCAAATCTGTCAGGCAGGGAAGGACAGATGTTGGTCGACAATGGCTGAACGGAAGCCAGCAGTGGCTCAGGTGGCCAAGAAGGCCAACAGCATCCTGACTTGGATCAGCCATGGAGTAGCCAGCAGGAGCGGGGCAGGGATCATCGCCCTGAGCTCGGTGCTGGTGAGGCCACACCTCAAATCCTGGGTTCAGTTCTGGCCCCTCAGTCCAAGAAAGACCTTGAGGGGCTGGAGTACATCTGGAGAAGGGAACGGAGCTGGGAAGGGTCTGGAGTGCAGAGGTTATGGGAGCGGCTGAGGGACCTGGGGTTGTTTAGGCTAGAGAAGAGGAGGCTGAGGGGAGACCTCATCACCGTCTTCAGCTGCCTGAAAGGAGATTGTGGTGAGGTGGGTGCTAGTCTCCTCTCCCAAGAAACAAGGGATGGGGTGAGAGGGAATGGCCTCAAGTTTCGCCAGGGCAGGTTCAAACTGGATATTGGGAAAATTTTCTTCATGGAAAGGGTTCCCAGGCACTGGCAGAGGCTGCCCAGGGCAGTGGTGGAGTCTCCATCCCTGGAGGTGTTTAAAAGCCAGATAGATGATGTGTTCAGGGATGGTTGAGTAGTGGACAGGTATAGTTGGACTCCATGATCTCAAGGTCTTTTCCAGCCAAGCAATTCTATGGTTCCATGATCCCAGTCACTGGAGAGAGATGGACATTTCTGGGGCCACTTTATTGCACTTCACACCTGTTCCAGGATGGGGTAACTTATTTTCTGGTGCTGCATCCCTCTCACAGCATCTGACCTGTCTTCATCAGCTCCTGAGACGCTGAGTCCTACCAGCTGCCCCAGCAGTCTGAAGATCCCTTTCTGGATCTGCTTCATCTTTATGCCATAAATGAGGGGGTTGAGCATGGGAGGGACCACCAAATAGAGATCAGCCATCAGGACTTGGATGTGAGTTTCCAAGCCAAAAGAGAACATCTGGAGGTACATGGAGAGCAGACCACCTATGTAAAACAGCAAGATGATGAAAACATGGCACCCACAGGTCCTGAGGGCCTTGAGTTGAGCCTCTTGGGATGGCAGCCTCATCACAGACCTGAGGATCACACCGTAGGAGAAGGTGATGAAGACAGAGTTTGTCCCCACCAATAGTGTTGCCGTGATGAGGCTGTAGAGGTCACTGACAGAAGGGTCGGCACAGGCCAGCTCCACCATTTGCTATTTGCTCACAGTAGGAGTGAGGGATGACTCTGGTTTTGCAGTAGGGGAAGCTGATGAGGAGACACATTAAAGGCGTCATGACACCAGCTCCCCTGGCCAGAGATGGCAGTCCTATCTGGATGGTCCTTGAGCTTGTCAGAATGGTGGTGTATCTCAGGGGGTCGCAAATGGCTATATGCCAGTCAAAGGACATTGCCCAGAGCACCTCTGACTCCACTGCAGTGAACATGTGGATGAAGAACTTCTGCATGAAGCAAGCCTCAAACCCAATCTCTCTTGAATCCAACCAGAACACATCCAGTATTTTGGGAACTACAGCAGTTGAGAAGATGAGGTCGATGACAGCCAATATGGAAATGAAATAATACTTAGGTTCACGGAGGCTTTTGTCCAGCTTCACAGCAAGAAGGACCATGCTATTTCCCAGCAAGGTCATGATGTATGTAAAGCAGAGTGGGATTGAAATCCACCTGTGAAGAGCTTCCAGGCCAGGGATGCCCATAAGGAGGAAAAGCCAAGAGCAACCAAAAGCCAAAAGCACTGGTGAGACTGCACCTTGAGTACTGTGTTCAGTTCTGGACCCCTCACTACAAGAAGGATATGGAGGCTCTGGACCGTGTCCAGAGAAGAGCAACAAAGCTGGTGAAAGGGCTGGAGAACAAGTCTTATGAGGAGCGGCTGAGAGAGCTGGGGTTGTTTAGCCTGGAGAAGAGGACGCTGAGGGGAGACCTTATTACTCTCTACAACTGCCTGAAAGGAGGTTGTGGAGAGGAGGGAGCTGGGCTCTTCTCCCAAGTGACAGGGGACAGGACAAGAGGGAATGGCCTGAAGCTCCGTCAGGGGAGGTTCAGGTTGGATATCAGAAAAAAATTCTTCACAGTAAGAGTCATTGGGTACTGGAACAGCTGCCCAGGGAGGTGGTCGAGTCGCCTTCCCTGGAGGTGTTTAAGGAACGGGTGGATGAAGTGCTGAGGGACATGGTTTAGGGAGTGTTAGGAATGGTTGGACTCGATGATCCAATGGGTCCTTTCCAACCTTGTGATTCTGTGATTCTGTAATTTTGTTGCATTTATTTGGGGAAAAACTTTCAGAACCTGTTATCATAGAATCACAAAATGATTTGGGTTGGAAGAGACATCAAAGCCCATCCAGTTCCACCCACTCTGCCATGGGCAGGGACACCTCCCACTAGATCAGGGTGCTCCAAACCCCATCCAACCTGGCTTCGAACACCTCCGGGTATGGGGCAGCCACTACTTCTGGGGCAACCTGGACCAGGGCCTCCCCACCAGAACATTTTCCCCAGCATTATTTGAGCAAAATTTGTGCTGATTTGGGGGCAGCTGATGAAACCATACAGAATAACCTCTAGCCTGGAGCCAGCCTGCAGAAACAGAAGGTCTTTGTGGTGATGGCTCCAACAGCTTCGTTTTGAGGTCTTTATAATCATCCTGTTCTTCACCCACTTTGCTGAAGCTCTGCAGAAGTTGCGTTGTGCGTGCTCCTCACCTGAAATCACCAGTGAAAGCACCTTTCCTCTGAACAACTCTGCTCCGTGCTGTACACAAACACACACATTGATTGACTCGACTCGCCGCCTCATCAGAAAACGAAATCAGGTTTGGTCGACAAGGGCCGTTTCCTGCAAAGCTGTGCTGATTGCCATAATTTAATTTGATCCCAACCGTTTAATTCTTTATTGACCAAATCTCCTGTTAACTTCTGGGGCTTTCTGCTGTGCATTGACGTCAGCTCAGCCATCTGCAGCCAAGCGCACCATCCTGCTTTCTCGATAAAGTACAAGCCTGAGGAAGCATTTGCAGACCCCACAGTCTGCCAGAACTCATCCAGTTAAACCTTCTGAAAGGAGGTTGTGGTGAAGTGGGTGCTGATCTCTTGTCCCAAGGAACAAGGGATGGGACAAGAGGAAGTGGCCTCAAGTTGAACCAGGGGAGGTTTAGATTGGACCTTGGGAAAAATTCCTTCATGGAAAGAGAGGTGAAGCCCTGGCAAAGGCTGTCCAGGGCAGTGGTGGAGTTCCCATCCCTAGAGAGGTTCAAAGACCATGTGGCCATGGCACCTGGGGACAGGGTTCAGTCGCCACGGTGGGGTTGTCTGACGGCTGTACTAGATGAGCTTGGAGGGCTTTTCCAACCTTAATGATTCCATTCTATGGGTATAAGTTCAGCAGAACAGGGCAAAGACGCTCTTGGCCAACTCAAAGATCCTTTTCCCCTTGTGCAAAGCACCCAGATCTGCTGCTGGTTTTGTTTTCTGTTCTTGGCAGAAGCTGTTTTGTATCCTTCTCAGCTACCGATCAATTAAATCATGTTAAAACATAAAGTTCTGTGATTGCTTTCCTTTCAGGTAGGCATGGATTTCTACGTCTTCTTCTCCAAGCCTTTCTTCTCCATGCAGAGGGGCAGATGCTGTTGTCTGCTTTTATCTGATTTCTCTACTTAGCAGCTTCTAAGTCCCATCAGACCTCGACCAGCTCTGGCATTTCACTTTGTCATAGAATTGTTTGGCTGGAAAAGAGCTTTGAGATCATTGAGTCCAACCATACCTGTCCGTGTCTAAACCATATCCATGAGCACCTCTTCTGCCCATCTTTTAAACAACTCCAGAGATGGGGATTCAACCACTGCCCTGGTCTGGTGCTTCCTTGTACCCAGTGCTTTACCTTGAGGTGCCCCACTCACAAAGTCCTTACCTGCTGGCAGAGGAGCAGCTTGGCCATTGACAGGGCTTGTTCAAAACATCTTTTGGAGTCAATCCAGAGGAGGTCATGGAGATGATGTGAGTTCTGGAGCCCCCCCATAAGAGGCCAGGCTGGCAGAGTTGGGGTTGTTCAGCCTGGAGAAGAGAAGGCTGTGGGAGAACTTAAAGCACCTGCCATTGTGGAAAGGGGCTCCGGGAAAGCTGGGGAGGGGCTCTGGATCAGGGAGTGCAGGGATGGGACAAGGGGAATGTTTTTGATCTGCGAGAGGGGAGATTGAGATGAGATCTTAGGGAGATTTTCTCAACTTCAGACAGATTTACTTTACATTTTGTGTCTTGGTCTCAATGGCACCTGGTAGGCTCTGGAGACCCTGCCCCATGTGGTGCCATACTGCACAAGAGACCTGATGAAGGAGGCTGGAGCAGCCTTGGGAACTCCCATCTCCTCACAGGAACATCTACCGAACTTCTGCATCCTCCGTCTGTTGTTCCTCAGGGAATTTACAGGAGATTTAATACTCCAGAGTCATTGAACTTGGAGATACCCAGAGCTGTGCTGCTGCAGACCTCCAGGTGACAGCCCTGCTGGTGAGACAAATGCCTGTAGACCAGGATGAGAAACCTTCCTTTAGGCTGCAATGCCCATCTGTGTCATGTTCTTCCATCTCCCAAGCCAGGAAGCCCCAGTGATCAGGGTTCTTCATTACAGCTGAAATATTGATAAAGTTCTACCTGTCTCTGGCTGCAAAAGAGATCTTCTGGAAGCAAATGCTCCTTGGATGTAGGCATCTGGGGATGTGGCTGTGGATTCAGACACAACAAAGTGCCCGGAGGTAGGTTGTGTGCATGGTTGTTTGGTGTCTATGCGTTAAATGCAGCTAGTGGAGATCCAGCCCCTCTGGTCAGCGGATCCTGGAGAACAACTCAGCTCACCCTAGGGCAGACATCTATGTTTAGGGAGTCGGTCACTCCACAGGCTCCGTGCTCAAGCTCTTCTCTGACTGCATTAGGTTATAGAATCATGGAATGGTTGGACAGGAAGGGAACTCAAATCTCACTCAGATCCAACCCCTGCCATGGGCAGGGCCATCTCCCAGTGGATCATGGTGCTCCAAGCCCCATCCAACCTGGCCTTCAACACAACCAGGGATGGAGCAGCCACCACTTCTCTGGGCAACCTGGGCCAGTGCCTTCCCACTCTCAGAGCAAAACATTTCTCCCTAAGATCTCATCTCAAACTCCCCTCTTTCACCTCAAAACCTTTCCCCTCATCCTATCCCCTGCGCTCCCTGATCAAGAGCCCCTCCCCAACTTCCCTGGAGCCCCTTTCCATACTGGAATGCATGTCTAGATCCTGCCTACCACACTCAGACTCTCCTTGTCTCTCCAGGGTTGTTCTCTGGAGTTTCAGCGTCACCTTCAGGCATCTCCTGTCAGAATTAAACCCCAGGAATTCATCTTTTTCTCTGACTTGTGCCCAGTTTTGCAGGCTTCTCTCATGATTGAACAATAGAATGAAGACAGATCAGCAAGAGGCAGTTTCGCGGTCACAATTCATGTCCCTGAGATAGCTTTTTGCCCTACAGATTTGGAGGAACTTCCAATGTTGGGCTTTTAGCAGGGAAGCCGGGGCTGCTCAGGTAAAAGCCCTGTCTGAGGGAAGCTGGATGCTGACCTTTTTCTCTCCTCTTGCAGCTTATTTCAAGATGTCATCTGGGCGGTGGTGAGGTATCAACAGAGAAATAAGCCTTTCATGAGCAACGGACTGCAGAAGCTCCTCAGTTATCCTTGGTGGAACAGCTAGAAACATGAACTTCTTCACCTTATAAAAATTTTCAAGCCCTAACAGTGCCATTTATTCAGCATTTCATAAAATCATAGGATCACTTGGTTGGAAAAGACCTTTGAGATCAAGAGTCCAACCATATGTTTCCACCATTCAACCATTCCTGAGCACCTCACCTGCCTGTCTTTTAAACCCCTTCAGGAACGTGAACTCCACCATCTCCCTGGGCAGCCTCTTCCAGGGCCCGAGAACCCTTTCAGTGAAGAATTTTTCCTGCTGTCTAATCTGAACCTCTCTTGGCAAAACCTGAGGCTGTTTTCTTTTGTCCCATCACCTGAGAGAAGAGATCAACACCCTCCTTGCTACAACCTCCTTTCAGGCAGTTGTAGACAGTGATGAGGTTTCCCTTCAGCCTCCTTTTCTCTAGGCATCATCACTGCCTCTCATGATGCTTGTTCTACAGACCCTTCCCCAGCTGCTTTCCTCTTCTCTGGACGCGCTTTAGGGCCTCAGTGGCTTTCCTGTAGTGAGGGGCCCAGAACTGAACTTCTGATCCAATTCCCCTAGCAGGTCACATTCTGCAGGAGCGTTCCCATCTCACACATCGTTAATAACAGGTTCCTACTTTGATTTTTGTTCTGATGCAGGGTCCCCACCTCATACCCATCAGTTCTGGACATCCCAGGGCTCAAAATTATGCTCTTTTTGGTAAGCACAAAAGCAACACTCTCCCAATCCCTTCTGATCCCTTCAGCCAACCTAACAGCAGCTCCTCCTGTTTCATCCTTGTGGGTGTCCCCGGCCTGGAAGCTTTCTCCACCTTCCTGGGCATCCTTTTCTGCTCAGGCTATATCATTGCCTTGGTAGGAAATGGTGTTGTTTTGCTCGTCATCAGGCTGGACAACTCCCTCCGTGCCCCCTTACACTTCTTCCTAGGCATGATGGCAGTCATTGATGTGGTGATGGTGACATCCATCATCCCCAAGATGCTGAGCACATTCTGGCTGAAGTCTAGAGAGATCGGTTACAAGGCCTGTTTTGTTCAGATGTTTCTTGTCCACTCCACAACATCAGAGGAGTCCGGAGTGCTCCTGGCCATGGCTGTTGACCGCTATGTTGCAATTTGTCACCCCCTCAGGTACCAAATCATCTTGGATCACCGAACAGTTGCCCAAATAGCCCTGGCCATTGTGTTAAGAGCTTTCCTCTTCATCATTCCCTTGCTAGTGATGGTGATGAACCTCCCCTACTGCCGCTCCCGTGTGGTTCCCCACTCGTACTGTGAGCACATAGCTGTGGTGAAGCTGGCGTGTGCAGACCCCAGACCCAGCAGGCTTTACAGCGTGGCTGGATCCTCACTTATCGTAGGGATGGACATGGCCTTCATTGCTGTGTCCTATAGAATGATCTTGAAGACTGTCCTGCAGAAGAAATGGTGCAGGAAGGCCTTCAGCACCTGCGCGTGCCACGTATGTGTGATGCTGCTGTATTACATCCCTGGGATGGTCTCCATCTGGGCACAGCAGTTCGACAGCAGTGTGTCCACATGGGCACGGGTTCTGCTGGCGGATCTCTACCTGATCCTCCCCACCATGCTGAACCCCATAGTTTACAGCATGAGGACCAAGCAGATCCGCAAGGCACTGCTCAGAACATTGTTTTCCAGGATGGCTCGTGTCTGACAGAGCAGAATGTGGGTTCTCCAGGTGTGTTCATCCATGCAAAGATGGCACCAGTTTCATCCACGCAGAGATGGCACCAGTTTCATCCATGCAAAGACAGCACCAATGGAACACATGAGGAAAACAGAAGTGATGAAACAAGGAAGGAGGACTCATTAGCTTTAATGACCACATGAGACCCTACTCTGTGCTGAGAATTATTTGGGACTAGGATCATGGACAAATATCTCCTATTTTCCTTCATTATTACAGTTGATAAAGTGAAGTAAGTGTCAATGTTTGAGTTCTGAGATGTTCCCAGTGCCATGGACATCCCTGTGATAAATTAAAGCAATATTTCAGGGCTCCAGGTGTATCATGGAATCATAGAATCATGGAATCATTAAGGTTGGAAAAGCCCTCTAAGCTTATCCAGTCCAACCATCAGCCCAATCCCAACATGCCTACTAAACCATGTCCCCAAGTATCACGGGCACCTAGTTTTTTAACCTCTCCAGGGATGGGGACTCCACCTCTGCCAGGGCTTCACCACTCTGCCCATAAAGAATTGCTTCCCAAAATCCAGTCTAAACCTCCCTTGGCACAACTTGAGGCCATTTCCTCTTATGCCATTCCTTGGGAGCAGATCCTGACCCCCACCTGGCTCCAACCTCCTGTCCAGGAGCTGCAGAGAGTGATGACGTCTCCCCTCAGCCTCCTCTTCCCACACAAAACAGCCCCAGGCCCTCAGCCCCTTTCCTGGTTCTCCTGATCCTTCCCCAGCTCCGTTCCCTTCTACAGATGTGCGCCAGCCCCTTCAGGTCTTCCTTGGAGTAAGGGGCCCAGAACTGTACCCAGGATTCAAGGTGTGGCCTCCCCAGCTGGGCAGCTTTCCAGCTGCTCTTCTCCAAGCCTGGAGCATTGATAGGGTTGTTTTGTCCCAAGTGCAGGACCCGGTACTTGGCCTGGTTGAACTTCATCATGTTTTCCTTGGCCCACTTATCCAGCCTAGATCTTTCTGCAGAGCTTTCCTGCTCCCCAGTCCATGGATCCAGCCTGGACAGATACCTCTGCAGAGCCTTCCTGCCCTAGAGCAGATCGACACTCCCACCCAGCTTGGTGTCATCTTCAAACTGACTGAGGAAGCACTTGATCCTCTCATCCAGATCATGGATAAAGACATTAAACAGAACTGACCCCAAAGCTGAGACGAGGGGACACCCCTCGTTACTGGCCTCCAACTGGATTGAACTCCATTCACTTCAACTCTCTGGACTCTACCATCCAGCCAGTTTTTCAGCCAGTTTTTCAGCCAGCAAAGACAACACTGTCCCTGCCATGAGCTGCCAGTTTCTCTAGGAGAAAGCTGTGTCAACAGACACAGATTCCATTCCAAGTGTGGAAATGTCTTCTGTGTTGTCTTCTATAGTCCCCACTGGACTAAGAGTGTTGGAGGCAGGAGACAGTCACACCTTGCAGGAGCTGCCACAGTTCTCCTCTCTGGGCTTCTCTTGCACAAAAGTTTGACTCTCACTGAAGCACAAACCAACTTTTCCAGGTTTCTGGGTGATGATGGGAAAAGAGCATCTTCAAAAATGAGCTCTTTAAAGCATTCTGTCCATCCCAAGGTTCACACAAGCTGGGTGAGGAAGGCACATGATGGTGTTTAGCACTGCATCCACTGTCCACAGATTGCAGTGGTGGAAATAAGCATTAGGTCTCCTTGAGTTTGCTTACGAGACCTATGACTGCTTGTTTTGATGACCCCAAATACCTGAAGAGCTAAATCTACTATATCTTGAAGGCCTGAAGGACAGCATGCCATAGCTCTGTGTGTCCCGAGACTGGTTAACTCTTGCTGTTGGTAGACCACCTGTGTCCCAGTTTTTCCTGAGCCAGCCAGCTACATCGAACTAGGTTTCTCAGGCTCTGTGTGGGGTTTGCAGCACACAACTGTGCTCAGCCTCCTCTAAATGCAAGACCCCTCCTGTTCTGGAAACTGGGATCCATCTGGAAAGACACCAGGTGGGTCAGGTCCCTCAGTAATGACAGGTTTTATCTGAAAACTACAGGCACAAAGAGCCATTCGAGGGTCTGCAGCTTGATGTCAGAAGGTAGAATCATAGACTGGTTTGGGTGGGAAGGGACCTCAAAGCCCATCCAGTTCTACCCACGTGGACAGGGACACCTCCCACTGGATCAGTGGGCTCCAAGCCCCATCCAACTTGGCCTTCTACACCTCCAGGGATGAGGCAGCCACCACTTCTCTGGGCACCCCCACCCTCACAGCAGAACGTTTCTTCATAAGATCTTGATCAGAGAGTGCAAGGATGGGATGGGGTGAGGGGAATGATTTTGAGGTGAAAGAGAGGAGATTGAGATGAGATCTTAGGGAGAAGTATTGTCCTGTGACGGTGGGGAAGACCTGGTTCAGGTTGCCCAGAGAAGTGGTGGCTACCCCATCCCTGGAGGTGTGGAAGGCCAGGTTGGATGAGGCTTGGAGCCCCCTGATCCAGTGGGAGGAGTCCCTGCCCATGGCAGGGGAGTGTAACTGGGTGGGCTTTGAGATCCCTTCCAACCCAAATCATTCCATGATTCTATGATTCTATGTTGACCAACAGCCTCTTTACATGTTTTTGGACCCTTTCATCCCCTTATCCTTCTGTTTTCCCACACATCTGTCCCAAACTCACACTGATCTCTCCCATTCCCAGCCTCTTGTCCCCCTCAAAACACAGTGAGTGCTGCGCAGTCCCGAAGTACTCTTCCTGGCATCCCATATGGATTGCCCCCTGGTGTGGTAGGTGTTATCTCACATTGGTTTGCAAGGAGGGAAATCCACTGCCATCTTGGAGGTCTCACGCTTGACCAGGGGCTGACAATCCTCCTGGGACAACCTTGGAGCTTATTGGGACACCCTGGGAAGCAGGTGGGCTGGGGGCTTTGCTGTCTCTGAGGGGGTTATTGGTGTTCCATGACCTGCCAGGTTCCTCTGCTCCTTCAGGTTTGTGGAGGTGAATCTTTAATCCCACAACCCAACAGCCTTGGCATCTGGCAGACCGGTTCCTTCTGCAGGTCCCTGCTAGACAAGGGCATCCATGCAGATGGGTGCTAGTTTTTATTGCTAAGCATGATGTCCTATGATCTGAACATCCCTTTGGTCAGTTGGGATCAGCTGTCCCAGCTGTGTCCCATCCGAGTTCCTTGTGTAACTAAAGCTGCTCCCTACTGGGGCAGTATGAGCAGCAGAAAAGCCCTTGAGCTGTGGGAGAACTACTCACAGTGACCTCAACATCCCTGCTGGGGTAGGTTGACCTTGGCTGGATGTCAGGAGTCCATCAAGCATTCTGTCCCTCCTAACCGCAACAGAACAGGGTGAAGAGAAAATAGGATGGAAAAAAAACCCCAACTCGTGGGTTGAGTTAAAGACAATTTAATAAAGCAAAAGAAAAGTCAGGGTGTGGGAGCAAAGGGAAATGAAAAAATCGGTATTCTGCATAAAGAGATTCGTTTTCTGCATCCAAAGCTGTGGGACCAGCAGGGTGATGAAGGGGGTTCTGCTCCTCTGCTCCACCCTGGGAGGACCCCACCTGGAGTCCTGCATCCAGTTCTGGACTCCTTAGTGCAGGAAGGACATGGAGCCGTTCAGGCAAAGCCAGAGGAAGCTACAGAGATGATGCAAGGGCTGCAGCAGC
Organism: Cuculus canorus; assembly: GCF_017976375.1. Classification (NCBI taxonomy): domain Eukaryota; kingdom Metazoa; phylum Chordata; class Aves; order Cuculiformes; family Cuculidae; genus Cuculus; species Cuculus canorus. Next base: position 286,410 of record NC_071401.1, read on the forward strand.
TCTGCTATGAAGACAGGATGAGAGAGTTGGGTTTGTTCAGCCTGGAGAAGAGAAGGCTCCAAAGTGAGCTTAGAGCAGCTTCCAGTATGGAAAGGGGCTCCAGGAAAGCTGGGGAGGGGCTCTTGATCAGGGAGTGCAGGGATAGGATGAGGGGAAGCGTTTTAAGCAGCAAGAGGGGAGATTGAGATGAGATCTCAGGAAGAAATGTTTTGCTTTGAGGGTGGGGAGGTCCTGGCCTGGATTGCCCAGAGCAGCAGTGGCTGATCCCCTCCTGGAGGTGTGGAAGGCCAGGTTGGATGGGGCTTGGAGTAACCTGATCCAGTGAGAGGTGTCCCTGCTCATGGCAGGGGTGGAATTAGATGGGCTTTGAGGTCCCTTCCAACCCAAACCATTCCATGATTCCTTGCGCTGCTCCACTACACGTAAATGGATTCGCTGAGGAAGTAGCTCTTTTCTGTGGTTCAGCTGCACTTTCTCCTTGTGCCAGAACAAGGGTTGTCAGAGACTGCAATCATATTTATGTTGGAAGATCTGAGGGAGCTGCACAACCTCAGAGGTGCTGGGCCAACCTCACTGCCCCGTGACAGGGACAGGCAGGAGAACCAGATGAAGCCATTGGTGCTGACCTTAATTCAGTGGCCACCAACATTTCCTGGGGCATCTGCAGCTCTGAATGCACCCTGAGAGCCACACCAAGGTCCATCAGAGGTTTTGGCCATTCTGGGAATGGACTTTGTCTTCACGAATCCCAGCCCTGTTCTCTGAAGTCCAGGCTCAATCCCTCCCACCATGGGTCTCCTCCAGTAGATCACCCTACGTGCTGCATCACGTATCTGCTTTGTCCTGATGCCATAGATCAGGGGGTTGAATGCTGGTGGGATGAGGAGGTAGAGGTTAGCCAACAGGACCGGGACATGGGGTGGGAGCTCCAGGTGGTACCTCTGAATGTACATGGAGAGCAGTCCTGGGATGTAGAAGAGGGACATGATGCAGAGATGTGAGCTGCAGGTGCTGAAGGCTTTCTTGCGGGCTTGTGAGGAGGAGAGGCCAAGCACAGCTCGGAGGATGAATGCGTAGGAGAGGACAATGAGCAGTGAGTCGAAGGTCCCCACGTAGGTTGACACAGAGAGGCTGTAGGTGTTGCTGAAATCTGTGTCCCTGCAGGACAGCTTGAGCACAGCCATGTGCTCGCAGTAGGAGTGGTTCACCACGGCTGGGCTGCAGAGAGGCAGGCGGCGAATCTGGAAGGTGAGTGGGCTCATGAACACCACACCCCTGAGCAAGGTGGCCAAGCCAAGGGCAGCCACAACGGGTCTGGTCAAGATGGACAAGTACCGCAAGGGGTTGCAAACAGCCACATAGCGGTCCAAGGCCATCGCCACCAGCACCCCTGACTCTATCGCAGAGGAAGCATGGACAAAGTACATCTGGGTAAGACAAGCATCCAGGCTGATGGCAGTGGAGTGAAACCAGAAGATGTTCAGCATGTTTGGGGTGATGGAAGTGGACATAACCAGGTCAATGACAGACAGCATGGACAGGAAGAAGAACATGGGCAGACGCAGGGTGGGATCAGCCTTTATCACGCAGAGAAGAGTGCTGTTCCCAGCCAGCGTGATGAGGTACAAGAGGCAGAAGGGGATGGAGATCCAGAGGTGCAGGTGCTGCAGCCCTGGGATGCCCGTCAGGTGCAGCTCTGAGAGCGAGGTGTTGGTGGGACACAAGTGAGGTGGCATGGTGGTCACTGCAGGAGATTGAGTGAGGAGGGCCCAAGCACGCAAGGACAACCATAATATGTCTCACCAAAGGTCCATCCAACTTCAGACTCTACATGCAGCATCCAAAGCAGAGCCTTAGGGAAGAATATGAGAAAGGAAACACAACCTGATACACCTCCTGTGTGCTGGCCCACTTTCAAGCAACTCTGAGCTGCTGGTTGAACATGAGCCAGCAGTGGCCCAGGTGGCCAAGAAGGCCAACAGCATCCTGGCTTGGATCAGCCATGTGGTGGCCAGCAGGAGCAGGGCAGGGATCCCCCCTGCACTTGGCTCTGGGGAGGCAGCGCCTGGAATCCTGGAATCACTTCTGGGTCCCTCATTCAAAAAAGACATGGAGGGGCTTGAGCGCATCTGAGGAAGGGAGCAGAGCTGGGTAAGGTTCTGGAATGCAGGAGTTGTGGGAGTGGCTGGGGGAGCTGGAGGTGTTTAGTCTGGAGAAGGCTGAGGGGACACTTCATTGCTCTCCAAAGCTCCTGAAAAGGAGGTTGTGGTGAGGTGGGTTCTGGGCTCTGCTCCCAAGGAACAGGGGATGGGATAGGAGGAAATGGCCTCAAGTTGCACCAGGGGAGGTTTAGGCTGGGTATTGAAATGCCTTCACAGGGAAAGTGGTGAAGCCCTGGCAGAGGCTGCCCAGGGCAGTTGTGGAGTCCCCATCCCTGGAAGGCTTTGAAAGCTGTGTGGCCGTGGCACTTTAGGACAGGGTTCAGTTGGCACTATGGAGTTGGACTGACAGTTGGACTGGATGAGCTTGGAGGGCTTTTCCAACCTTAATGATTCCGTGGTTCTCTGACTCCTGGAGCTGGATGTGTTTTTTTCCAAATTAATTAACCTCATCCCAGAAGCCATCTAGCCTTCCTGGGCAAAATTTTAGCACCCACACCATTATTTAGAAAGAAGTTTCACAAGCCAATACTTTTCTGAAAGAATCTCTTCCCTTCCTTGTGAGCCTGGCATTTACTGCTGTCCTTTGAGGAGTGGTAGTTCACGTATCAAAACAGGCAGAGAAGAGTTATTCAAATCATGGAATCACAGAACGGTTTAGGTTGGAAGGGACCTCAAAACCCATCCAGTCCTACCCCTGCCACGGGCAGGTACACCTCCCTCTGGATCTGGTTGCTCCAAGCTCATCCAACCTGGCCTTCAACCCCTCCAGGGATGGGGCAGCCACTGGTTCTCTGGGTAACATGGGCCAGGGCCTCCCCACCCTCACAGCAAAATATTTCTTCCCAAGGTCTCATCTCTATCTCCCCTCTTGCAGCTCAAATCCTTTCCCCCTGGTCCTGTTCCTGCACTCCCTGATCAAGAGCCCCTCCTCAGATTTCCTGGAGCCCCTTTCCGTACTGGAAGGTCACTATAAGATCTCCTTGGAGCCTTCTCTTCTCCAGGATGAACAACCCCAACTCCCTCAGCCTAGCCTCAAACAGGAGGTTCTCCAGCCCGGGCATCATCTCTGTGGCCTCCTCTGTACTCACTCCAACAGCTCCATGTCCTTCCTGTGCTGAGGACTCCAGAACTGGACACAGGCTCCAGCTGGGGTCTCGCCAGAGCAGAGCAGAGGGGCAGAATCGCCTCCCTGACCCTGCTGGTTCCTACAGCTTTGGATGCAGTCCAGGACACAGGTGGTTTCTGGGCTGTATCAGATCTCAAGGTGGATTTTTTTGTAGAAGATGCTGTGAAGATTCATGGGGTTGGATATGGCCACAGGTCTTTCCCAAGCTCTTTTCTTGGACTTTTTTTACCCCTTTTTAATTTTTTTTTAATATATATATGTTTCAGTTTATAAAGGAAAGGCTGCAACAGCCCATCCTCTCTTGCTGCTTCTGTCTGAAAGTCCGTGCACCAATGTGTGACCGACCTGGCTTGCTACTCACCCACCACGGTGGGAAGGATGGTGGCCACCCTGGCTCCCGCCAGCTCCATCTCCTGCTCCTCTGACCCAGCAGCCTTGAACAGAGGAAGTATTTATGAACTTGCCAAGAGGAGTCCCTGTTGAGCCTGTTTCCTGGCTTTAGAGTCCTTCCCCCCCCCACATGCGCACCTGACTCGCTCATGTCCTGGGTGACCTCCTAATTAAGTTGGCTCTAATTGAGAACCTGTTGTTGCTGATCCGTCGTAGTGCTCATAACCCTTTCAGTGAAGTCGTCCTCATCCTTTGACCCCGCAGCCTTCCAGACACATGTCCATGCCTTGGCATTGCCAGCTCCCTCTTTTGGGTATGTTGGATCTTTCCAGGACACTGGATCTTTCCAGGATGCTGAACCTTTCCAGATGTGAATGAGGTCTGGGTCTCCCTCCATGGTCTGAGTGACCATGAGATGGAGCTCCTGGCTGCCTCGATCCCATCAGAGGCTGCAGGTCAGGAAAGGGAGGTCCTGTCCCACGTTTCTACTTTGCATCCTCAAGGACAACATCAGAAAGAGATAGAAATCATCTGGCAGATGAGTTCCTGCCACTTTGTCTTAATTGAGACTGATTTTGTGTAGGTCTCTTTCTGCAAAGTCAGGGTTTGCTGTTGAAGCCCCCCTGACCAAAGAGAGCTGGGACTGCGTTATGACAGGGCTGCTGGAAGCAGTGGCGTGCTCCCCTGAAGGGGACGAGCAGACCCTAGCTAGGTGTCTGCAGGGAAAGGGGAGGGTGGGTGATACTGGGAGGATACTGGAGGACAAAAATGAGATTTGGAGGAAAACAGAACCTGTTTGTGCCAATATCTGGATGAGTGCACATATGTAAATGCAGGCAAACACACCTCACACTCCCCACTCCTGGCCAGGCGCTGCGATCAGGCAGCCGCTTGTTGTGGCAGAACCCCAGCCGGCAGTTGAGAACCGTGGAGGTCCTTGCTCACTCCTCCCCACCTTGGTGGGAAAGTGGGGGAAATCGAAAGAGTAAAAGTGATAAAACTCATGAGTTGAGATAATAACAGTTTAAGAATTGAAATAAAATAAAAATAGAATAATAACAGCAATTGTAATGAAGAGGGAAATAAAACCCAAGGAAGATGAGTGATGCAAATAAAAATCAATTGAGGATGCAGCTGACCTCGGTGGTCAGGATGCAGACCCTGGCCACCCCCACACCTCTGCAGGTGTAAGCCGTGTCCTCTCTTGGTCTGGATTTCCCCAGCTGATTCCCACCTTGGGAAGCTGTGGCAGATGTGTATTTGCAACATCAATGTTTGCTGCCTAGAGCATTTTTGCTGTGGGAGCTGATGCTGATGGAAGCAGTGCATGGGCCCTGTGTGTTCCCTGCGCTATGAGCTGTGGGGTTGTCCCTGCTGGAGCCTAAATCCAAGCTGCCCTGCTGGAGCCCCTCTTGGAGTGGGCTTCCCACCTACAGGGTCCTGGTCTCCTGCATTAGGAAGGAAAGGAGATTGGAGCACAGTGGGTGCTGGTCTCTTCTCCCAAGGAACAAGGAATGGGATGAGAGGAAGTGGGCTCAAGTTGCACCAGGGGAGGGTTAGGTTGAATACTGGGAGAAATTCTTTCATGTAAAGAGTGGAGAAGCCCTGGCAGATGCTGCCTAGGACAGTGGTGGAGTCCTCATACTTGGAGGGGTTCAAAAGCTGTATGGATGTGGTGCTTAGGGCCAGGGTTCAGTTGGCACTGTGGGGCTCGGCTGATGGTTGGACTAGATGAGCTTGGATGGCTTTTCCAACCTTAATGATTCTATGGCTCCAGAATTCTCTGGAAAGCAGCATTGTGAGCAAAACCATCCTGATGGTGCAGCACTGGCCCCTTCCAGCACCGACCTCTCCTTACGCTCCAGCCCTCGCCTGAAGTCAGAAGTGCTGTGAATTGTTTTCACTGGGAAAACAGAGGCACGGAAGGGTTAAACCAGCCTGCCGGCAGTGTGGGATTAGATGTAAGCTTCTCAGGCTCTTGTACCTCCTGTTTCTCCCCACATTCCAACGGACCAGACTTCATCTCCTAGGCTTCCCAGCCATTTGACCTCCTTGACCCCTAAATATTTTCCTCTTTCCTCCAAATTGCTCCAAACCCTCCCCAGGAAACAAACCAGCAGGCACTGTGGTCAGTTTCTGGTTGCCACTGTTTGCAAGGTAAACCCAAGCACCGCAAAGCCAATATTGTCCCAAGGTTGCCCAGACACGGTTATTTGTGATGGTTTATTGTGAAGAAGGCTCTGTTTGCAGAACAGTTGCCAGCCTCGGCTGTAAACTCAGGGTTGCAGCCAGGGCTGCCACCAGCCTGTCCTGCAGGAAACGTGTCTCGTGCCAGGATTACTTATCTGGGAAGGGCAAACACATTGAGAAGGCTGCAGGGAGACCTTAGAGCAGCTTCCAGTATGGAAAGGGGCTCCAGGAAAGATGGGGAGGGGGTCTGGATAAGGAAGTGCAGGAATAGGATGAGGGGGATGGTTTTGAGCTGCAAGAGGGGAGATTGAAATGAGATCTTAGGGAGAAATGTTTTGCTGTGAGGGTGGGGAGGCCCTGGCGCAGGTTGCCCACAGCAGTGGTGGCTGCCCCATCCCTGGAGGTGTTGAAGGCCAGGTTGGATGGGGCTTGGAGTACCATGATCCAGTGGGAAGTGTTCCTGCCCATGGCAGGGGGTGGAATTGGATGGGCTTTGAGGTCCCTTCCAACTCAAACCATTCTATGAGGATTCTGAGACTCAGAGGTCTGCCTTTGCTCCAGAGGGGGACAAGGTGAATGCAGTAGGTTTGACCTCACCCCTACCGAGATTCAGAGGTCATGCTGGAAAATGTGAGCACCTCCCTTCCAGGCAGAGGCATCGTCAGCTCTTGCACGCCATTGGACCAAGAGGCTGGGAGCCAGCGTGAGGCTCTGAGCTGGTTTGTGGAAGTCACTCATACCCACCAACTCTCCACACCCTTGAACCTCACTCCTCTCCCAGCCGCCTGCCAACACGAGATGGTTTGGCCCCTCTTCCCCCCACTGAAATGGTCCAGCATTCAGGTCTTTGGAGACGACTTGACTTGGGGGCCATCAGCTCATTTCCTCAGCACACAAAGAGAGAAGACATGCAGCCTGAGGAGCTCAAACAAGAATGCTATTTACCTCCAGCTCCCTATCAGCACAGTGACATCAAAGCTGGGTACTCTGAAAACATTCCAGCCCTACACAGGCTGAGGTCAGGCTGAGCTTCACTGTTGCTGTAGGCATCGATGACCTGAAATCCTCCCATTTTCAGCACATATTTACAACCTTGGCAGCCCTTCCCACCTGCACCCCGCTTGCCTCCCCGCAAACATCTCGAGATGCGATTTACAAATATTGTTCTGATCTGCGCTGGGTGGATAACGAGTTGATTTGTTCCTAATTCAGGAAATGAAGCTCTTAATCAGATCTGTGCTAGAAATTCATGCTGCTGTCTGGCAGGATTTATTTAATGGTTCCTCCTGAAAATGACTTTCTAAGTGCTAGGCAGTGAATAAATGCAAGAAAAAGAAGAGGCAGTGAAAAAGTTGGTATTAGATGATAGTATTTCATCCCACCTATCTGTCTCAGTGCCTTTCTGGGACGCACAGCAAGGAAAGGAACCGGTCCCAGATAAATGCTGACTCCTGAAGGGCTTTGACTGCATCCATAAAGCCCTCCAGTTGCCAAGTCCTTTCCTGCAGTGCTGCATGAAGTGTGTTTGCTCAACAATTTGCAGCCATAAATTATTGTTATTTGTGTTGTGACGGTGACTGAGGGGCTGCCAAGGGCCAAGGCAGTGAGCTGCTCAAAGAAGAGGAGCACGTTCCCCATCCCTAAAGCTGAGTCAGGACAAGCCAAGAGCTGGGTGCAGCTAGATGGGTGGTTCTATCATTGGAAAATTTAATTGAAATCAAGATCCTCTGCATCTGATGAGCGATGCGGTTGTCATACCAGAGGGAAGGGATGCCATCCAGAGGGACCTGGACAGGCTGGAGAAGTGGTGCTGTGTGAACTTCATGAGGTTCATCAGGGCCAAGGGCAAGGTCCTGTGCCTGGGTAAGAACAATCTGCAGTTTCAATACAGGACATGGGACAATGTGGTTGAGAGCAGCCCTGTGGAAGACCTGGGGTGCAGCCCTGTGGAAGACAGAAGGTGTCCCTGCCCATGTGTCCAGGTTTGTGGGAGGAGAAGCTCCACATGAACTGATAATGTGCGCTTTCAGACCAGAAACCAACCATGTCCTGGGCTGCATCCAAAGCTGTGGGACCACCAGGGCCAAGGAGGGGATTCTGCCCCTTTGCTCTGCTCTGGCAAGACCCCACCTGCAGCCCTGCATCCAGCTCTGGAGTCCTCAGCACAGGAAGCACGTGGGACTGTTGGGGCAAGTGAGGTGATGCCCCACTGAGGCCATGGAGGTGATGCAAGGTCTGGAGCACCTCCCATCCCAGGACAGGCTGAGAGATTTGGGGTTGTTCAGCCTGGAGAAGAGAAGCCTCCAGGTAGACCTTATAGTGGCCTTCCAGTACCTGAAGGGAGGCAACAAGAAAGCTGGGGAGGGGCTTTTTACCAGGGCATGGAGTGATAGGATGAGGAGGAATGGCTATAAGTTGGAGAGGAGAAGATTTAGACTGGACATCAAGAAGAGATTTTTCACAATGAGAGTGGGGACGCCCTGGCCCAGGTTCCCAGAGAAGAGGTGGCTGTCCCATCCCTGGAGGTGTCCAAGGCCAAATTGGATGGGCCTTGAGCTCCCTGATCCAGCAGAAGGTGTCCCTGCCCATGTGTCCAGGTTTGTGGAACTGGTTGATCTTTAAGATCTGTTCCAACAAAAAACATTCTATCATTCAATGATTCTATCATCACTTTGGTCTTCACCCCATAGGTCATGAGGCTGAAGACAGTGATCACCAGGATGAAGATGTTCCCCATGGCTATATGGACCAATGGAGCCAGGTCCTTCCCAAACCTATGCACCATGGACAGCCCAGTCAGAGGAACACAGAAGGCCAGAACCACACAGATATGGGCAATGCAGGTGGTGAATGCTTTGACCCACTTCTTTCAGGATGCCAGCTTCAAGACAGCCTTGATAATCAAACCATAGAAGAGGCAGATGAGGATGGTGTCCAGCCCCATGACCCACAGGATGGTGGTGAGGCCTTACACTATGCTAAGGGTGGTGCCTGCTAGATTCACCATGTCCTGATGCAGTGAGTGAAATAGCACCTGACAGCTGCAGAAACATAAGGGCAGAGAAGGACCTGGTTCTCATCTCTTCTCTGGAGCCACCTGGCCTCCTGGCAGTCTTAGAACCTTAAGTGTGTTTGCTTTACTCTGAAGTGACATTACCAGCATGAGACCTGCACTGTGGTACCACCAGAGCAGGGCTTTCCTAATGTGAAACACAGGTATATGGTCTCCATAGCTGGAGGGAACCTCTGGATATGGTCCTGTTCAACCTCCTGGCTCAGCAGGGTCACTCAGAGTGTGTTGCCCAGGACTGTGCACACCTCAGGTTTGTCTGTCTCCAAGGATGGAGACTCTACAGCCTATCTGGGCAACCTGTGTCAGTGTTTGATTAACCTCATCATAAGAAAATACACATTTATTTGTTATGTCTAAATGGAATTTCCTGTTTTTTCTATTTTGTGCCCATTGCCTCTTGTCCTTTCACTGAGGAGAACAAGGCTTTGCCTTCTTTACTCCATCCCATCAGGTGTTTGGTACAGACTGGGAGAGTTGGGGTTGTTCAGCCTGGAGAAAAAGCTGTGGGGAGACCTTAGAACAGCTCTCCTGGTATGGAAAGGGGCTCCAGGAAAGCTGGGGAGGAGCTCTTGTTCAGGGAGTGCAGGGATGGGACGAGGAGAACGTTTTTGATCTGCAAGAGGGGAGACTGAGATGAGATCTTAGGGAGAAATATTTGCTGTGAGGGTGTTGAGGCCCTGGCCCAGGCTGCCCAGAGAAGTGGTGGGGACAGGGTTCAGTTAGCATGTTGGGATTGGACTGATGGTAGGACTAGATGAGCTAGGAGGGCTTTTCCAAGATCAATGATTCCATGATACTATGACCTTCGGGGTTTCTAAACAAGATGTACCCACAGATACAAAACCACGTGTAAACTGTGCCTATGGATGAACTAGGGAGCAGCACAGAGCCACCCTGGGGTGGAAGAGACCAGGACTATGTTCTCTTCACTTTCAAAAGTGCAGAAGTTTCACAGAACTGGGAAAATGGAATTTTCTGAATAAACAATTTTTAAGCATTGTTTCCTACCACCAGTACCCAGAGTTGCCTTCACTCCTGCTTTGCATTTTGCTGTTTTTCCAGAGAAGAAAGGAAACCCTCCTTGTGTGCCATCCCATGGTGCTCACAGACCCTGAGGAGCAAAGCAATTAGCTGTGTCTGCCTCGGTGAGACCCGTGGGGTTTGCTCTGGATGGGTTAAAGGCGGATTCCCAACCGTTTGCCCAGCGCCTGCTGCAGCAGTGTGGGCTGCTCCTGGTCCTGGCCCTGAACCCTGTTCCTCTGCTGTGACCTGGGGTAAGTATGAGGAGGCAGCCTGAGGAGGATAGAGCAGGGATGTTCTTCCATCAACAATTGGTTTAAGGGCTTGCATCACAGCAGGGCTTTACAGACATGTCTGGCAGAAGCAACAAAACAGAGCAGTGGAAAAATGTGAGGAGCAAATTGATTTACTAAATATCAATCTCATAGAACCATATAATTACAGAATTTTGGAAGGGACCCTCAATGATCATTGAGTTCAACTCATACCTCTGCACAGCAACCCCGGAACTCACACTTGCACATGCAGATGGGGTGGAGATGAAAAGCCAACCTAAAAATAGATGTCAGTCAATAACTCAAAATGTCCCTCGTTCTTTCAAGTCTGCACAAAGAGGACACAAGTCTAGCAGTGGCTCAGGAGTCAAACAGCATCCAAGGAGTCAAACAGCATCCAGGCTTGGATCAGCCATGGGGTGGCCAGCAGGAGCAGGGCAGGGAACATCCTCCTGCACTTGGTGCTGGGGCGGTCACACCTTGAATCCTGGGTTCAGCTCCGGGCCCCTCACTCCAAGAAAGTTCTTAAGGGGCTGGAGAGCATCTGGAGAAGGGAACGGAGCTAGGGAAGGGTCTGGAATGCAGGGGTTGCGGGAGCAGCTGAGGGAGGTGAGTTTGTTTAGTCTGGAGAAGAGGAGGCTGAGGGAAGACCTCATCACTCTGCGCAGCTCCCGGGAAGGAGGTTGTAGTGAGGTGGATGCTGGTCTCTTCTCCCGAGAAATAAGGGATGGGATGAGAGGAAATGGCTTCAGGTTGCACCAGGGTAGTTTCAGATTGGATACTGGGAGAAATTCCTTGATGGAACGAGAGGTGAAGTCCTGGCAGAGGCTGCCCAGGGTGGTGGTGGAGTCTCCATTCCTGGAGGGGTTCAAAAACCTTGTGGCCATGACACTTTGGGGACAGGGTTCAGTCAGCGCAGTGGGGTTGGGTTGATGCTTGGACTGGATGAGCTGGGAGGGCTTTTCTAACCTTAATGATTCCATTGTATGACTAGGACATGTATATTTATTTCTACTATGCCTTTGCTCCTCAAAGGTGGTCTTCAGCTCCTTGGCTTTAGGTTCTTTACACTCTCAGTTGCTTCTCACTGTCCCAGTTCTCCCACTGCTCATTTCAGTTCCAGAGAGCATTTTTCCCTCATTCCAGTCCACTCTGACTGGAACTACCCATGTGGCTCTTTCCACTGATTTGGGACGTGGATGCTTGGTGTCTTCTGAGGAGCTCCACCCCGGGCTGTGGGAGGAGAACAACACCACAGTGAGCTGGGCTATTTGCAAGCATGGCTGCTCTCCCACTGCTCTCCTTCAGGTCTGACCCTTTGCCCACGTGGAATTTGATTGATTTCTTTCTTTCCTGGTAGCAGGTGAGCTTTCAGAGACAAATCTTCATCAGTTTGAGCTGGTCCCTGCCTGCAACAGAGTGAGGGAGTGGATTCTTCCCCTTTGCTCCACTCTGAGGAGAACCTGCCTGGAGCTTGTGTCTGGAGTCCTCAGCACAGGGAGGACATGGAGGTGTTGGAGAGAGTCCAGAGAAGATCACAGAGATGATGTGAGGGCTGGAGAACCTCTGCTGTGAGGACAGGCTGGGAGAGTTGGGGTTGTTCAGGCTGTAGAAGAGAAGGCTGTGAGGAAACCTCCAAGCAGCTTCGAGTATGGGAAGGGGCTCTAGGAAAAGGTGGGGAACGGCTCTTGATCAGAGAATGCGGGGATACGGTGAGGGCGAAGAGTTTTAAGCCCAAAGAGGGGAGACTGAGATGAGATCTTAGGGAGAAATGTTTTCCTGTGAGGATGGAGAGGCCCTGGCCCAGGTTGCCCAGAGCAGTGGTGGCTGCCCCACCCCTGGAGGTGTTGAAGGCCAGCTTGGATGGGGCTTGGAGCAACCGGATCCAGTGGGAGGTGTCCCTGACCATGGCAGGGGGTGGAATTGAGTGGACTTTGAGGTCCTTTCCAACGCAAACCATTCTGTTATTCTATGGATTGAGCCACAGCAGGAGCTGTAGATGAACCACTGTGATCACCCACTCTTCATCTGGCACTTCTGAGCTGCTCTGAGTTTAACTGTGTTTGCAGAGGACACAGTTTAGAATGTTTCTCTGGAAGTTCTCCCCCTCCCAGTCCAACGTCCCATTGCTGAGTGCCTGTGCTGCTGAGGCTGTGAAGCTTCCCAGGAGAGCAGGTGGCTTCCAGAGACCTCAACCAGAGACCTCGTCTTTGAGGTTGGGGTTTCTAATGGCCTCAGGAAGACAAAACACTGCTCCAGGCTCTCAGTCTCATTTGATTCTCTGAATTCCTTCCTTTCAATTCAACCTTTTTGGCAGCTGTAAAGCACAAATCCATTTTCCTTCCATCAGGGTTCATTTGGTTAATTGACCTGCGCATTCGGCTGATAAAGCTCCCTAAAACGTTATTCATTTTGCCATACTTAAACAAAAAGGGAAGAAATCGATATGGAGTTGCCTGTAATGGGGCTACTTCTCATCTCAGAGTGAGATGTTATCTCTCGTGGTTTGACTACATTTGATTCAGCACAAACATTGACCTTTCTCTGCCTCTATCTCTCCCCTACCGTCCCCTTTCCCTTTGCTGTCTGGTTATTTCAGCCTTGCAGGGACCATCATGGCCAAGGCTTCTCCTCCTGCTGTGGGGAGCAGCTGGCCCAGTTCCCAGAGCTGATCTCGTAGGATGCTTTGGGTTGGAAGGGACATTTACAAGTCATCTAATCCAGCCCAGGTCATCTAGTCCAGCCCAAGTCATTGTGTCCAACCTGGGTCATCCAGTACAACCCATGTCATGTAGTCCAAGCCATCTCCAGATCTCCATCCCACCTCTCCTCCTTCTCCAGCCAGGAGTACCCCAGCCCCAGGCTCTTGACCTGCTGAGAAGATTTTAGGCTCCTCCCAAAGTGTTCAGCACCAAATCTCCTGGGTCTCTGAGTGTTTAAATGTTGGGGACTACAACGAGAGGAGAACAAATGGTGCACACGGTGCTTCTGTCATTACCTGCTGCTGTGCACAGCCCAGGCAGTCACTCTGGGATGGTCCACTGAGGCTTCTCCTTGATTGCTGTGGTGGATATCATAGAATCATGGAATGGTTTTAGCTGGAAAGGACCTCAAAGCCCATCCAGTTCCACCCCCTGACATGGGCAAGGACACCTCCCACTCGATCAGGAGCTCCAAGCCCCATCCAACCTGGCCTTCAACACTTCCACAGATGGGGCAGTCACCACTTCTTTGGGCAACCTGGGCCAGGGCCTCCAGAGTTGTGGCACTGCCCAGAGCAGCGGTGCAAGTGGTGTTCTTCTCCCAGAAGAACATTTCTCCCTAAGATCTCATCTCAATCTCCCCTCTTGCAGCTCAAAACCATTCCCCTTGTCCTGTCCCTGCACTCCCTGATCAAGAGCCCCTCCCCAGCTTCCCTGGAGCTCCTTTCCATACTGGAAGCTGCTCTAAAGTCTCCCACAGCCTTCTCTTCTCCAGGCTGAACAATTCCAACTCTCTCAGTCTGTCCTCATATGGGAGTTGCTCCAGCCCTCGCATCATCCTCGTGGTCTCATCTGGACTCGCTCCAACAGCTCCATGTCCTTCCTGTGCTGAGGACTCCAGAACTGGATGCAGGGTCCAGATGGGGTCTCCCCAGAGTGGAGCAGACAGGCAGAATTGCCTCCCTCGCTCTGCTGGTCCCCAGGCTTTGGATGCAGTCCAGGACATGATTGGCTTTCTGGGCACGTGCATGAAGGCAGCTGCATGGGTGTTTCTTGGGTCTCAGATTCCTCCTCTCCCAACACTATTGCAGCTGGGATGCATGGAAGGTGCTCATTGCATGGTTCTTATTCCAAGACACCATTATTTCCAGACTCTGAGGTCATCAATGTGTGAGATGTCATCTTGCAATAGGACTGGGTCCTATCCTCTGACCTTCATCCTCACTGGCATTCCTGGTCTGCTGACGAGCAGCTACTGGATGGCGTTGCCTCTCTGCTGCCTCTACCTTCTCATGCTCCTGGGGAACTGCACTCTGCTCTGGACAATAAAGACAGACCGCAGCCTCCACACCCCAATGTACTGTTTCCTCTCCATGCTGGCTGTGGCTGACCTGGGCTTGTCTCTCTCCACCCTGCCCACCATGCTGGCCATTTTCTGGTTCAATTCCACCTCCCTCTGTTTTGAGGCATGCGTTGTCCAGATGTACTTCATCCACTCCTTCTCTGCCATTGAGTCCGGGGTACTGGTGGCCATGGCTTTTGACCGCTTCATTGCTATTTGCTACCCTTTGCACTATGCCTCTGTCCTGACGAACTCCCTGATAATGAAGGCAGGAGGGGCCATCTTCATGCGGGGCATCTGTGTGGTGCTCCCTGTTGCTATCCTCATTAAGAAGATGCCTTTCTGCAGGTCCCGCGTCCTGTCTCATTCCTTCTGCCTGCACCAGGACATGCTGAGGCTGGTTTGTGGGGACAAGAAGTTCAACAGCTTGTATGGGCTGACTGCAGTGATACTCACCAAGGGCCTGGACTCAGTGACCATCCTCCTGTCCTACGTGGTGATCATTAGGGCTATCTCGAGCATTGTCTCCCAGGAAGCACGAGCCAAAGCTTTTAGCACGTGCATCTCCCACCTCTGTGCTGTCCTGATCTTCTACATTCCACTCATTGGCTTGTCTATAACCCACAGGTTTGGGAAGCACCTTCCACCCCTCACTCACACGCTCCTGGCTGATGCCTACCTCCTGGTGCCACCTGTCCTCAACCCACTTGTGTACAGCTGGAAAACAAAGCAGGTCCGCAGGCGGATCCTCATACTGCTCTGCCGGAGAGGGATTCGACAACCGGGCTAGTCCCAAAGCCATCTCCTTCCTTTCCCATCCAAGTTGGTTGTTCATGGGCAATACCTTCTTCCAAAGTCACCCATGCCAGAAGAAGTGATTCTTTACGGTATGGAGGAGAGACAGGAACTGACGGACTATGAACACAGAATAAGAAAACTAGGTCTGGTCATGTTGCAAGGTCTGCAAGAGGAGCACGTGGTTTTTACTGTTTCACCCCCCAGCATAAGAAGGACATGGATCTATTGGAGCAGGTCCAGAGGTGGCCACAGAGATGATGTGAGAGTTGGAGCACCTCTGCTATGAGGACAGGCTGGGAGAGCTGGAGTCACTCAGCCTGGAGAAGAGAAGGCTGGGGGGAGACCTTAGAGCAGCTTCCAGTGTGGAAAAGGACCTACAATAAAGCTGGGGAGGGGCTCTTTATCAGGCCCTAGAGTAATAGGACTAGAGGGAATGGCTTTACATTGGAAGGGGAAGAATTCAGATTGGACATTAGGAGGAAATTCTTCACACTGAGGTTGAGGAGGCCCTGCCCCAGGTTTTCCTGAGAAGTGATGGCTGCTTCATCTATGTAAGTGTCGAAGGCCAGGTTGGATGGGGCTTGGAGTCCTCTGTTCCAGTGAGAGGTGTCCATACCCATGGGAGTGGGGTGGAACTTCACGGGATTTGCTGTCCCTTCCAACCCAAACCATTCTATGATTCTACATCACCTACCCTTCAAATGAGGGCAGGCATGGAGAAATCAGATGCCATGGGCATTCAAAGCAACCCAAATGCAACCAACCTAAACCCTGTGATGTGAGGTGCCTTTTGTGTTTTCTTAGAATCATATCACAGAATGGTTTGGGTTGGAAGGGACCTCAAAGCCCAGCCAGTTCCACCTCCCTGCCATGGGCAAGGACACCTCCCACTTGGATCAGGTACTCCAAGCCCCATCCAACCTGGCCTTCCACACCTCCAGGGATGGGACAGTCAGCACTTCTCGGAGCAACCTGGGCCAGGGCCTCTCCACCCACTCCAGCTTTCCTGGAGCCCCTTTCCATGCTGGAAGCTGCTCTAAGCTCTCCCTGCAGCCTTCTCTTCTCCATGCTGAACAACCCCAACTCTCCCAGCCTGTCCTTACACAGGAGGTGCTCCAGCCCTCAGATCAGCTCTTGTTTAATCATCAGGGTGGTGTTGGGCTGACAGTTGGACTTGATGATCTTAGAAGTCTTTTCCAACCTTTATGATAGTGATATTCTATGATCATCTCCATGGCCTCCTCTTGACTTGCTCATGACTTCACCCTGCCTGCATCTCCCCCTAAACCTGGCTGTTCTCCAGCTCCCTCTGAGTTACCACGGTTTGCCAGCTTCATTTGATTGTTGCCAGGACCACATATCTTCCTAATGTTTGCTGTTTGCTTTTCTGTGTTTGACTTTCCATCGACGGCGCCGAAAGCAATAATGTACACACTAATTTTTCTACAAGTGCTTTCCACCTGTCGATACCATTCCTTTATCTGAGTTTGCTCAGCCCTGTGTCTACATACCATGCTCCCACCACAGAATTCGCTTTTGCTAGCAGTGGTGAGTACAGGAGCTCTTGTGATGCCCGTGCAAAAATGATGTCTAGATGTAGGATGAGGGGGAATGGCTTTAAATTGGATGGGGGAAGATTTAGATTAGAAACTAAGAAGAAATTCTTCACAATGAGCCCAGGCAAAGGCTGCCCAGGGAAGTTGTGGCTGCTCCATCCCTGGAGGTGTTCAAGGCCAGCTTTGACAGGGCTTGGAGCAACCTGATCCAGTGGGAGGTGTTCCTGCCCATGGCAATCAATGGGCTTTGAGGTCCCTTCCAACTTAAACCACTGTATCATTCTATGTTGCCTCCTTTGCTTCTTATGCTGGCCAACGTTTGTGTTTTGTCACAATCCCATGTTTTAGTTGACTGTCCCCCTTTCCTGCTGAAATAGTTGACCACACACAGCCCTTGTCATGGATTCATCTGGATTTGTAATAACAGATTTCACTGGGATTTTCTTCCAGGAAGGAGAGAAGGTTCTCTGCAACAGCACAGATTCTCTACTGGTAACACCTCATCTGCTCTGCAACACATAAAACTCCAGCACTAACAGAATTATAGAACAATGGAATGGTTTGGGTTGGATGGAACCTCAAACCCCACACAGCTCCACCCCATCCTATGGGCAGGGACACCTCCCACTGGACCAGCGAGGGCTCCAAGCCTCATCCAACCTGACCCTGAACACCTCCAGGAATGGGGTAGCCACCAGTTCTCTGGGCAACCTGGGCCAAGGCCTCCCCCACCTTCATTGTGAAGAATTTCTACCTAATGCCTAATCTAAATCTTCCCTCCTTACAATTTAAAGCCATTCCCCCTCATCCCATCACTCCATGCTCTGTAAAAAGTCCCTCCCCAGCTTTCCTGGAGCCCCTTTCTGTACTGGAAGCTGCCCTAGAGTCTCCCTACAACCTTCTCCTCTCCGGGCTGCACAACCCCAACTCTCTTAACCTGTCCTTGAACAGGAGGTACTCCAGCCTTCGCATCATCTCTGTGGCCTCCTCTGGACTTGCTCCAACAGCTCCATATGCTTCCTGTGTTGGGGACTCTAGAACTGGACTCAGGGCTCCAGGTGGAATGTCTCCAGAGGGGAGCAGAGGGGCACAATCCCCTCCCTCAGCCTGCTGGTCCCATGGCTTTGGATGCAGACTAGGACACGGATGGTTTCTGGGCTGCATCCAGCTTGTTGCTGACTTATTTTGAACTTCTCATCCCCCAGCCCCCCAAGTCTTTCTCCTTAGGGCTGCTCCAAATCCATTCTCTGCACAGCAGGATTTGTGCTTGGTATTTCAAGTTAAAATGAAGTTAAAGGCTTCTGTAGACAAGCTCTGAAACTGGGTCAGATCTGTGATGCTCCGATGTGAACCATTTAGGCATATTTTTCTTGTTATTATTTTTAGTAGCAGCCGTTCAGCTCCTCTGCTTGGGCATCTTGGGATTTCACCATCGTGAGGTCCTGTTAAGTTCTAGAGAACTTGGCAGTAAATCAGCATGAACTGGGCGATCCTGAGAAGAGCCACATGGTCATTTGGAACATTTGTTTTTGGGACACAGGCTGATGTTCTGACCTGGTTTAAAATCTCAGAATCCTCTATTTACGCCTCCATATCCGCATGTTTGTACATCACTAGGCAGAGCAGCTTTTAGCTCTGTGTAAACAGAATTCATACACTAATCTCAGCCCACAGAATGAAGTAGAACATGGCTGAGGCAAAAATGGAGAGGACTCTTTAAGTGCACGAACAATGACTCCATAAAAGGACGCGCAGCTTCCAAAGTGAATCATAGAATCATAGAATGGTTTGGGTCATAAGGGACCTCCAAGCCCATCCAATTCCAACCCCTGTCATGGGCAGGGACACCTCCCACTGGATCCGGTTGCTCCAAGCCCCATCCAGGCTGGCCTTGAACATGTCCAGGGATGGGGCAGCCACCACTTCTTGGGGCAGCCTGGGCCATGGTCTCCCCACTCTCACAGGAGAACTTTTCTTCCTAAGATCTCATCCCAATCTCCCTCTTTCAGTTCAAAACCATTCCTCTCATCCTGTCCCTGCACTCCCCAATCAAGAATACCTCCCCAGCTTTCCTGGAGCCCCTTTCCATACTGGAAGCTGCTCTAAGCTCTCTCCGGAGCCTTCTCTTCTCCAGGCTGAACAACCACAACTCTCTCAGCTTATCAGTACTGAGAAAAGACTCAAGAAATCCATTTTATGTTTTCCCCTGGATTCAGCTCTGTACTCAGTGTCCCAAAATTTGGACTACATGTTTGCCTAAGGCCTCTCACAGTCAGAGGTGGTGAGTCTACGCAGTCCATGAAGCTGTGGAGCACATCTGCTCTAAGGTGAGCTAGAAGCTCTGCGGGTTCAAACAAGGAAACTTCAAACTAATCCTACTCCAAAACCACATGCTAGGTAACAAACTCTTTATCTTCAGTCTCCCTGGTGGATATGATCCATGGATGCGGTTATAGCTTTGTAGGTCATGCATTTATTAAACTCTCAGCTTTTGCCCCTCAAGTGTCCTTCAAGAAGGAGGATGTAACTCAAGGTGAGTTATGCTGTGTGGGTTTCAGGATTTGCAGAATAATCCTCGTCTCCATCTCTGGGAGCTTGTAAGGAACTCCCTGAGGAATGATCTCTACTCTTGTGAGACCCCACCTGGAGCCCTGCATCCAGTTCTGGAGTTCTCCGCAGAGGGAGGGCATGGAGCTGTTGGAGCAAGTCCAGAGGAGTCTAGAGGGATGATGCGAGTACTGGAGCACCTCCCGTCCGAGGCCAGGCTGAGAGAGTTGGCATTGTTCATCCTGGAGAAGAGAAGCCTGTGCAGAGACCTTAGAGCAGCTTTCATCACTGAAAGGGGCTCCAGGAAAGCTGGGGAGGGGCTCTTGATCAGGGAGTGCAGGGATAGGACTAGGGAGAAGAGTTTTAAGCTGAAAGAGCAGAGATTGAGATCAGATCTTAGGGAGAAATGTTCTCTTGCGAGGGTAGGGATGCCCTGGACCAGGTTGCCCAGAACGGTGGTTGCTGCCCCATCCCTGGAGGTGCTGAAGGCCAGGTTGGACAGGGCTTGGAGCAACTGGATCCAGTGGGAGGTGTCCCTGCCCATGGTAGGGTGTGGAATTGAGTGGGCTTTGAGGTCCTTTCCAACCCAACCCATTCGTTGATTCTATGATGCTTGTCCAGGATCATGGCATGAAGCGCTGGGTCTGGGGGACAGGCACTACTCTCAGGGAGATCATATACCACCAGTGAGCTTCACAGCCATGTCTTGACATTCCTTTCCCCATCAGAGTTAATTCACTGCCTACCAGCTGTTATTTACCACCTTCAGACCATGTTTTCCTGCTGGTGAAGGTTTGGGACACGCTGTACACGCTGTTTCAAGTTTGTATTTTAGCAAACTGTATCCAGGTCGTGTTGACCCACATTCACCTCAGCTCCCTCTGAATCACCTCTGTCTACCGGCTCTGCTTAATACAGGGAAATGAAACACCGGGCTGTGCAATGTTTGCCGATTTCTCCAGGGTTGTTTGATTTTCCACCCTGCACACTAAAAGCAGAGAATCTGCTGCCTTTGTCCCAGGACTCCCTGTCCTCTCCACATTTTCTGAATCCCCCCATTGTGTTTTTTACCCCGTGTACTCAGTCAGGCATTAAATATGTCAATGTTTGCCTGCACAAGAGCTCCTTCACCTCTGCAGGATGGAGTGCTGGTGGCCGAGGAGCTCCTGTGTGTCACTCACAGCAGTGTAGGAAATTGGTTGATGCCACTTCACTTTACCCAGGGTCTTTTTGTGATCATTTCAATTAAAGACACTATTTTTCTGCTGAAAGAACCCAGCTGGCTCGACCTCTGAGCGAGGTACAATTGTACAGGCTCAAAAATAAACAACCTGAGCAACTTCATCCAATGGGAGGTGTCCCTGCCCATGGCAAGGGGCGGAACTGGATGGGCTTTGAGGTCCCTTCTGACCCAAACTATTTCATGATTCAATGAAAAGTGCTCCATACAGGTTTAACTGCCCTGCTCCGGGTAGAAGATCATCATGGAGTGGCATTGTCTGCGGCTAGGGAGATGCTCAAGGATATGGTTTAGTAGTGGACAGGTACGCTTGGACTTGATGATCTCAAAGGTCTTTTCCAATCAAGCAATTCTGTGATTCTCTCTAATTCCTTCCAAGCTCTGAGTTGAGGTCACCCTGTTGTTTATAAGGTGGTGAAATGAAGGGGAACAGCTTTAGGATGGGTAACAGAGATGGAGACAGCGATGCTCTGGCAGAAGACACTCTATTGGCAGCCACTGGTTGGGGGTTTTCACTTAAGCAGTGAGATGATGAACACTGAACACAGAAACTCTGTTTGGTTCTTAGGGTTCCTCAGGGGTTGGATAGGGACGAGTGTTTTTTAGCATCCTTGTCACAGACAAGGACAGTGGGATTAAGGGCATCCCAGCAATTTTGCCAATGACACCAAACTGTGTGGTGTGGCCAATGTGCTGCAGGGAAGGGGTGAATCCACAGGGACCTGGACAGACTGGAGAGGTGGGGCTGTGTGAACCTCATGGAGTTCAACAAAGCCAAGTGTGAGGTCCTGCGCCCGGGTAAGGGCAATCCAAAGCACAAACCTGGGCTGGGTGGAGAATGGGTTGACAGCAGCCCTGAAGAGAAGGACATGGGGTGCTGAGGGAGGAGAAGCTCAACGCGAGCCAGCAACGTGCACTCGCAGCCCAGGAACCACATATGTTCTGAGCTGCATCCAAAGCTGTGCGACAGGCAGGGAGGGAGGGGATTCTGTCCCTCTACTCCACTCTGGTGAAATCCCACCTGGAGTCCTGCATCCAGTTCTGGAGTCTTCAATGCAGGAAGGACATGGAGCTGTCAGAACAGGTCCAGAGGAGGCCATGGAGATGATGCGAGGGCTGGAGAACTTCTCTTACAAGGACAGGCTAGGAGAGTTGGGGTTGTTCATCCTGGAGAAGAGAAGGCTCCGAGGAGACCTTAGAGCAGCTCCAGTACAGAATGGGCTCCAGGAAAGCTGGAGAGGGACTTTTTACAAGGGCATGGAGTGATGGGAAGAGGGGGAATGGCTTTAAATTGGAAGGGGGAAGATTTAGATTAGATATTAGGAAGAAATTCTTCACCATGAGGGTGGGGAGGCCCTGGCCCAGGTTGCCCAGAGAAGTGGTGGCTGCTGCATTCCTGGAGGTGTTGAAGGCCAGGTTGGATAGGGCTTGGAGCCCCCTGATCCAGTGTGAGGTGTCCCTGCCTATGGCAGAGGGGTTGGAACTGGATGAGCTTTGAGGTCTTTTCCAACCCAAACCCTTCCATGATTCTATGATCTTCGGTGTTTAACCAACCACACCTGCCCTTTGTGGTTCACTGGTGCTATGACCTCAGCAGAGAGAGTTTCTCCTTAGTACTCAGGCCCAAGGGAGATCCCAAAGCAGGAGAGTAGCCTGGCTCGGCATTAGACATGCCATGTGGAATTTGTCATTCCAGCAGCTGGTCCATGTCCAGCCCCTGCCGAGCTCTTTCCCTCAATGCTATTTTTGAGCCTTGGTAAATGGCTGAACTCGGAAAAACATTGCGTCACTGTTGGTGACGTTGGTGTCCGTGCAGTCAGCTGCTCTTTTGATGGCAAGCAGAAGGGACAGCCTGCCAAGGAGAAGACATCCATCCCTTCTGGGCTGTAATCTCTCCTTCCAGACAGCCTGGATATTTTTGTCCAGCTCAACCCAGCTGCTGCAGCCAAAGCAAACAGTGTGTGGTCAAACAGCCTTTGTAGTTTTGAGTCTCTCCAAAGCAGAGGAGGATGGACAACACAAGTCCTTCCTCCCATGCCCTAGATCTGCAAAGTCTGGAGCAACCCTGAGGGACGCTGATGGAGTGGCATGAGGTGAAACCTTCACAGCAGCAGCCTTTGAGTCTCACCTTCCAGTTTAGATCTGTGCATGGAAGGACAGATGGCGGAATCCCTCACCAGGAGGAAAGAATGAAGGCAGAATTGGTGTCAATGTGGTGATTTTATGCAGCAATGGAACTCCTTTTCTTCTGGATCTTCCTAAAAGCTTCCTTTATTCTTTATTTCGTAGAATCATAGAGTCATGGAATGGTTTGAGTTGGAAGGGACCTTTACAGTTCATCCAGTCCAACCCCCCTGCAGGAGCAGGGACAACTTTAATGCAGTCAGGTTGCTCAGAGCTCCATCCAACCTGACCTCGAGCACCTCCAGGGATAGGACCTCCACTAATGTAGAACTTAACCTGTACTTAACCACAACCACTACCTCCCTGGGCAACCTGTTCAAGTGTTTCACCGTCCTCATTGTAAAAAATGTCTTTCCTATATCCTTTTTAAATCTCTTCTCCCTTAGTATAAAAGCATTACTTCTTGTCCTGTCACAACAGACCTTGATAAAAAGTCCCTCCCCAGCTTTCCTGGAGCCCCTTTCCGTACTGGAAGCTGCTCTAAGTTCTCCCCACAGCCTTCTCTTCTCCCGACTGAACAACCCCAACTCTCCTAGCCTGTCCTTGTACAGGAAGTTCTCCAGCCCTCGCATCATCTCCATGGCTTCCTCTGGACCTGCTCCAACAGCTCCATGTCCTTCCTGCATTGAAGATTCCAGAACTGGATGCAGGATCTAGGTGGGGGTGTCCCGAGAGTGGAGCAAAGGGGCAGAATCCCCTCTCTGATCCTGCTTGTCCCACAGCTTTGGATACAGCCCATGACATGGCTGGTTTCTGGATTGCGAGTGTGCATTGCAGGTTCACGTCAAGTTTCTCCTTCACCCCAAGTCCTTCTCCCCAGGGCTGCTCCCAATCCCATCCTCCCCCATCCTGCATTGAAACCAAGGACTGTCCCAATCCAGAAGCAGGACCTTGCCCTTGGCCTTGTTGAACCTCATAAGTGAATTCTTGTCAATGTGGTGATTTTAGGCAGCAATGGTGCTCTGTTTCTTCTGTCTCTTCCTAAATGCTTCTCTTATTCCTCATTTGCATATCTCAAACGAGCATCACCTTTGTGAGGGTTCTGAGCATGCTCATCTTGAATGGAGGTCATATAGAGGCTTTTGCGTGGGAGAACCGACCCCCACTGTTCCCTCGCCTCCTTTCCACCCTTCTCACAGTTCTGTCAGTTCTCACACGCTGAACTCTGGCCTCTCCAGTAAATATGATTAGGGCTGGCTGAGGACCAAACTATAAACATTTCCGACAAGTTCATGGGTGCCAAGTGGTGACCCTCCCTCTCCGCTGTCGTTCTGGGAAAGTCGGGTGTTCTTAAGATGGGAAAACAGATGAGCAGATCCCCACACCCCTCCCCACACACGAGTAATACCTATGCTTCTGGGAAAAGGGATTAAGGAGAAAAACATCAAGAATGGCTTGGTGGGAGCACAGTGGGCAAACATCGCTGCAGGAAGGACGGGGCAGAACTGCTTTAAATTGGAAGGAAGAAGATTTAGATTAGACATTAGGCAGAAATTCTTCACAATGAGGGTGGGGAGGCCCTGGCCCAGGTTGCCCAGAGCAGTGTTGGCTGCCCCACCCTAGAGGTGTTGAAGGCCAGGTTGGATGGGGCTTGGAGCCCCTTGATCCAGTGGGAGGTGTCTCTGCCTATGGCAGGGGGTTGGAATTCAATCAGTGTTGAGGTCCCTTGCAACCCAAACCTTTCCACGATTCTATGAAGCTTGGCATGTGTGGGTGAGCCCTGGGACACAAATCAGAAGGGCTTGTAAGATTTCAAATGTATCTGGTAAAAGATGGAACAAGACGTTTAGGGTCTCGTTGGAACCGGGTGATCTTTAAGATTCCTTCCAGCTCAAACTCTTCTATGATTCTATGCTCTTACACCATACAGTAGGAATGGTGGTGGGATCAGTGTTGGACGCTTTATAATGGGTGCTGGAAACCTGAGTCCTTTATCTCATGGGATTATTGAGGTTGAAAGAGACCTCTAAGGTCATCAAGTCCAACCCCACCATGCCTACTAAATGCTGTCCCAAAGGGCCACAGCCGCACAGTGAACCCCTCCAGGGATGGAGACTCCACCACTGTCCTGGGCAGCCTCTGCCACTTCTTGACCATGCTTTCCATGAAGGGACATTTCCTAATATCCAATCTAAATGCCCCCTGCAAAACTTGAGGCCATTTCTTCTTGTCCTGTCGCTTGTTCCTTGGGAGAAAAGATCAGCACCCACCTCACCACAACCTCGTTACCAGTAACCGCGTAGAGCGATGAAGTCTCCTCTCAGTTTCTTCTTCTCCAGACTAAACAACCCCAGGGCCCTCAGCCACTCCACATAAGACTTGTGCTTGTGCTTCTCCTCATTCAGCCACACTGTGTGACCTCAAGCAGACATTTTGATCTCCAAGCCACTCCCTCATCCCAGCAGATCCCATGCAACCCCTCTCTCTCTGCTGTGCATGCCACCACGCTACTTGGCACCGTGACCTTGAGATGACCTTCAAGCGTGTGCTTGAAATTGAAATTGATTGTGCTGCAAATAGGTTATCATTTCAAAATGCAGAAGACAGGAAACAAGGGGAAACAAGCAGAGCACATGCACGCAGCCAGGCTCAGTAGAGCAGGGAAAAAGACACTATGTCATTTCCACTTGGATGAATCCAAACAGATTTCAGGTTACATCTTTTCTGGACAGCTGTGGGAAAATAGGTTTGGAAAAGGCCTGGAGAGGATCTCTCACTTGTGCATTTTCCCTGAGACAGGATTGGATCAGCTGAAACCATTACTGAGAGATGTTCAGGAGAACCGTTTGAGGTGGTGACTCCATAGAATCATGGAATGGTTTGGGTTCAAAGGGACCTCAAATCCCATCCAGTTCCACCTCCTGCCATGGGCAGAGACACTTCCCACCAGATCTGGTTGCTCCAAGTCCTATCCAACCTGGCCTTGAACACCTCCAGGGACAGGGCAGTCACCATTTCTGTGACAATCTGGGTCAGGGCCTCACCACTCTCTGCAGCAAACTCTGTTTCCTAGTGCAGATCCAGGGACATGGTCTAGTGGTAAACTTTAAAGTGCTAGGATTATCTGTGCTCATCTCAACTTGCTCCCTGGTTTCACCCTTGCCTACCCTCATGTTTCTCTACTGCAGTCCAGCCTATGACACTGTGGTTGCCCCAGGGTAAAGATATTCATAGAATCATAGAGTTGTTAATGTTGGAAAAGCACTCCCAGCTCATCCAGTCCAACCATCAGTGCAACGCCACCATGCCTCCTAATTCATGTCTGAGATCACCCCACCTACATGGTTCTTGAGCACCTCCAAGAATGGGGACTCCACCACTGCCCTGGGAAGCCTCTGCCAGGGCTTCACCACTCTTTCAGGAAAGGCATTTTTCCCAATATCCCATCTAAACCTTCCCTAGTGCAACTCGAAGCCATTTAATCCCATCCCATTTCTTGTTCCCTGGCAGAAGAGAACTGCATCCACCTCAACAACCTCCTTTCTGGGAGCTGCACAGTGATGAGGTCTCCTTTCAACCTCCTTTTCGCCACACTAAAGGGCCCTCAGCTGCTCCCACAACCCCTGCACTCCAAACTCTTCTCCAGCTCCGCTCCCTTCTCCGGATGTGCTCCAGACCCTCAAGATCTTTCTTGGAGTGAGGGGCCCAGAACTGAACCCAGGATTCAAGGTGCAGACTCCCCAGCACAAGTGCAAGAGGACAATCCCTGCCCTGCTCCTGCTGGCCACTCCATGGTTAACCCAAGCCTGGATACTGTTGGCCTTCTTGGCCACCTGGGCCCCTGCTGGTTCATGTCCACTCCCATCTCTCTGCAGCATCTCTGTGCTTTGTTGCAGGATGCTTTCCTCTCCCCGCTCCCTCTGAGGTTGTATCCTACTTTCACTCTGTACCATGACACCTCAGCTGCTCTGAAGCCACCACACCACATAGGAGTTTTGGCCGGTTTTGATGCAACTCTCAATTTCCAAGGTAAAGACATTGTTCTCTGGCTAAAGCTTGTTTGCTCTGGAGACCGTAACAACTCTTCCACCAGATCAAACTACAGGTCCCTCCATCCTTCCATTCCACCTGGAAGAGTAGCTATTAATGACCTTTTAGGAAGGTAATTTGCAGTTTATTCTTCCCTTGGCACTTGTCCCAGCACCTAGCAATCAATTTAGAGTCTTTCTGAGCAGTAGGCAGCACCTCAGCCATCGCGTTTACTAGAAATCAATGAATCTCTCACTCATGGATTAGTTTAATTCCTCTTTGACCCTTTATCTGCTTTGCGATCCCACGGCATCCAGTGTTGATGGGTTCCATAATTACATTATAAGCTCTTTAGAACTGTTTTAAATCTTCTGCCTGATATTTTCAAGCTGTGTTCACCTCCTCCTAGCTGAGAAAAGATGACTAATCATTCCATATCTGTTTTCTTGTGCCCATTCTTTTTCTTACTCACCTTTCCAGAACTGCTTTATTGTCTCTTCTCAAGGCTGAAGAGTCACTTTCTCATGATCTCCAGTCACAGAATATTAAGGTTGGAAAAAAAACTCATCCAGCCCAACCGTCAGCCCAACCCCACCGTGCCAACAAAACAACATCTGCAAATGCAACGGCCACACAGCTTTTGAACCCCTCCAGGGACGGGGACTCCACTGACCCCTTGGGCAACCTCTGCCAGCACTTGACAACCTGTTCCATGAAGGACTTTTTTCCCCAATATTGAATCTAAACGTCCCCTGGTGTAACTTGAGGCCATTTCTTCCCATTCCATCTCTTGTTCCTTGGCAGAAAAGACCAGCATCCACCTCACCAATATCTCCTTTCCGGGAGCTGCACAGGGTTATGAGGTATAGCCTCAGCCTCCTCTTCTCCACACTAAACAGTCCCAGGGCCCTCAGCTGCTCCCACAACCCCTGTGTTCCAGATCCATTCCCTTTTCCGGTAGTGCTACAGACCCTCAAGGCCTTTCTTGGAGTGAAGGGCCCAGAAGTGAAACCAGAATTTGAGGTGTGGCCTCCCCAGTGCCGAGCGCAGGGGGATGATTCCATCTCTGCTCCTGCTGACCACCCCATGGCTGAACCAAGCATGGATGCTGTTGGTCTTCTTGGCCACCTGGGCCACCACTGGCTCATGTTTAGCCACTATTGACCAGCACCCACCAGAAAGCTTTCCAGTCCCTCTTCCCCTAACCTGAAGCGCTGCATGGGGTTGTTTTGGCCAAAGGGCAGAACTCAGCACTTGTCCTTGTTGAACCGCTTCCCATTGGTCTTGACCCATGGATCCAGGCTGTCCTGATCCCTCCACAGAACCTTCCTGCCCTCCAACCGTAAGCCTGGCCAGGAGATTTAACAACAAAGTTGTTAATAGTAGCAGGTGACTACTGTCTTATTAAAATTAATGCTTGCAAATTAATTGATGCTGAGATGAGATGCTGAGCACCATGCCTGGGACCTTGATAACTTTTTGACTGTCATCTATTGGAATGCTGATAACTTTTTGACTGTCATCTATTGGAATGCCCCAACACAGTCTGGTTTATGAGTCCAGAAGTCTCTTCCAGGTCTGGTTGCTGCATTTCCTATAGATTCCTCACATGAGAGAGGGCAAACTTATGAGCTTTAAGCAGAAAGAGGGGAGACTGAGATGAGATCTTAGGAAGAAATGTTTTCCTGTGATGATGGTGACACAAGTATTATCAATGTGGTGACTTTATGTAGCAACGGTGCTCCTGTTCTCTGGATTCTAGAAAGCCAGTCACGTCCTGGGCTTCATCCAAAGCCATGGGGCCAGCAGGGATTCTGCCCCCATATTTGGGTCTCCGAGATCTCACCTGGAGCCCTGCTTCCAGTTCTGGAGTCCTCAGCACAGGAAAGACATGGATCAATTGGAGCAAGGCCAGTGGAGGACACAGAGATGATGTGAGGGCTGGAGAACCTACTGCACAAGGACAGGCTGGGAGAGTTGGGGTTGTTCAGCCTGGAGAAGAGAAGGCCCAGAGGAGATCTTAGAGCAGATTCCAGCATGGAAAGGGGCTCCAGGAAAGCTGGAGAGAGGCTCTTGATCAAAGAGTGCAGGGATAGGATGAGGGGAATGGTTTTGAGCTGAAAGAGAGGAGACTGAGATGAGATCTTTGTGAGAAATGTTTTTCTGTGAGGGTGGGGAGGCCCTGGCCCAGGTTGCCCAGAGCAGTGGTGCCTGTTCCATTCCTGGAGGTGTTGAAGGCCAGATTAGATAGGGCTAGGAGCCCCCTGATCCAGTGGGAGGTGCCCCTGCCCATGGCAGGGGGTGGAACTGGATGGGATTTGAGGTCCGTGATCCTATGATTCCTGTGTCCTAGTCTGGCAGCCGCAGAAACAGGGGTTAACAGTAATTTCCACTTCACAGCTGAGGCGACGAAGATAATCTAATTACATTGAGATGCAATGGGCTCCTGGGCCATTGGAGAGGAAATCTGCTAATGGGCCTGTGTTTGGCTTCACAATGTTTAGTTTGTTTTTATTGTGCCATGTATTATGTTTTTAATAAAACATTTGTGTGTCTCTGGTCACAGAGAGGGTAGAACCTCACCTCTCATCTTCCCTGGGAGAGATGCTGCATGAACTCTTCTTGCAAGATAGATTATTATTTGCATTTTAGGTGCATTCTCACAATAAAAATGTGCGCTGCCAGCACGCTGGAGAATTGCCAGCCATAAATCTCCGGCAGCTATAAACACGTCGCCCAATAAACCATCAGAGGAAAATCATGCCGGCTGGGAGAGCATCATAAATGGAAACGATCATTTACTTCACACACCATTTCTACTGGTCCGCCTCATGCTGTTTACGCACGGGGAGCTGGGGCTCCAAGCAGCTCCTGGTTGATTGGACGGGGTCAGTCCTCAGGGCGCGTTATAAGCACTGCCCTCCCGAAGCTGGGATGCAGATGCGGGTTCTCCTTCTGCGTTGTGACAGGGTTGTGCTGCCCACGCAGGTCGTAAAGACCCTAGGCCCTCACTGCTGTGCTCGGTAAGTACCCTGGCCTCTCCATCATCGCGCTCCTCACTTACCAGGGTAGTGGATGTGGTTGGATACCAACATGGGTGGGGAAAGGTGTCTCCAAAGCGCTGCTTGGGTTGTCCATGCCACTCCATGGGACCTGCTGGGTTGGGTGTTCATGAGAGAGTTGGAAAATCTTTTCAGGACATGCTGGCACCGTGACGGTGATGGGACGATCTACCCATCATGGTGCCACTTGCCATTGTGCTGTGGGCTTTGTGTAAGGGTCAGCCTGCACTTCCACTGTCCGGTGGTCCAGCTCAGCCGGTGGGAACGTTGCATTCCTGTCCTTGCCTGTAGAGTCAACAGCAATTCAGTTCTGTGGATGCTGAGTTTCTTTGCTAATCCTCCTCCCTCCGCCGAGCGGCTGAGCCTTCACTTGGAAGCTTGAGTTGGTTGTGAAAATAGCAAATTCTCCTCTTGGGAAAAGAGCAGATCTCTTGGTCCCGTCCTTCCCAGCCCCAGCTCCCAGGCGCCTGCTCTTGCCTGCGCTGAAAACTCTTAAAGCACCAGCACTTCCCTTAAGTTATCGGTGAAAATCAGACAGGCAAGAAACCAAGATGTGGCTTTAGAGGGATGGAGAAGGAGGGTGGACAATATGTCCTCCATGGGCCATCTGCGTCCATGCCTGATCCCTTCCCTGAGGCAGCCTGGAGCAGCTCCTGGGGTACAGAAACACCTTGGGCATTGAGCAAGACAATTTGCTCTCTGAGGCAGGAGACTCTCCTAGGATGGCAGCAAACACTGCCTGAGTGCTGCCATTCATTGTTGATTCCTCCTGCAGCTGGAGGTTTGTGTCCTCATCAGGGCTCGGTTACCGAGTGAAAAGTGGAACTGACCCCACGATAGTCAGATGGGAGGAGTAATGTGTGTGTGCTGTATGTTAAATATACAGAGCCACAAACAAGCGTGCATGCTTGCTTATCTATTTTATAAGTGTATTTTATGTATTTTTATATACAGTATTTATAGATGCACATGTACAAAACTTGGAGGGGGAAAACCAGCTTGGAGTGGGATCTGGAATGTGTGGGAGTACATAATAAAGTGGAGCAGCTCAGAGAGGAGCACATCGAGCAAAGCCCACTTCTAAATATCTTTCTGTACTGAGGCAGCAGTTGCCAGTGTCTAAAAAAGTCAGATTTGGAGAAAGATTTTCCTGCACAAGAAGCATCTTTTATAGACCCAGTGAGCTGGAATCATAGAATCATGGAATCATGGAAAAGCTTGGGGTGGAAGGGACCTCAAAGACCACTCAGTTCCACCCCCTGCTGGGACACCTCCCACCAGACCAGCAGACTCCAAGACCCATCCAACCTGGCCTTCAACACCTCCAGGGATGGGACATCTCTTCCTAAGATCTCATCTCAATCTCCCCTCTTTCAGCTCAAAACTGGTCCCCTTGTCCTATCCCTGCACTCCCTGATCAGGAGACCCTCCTCAGCTTCCCTGGAGCCCCTTTCAGGAAGCTTTTTTCCCCCCTGGAAGCTCCTCTAAGGTCTCCCCAGAGCCTTCTCTTCTCCAGGCTGAGTTCTCACCTGTCCTTTCTTTGCCACTGTGTTCTAACAGCCTCTCCCCTTTATCTGCCTCAATATCCCCAGAAACCTCCAGAATCTCAAGATCTCTGAGAGTTCTGGATGTCAGCCCGATGCTGCTGTAAGGCAGGCAGACAGACACACATAGAATCGTGGAATGGTTTAGATTAGAAGGGACCTCAAAACCCATACAGTTCCAACCCCACTGCCATGGGCAGGGACGTGCATGCACGTACTCCATTTTTCAGGTTTCTTTAACCCACCCTCCAGGTGAGACTGAATTGCACAAGCCTGCAGGTCAGCTCTTGCTTCTCTGATGCTGCCATATTGGCAGAAAGGGACCACTTTTACCTCTGGGGAGCTCCATGTTGCCACACAGGACCAGAGGTACCCCTGTGCAGTCTCCTTTTGCCACTCTTGAGCTTTCAGGAATGCGCTGGCTGCCCTTCATTGGGCAGCTTCATCCACGTCTGTGCTGTCTCCTGCACTGACGAGGTTCTCCTGAAGAAGGACTTGTCTCTTCACGGTGGGTCTACGTGCTGGCTGAGGCAATTCCTGACACCAATGTGTGACTTTGCAATGAGGATAAAGTGGCCCTGCCTGGGGGAAATGGAAGATTTGGGTCTTCCCCTGTTCCCATCGGTTTTGTGTTGCTCTTGCCCTGGAGCAGGAACGTGTTTGTCCTTGCTAAGCTCTGGGATTTATTGCCACATCAGCATCTCCAGCAGGAGAGCAGAAATGGAGAAAAATCATGTTTGGAAAATAATAAATCACAGAATAACAGGATGGTTTCAGTTGGAAAAGACTCTTAAGGTCATAGAGTCCAACCATCTATCCAGTCTTGCTAAGTCCGACACCAGACCACATCCCCGAGTAGGACATCTACTCATCCTTTAAACACCTGGTTGGATGGGGATTCCATCATCGCCCTGGGCAGCGTCTGCCAGCACCTGAGAACCCCTTCAGGAAAGAAATTCCTCCCAATATCCAACCTAAATCTCCCTGGAGCATCTTAGAGCCATTTCCCCTTCTCCTGTCATTGGCTACCAGTGAGAAAAGATCAGCACCCACCTCACCACAACCTCCTTTCCAGGGCCTGCACAGAGCGATGAGGTCTCCCTTCAGCCTCCTCTTCTCCAGGATAAACACCCCCAGCTCCCTCAACTGCTTCTCATAACACTTTTTCTCCACACCCTTCTCCAGCTCCGTTCCCTTCTCCAGACGTGTTCCAACCCCTCCAGGTCTTTCGTGGACTGAGGGGCACAGAACTGAACCAGGATTTGAGGTGCAGCCTCCCCAGTGCCAAGTGCAGGGGATGATCCCTGCCCTGCTCCTGCTGGCCACCCCATGGCTGATCCAAGCCGGAATGCTGTTGGCCTTCTTGGCCACCTGGGCCACTGCTGGCTCATGTTCAGCTGCTGTTCATCAACATCCCCAGGTCCTTCTCTGCTGGGCAGCTTTCCAGTCGCTCTTCCACAAGCCTGGAGCATTAATGGGGTTGTTGTGTCTCAAGTGCAGGATTTGGACTTGGCCTTGTTGAACCACACTCATCTCGTATCGTACTCTTGACCCTTGTGGAGATATCCTCTGTGTCTCTCCTCTTTGATTTGAACCCAGATGCTTTCCATGGACACCTTCCCAGGGCTTCCAAACCTGTAACTTCTTGAGTTTTGCTCATTTATTCTCCTTCTCCTGACAATGACATAGATCATCCTCAACTTGGATGTGAGAGCTAGTGAAAATCCACCTTGCCCTGATGGCCACCTTCTGTGCCGAGAATGATAGCATCCCAAAGCCTGAATCTCTGCTGTGCTTTGTCAATTATTTCCTACACTGAGGGTTCCTTCGGTGTCCTTTGGCACCAAAACCAAGGTGACTGCTTAGCACCTTTGTCCTGAGTGGGATGATGTAGAAGAACCATTTGCTCACTCAACAGACCATCTCAGCCTGTAGACATCAGGGACACCCACTGACAAGCTTTTCTCTTTTATTTTAAGCAAAAGTGTCTTCCCCCCCCCCCTTTTTTTTAAGAAAAAATTTCCGTCTTTCTCCTTCACTTTACAGTTTAATGGGTAAACAAGAGTGCTGTCACACTGAACGCCAGGGCTCAGTGTTGGACCCCGTTCTGTTCAATGTCTTTATCCATGACCTGGGTGAAGGGATCAAGTGCTCCCTCAGTCAGTGTGCAGATGACAACGAGTTGGGTGGGTGTGTCAGTCTGCTCAAGGGCGGGGAGGTTCTGCAGAAGGACCTCGTCAGGCTGGACCCATGGGCTGGGTGGAAGGAAGGCTCTGCTGATTGGGCCAGGATGGATTTGTGCGCCAAGGCCAAAGGGATGGGGTTCAAGGAGGCCAAGTCCAAATCCTGCACTAGAGACACAACAACCTGGAGCAGCTCCAGGCTTGGGAAAGGGCAGCTGGAAAGTTGCCTGGCAGAGAAGGACCTGGGGATGTTGGTTGATAGTGGCTGAACGTAAGCCAGCAGTGGCCCAGGTGGCCAAGAAGGCCAACAGCACTCTGGCTTGGATCAGCCATGGGGTGGCCAGCAGGAGCAGGGCAGGGATTGTCCCCTGCACTTGGCGCTGGGAAGGCTGTACCTCAAATCCTGGTTCAGTTCTGTGCCCCTCAGTCCAAGAAAGACCTGGAGGGTTTGGAACACGTCTGGAGAAGAGAAAGGAGTTGGGGAAGGAGTGGAGAAAAAGTGTTATGAGAAGCAGTTGAGGAAGCTGGGGGTGTTTATCCTGGAGAAGAGGAGGCTGAGGGGAGAACTCATTGCTGTCTACAAGTGCCTGAAAGGAGGTTGTGGTGAGGTGGGTGCTGATCTCTTCTCCCAAGAAACAAGGGATGGGATGAGAGGAAATGGCTTGAAGTCGTGCCAGGTTTACACCAGATGTTAGGAAAAATTCCTTCATGGCAAAGGGTTGTCAGGCACAAGCAGAGGCTACCCAGGGAGGTGATTGAGTCCCCATAAAAGACTGGGAGATGAAGTACTCAGGGATATGATTTAGTGGTGGACAGGAATGGTTGGACTCAATGCTCTCAAAGGTCTTTTCCAACCAAACAATTCCATGGTTCTATGTGACACTACAGTAATTATACCACTGTCCTAAACATCATGGAGGCATCTGCAGGGGAGGTGGGTGGATATGGGGCTCGTCATTACCCAGTTCTCCATTTGGTGAAGAGTCCGACTACCTGGAGTTTCTGTTGGTTTGTTTTAGGTGTAGGTTTTGTGAGAGCTGAGCTGGGATGGAGCATGACTCACACACCACCTGGGAATTCAATGGCTCCTTCTATCAGCCTTCAGCTTTCCTCATGATGGGCATCCCGGGCCTGGAAGCCCTTCACCACTGGATCTCCATTCCTTTCTGTGTGCTATACCTTGTTGCTCTCTTGGGGAACTGCACGATCCTATTCATCATAAAGAAGACCCAAAGTCTTCACGAGCCAATGTACTATTTCCTCTCCATGCTGGCCGTCACTGATCTAGTCTTGGTTCTCTGTACGTTGCCTACTACTCTGGGCATCTTTTGGTTTAACATGCAAAGGATTGGGTTTGATGCTTGCCTCACCCAGATGTACTTCATCCACACGCTGTCCTTCATCGAATCCTCTGTCCTCCTGGCAATGGCATTTGACCGCTTTGTTGCCATCTCCCATCCATTGAGACACCCATCCATACTGACCAAGACGACGGTCATAAAAATAGGTCTTGCAATTGTATTACGAGGGGTGGTCTCCCTCCTTCCCATTCCCTTCTTGCTCAAGAGACTGACCTATTGCAGGAAGACTGAGCTTTCTCATTCCTTTTGCTTCCATCCTGACATCATGAACCTCGCATGTGCAGATATAAAGGTCAATGTCTTCTACGGAATGGTTATTCTCTTGTCAACAGTGGGGATGGACTTCATCTTCATCGTGCTGTCCTACATCCTGATCATTAAAACCATTATTGGACTTGCAACCAAGGAGGAGTGTCTCAAGGCTTTGAACACATGCGTTTCCCACATTTGTGCTGTTCTAGTGTTCTTCATCCCAATGATCGGACTGTCCATGATCCATCGTTTTGGAAAGAACGTTCCTCCTCTGGTTAACACTCTAGTGGCTTACACCTACCTCATAATTCCCCCCGCTCTCAACCCCATTATCTACAGCATAAAATCCAGCCACATCCGCGAGGCTTTGCTCAGGACGCTGTGGAGGAAGAGTGAATCCAACTGGTAGGTTCCTCCACTAGTTCTGCCAGAAAGTACCAGTGGATTGGCTTCTTGGTCAGAGCTGGTGGACTTGTTTCATCATAGACTGTTTGGGGTTGGAAGGGACCTTAAGATCACCCAGTTCCATCCTCCTGCCATGGTCAGGGACACCATCCACTGGATCAGGTCACTCCAAGCCCCATCCAAACTGGCCTCGAACACCTTCAGGTTCATTGTTCTCCATCCATGAGAGTCACTGCCAGATGAAAGAACTGCAGCTCCACTCAACCGAGAGCCGAGATCTTCTGTGTCTTTTCCTCGTATGATGCCTTCATGCCTTCCAGCAGTCCGCAAACATCCCAGGTATTGACGTCTGTGACACAGACAGATGGAAGCCCTACTTAGAGGGAGGCAGTTACATAAGAATGGTGGCCGGACTTTTTCTTTTCAAGTCACATGATGTGGTGGATGAAGAAACCTCTACAATGCGTGTCACGCCCACTCTAATAACCAGATAAAAGCATGTAATTTTCGCCCAGACTCCCTTGTGTGAGTTCATCGCTTCCTCAATATGTGTTACAGCATAGTTACCCGAGCAGCAAGCTCAACAAGACATAGCTTGGGCCACGAGCCTGGAGCCACCCTGGATATCCCAGTCATTAACTACTCAACTACAAACACCCCACAAGATGGAGCCCATTTCCAGAGGCCAAGCACAGAGCAGTTTTTGAAGATGGGTCCAATTTAGTGGACCCACAGCTCTCTCAGTCCTCCTAATGACTCAGCCTTCATCTTCATCTTCATCTTCATCTGTGTTTCTGAAGCGCCATACATACCCACAGTGGTGGAAACAGTGCCACTGCTGCATGTCTTTTTGATGTCCTTCATCCTTGCTATCTTGCCAAGTCCAATGTTCCAGCCATTCTTTAGCTTTGGGTGTAATGTCTATATGCGGTATCTTCAATAAAAGACATCTGCTCATTCTAAAAGGTCAAAAGACTGGATGGAACCATTTTTTTCTGCTTATAAGATGCAGAGATATTAGATTGAAGTTGCTTAGAACCTTCAGGATTTGCAGTGGGTGGGCATAGGACAGCATGAATTAGGCGTGCATCAGGATGGTGCTTAGGCCTCTGGCATGGCTGACTCTGTTGATGAAAAAAGGACACTAAAAAATGTGATAGGAATGGCAAAATAATAGGAATGGCCAAACTTTCTGATGCTACAGATCACATCTGGCAGTCTTTCAACTGAGATCTGGCCCAGGTTGCCCAGAGAACTGGTGGCTACCGATCCCTGGAGGTGTTGAAGGCCAGGTTGGATGAGGCTTGGAGCAACCTGAACCAGTGGAAGGTGTCCCTGCTCATGGCAGGGGGTTGGAACTGGATGGGCTTTGAGGTCCCTTCCCTTCCAACCCAAATCAGTCCATGATTCTATGATCTGCCAGGTACTGCCTAACTCAGAGGGACGGGAGGAGGAGATCTCCAGGTGCATACAACAGATGGGAGCGACAGTGTCTCCCAGCACCTATCACTCTGCTGTCAGATGCATCTCAGCCGGGTATGCAGAAAGACTTCATGATATGACTGAACACGAGACAGCAGCAGCCTAGGTGGCCAAGAAGGTCAGTAACATCTCCGCCTCTGTCAGAAACAGTGTGGCCTGCAGGACCAGAGGAATGATTGTGCCCCTGCACTTGGCACTGGTGAGGCCACACTTTGAATCCTGGGCTTGCTTTTGGGCCCCTCAGGACAAGAAGGACCTTGAGGGGCTGGAGCTCATCTGGAGAAGGAGAATGGAGCAGATGAAAGGGCTGGAGAACAAGTGTTATGAGATGCGGCTGAGGGTTGTTTAGCCTGGAGAAAAGGAGACTGAGGTGAGACCTCATTGCTGTCTCCAACTGCCTGAAAGGAGGTTGTAGTGAGGTGGGTGTTGGTCTCTTCTCCCAGGTGACAGGCGACAGGATGAGAGGAAATGGCCTCAAGTTGCACCAGGGCAGGTTTAGATCGGACATAAGGAAAATTTTCTTCACTGAAAGAGTTCTCAGGCCCTGGCAGATAATGCCCAGGGAGGTGGTTGAGTCCCATCCCTGGAGGGATTTAAAAGCCAGGCAGAAGAGGTGCTCAGGGATGGTTTAGTAGTGCACAGGTACGGTTGGGCTTGATGATCTCAAAGGTCTTTTCCAACCAAGCGATTCTATGGTTCTATTCTAAGATCTTCCTGGCTTGCTTCCTCCCATGCACAGAATAAAATTACCCCAAACCTTTCATGCCTCCAAGTTGTGAAGCTGTGTTTTTGCTGGTCTTAAGCTGTGTTCTGGCCAATTTTAACCATGGTGGAAGATAGGAAACAACTGTCAGTGTCCACCAGGGAAGGGTGAAGCAGCAGCAGGTGTTGGGGCAGGATTACACAGGGCTGGTCTTGCCTGGTGCTAAGCACCACACACTCCAGGCTCACTCAGGATTAATGCCCTTCTCTGTTCTGCTCTGTGCACAAGAGGAACAGAAAGGAAAGAATAAGGAGGGAACTTCTCCATAAGAAAGTGGAGAGGGAGAAAAGAAGATTCCCAAGGGGAGTATTCCCAGGCCACTGGTTGTTTTGTGCCATGCTCATTACTTTGTTGATGAACCTGGTGGATCCTTGCACGGGGAGAAATAGTGCTCAGCAGAGCAGCCCCAGAACCTCTGGTGGAGCACTGGCACAGCAGGTCCTGAGGCAGCACTTGATGGGACCACCCTTTGCTCAAGGTACCTGAATTCCAGCTACCATCAGAGGAGAGATTAATGCTGAGGAACACACGCAGCTTCAGCGGAAAGGAGCTTTGGTGGAGAGGTTCCTGCCCTGCAGCATCCTCACACACAGTGCGGCTCCCATCCTGGAAACTTCCAGTTTCTCCCTGGATCTCTGTCCTTCCTGGCCACAACCATTGTCCAAAGCAGCGGAAAGCCATGGAGCCTGTGCCACAGCAGGCAAGTGGCTGAGGGGACAGCCAGGAAGGAATCCTGTGGGTGATTTAGTAGCACATTTAGTGGCACAGTTGAAGATCACAGCTTGCAGCGCTTTTGGTGGTTCTCCATCACCCAGCCCAGCAGAGCTTCATCTGCCTCCTCGTTTGCCCTCACAGCCAGAGGGGATTTGGGAACTTCTGTGTAAGGTAATGTCTTTGAGGAATAATTTTCGTGTGCAAACAACTAAATCCATGTGTGTCTGTGTGTGTTGGGAGTACCTGGTGGACCATGGGCAGCAGCACCACTTGAGTCACAGAGCACAGTTCTGACAGGGCAGCACATATGGAAAAACTCAAACAGCTTTGGAGTTTAACAGGAAGCACTGAAATTCTGTTTTTTTTCAAATTACTTTTTCCCTTTAAAAATTAAAGGAAGCAAGTTCAGCTGCTGGGTTTGTAACTGAGAATATGGAATTTAGTGTCCTGTATTTAAGAGAATTCAAAGAATTCCTGTTCAAATCCAAATGCCAGTGGCTTAGGGTTGCAGATGTTATTTTATAGAGCTATCACGGGCAAAAAAGAGAGGAGCTCTGTGTTTCAGGATGGCAACTGCGAGATTCCTTTGCATTTCACAGCACGGGGGAATCCTCATGGGAATCAAGTCATGGGAAAGGGTTTCTAAAGCTGCTGTTTCTCTTTCCTTTGCAGCAGGGTTTGGGCTACGGCATAGCATGACTGCTCTCCACCCCGTGTGACATGCCCTTCCCCAACAGCTCTGACCTCAGCCCTTCTTCCTTCATCCTGGCCAGCATCCCAGGGCTGGAGGCTGCCCATGTCTGGATGGCGATACTTCTGTGTTCCGTGTACCTCTTGGCCGTCACCGGAAACTGCGCGGTGCTCTTCATTGTGAAGATTGAGCCCAGCCTGCACACTCCCATGTACTTCTTCCTCTGCATGCTGGCTGCCATCGACCTGACCCTGTCTACCTCCACAGTGCCGCGCGTCCTCTCCTTCTACTGGTTCAACACCAGGGAGATCAGCTTTGGCGCTTGCCTTGTCCAGATGTTCCTCATCCACACCCTTTCAGCCATTGAGTCCACTGTCCTCCTGGCCATGGCCATGGACCGGTACGTGGCCATCTGCCACCCGCTGAGACATGCTGCCATCCTCACCAACGCCACGACTGCAAAAATAGGTGTGGCAGCCATGGCCAGGGGTGTTCTCTTCTTCCTGCCTTTGCCTTTGCTCCTCGTGCCCCTTCCCTTCTGCAGATCCCGGGTGCTGTCGCACTCCTTCTGCCTGCACCAGGACGTGATGAACCTGGCCTGTGCCAACACCACCCCCAGTGTGGTGTACGGCCTCACAGCCATCCTGCTGGTCATGGGGCTGGACGCCATCCTCATCTGCCTCTCCTACATCTTGATCATTAAGGCTGTCTTGCGGCTGGCATCCTGGAAGGAGAGGCTCAAGGCATTCAGCACCTGCATTGCCCATATCTGTGTGGTCCTGACCTTCTACGTTCCCCTGATAGGGCTGTCTGTGGTGCACAGGTTTGGGAAGGACCTGGCTCCATTGGTCCATATTGTCATGGGGAACGTCTACATTCTGGTGCCTGCTGTGGCCCACCCCATCATCTATGGGGTGAGGACCAAAGTGATACAGAGGAGAATCCTGAATTTCATTCATATCTGCAATGACAGACCTGCCCAGTGACCTGTGCTTGGCCGCTGGCTCCTGTACCCTCACACCTCCTCATCTTGTTTTACGTTTGAGAGTCTTTGGTGCAGGACCATTCTCTGTTTGTGGGGTGCCCAGCACATGGTAGGAGCCCCTGAAGAGCTACTGCAAGGCGAAGAGTAAACTCCTTCTAAGAGTGTTTACCCTTGCCAGACTTGTAGAAGATCTACTACAATGGTCTAAATCCACCACACCATCATTGGTCAACGGAGAGAGGAGACCAGCATGAGCAGGCACTGAGCTCTTCTCTCTAACACAAGGGAATGGCAGGAAGGCGGGCCACGGGAGGGTTAGGTTGGACATTAGGAGAAGGTTTTTCACCCAGACATGGAGCTCTGGAACAGCTGCCCAGGGAAGCGGTCACAGGGCCCAGCAGGGTTTGGCCAAAGCCTTCAGCCACACGGTGTGAATGTAGGGATTTTCCTGTGCTGGGACAGGATCTGGACACGATGATCCTTGTGGGTCCCTTCCAGCTCAGGACATTCTATGATTCAACGTGAAGGAAAGTGGCACAGCAAACCAATAAACATCTTGACATTGTGCTTCTCTGTCCCCATCTCACCTATAACAATGGCAGAGCTGAGTGAATGCTGCAGTGTTTTGGGGCAATTTCATTAATTCCTGGTTCTTCTTGTGGCACATTCACTTTCTCAAAACATTTTGGTGAAATTTTGCCCAAAACTTTGGCTTTAGCACCAATCTCTAAGTAAAATAATGGCAGAAGGTGACATTATCGTTGCAGGAATGCACCTCAGAAGAAGTCCTACACCTCCACAGTCTTGTTATGGTCCATTGGGTGTTCAGTCAAGATTGCTCAGCCTCCTTGTGGAGGATGACTTTGAAAAATTTCAGACCCGGGATTTCTGGCAGCAATTGTAAAACCAATTTTAGTTAATAATTATATTCAATAAAATGACAACATCTTGACAGAAAGAGTAAGCAAGTTATAAAAGTTAGTGATGCTTTAGTGTGATCGGACTGGATGAGCTTAAAGACTAAACATTAAGAAGAAATTCTTCATGCTGCTGGTGGTGAGACCCTGGCCCAGGCTGCACAGAGAAGCGGTGGCTGCCCCATACCTGGAGGTGTGGAAGGCCAGATTGGATGGGGCTTGGAGCAACCTGATCCAGTGGGAGGTGTCCCTGCCCATGGGAGGGGTGGGACTGGATGGGCTTTGAGTTCTCTTCCAACCCAACTCAATCCACGATTCCTATGATTCCAAGCTGAAGGAAG
The DNA here is from genome assembly GCF_017976375.1 of Cuculus canorus. Taxonomy (NCBI): domain Eukaryota; kingdom Metazoa; phylum Chordata; class Aves; order Cuculiformes; family Cuculidae; genus Cuculus; species Cuculus canorus. The sequence continues at coordinate 327,684 of NC_071401.1, forward strand.
TCATAGATCTAAGTCAAAGGCGTTTCATACCTTTGACTTCACACATGCTTGCAGTTCTTAATAAGCTGTAAATTAATTTTGAGGTATTCAGCTTCCAAGGTTTTTTCTAGTTCCTGGGTATGGCCCATGAAACAAAGTCCCCGGTAGCCTTTTCGCTCTTTATTCTCATAACTCCATCCAAAGCCATGGTACCAGCAGGGCCAGGGAGGGGATTCTGCCCCTCTGCTCTGCTCTGAGGAGACCTCACCTGGAGCCCCACATCCAGCTCTGAAGTCCTCAGCACAGGAAAGACATAGAGCTGTTGGGGGGCGAGTCCAGAGGAGGCCACAGAGATGATGCTTCTGCTGGAGCACCTCCTGTCCGACGACAGGCTGGGAGAGTTGGGTTAGTTCATCCTGGAGAAGAGAAGGCTGCGGGGAGATCTTCGAGCAGCTTCCAGTACAGAATGGGCTCCAGGAAAGCTGGGGAGGGACTCTGGATCAGGGAATGCAGGGATGGGACGAGGGGAATGGTTTTGAGGTGAAAGAGGGAAGACTGAGATGAGATCTTAGGAAGAAATGTTTTGCTGTGAGGGTGGGGAGGCTCTGGCCCAGATTTCCCAGAGCAGTGGTGGCTGCCCCATCACTGGAGGTGTTGAAGGCCAGGTTGGATGGGGCTTGGAGCCCCTGATCTGGTGGGAGGTGTTGCTGCTCATGGCAAGGGGTAAACAGGATGGGCTTTGAGGTCCCTCCCAATGCAAAACATTCCATGATTCTATGAAATGATGGCAGTAGCTGGAGTTTGGTGGTTTCTCCCACCAGAGAATAAAACGCCATTCTTTCAGACTGCGCTTGTACAGCTTCAGCCTTCATAAAACACTTCTTGCTTTAACCTTTTCTGCGAAATTAAAGCCCATTTTATTTCAGAAGAAATACTTTCATTTAAGTCCATCACAAGGAGTTGCCACCTGGGACTCAAAGGCAATTTCCATCCCTGCCCCCCCCCCCCACACCCCCTCCCGCCACTGTTGTCTCCTTCTGCTTTATCAGACAGAGCTTTGAATGCAGAGATTTCCATCAAAATGAGAGCAGTCTGTACCTGCCTAACAAGATTTGGGAGGTGTGGGTGCAGTTTTCAGTGGTGCTGTAGATCTAAACTCCTTTCAGGAGGCCGTGGGGCTGAAGAATCACTCCTGCTCATTCCCCATATGTTCCTTATTTTTATTCTTCTTCTGGTGAGAGAAAAATTAATAAAGAGAAATGAATGAACCACCTTGTAAGTGCTGTTCTATATTTCCAAGCTGCTTCTTTCTCCGAAAGACAGTTAATAAACGCTCTGAGCGGGGAGGTGTGATGGATCACTCCTGGGTACGGATGAAAACTGCGTGGGATCCTCTCTCCTCATCTTGTTTTCCTAACTGCAGTCATGGAGTGTTGCTTTGCTGGGGAACAGAGGGTACATGAACCTTCTTCCTCGCTGTGTGTCGCTGCCAACAACTCTGACAACAATTGCGGGGGGCCCAGGTCCCCCTGCTCTGCAGCAGAAGGAAAGCCCCAACCAGCACAGGAAGGATGTGGAGCTGTTGGGGCGAGTCCAGAGGATGCCATGGATATGATGTGAGAGCTGGTACACCTTCGAGGACAGGCTGGGAGAGTTGGGGTTGTTCAGGAGAAGGCTGAGAGGAGATCTTAGAGCAGTTTCCAGTATGGAAAGGTCCCCCAGGAAAGCTGAGGAGGGGCTCCTGATCAGGGGGTGCAGGGGTGGGATGAGTGGAATGTTTTTGACCTGAAAGAGGGGAGACTGAGTTTGGGATCTTAGGAAGAAATGTTTCACTGTGAGTTTGAGGAGGCTCTGGCCCAGGCTGCCCCGAGAAGTGGTGGCTGCCCCATCCCCGGAGATGTCTGAGGCCAGGTTGGATGGGGCTTGGAGCCCCTGATCCAGTGGGAGGCGTCCCTACCCATGGAAGGGTGTGGAACTGGATAGGCTTTGAGGTCCCTTCCAACCCAAACCATTCCATGTTCCTGTGATAGCTCCACAGGAGCAGAGCAGTGAGGGGCAGTTGGCATATGGCAGTGAGAGTTAATCAGCAAAAATGAGGAGGACTCTCAAATTTGCCTCTCATTTCACAATCTCCATCTATGGGATGGGGACAATGTGACCCATGTCCATCTCTAACCCTGCGTTAACGCTACGGCAGAGGAAGGACAGATTGGTCTTGTTTGGAAAGCAATCCATTATTCATGGTTCTGCAGTTTTAATTACTAACCCAGCCCCGTGGTTTGATCTTGAAGCATCCTATTGCTCTCAAGTCTCCTCCAAATAAACCCACTGCAAGAAAACAGGTACAAACTGAGGCAGAACTCAGCTTTTCTATGAGGTCACCAGCACCGAGAAGGTTAAAACCTCTCTGTTTCTCTCAGCAGCAGGGGAAATGCAGAGCTCCCTGCTGGGATTTGCCTGTCAGGCAAACACCTCCTCGTCTCTGCAGTGCAGAGTCTCCGCCTGGGAGCCTGCAGGAGGCAGGTGAGGATGTAGGGCTGGGGCAGTGCTATGCTGCTCTGCAATGAGGTTTTTTGTGTCATTGCCGTTCCTGGGCAGCAGAAGTCAGCGTTGAGTGGACACCAGGTAGTGAAGCTTGCAGGCACGCTCCTCTCTCCCTTTACCTGGGGATTTCATGCCCTGTCTCCGCGTTCTCCATAGAAGAAGGACTTTTCAGGTAAAACAGCACCAGCAGGAGCAGCTGGGAGGAACGAGGTGGAAGGAAGAAAGGAAAATACCAAGAATTTCAGTTCCTAGGTTGTTTACAGCTACACAGAGAAAGCCCCAGGACATCTCTCCCAGGCTGCAGGTGACCCCAAACCATGTGGAGCTGTAAGGGTTCCAGCACAGCCCTGACACCCCAGCCCCAGCTGGTGACTGGTGGTCGTGCTGAGCTGCAATGGTTGTTGTGCAGAATCTTGCTCTGGATACTGCCAGAGCAGAATCCGCTGCCAGAGTCAGCTCAGCTGGTGCAGGAGCCTCGGAAAAGAAGCTTACCTCTTCTCTTCTGGGAAGCTTCTGTTTCCTCCTCCCACCTCCTGCACACTGCAGCTCTCCAGGGTGAGTGTGGGTGGGCCCCGGCAAGGTTCCCAGCTCAGAAACCTTGGCCTGATCCGTGCTGTGGGACTCTTCAAGGAATCCTTTCTCATAGGTGTTAGGAAATCACTCGAGTTGAGCCATGAGCAGGGGAGGAGAACACGCACTGCTGGAGCACTGCGTTTGTAGGGAGGGGGGGTCAGGTGTTGTGGCGCTGGGTTTTGTGCCCTGAAATGGGATGGGTTTTGGCTGAGGGAAGCACTTGATGCCTCTGCTCACCTGGCAAGCAGCATGGTGCTGTTAAAAGCTTCTGTTGAGCTATAGAGCTGCAGCTGGTGATTTCATATCCCCACCACACTCAGTTCAAGAAGGTCTCCTGGGCTGGACACGCTCTGAACACTGCAGTGCATAAGATGTGCACCTCAGTAGTCTTCCCCTTCTGCTTGATGCAGGAGGAATCCTGTCTGTGTGCTCCAGGACCATCCCAACAAGTGGGACAGCGCGCTTTCATCAGGAGTGGGCAGGACACTTGCTGTCGTGAGCCAGTGCAAACAGTTCTCACAGGGCTGAGGGTGTTTGATGCTTTCTTAGAGGATGTAAGGCTCCTCAGTGCAGGCAAGAGACAAGAAGGTCTATGTCTTTGAACTCCACTGTGCTTGCCCACTCTCCTTATTTCCTAGTCACTGGCATCCCTGGGCTGGAGAAGGAACAGTTCTGGTTTGTCTTCCCCTTCTGCATCATGTATGCCATTACTCTGCTGGAGAACATCACCCTTTCCCTCATTATAAAAGCAGAGATGATCTCGTATGAGCCCACGTACCTCTTCCTGGCCATGGTGGCCTTCACTGACCCGGTCCTGTCAACATCCATGCTACCCAAAATGCTTGGCATCTTCTGGTTGGGCTCTGGGGAGGTTGATTTTACCTCCTGCCTTGCTCAATTCTTCTTCATCCATATCTTCTTGTCGGTGGAGTCAGGTGTGCTCATGGCCATGGCCTTGGATTGCTACATTGCTATTCGCTGCCTACTGCGGCACTCCAGTATCCTCCCTGTGCCAGTGGTGGTGGCCACTGGGAGCCTGGTGCTGGTCCTCCTGGTGAGTCTTGCCTGCTTCTTCCTTCACAGGATGCTCTTTTGCCAGCATCATATCAACTCGCACTCTTACGGTGAGCACATGGCCGTGGTGAAGCTGGCATGTGGGGACACCAGAGTCAATGCCCTTTGTGGCCTCTTCATGGCCTCCTTCCTGACAGGATCTGACGTGATCCTGATCTCTCTGTCCTACACCACGACCCTCCAGTGGTAATGAGGCTGTCATCCACAGAGGCATGACATAAAGCCTTCAGCACTTGTGCATCCCATGTCTGGGTCATCCTTGTCTTTTATGTCACTGCCCTCTTCACGTTCCTCACCCACTGTATGGACAGGGCATCCTCCACCACATCCATATACAGGTGGCCAATCTCTACCTCTTACTGCCTCCCCCTCCCACCCCCATCAAACCCCTTTGTTTATGGGGTGAGAAACAAGAAGATCAGGGACAGGGTGGTCCTCTTCTTCCAGCAAAAAAGAACCTAACCCACAGGTAGGTGCTCAAACTCTGTGTATAATTTACTGATGATGATGGTAAATTTAGCGAGAGTTAACGCTGTGAGCATTTATCTGTTCAGGGAGGATCCTTTCCTCAGTGCCTGGGGTTCAAGCAGTGCATTCTTGCAGAAATGACCGGATTGTCTCTCCCATTATCACTGTCCAGGAGGTTTCACCCATTGTGGGATGAAACTTGGCATGAAGATACTCGGTCTGGCTTCTACACCACTGAGAGATAGACACTTCAATCCTCCCAGAAGGAAAAACTCCACTATTCAAGTTCCCTCATTATTAAAACTCAATATACTGTTGTGATTAAAATATTGACATTCTATAGCTGAACATCTCCGAAAGACCTTCCTGCCGCAGCTTTCATTGTATGACGTGTTCCCTGGGCTGTGCAATGGTATTGAAAGGGCTTGTGGATATGGTGCTTAGGGACACAGTTTAGTGGTGGGGTTGGCAGTGCTGGGTTTGTGGTTGGATGCAATGGTCTTAAAGGTTTTTTCTAACCTAAATGATTCCATGAGAAGGTGCTCAGGTGGCAACGGTGGCTGCTCTTGTAGAAGGAAATGGGTAGAATTCACTTTTAAGGATTAATATTTTTGCAGTAAAGAAGGCAAAGCCTACAATAATTCTATGCCAGCAAATTCTCAAAGTCATACATCAATGTAAAACTTTTCCAAAACATCAGAAATCCTGGCTGATGCAATTACTTGAAGTGATCTATCACAAGGAGATTGTGTTCTACGCTAATAGAAGTCCAGAAAAGTAACGGCTGCCCCATCCTGGAGGTGTGCAAGACCAGGCTGGATGGGGTATGAAGCAATCTGATCCAGAGAGAGGTGTCCTTGCCTGTGGTGGTGGAACTGATGGGCTTTGAGGTCCCTTCTGATCCAAACCATTCCATGATTCTGTAAGTCAACCACTACAATAAACAGGCAAACATGTTTCACACAATCCATTCTCTGAACAATGTAGGCAGTAGGATGAAGCGGATGATCCAAACTCAAGTTGCAGCACTCAAGCCTCTTACAAACCTTTGTTTTATTTTGAATGTGAACTGAAGACCAGTCATGAATGGAGAGGAGATCTCTGACCTGCTGCGGAAACTCTTGGAGCTCTCTATCTCCCGGAGCAGCCCTGGTTATCGTGGCCACCCACGAGGAGCCCCCGGGCTCAGTTATCTCTCTGTGAGCTGGATACCAGCAGGGAAGCAGGAGGGAAGGGGTCTCAGGAGGAGAACAAGCACTTCTGCTGAAGAAAAGCAGATGTCAGGCTGCAGACAGAGTGGGAAGAGAAGGTTTCTTTGGCATCACTTCAGCAGAACACTTAAATTTCAGATCGGTTCATCCTTTTCCTTCAGATAAAACAGATGAGAGGAGGGGGAAGCCCAAGGAGGAGAGATATGACTGCAGTTCATCTGAGAGCTGTTTCCACAGCACCCACCTCATAAAGCAGCGCTGCACCACATCCTTCCAGTACAGAAAGGGGCTCCAGGAAAGCTGGGGAAGGGCTCTTGGTCAGGAAGTGCAGGGAAGGGATGAGGGCAATGGTTTTCATCTGAAAGAGGGGAGATTGAGATAAGATCTCAGGAAGAAATGTTCACCTGTGAGGGTGGGGAAGCCCTGACCCAGGTTGCCCAGGGAAGTCATAGATGTCCCACCTATGGAGGTATTGAAGACCGGGTTGGATGGCGCTTAGAGCAACCTGATCCAGTAAAAGGGAGATGCAGCTGGATGGGCTTTGAGGTCCCTTCCAACTCAAACCATTCCATGATCTATGTTTCTCTGTGTGTACAGCAAAAGGAAGCAGACCGTGTATGTGGAACTAAGTATTTATTGTGATGGCAATTAAAGTTTTGTAAACATTAGAGAGCTGCTCTCGGTCTGGCGGCTGACTTTGACATCTGCAAGCTTTGCAAGTTCGTTGTGCACTCCTTTGTCCAGGTCACTGGTGACAATACAGAATAAAATGAGACCTAGGTGAGATCCCTTGGGGATGACATTGCTCTTCTCTGGATGGCAAATGTCCTACCCTGACTTTAATAAGCTTCCCATCCATAGAAGAGGGTTTCCTCCTGTCCCCTGACAAAGTACTGCCAATAAATGCATTTAGACAAGGGGATTTGGGAATCCATGTGTGATATGGATGGATGGATGGGTTGCCCAGAGAAGGGGATGGATGCCCCATTCCTGGAGGTGTTCAAGGCCAAGATGGATGGGGTTTTGAGCAACCAAATCTAGTGGGAGGTGTCCCTGTTGTGTTGGAATTGGATGGGCTTTAATGTCCTTTCCAACCCAAACCATTCCATGATTCTATGGCCCTGGGATCCCTCTGATGGCAGATACCCTCACAGAAGTCCAGCAGATCCACCACAGCAGGATTCCCCCTTGCAGTAGCCTGGCGGACTCTGCAAGGCTTTACCCATCTGTTTGCACCCATGTGGTCAGTGATCTCATTCTTTATTGCAGCCTCAGCCATACCACCAGGGATGGAAGTTGGTCCCACCGATCTGTAGGTCTTGGGGACCCATTTTGTGGATAGAGTTCAGGGGATGATCACCTGCCCTGCAGCAACATGGAGGCTTGCTATAGAGTGATCCTTCCTGTCCAGCAGCTCTGCACCTTCACATCAAAGCTCCTTTCAGAATCCCCAGTGATTGGCACCAGCTCCTGGGAGATAATGACTGCAAATCACTATTTATTTGATGTAATCCCTCCTCCACATTCACCTCAACCTGATCAAGAACGCCATGCAGTGCTCTGGCCTTAGGGATGAGCAGGTGGAAAGCTGCCTGGCAGAGAAGGACCTGGGAGTGTTGGTCAACAGCAGCTGAACATGAGCTGGCAGTGGCCCAGGTGGCCAAGAAAGCCAACAGCATCCGGGCTTGGATCAGCCATGGGGTGGCCAGCAGGAGCAGGGCAGGGATCATCTCCCTGCACTTGATGCTGGGGAGGCCGCACCTCGAATCCTGGGTTCAGTTCTGGGCCCCTCACTCCAAGAAGGACCTCGAGGAGCTGGAACACAGCCAGAGAAGGGAAAGGAGGTGGGGAAGGGACTGGAGCTCAGGGGTTGTTGGAGGAGCAGAGAGCCCTGGGGCTGCTTAGTCAGCAGAAGAGGAGGCTGAGGAGAGACTTCATTGCTGTCTAGAACTGCCTGAAAGGAGCTTGTGGTGAGGTGGGTGCTAGTCTCTTCTCCCAAGTGATAGGATGAGAGGAAACATCAAGTTTCACCAGGGCAGGTTCAGGTTGGATATTGGGAAAAATTTCTTCACTGAAAGGGTTCTTGGGCCCTGGCAGAGGCTGCCCAGGGCAGTGGTGGGTCACTGTCCCTGGAGGTGTTTAATAGACAGATAGACAGGTTACTCAGACATACGGTTTAGGTGTAGACAGGTATGATTTGCTTTATCTCATGGGTCTTTTCCAACCAAGTGATTTTATGATTCTAAGCAACTTTGGTTCATTTACATTGAAGACGGTCTTATGTATAGAACCCTACCAAATACTTTTGGAGGTGAAATGGGATGCAAAGAGCTCCCTGATCTTCTCTGCTATGGCTTAGTCATCCCAGAGCGTGCCACTCATACTTTGTCACCAAGCGGTCCACCCTTTTCCTAGCTCAGTTCCTGCTTTTGATGCATTTAAAGAGCATTTGGCTGTCAGTTAGAGCATTTTTGTAGCTCTTGCTTATGTTCAAGATGTCACTTTTTTTTGTGAGCATCTCATGAGGGCAAACTTCCCACTTCTCAATGACCCCTGGGCTGCTGGCCATGGCCAGTCCAGTCCAGTCTTTGGCACAGGAGCCTGATCAGGCCTTTGCAGAGGGCCTTGTTTTTCATGCTGTAGATGATGAGGTTCAACACAGGTGGGACGAAGAGGTAGACGTTGGCCAAGAACACATGGGTGAAGGGTGCAGTGTTCTTCCCGTACTGGTGTACAATGGACAGGCTGATCAGGGGTAGGTAGAAGGCGAGAACAGCACAGAAGTGAGAGATAGAAGTGTTGAGGGCTTTGGTCTACTCCTCTCTGGAGGTCATGGCCAGCACAGCCTTGATAATCATAGTGTAGGACAAGGTAATGAGCATCGAGTCTATGATCACGAGCAGAACCAGGGTGAGGCTGTACCGGCTGTTCAGGGTGGAGTCTGCGCATGCCAACTGTATCATGTCCTGGTGCAGGCAATAGGGGTGGGACAGCATGTGGGACCTGGAGAAGGGCAGTCATGTGAGCAGGCAGACAGGCGGGAGCAGTGTCAGAGAGCAGCAGAATGCCCCCAGACCAGTCTTTGCAATCCTGGCGTTGGTGAGGATGGAAGAGTATCTCAGCAGGTAGCAGATGGCCACGTAGCAGTCAAAGGCCATGGCCAGAACCACCGAGGACTCCATGAAGGAGAAGGCATGGATGGAGAACTTCTGGGTGAGGCGGATCAGGAAGCTGATCTCTCTGGTGCCAAACCAAATCACGTGCAGCACCGTGGGTGGGGTGGACAGGATTAGGCCCAGGTCCATGGTGGCCAACATTGAAAGGAAGTAGTATGTGGGCTGGTGGAGCTTTTGGTCTGCTTTCATGAAGGGCAGGATGATGTCGTTTCCCAGCTTTGCTATGAGACACATCAAGCAGCAAGGGATGGAAACCCGGTGGTGGAAATGAGACACCTGGGGAATGCCCATCATGAGGAAAGTGAGGGCACGGCTGCTGTTCCGTGGGGCCACGCTTCCTCCAAGCTGCCATCCTGTCAGGGCCAGAGGCTCCTTTTTAATAAACGATTCAAAGGCAATGCAGAATTAGGTCTTCCTGAGCAATGAAAACAAACAACCTTGTCTCTCGGCGTGAGGGCCTTATTCCTGATGTCCTCCTTCAAGATGTTCCAGAGCAGAGACAAACACTTTGCAGTGCTGGTTGAGCCCTTCTGTATGTTTTATTAACCCCTAGACTTCCCACCTGTGAAGTCGATAACATCATTTATTTCCCCACGGCCACCTCCCTCCCACGACATTGCTGCAGCCTCTTCTCTCAGTCACTGTAACAACCTGGTGTCTGCTTCCATGTAAGTCCCTCTCCAGCTCTCCACATGGAATGTGCAGCCTTTCTGTTGGTCCCCAGCCTTTTCGACACCTCTGTCTCAGCCTTTTCCACACCTCTGTGCTCAGTGCCTGATGGAAACAGCCTCATCCCAGGCACTTCCTTGAAGGACATCAGTGCAAGAGGACAGTGGTCCCTTTCATCACCCGAATCATGGAATAATAGGATTATTTGAGCAGGAAAGGACCCCAAAGCCCGTCCAGTTCCATCCACAAGCGGAGGCATTTCCCACTGTATCAGGTGGCTTCAAGCCCCATTCAACCTGGCCTTGAACACCTCCAGGGATGGGGCAGCCACCGCTGCTCTGGGCAGCCTGGGCCAGCGCCTCACCCCCACTCCTACCCCCAGGAAAGCATTTCTTCCTAAGTTCTTTTCTAAATCTCCCCTCTTTCAGCTTATTTCCCTTCATTTTGGAGATGCTTACTCTAATTCTTTCCATTACGATAGTTCTTACCCACCGAGCTATTCAAAGTGATGGATATTTCAGTTGACATTTGTGATGGTAACAAACACAACAACTGTAATTCTTAGCAGGATTGGTGTTATTACAGCTAAAGGTTATGGGTAAAATGAAGCCCTGTGTACACAAACCCAGCTCTTGGTTCTTCTGCAGAACTGTCAACCAAAGGCTTCCAACCCACAGATCCCTCAAGGGAACAGAGTGTTGAGTGAAACACAAATCAGGAAAGATTCTGGAGCTGAAAGGGACTCCAGGAAAGCTGGAGAGGGGCTCCTGATCAGGGAGTGCAGGGATGGGATGGGGGAATGGTCTTGAGCTGAAAGAGGGGAGTTTGAGGTGAGATCTTGGGAAGGAATGTTGACCTGTGAGGGTGGGGACACCCTGGCCCAAGTTGCCCAGAGCCGTGGTGGCTGCCCCATGCCTGGAGGTGTTGAAGGCCAGGCTGGATGGGGCTTGGAGACCCCTGATGCAGTGGGAGGTGCCCCTGCCTATGGTAGGGGGTGGAAAATACTGGGCTTTGAGCAATCCAGTGGAAGGTGTCCCATGTCAGGGTGTTAGGACTGAATAAGCTTTGGGAACCCTTCCAACACAACCCATTCCATGACTCTCTGAAAACAGCTCCAGCTTTGAGGACAGGGATAGTTCTTTTTGGGTTTTCAGGTAAAAAACTGTTATAAATCACTCCTCAAACCCGTGCTGATCATTTGCCTGATTTCTGCTCTTTTTGGGGGCTGCGGTGCCTGATGTGGATGAAGTGAAAGCTCTCCAGTTCCCAATACTCCAGGAATTCACGCTCCATCTGTCTACATAATCAGGGAACTTGGCATTGTTTAATTGGCTGAACTCATTAACGTGCCGTGAAAAACGGAATGAGCCTATTTCTGACTGCCCTGCTTCGCAGACAAAGCCCCAGACATCTGTGCCTCCGCTGTTCTCTTGGCCAGATAAATAATTAGCTTGATAAGTTAAATTATCAGACAGCTTTCCAGGGTGTTCTAATTAGCTTCAACACATAAACACTTCAAGCTGTATTTAAGTCTGGGTGTCCAGGCTTCAACATCTACCACACCGTCACCTGTAAATGTGCTTGGGATGTCCTGCAAAAATCAAAGGACTCCTTTGCATCATCCTGGGTAAATATTCATTAAATTGGGGAAAATCCCATCCTCCACACCTGGGGCCACCCCAGAGACACCCGCAGTGCACCTCCGTGGAGCTGGACACCTGGATTGCTCCACAATGAGGCTGAGGAAGGAATGTTCATAGAATCATGGAATGGTTTGAGATGGAAGGGATCTCAAAGCCCTCAACCTGGCCTTGAACATCTCCAGGGATGGGGCCGACACCAATTCCCTGGGCAACCTGGGCCAGAACCTCCCCACCCTCACAGCAAAACATTTCTCCCTACAATATCACCTCAATCTCTCCTCTTTCAGCTCAAAACCATTCCCCTTGTCCCCTCCCTGCACTCCCTGATCAAGAACCCCTCTCCAGCTTTCCTGGAGCCCCTTTCCTACAGCTGCTCTAAGGTCACATTGGAGCCCTCTCTTCTCCAGGCTGAACAACCCCAATTCTCCCAGCATGTCCTCATACAGTAGGTGTTCCAGCCCTCAAATGATCTCCATGGCCTCCTCTGGACTCACTCCAGCAGCTCCATGTCCTTCCTCTGCTGAGGACTCCAGAACTGGATGCAGGACTTGGTTGCTCCTCCCATTCTCCTTTTACTTTTGCCTTTTGAGATGCATGAGCAATGTGTCTGCACACAGAGAAAGGATGGGTTTCCCCAGCCCAGGTGGAGGATGTACCAGGGCAGAGGAGTGGGTGCTCTGACACTGGTGGATGCTCAGCTTCTGCACAGAAGGAGCCTGCAGACAGAGAGTGATCCAGAGTGTGACTAAGAGCCACCCTGCAGAAAAGGACTTGGTTGTCTGGGGTAGGAGAAGCTCAACATGAGCCAGCAATGTGCACTCACAGCCCAGAAACCACCCATGTCCTGGGCTGCATCCAGAGTCATGGGAACAGCAGGGAGGGAGGGGGTTCTGCCCCTCTGCTCCGCTCTGAGGAGACTCCACATGGACTCTGCAACCAGTTCTGGAGTCCTCAGCACAGGAAGGACATGGAGCTGTTGAGGCAAGTCCAAAGGAGGCTGTGGAGATGATGCGAGGGCTGGAGGACCTCCCATCTGATGACAGCCTGAGAGAATTGGGGTTGTCCAGCTTGGAGGAGAAAAGGCTGTGGGGAGACCTTAGAGCAGCTTCCAGTACGGAAAGAGTCTCCAGGGAAGCTGGGGAGGGGCTCTTGACAAGGGCATGGAGTGATAGGAGAAGGGGGAATGGCTTTAAATTGTAAGTGGGAAGATTTAGATTGGACATTAAGAAGAAATTCTTCACAATGAGGGTGGGGAGGCCCTGGCCCAGATTGCCCAGAGAAGTTGTAGATGGAGATCCTTGGAGGTGTTCAAGTCCAGGTTGGATGGGGCTTGGAGCAGCCCAATCCTGTGGAAGGTGTCCCTGCCCATGGCAGGGGTTGGAACTGGATGGACTTCGAAGTACATTGCAACACAAACCATCCCATGATTCTGTGATCCTCACTCCGTTGGGCTTTATAGCACCATCTGTCAGGCTCCCAGTGAGCAGGGACCAGAGGAACAGGTTCGACATCTCCAAGTGTCCCAACTCCACGTGGGCTCGGCACGAGCCACTTCAGAGATAGGAGCAAAGCCTTGTCCCATCAGCAAATGGGATGTAAAAATCAGTATTTTGTGGAATCCCGTGAAAAAAACAGCTCCTAAATCTTGACTTTAGGGCTCAAAATCCCATCTGAAAGATGTTGTTATAGCACTGGTTGTTGCTCTCAATAGAATCATAGAATCATTAAGGCTGGAAAAGACCTCTAAGATCATCAAGTCCAACCGTCAACATAACACCACTGTGCTTCCTAACTTATGTCCCAAAATGCCCCGTGTACATGTTTTTTAAACCACTCTGGGAATGGAGACTCCACCACTGCCCTGGGCAGCCTCTGCCAGGGCTTTACCACTCTTTCAGTGAAGAAATATTTCCTCATATCCAATCTAAAAAATGTCCACTCCCTCCTCCAACAGGCATCTTCTCCCAGCAGTTACATCCTTGCCATGTTCCTGTGTTGCATGCGGGCTGTGGAGAACCCTGAGAGGAGGCTGTGTGGTGGGGAGGAGATACAAATGGATGATGATAGATGTGGACAGATGGACAGATAAACGTGCAGCCAAGGGGTGTACTGGTAATAGCTGACTGGGTGGTTGGGTGATGGGTTTGGCTGGCACAGAGTTAATTTTCTTCATAGCAGCTCATGCAGGGCTGTGTTTTGGTTTTGGGACCAAAGAAGTGTTGATAAAGTATTGATGTTTGTGTTATTGCAGAACAGGTCTTACAGAGTATCAAGGACATTGTCGTTTCTCACTCTGCCCCACCAGTTTGGGGATGCAGAGCTCACCCCAGTGGACCAGGGGGCTGTTCCGCACTGCATATCACACCCAGGAATAAAAGCTGGGGGAAAGGAGGAAAAGGGGACTTTGGGAGCTAAAGTACTTGTTTTCCTAAATAATTTCTAGATGTGATGAAGTCCTGCTTTTCCAGCTGGACATCTAAGGGGTTAAACCATGGATGGATGGATGGATAGATAGAGTGAAGCAGCTGCAGGAAGACACAGGGGTGGATAAGTAAGCCAGCGGTGAACCAAACTTACTGCCTATCCCAAAATCTGAATGGAAGATTACCCACCTAAAATCAAAAAAACAACAATGAAGCAAGGCTGACATGAAAGGGCAGTGACCCCTCAAGATGTCCTCATCTCTGCTTGGCTGGAATCCTAGGGCAGGAGATGCAGAGGAACAAATAAACACACCACTAACTATATCTTCACAGGCAGAGGAAGCTGTTTTCAGGCTGGTTTTATGCTGCTGCTTTTATACTGCCAGGGTAAAATCTCAGCAGCCACCTGGGACCCACGGCAGGGGCTGAGGCAAACCAGCTGCACAACCAAGGAAAGTGATCAACCCAGGAAGGTGGTACCATCCGGAGGGGCCTGAGCAGGCTGGAGAGGTGGGGCTGTGGAATCTCGTGAGGTTCAACAAGGCCAAGGGCAAGGTCCTGCACCAGAGTCAGGGCAATCTCAAGCACCTATCCAGGCTAAGAGGAGAATGGGTCGGGAGCAACCTCGTAACGGGAGGTGCTCCATCCCTCAGATCATCTCCATGGCCTCCTCTGGACCTTCTCCAACAGCTCCGTGTCCTTCCTGTGCTGAGGACTCCAGAACTGGATGCAGGGCTCCAGGTGGGGTCTCCCTAGAGTGGAGCAGAAGAGCAGAATTCCCTCTCTTGCCCTGTTGCCCACAGTCCTTTGGATGCAGCCCAGGACACTCTTCACCCTCTGGGCTTCTAGAACCAAGAAATGCACCTGCACATGGATGGCATCACTGTGACAGTACAAATTCCCCCCTCCTTCCCCAACACAGAGACAGGGAGACTTGCAGATTTGGGGCTGGGAGATGTTTATTTGGTGGTCACAACCTAAGGGGTTAACACCTCCTTGTGCTTCAGGGATGCTTGTGGTAAGCGGGGACCCTTCGCGGGATGCTCAGTGGTACTTGCGGGCCAGAGCGTGAGCCACAACATTGACCAGCTTCTGCCAGGCGAACTGGCAGGCGGGAGTAAAATCCCTGGCGAAGTGGGAAGCCAGGACAATGATTAGGATGTCTCCAAGGAGCTGGAGGAGAAAGAGGAGAAATAGGCAGGGTTAGTGCCACTCGAACAATTCCAGAAGCATTTGGCCAAAACACTCAGGCACATGGTGTGAACTTCGGGGTTGGCCTATGCAGGGACAGGAGTTGGACTCCATGAACCTTGTGGGTCCCTTCCAACTCAGGACATTCCATGATTCTATGAACTGTTGTGCTGCAAAGAATTTGGGAGCAGGGAACAGACATCTTTGAGCTGAGGTGGAGCTGTTGGGACTCACAACCTTCAGGGAAGGCTCTGCAGCCTTGCAGCACACAACTCCACCAACCCCACACTGTACTGCCAACCCTTTAGCTCCAAACAGCTTCTCCCTCTACATCATCCGTCTCTGTCCCTGGTTTTCCTGCAAAAAGCTTTCCCCCAGTGTCAGTCCTGCCACCCTCTCCTTCCCACCCTCTTACCACCCCGCAGCCCCAAAGCTGAATTCCTCTCCTTGAATCTAAATTCCACTCTGGAAGGGACTGCTGGATGCTGCTCCCTCCTTCTCTTCCTCCTCATCCCTACGGCTGGCTCCAAGCACGAGCTCGTTCCCAGGCAATGCCCCAACAAAATCCTCAGCCTTTTCACACAGAAAGTGTCTTGGTTTTGGGAAACCACCAAAAAGTCATTCTTTAAGATAAAAATGAATGAAGAGACAAACTTTGAACCTATTTCTTCCTGATTTTGGGGGGATGCTGAAGTAATTTGGCCTGGGACCCACCCAGCAAAAATGCTATTTGAAGGTAAATGAAGAAAATTACCCATTTTTTTGTTAAATTGTTGGAGGAGGATGTGTTCCATGCAATAAGGCAGCCCATGCTGGACAGGACAGGAACCTGCTCAGATGTTTCCAAGCGCACACAGAAAAGCGTTGGAATCCTGGAATGGTTTGGGTTGGAAGGAACCTAAAAGCCCATGGAGTTCCAATCCCCTGCCATGGGCAGGGACATCTCCCACTGGATCAAGGGCTCCAAGCCCCATCCAACCTGGCCTTCAACTCCTCCAGGGATGGGGCTCCCTCCTACAGGACCTATGGTTTCCTTAGTTACTCTGCTCACCTCTGGCTACTCCAGCCCCTCCTACACCTTCCCCTGGGTTTGTTTCTTCTGTCCTCAGCCCCAGCATCTCCTTTAAGTAACCATCTGCCAGCTTTTTTCCTCACCACCACTGCACTGGTACTAAAACCGGAACTTTTTAGGGTGAAAGTCACCCACACTCCTACAAACTCCTCCACAAAAGCTATCATCTCCCACGGGTGCTACACAGAGACTCTGTCTCCACCAGCAAAAGGAAACACCCCTAGACAACAGATTTGAAAGCAACACCCCCAGTTTCAGAGCAAAAACTGGACAGAGGGAAAGGGCTGGGACTGCAAACCCATCTCACCCTGAAGTTCTCGGGGTCCACATGCAGCTTCTCGCAGTGCAGCTCGGACAGCTTAGAGAAGGTGGCCTTAATGTTGTCCAGGTTCTTCACAGCTTCCCCGAAGGAGGTGAGAACTTTCCTGCCATGGGCACGGACCTTGGGGTTGCCAAGGATGGCGGTGGGACTGGAAAGATTCCCGAAGGAAGAGAAGAACCTCTGGGTCCAGGGGTAGACAATCAGTAGCCTGGGGAGAGTCAGAGGGACACAAGAACACGCTGTTAATGCTCCAGTGACTGGAGTGGTTTCTCTATCCAGGATGAAGCTGAGCAGATGCCCAGGAGACGGACATACCTGGCCAAGGCCTCGGCACCGCATTCCTCCACATTGACCTTGCTCCAGACACTGGCGATGAGCTGCTTCTCTTCAGCTGTCCAGTGCACCATGGTGGTAGGTGGTTTTGCTGGGACCTGCAGGAGGACGCAGAGCTCGTAGCTGAGCTGCAGACCCCACGGAGGCTTTTATCCGCTTCCAGCAGCTCCTCCCCACCATCTGCTGCAGGATCATTGGCTGGGGGTCCACTCCAGTGGTGGGGCAGCAGAAGGGGATGGCCAGGGTGTGGCATGCTCAGAACGGGCCCCTGGTTATCCTGAGTTCAAGATCTTTATCCCTCTCCTCTGTCCAGGCTATTCATGTCACCCACCAGATGTGGGCCCCTTTGTGGAGAAGGGGCTGCACCATCCACCATGGTCACCATTTAACACAGCGTGGGGCTCAGTGGGGTGTTAGCCTTGTGCCTGGGCTCTCCAAGGGCTGGACGCTACCATTCCTATCATGAAAACGAGGAATGCTCCTGCCAAAACATGGTGGGTTTGCCACCAGCAGACCCTGTGGATCCCTGAGCTGCAGGAGGACTTGAGGTCCTTGACCAACCAGGAGCTGTGGGCATTGCTGGAGTGGCTCGGGGAGCGCCAGGCTTTGCAGCTGGAATCCACATTGACCCCACTGTCCTCCCCCTGTAAGAGAACCTGACCCACTCCTATCCGTGTTCCCGTTCCAAGCAGGAAGAAATTCACCCAAAGTTTTCTCCTCAGATGTAAAAGGACTTGCGAGATGCAACAGGGAGCAAGAATCCAACAGGATCCCCCTCTTCATCCCGTTTCTGTTTCCACCCACATCCTTATAGGGAAGAACACCAGGCTTGCCATAGCAGGATCTGCTGTGAGATCAAACAGCAGCAAAAGTTCAGCTCAAGTGGGAGCCCAGGCCCTTTCCATCCTGATCCTGCCCTGATGAGGCTGCTGTACTCCACATTTCCTCCCATTTTCCCTCCACCTTTGGCAGGAGGAGGTGTTAGACCTTCATGTGAGTTGCTCCCCGGGACACCTTGAGCACACAAGGGGGATGCACTCTACCCACAGCGATGCCGATGCCTGAGGGATGGGGGGGGGGGGGAGCTCCTGCTTTATTTTCTGCATCAAAGCCCACAGAACACAGCCTTGGTGAGAGCACAGGGGCTGAGAGATGTATCATAGAATCATGAAATCGTTAAGGTTGGAAAAGCCCTCCAGTCCAACCGTCAGTGCAACGCCACCATGCCAAGTGAACCCTGTCCCCAAGTGCCACAGTCACACGGGTTTTCAACACCTCCAGGGTTTTTGAACCCTCTGCCAGGGCTTCACCACTCTTTCCATGAAGGAATTTCTCCCCATATCCAATCTAACCCTCCCCTGGTGCAACTTGAGGCTGTTTCCTCTCATCTCATCCCTTGTTCCTTGGGAGCAGAGCCCAACAGGCTGCCTGACAGCCCGACCTGGCTCCAACCTCCTTTCCAGGAGCTGCGATGAAGTCTCCCCTCAGCCTCCTCTTCTCCAGAATAAACACCTCCTGGGCCCCCAGCTGCTCCCACAACCCCTGCACTCCAGACCCTTCTCCAGCTCTGTTCCCTTCTCTGGACATGCTCCAGCCCCTCCAGGTCTTTCTTGGAGTGTGGGATCCAGAACTGAACCAGGATTCAAGGTGTGGCCTCCCCAGTGCCGAGTGCAGGGGGACAATCCCTGTCCTGCTGGCAACCCCATGGCTGATCCAAGACCAGATGGTCCCACAGCACCAGGGGCAATCTGCTGTCTCCCTTTTGTTTTCCACAGGATTTGGGTTGGGATAAGTCAGAGGCTCTGGGTTCAGTCGGAGAAGCACCCACATAAGAAGTAGGATGTTGGCACGACCAGACTGAAGCAGTGCTGAGAGCTGATCAAGCCCTCTCCAGACATCTTAGCTTGCCATCCTTCCTCCCTGGACCCCCTCCTGCCCAGTGTCCTCTTGGCCTCTTACTGAAAACATAGGAATGGAGGGCAAATTGATTAAAAGATAGAACATCATAGAATCACGGAATGGTTCAGGTTGGAAGGGACCTCAAAGCCCATCCTGTTCCAAACCCAGCCATGGGCAGGGACACCTTCCACTGGATCAGGTTGCTCCAAGCCCCATCCAACCTGTCCTTGAACATCTCCAGGGATGGGGCAGCCACCACTGCTCTGGGTAACCTATTCCAGGGCCTCCCCACCCTCACAGGAGATCATTTCTGCCTAAGAGCTCATCTCAACCTTCCCTTTTTCAGCTTAAATGATGGGAAGCTCCATCCCTGCTCCTGGGAAGGGGTGTCCCATCAGGAACCCCAACAGCGGGAGGAGCCCAGCCTTCCTCTGCTGCACTGACCTGGTCTCTGCTTTGCTTGGATCGTATCTGCCCATAGACACCTTGCTTGCAGAAGGAGACCTTCTTCTTTGGATAATTCAGTCATTTCTGTCTGAGTTGTATGAACAACCGTGCTCATACAAATATCTGTTGGACACCCATGAGAAATGATATAAGAAACTGGATTTTGGGGACCATGGACACCTGTTGACAACACTGCACCCTGTGCCTGCCCAGACTCCGCACACTTTGGGACTTCAGTAGAAATCACCTTGACACTAGAAGCAAAATGCCTCTTCCTCCAAGAAAAATGCATTGGGAAAGGGATTTGGGGATCAGAAAGGGCTTTTCATAATGCCCTTTCTGAGTGGGTGGCCCATGGATGTGGATGAAGCAAGGCCAGGACACAATGCAGACAGGGAGTCAGAGATGCTGCGATATCACACTATGCCCTCTTTATTTCCCTTTTTCCCAAGTTCTTTCAGCAAACCTTTGCTTTTACTGCGTCACACTCAGCCTCGATGAGGCAGACAGAGCCAAGAACAACCTCTACCCACGAGTCCTGCCCTGCAGGCACTCAAACACCCAAACCACCCACACACAGAACATCCATCAATAACCATACATCGATGTTCACACACATCAATACCCACATCCATTGATACCCACATCCAGAAAATCATTGATAGCCACCACAATCAGCAGGACTGCCCCTCCAAATTGCAGAAGGGGTGGTGTAGGGTGGAAAAGCAGCACATAAACAGGATCTGGACAGGTCTTGATAGCAAAATGTTTATCTGGAACCTGCCCCCACCCAGCCGGCTGTGTGGCTGGTGTGAGTCAGCTAAATTCTTGTAGGATTTGTGCCAGGAGTGAGTGAGGGTGGATTAAAGTGTTCACTTGGTTTATCCTGCCTAAAAAAACCCGAATCCTCCCAGTTTCTGCAAGAAAACTCCTTGGTTTCACAGTAAAATACAACGCAGTTCCTTGGTGCAAATTCCCAGCGTGGGATCACAGAGGCAGCAGGGATAGATCTACCTGAAATGTGATTTTCAGAGGCAAATACCATATAATCCCCCACAAAAAAACAAGCAGCGCAAAGGCAGTTGGCATTTTCTGGAAGCAAAACACCCACCCTGCTCAACTTGTATCACCCATTCCCCTGTGGGCGCCCCAAGCCCCCATCTCCCCGACCCCTCCAACCGCTCAAGGACACATGGACTCAGCACAGACTTAACAGGATGAGCTTTATTTGGCTGTTAGAAGCTGTCATCTCCAGAGCTGTGCGCCCGCTGGTGCGCGACACACGGCCAGAGTATGCTGCTGGGGCTTTTCCTGTTGACTCTTTAGTGGTACTTGCGGGCCAGAGCGTGGGCCACCGCGCCGACCAGCTTTTGCCAGGCAGCCTGGCACTCGGGAGTGAACTCCTTGGCGAAGTGGGAGGCCAGCACGATGATCAGGATGTCACCCAGGAGCTGGGGGGAACAAAAGAACCCTTGAGTTAACAATGCCCAGGAGCCAGACCCCCCATGCAAGCACTTGATTTGACCCGGGGAACCTCTGGGCACCTAAACGTGCAGGAGCCTTTCATAGGATGCACTTTAAGTTTATTCTCTGCACCTACTCTAAAGATTCAGGTTCTGCCACTGCTGTGGGAAGAGGAGCTGAAAATGCTCCAGAAATCTGGTTGATTAAATTTATCTTTCTCTTTTTTGGCTTTGTTTGGGAGCTTCTCCTGAGCAGAAGATGCAGCTGAGCATCTGTTGCACAGCAAGGAGCTGGCATTCCGTGCTGCAAAGTGCCCTGTCATGAACAAGGAGCTCACACTGACTTGGAGGAATCCTCACAGCCCTGGATTAATTCCCCACTAGGAAACTCTCAGCTGCAGAGACACAGCTGCCAAAGTTTCCTACCCGTCTAGGTCCCGTTGCTCTTTTGCTTTAGGCATCTGGTCACTGTCATATGTGCCTCATCTCTCCTCCGTGCCAGGCTTCTCTTTCGCTCCTTCGCTTTCCCCTTGGCTCTAACCTCTTCCTGCTCTTCAACTGCTTCTGCTTTACTCTCCCCACTCTGCTTCCGCACCAAAACCACGTCCTCGCTACCTTCCCGTGGCCCCTGGATCCTCCAGGCAGCCTCTCCATAGCCATCACCATACAGTCTCTTCGGTGCTTTCTCTTCAGCTGCAGGTTGGTCCTTTCCCTCCCTGTCCCTCTCCTACATCTTCTCTTTGCCCCAACCACCAGTCCCTCTTCCTGCTGCACCATCATGTCAAAAGAGAATCCCTCACACGATGAAGGAACTGCTCGCAGGGACACAAGGGTGGGGAGGACAGGTGCCCCGGTGAGAAGCACGGCTCACCCTGAAGTTCTCGGGGTCCACGTGCAGCTTGTCGCAATGCAGCTCGGACAGTTGGGCGAAGGTGGCCTTAATGTTGTCCAGGTTCTTCACGGCTTCCCCGAAGGAGGTGAGCACTTTCTTGCCATGGGCACGGACCTGTGGGTTGCCAAGGATGGCGGTGGGACTGGAGAGGTTCCCGAAGGAAGAGAAGAACCTCTGGGTCCAGGGGTAGACGACCAGCAGCCTGCAGAGAGACGGAGGGACACAAGTAGACATAGACACGGTTAAAGCTCCCAAACGCAATCACCATGGTTTCTCTATCCAGGATAAAGCTAAGCAGATGCCTGGGAGATGGACTTACCTGGCCAGGGCCTCAGCGCCACAGTCGGCCACATTGACCTTGCCCCAGAGGCTGGTGATGTGCTGCTTCTCTTCGGCTGTCCAGTGCACCATGGTGTTGGGTGGAGGGTAGCGTGTGGCTGCCGGCAGGTACGGAGAAGGTCTCGGCTGTTGCTCCCGAGGGGATCTGCGAGCGGGCAATCTCCATGCCCACTTTTATACGCTACGCTGGGCCCCTCCTTTCCTCCATGCACCCCTCTATTGGCTGAGCCCCCCCGAACCAGGGGGGGCCCAGTCCTGGCACCACGAGGGAGGGGACACGGCGTCAGGGTGGGGCCCCAGGGCAAGATGCCCAGATCCACCACCACGATGGGCTGGCGTGCTGCCCTCCTGCTGTCTTTGATTTCCAGCCTTGCTCCTCCCTACTGAACTGTGGCATTGATCTCCACTCAAGTCCAAGCACGGCACTGTGCAGGTCCCAAGCGAGTCCTCAGAGGAAGGTGTGTGCAGGACTTGGTGACCCTCAAATATTGCAAACCATGGCAGGCTGAGTGGCTTCAAGACAGAAGACTCAGCCTTGGGGTGGTTGGGTCCTCACTCTGAGTGCACCACTGGTGTGTAAGTGGTTTACTCCTTGTCCTCTTCTTGCAGGACCTGTCAGTCTTTGGGTCCTCCTTGTTCTTTCCTCTCTTTAGGGTAACACCGGGAAAAACATGGGCAGTGACTTGCACTGAGAGAGAGCTTCTGTTTCAAGAATCATGGAATGGAATGGAATGGTTTGGGTTGGAAGGGACTGCAAAGCCCATCCAGTTCCACTCCTTGCCATGGGCAGGGACACCTCCCACTAGATCAGAAGTCTCCAAGCCCCATCCAACCCGGCCTTCAACACCTCCAGGCATGGGGCAGCCACCGCTTCTTGGGGCAACCTGGACCAGGGCCTCCCCACCCTCAGCATAAAGATTTTCTTCCTAAAATCTAATCTAAATCTTCCCCCTTACAACTTAAAGCCATTCCTCCTCATCCTATCACTCCAGGTCCTTGTATAAAGTCCCTCTCCAGCTTTCCTG
Organism: Cuculus canorus; assembly: GCF_017976375.1. NCBI lineage: Eukaryota > Metazoa > Chordata > Aves > Cuculiformes > Cuculidae > Cuculus > Cuculus canorus. Next base: position 350,427 of record NC_071401.1, read on the forward strand.
GAACCCCTTTCCATACTGTAAGCTGCTCTAAGGCCTCCCCGCAGTCTTCTCTTCTCCAGGATGAACAACCCCAACTCTCTCAGCCTGGCCTCATAGCAGAAGTGCTTCAGCTCTTGGATCATCTCCATGGTCTCCTCTGGACCGGGTCCAACAGCTCCATGTCCTTCCTGTGCTGAGGACTCCAGAACTGGATGCAGGGTCCAGGTGGAGTCTCACAGAGCAGAGCAGAGGAGCACAATCCCCTCCCTCTGGATACAACCCAGAACACGGATGGTTTCTGGGTTGCAAGCACGTCTTGCCAGCTCATGTGGAGCTTCACATCCCCCAACACCTTCTCTAGACCTCCACTCTAAGCAGAAGATTTTAAAATGTACTTAAAATGAACTCTTTCTTATGAAAATAAGTGAGATGGATGCATCCCCTGGAGAAATCCCGGGCAGAACTTGGAGACAGGGCTGTCTGCGCTGTTTGGATTTGCCAAGGGTCTCTCTGCTGTCTCACAGTATTCAGGGTTTCTGACAGTGAGTGCTCCCGGTGTCCCAGCTGGGATCACCCTGCTGTCCTCACAGACACCTTTGGGGCTACTTAACTGTCAGCTCAAGCCTCCAACATGTTCCAGACCGCTGCCCAGCTGTTGTAAACAGCCTCCGGGCCTGCCCACCACAGCAAGTGTCCTTAAAATGTCTTTGTTGCTGGCTAATCTCCAAACTCAAAAGCCCTTGGAAGTCTTTCCCAGGGAGTTTAATCTCATGCTTCTTCCTTTTGCCATCCAACAACTGCCCCGTGTCTGGGGATGACGTGAGAAGCACTTTGAAGGAATCATTTTCTTGGATAGGTGGTGGTGTCCCTGCCCATGGCGGGGGGTTGGAACTGGATGATCTTTAAGGTCCCTTCCAACTCAAAACATTCTATGATTCTGTGACGATGTCTTCTGGCAGGGAGACCATAAGCATAGGAGATGTTCCTGCCCACGACAGCAAGGGAGGCGCAGTCACGTGGAATGGGGTGGGACAGGGCTGAAGGACAAGGAAAGAATGATAAGGGGAAGCTCAGCAGGACCCAGGGCTTGTTTATCTTTTGCTGCTTCTCTTGCTTCAGCATCTCACCTCACACCTGGGGTGGGCATTTGAAACTGCCCTTGTGGGATGGTGCAACCAAGCTGCTCAGATCCCACCAGTCCACTCTGCCAATACAGAACCTCAGAGCTGTATCCACAGAGTAATTTACTGGTGTTACAGCCTCCTCCTTAGTTCTGCCTGTATTAACTGAGAAAGCGTGTGCAGGAGCCAGTTCACACACCTAGCAGAATCATGGAATCATGGGATGGGTTGGAAGCTGACCTCAAAATCCATCCAGTTCCATACCCTTGCCATGGGCAGGGACACCTCCCACTGGATCAGGGGACTCCAATCCCCATCCAACACCCCCAGGGATGGGGCAGCCACCACTGCTCTGGGCAACTTGGGCCAGGGCCTCCCTACCCTCACAGGAGAACATTTCTTCCCAAGATTTCATCTCAATCTCCCCTCTTTCAGCTCAAAACCATTCCCCTTGTCCTAACCCTTCACTCCCTGATCAAGACCCCCTCCCTAGTTTCCAGGAGCCCCTTTCCAAACTGGAAGCTGCTCTAAGGTCTCCCTGCTCCCTTCTCCAGGCTGAACAACCCCAACTCTCTCAGCCTGTCCTTGTACAGGAGGTGCTCCAGCCCTCACGTCATCTCTGTGGCCTCCTCTGGACTTGCCCCAGCAGCTCCATATCCTTCTTGTGCTGAGGACTCCAGAACTGCATGCAGAGCTCCAGATGGGGTCTCACCAGAGCAGAGCAGAGGGGCAGAATCCCCTCCCTGGCCCTGCTTGTCCCACTGCTTTGGATGCAGCACAGGACATGGGTCATTTCTGGGCTGTGAGTGCACATTGCCGGCTCATGTTGAGCTTTTCATCCCACAGCAACCTAAGCACTTTTCTCAGGGCTGCTCTCAATCCTTTCTCCACCCACCCTGGATGGGTGCTTAGAATTGCCCCATCCCAGGTGCAGGACCTTGCCCTTGTTGAACTCCATGAGTTTCACATAGCCTGTCCAGGTCCTTCTGGTTGCCAAGTAGAGAATTCACTTTAAGTTCTGGCCACCAGTTACAGGTGAAGCCACCAGGCAAAGCTCTGTTCCTGGTTTCATCACAGCCTTCTTGCCTGAGTCCAAGTGCATCAACACATCCTACAGGGCATCAAGACCCTGTTTGCAAGATGATACCGGTAAGAATACTCTTCTTCTTGGACAGCCTCCCCTGTGGGCAGGGAACACATTGGATCAAGATGCTCTGCCAAGCAGGAGGGTGGAAAAACCTCACAGCTTTTGAAGATAGGGAAGCTGCAGGGAGCAACGTTACAGAGCAGAGGAAGGGCTGGAAAAGCTGACTGACAACTTCATTTGGAGCAGTCAATAGGATACAAGACAATGCTCTTCTGATTTGTAAAGGTGTCTGCCAGGAGGAAGAGACGAGGACAGATATCATCCTGCACACGGTGAGAGACGAGCCCTGTGATGCTGTTCCTTAGGGCTGGATGGTTTTACACGAAGAAGCAATCTGACTGGGACAGCTCTACTGATAGCAGCAATACTGCTTTGCCAGGACAGCTGATTTCTTTTGGCTACGAGGCATGCTCTGAAATAAAAGAACTCTTTTTTTCCCCCCTAAGTGGTGTCTACACTCAGAGTCTGTCAGTGCTAGCACCTGATAGAGCAAAACCATCCAGCTTTTCCCAGGCAGACAGGGTTTTTGCCTAGTTCTGATTGCATTCTGAAAAAAACGAGCACGAATCCCTGCCTGGTTCTGCCTTTTATTTGGTGTGCACATCATTTCTGGTTTGGGCAGGCTCAGAACTGAGCCCCAAGGTCACCCAGTCATTAGACTAAGGGAGAGTCATCAGTTACTGCCCATGCAGTAACGAGGTGTTTTCCTTTTCCTGGAGGGTCAGCAGCTAAAATGAACCTTGGGCTGGGTTTGCAGGGTGCAGCCTAGTCCTAGACTCCTGCTGGTATCAGGTGCGAGTGATTGTCCACATGGGTGATGTGTCCAGCTTGTCTTCCTCATGAGACCAAGGCCAGCGGTAACATTGGGCTCTTGAAGCCTGTAGTTCCGAGTGGTGCCTTTGAGGTGGATCCGCTTCCCCTGGTAACAGGGAATCACACCAGAGGGAACTGGGGGACCCTGAGGGGTCTGGCTGGGAGCTTGATGAGGGCTGGGATGGTGAAGAGGAGAGGGAAGAGGCAGATTTGGGGAGAAGAGACAGGACTTAAGGGGCTGGGATCTAAGAGAGGCAGGATATGGGCAGGCAAGGTGGATGGAGATGGAATACAGAGTCAAATGCTTGCTGGTAGGAAGCAATGTTGCGTTGGAGAAACCATTGACTGGAAGGGAAGAAATCAGAACAGAGTTTGGAGGGAAGAGCTGAGCTTGGCTATGACAGCGGTCAGGAGAGACAATAAACACATCCACTTCAGCAGCAGGAGGGGATCCAAGCCAAGGAAAAGCAAGGGCAGGTAGGGAAATGCAAGGAAAGATGAACCAGTCAGAGTAGAAGGAGGACACCAGCACAGCAGGCAAAGGCAAGAGTTTGGGGAAGAGGATCCAGCACATCCAGGAATCCTTGCAGTACGGAAACAGGCTTCAGGAAAGCTGGTGAGGAACTCTTGATCAGGGACTACAGGAATGGGACGAGAGGAATGGTTTTGAACTGAAAGAGGGGATATTGAGATGAGATCTTAGGAAGAAATGTTCTACGGTGAGGGTGGTGAGGCCCTGGCACAGGCTGCCCAGAGCAGCGGTTAAACTCCCCACCCCTGGAGGAGTTGAAGGCCAGGTTGGATGGGGCTTGGGGCCCCTGATCCAATGGAAGCTGGCTGTGTCCATGGTAGGGAGTGGAACAGGATGGGCTTTGAGGTCTCCTCCAACCCAAATTGTTCCCTGATTCCAAGGGCTGGCCCACACACCAGGGATGTGGAACTGGGCTTTGAGGTCCCTTCCAAACCAAACCATCCTTTAGTTCTATGACTGAACTGTTGCTCTCTGCTTGGGATGGAGTTCTCTGTGCCCAGGAGTCTTCCGTTGAGCATCCTTCCAGCTGGCTGTTCCCTTTGATATGAGTGGAAGATTCCCTAAGTTGTTCTTGATCTCTCAGTCCCGAGCCTTGCCCACTTCTGTGGATGGGAACTTTCCCTTTTATTTATAATCCCTTCCCTTTATCTATAAAATAGATAAACCACCATGGTGGTGGCAAAAGGCAGCTACAGGGATGACCTTTCTGCAACCAAGCAGAATTTGCTGGTCACTCTGGTTGCAGGAGGCAACACCCCATGCCAAGCTTTACCAGAGCCCTTATCGGCAGAAGTGGTAGCGATGCCCAGCCTCTGCCACTCTGGATCCATGCCAGTCTCTCCCTTCTCCCCCAAAACATGGTATTTCTTCTGTCTTAAGCCAGTAGGTCTTGAGGATGTCTTTATTTGTTGTGATCTTACTTCCCCAGCTGAGCAATCCTGTTCAGGCTCATCCTGCTCAGTGCCAGCATCCTCACCTAAGGCAAGGGCGAGGTCCTGCACCAGGGTCAGGGCAACTGCCAACACAAATCCAGGTTGGATGGAGAATGGATTGAGCAAAACCCTGAGGAGAAGGACTTCGGGTACTGGGGGAGGAGAAGCTCAATGTGAGCCGGCAACATGAGCTCGCAGCCCAGAAATGACCCATGTCCTGCGCTGCATCCAAAGCAGTGGGACAAGCAGGGCCAGGGAGGGGATTCTGCCCCTCTCCTCCACTCTGGTGAGACCCCACCTGGACTCTGCGTCCAGTTCTGGAGTCATCAGAGCAGGAAGGACATGGAGCTGTTGGAGCAAATCCAGAGAAGGCCACAGAGATAAGGCTCCAGGGAAGATGGGATGGGACCCTTGATGAGGGAGTGCAGGGACAGGATGAGGGGGAGAGGTTTTGAGCTGAAAGAGAGGAGTTTGAGATGAGATCTTAGGGAGAAATGCTTTGCTGTGAGGGTGGTGAGGCCCCGGCCCAGGTTGCCCTGAGAAGTGGCCCCATCCCTGGAGGTGCTGAAGGTCAGATTGGATGGGGCCTGGAGCCCCCTTATCCAGCAAGAGATGTCCCTGCCCATGGTAGGGAGTGGAACTGGATGGTCTTTGAGGTCCCTTCCAACCCAAACCAGTCCATTATTCTATGTCCCACAGGAGCTCCATGGGTGGGACATCCCAGCATCACTTTGTCCCTGGACATCCAGGAGAGCGCTGCTGGGCAGGCAAGGAAGGGCAGCAGTGAGCAGGCTGATACCTTTTGGAGAGAGCCCAAAATGGCTGGGAAGATCAGCCTACTCTTTGGCCACCCTTTCTGGAGCATGGTTCTCCCAGCAGCCCTGATCCCATTGTCCCCCTGCATGTCCCCTGCTCCCTCCCTCCCAACCCCCCAGCAGCCCCACAGACACAGGAACACAAAAAGAGGTCCAGAATATGTGGTTTTTTTATTGACTGTTAGAGACAAATCTCCTTTCAGGGGCGTTTAGTGGTACTTGTAGGCCAGAGCATGGGCCACCACACCAACCAGCTTCTGCCAAGTGGCCTGGCAGGCAGGGGTGAAGTCCTTGGTGAAGTGTGCGGCCAGCACGATGATGAGGATGTCTCCCAGGAGCTGGAGCAGAGAAGGAAGAAAATCATGTCAGTATGGTATTTGAGCATCCTTCGTCCTTTGAAGGACAAGGGGCTGGATGGAACCCAACTCTGGTGGGTCCCGGAGGTTGCCACCCAGGGAAGACCTTTTAGCCGAGTTCTCTGTGCAGGAAAACAGTCCCGCGCTGACCGCATTCACCAGTGTCCACCTCTTCTGTCTCTGCTTTTCCTCACACCCACTTTTCCCAGCCCTTTTCTGTCTTTTCTCTTCTTTTTCCTACTGTGCCACCCCATTCCTACTTGAGCAGGGAGTTAAGGTCAGCTTGAGGTCTACCCACTACATCCCTAATGTCAGACTTAAACAGAGCATGAAACCGAGACCATCAGCCACATCCAACCCCCTCAATCTCTCCCAGCCTGAACTTTTCCCTCTCTTCAGCCACAGGGTCTTCTCTCCCCCCTTTCCCATGATTTTTTTTGCTTCATTCCCCTCCTGCTCCCCTCCCTCATCTCGTGACCTTGTCTCCACGCTCAGACCTGTCTCTAACAGCAGACTTCATCTCTTCCCATCAGTGCCCACTCCCTGACCATCCCACATGTCCTTTTCCCTCTCCTTTCATGCCTGCATGCCTTGGAAAAAGAGGAGGTGACGTGGTCCCCATCCCTGGGACAGGAGGTGCCAGGGGGAGGTCACACATGGCACTAAAACAGCATCTGCACCCTTCAGGCACTGTCCTTCATCCTCTTCATCCCCAGCCCCCCTCAACATCAAGCCAAGACTCCAGGCCTCCAGATCTCAAAATCACCAAGTCAGGAATATCTCCAGTTGAAAGGAACCCATAAGGAAGACCAAGTCCAAATCCCTGCTCCTCACAGGGTCACCTAAACTTAAACCATATGACTAAGAGCATCCTTCAGACATTCCTTCAACTCCAACAGCCTTTGGGCCATGACCACTTCCCTGGGGAGTCTGTTCCAGTGACCAGCCACCATATCTCCCTGTGTTGGTCCTCAAACCTCTCACAAACTGGAATTATCAAATGCCCAAACTCCCCCTTGCCTCCAGTTTCCACTCTAGCCTTCCCCTTTCTGTTTGGTAACTAAAATTGCTGTTACTTAGGCTTGTTTTAAACCCTCCCAGCACTGATCTCCTCTGTGGAATGAAGGGAAAAAGGGTCAAGTCCTGAGAGTGGCTCACCCTGAAGTTCTCGGGGTCCACATGCAGCTTCTCACAGTGCAGCTCGGACAGCTTAGAGAAGGTCGTCTTGACATTGTCCAGGTTCTTCACGGCTTCCCCGAAGGAGGTGAGCACTTTCTTGCCATGAGCACGGACCTTGGGGTTGCCGATGATGGCGGTGGGGCTGGAGAGATTCCCGAAGTTATCAAAGAACCTCTGGGTCCAGGGGTAGACGATCAGCAGCCTGGGGAGAGACAAGGGGGCACAAGAAGACACTGTTAATGCTCCAGTAACTGGAGTGGATTGTCTATTCAGGATAAAGCTGAGCAGATGCCCAGGAAATGGACATACCTGGCCAAGGCCTCAGCACCGCATTCCTCCACATTGACCTTGCTCCAGACACTGGCGATGAGCTGCTTCTCTTCGGCTGTCCAGTGCACCATGGTGGCGGGTAGTTTTGCTGGGACCTGCAGGAGGACACAGAGCTCGTAGCTGAGCTGCAGACCCCACGGAGGCTTTTATCCGCTTCCAGCAGCTCCTCCCCACCATCCGCTGCAGGGTCATTGGCTGGGGGTCCACACCAGCAGTGGGTCAATCTGTCCATGGTCAGTCTGCGATGAGGTGTGGTTTTCGAGGAAAAAGCCCTGTGACCTGATTAACAGGCGGGCTCTGGACACAATGTCCCCTTATCTCCCTCTCCATCCATCCCACCACTGCCTGCACTCACCATCCTGTGCCCTCCAGCCACCCTCAGGCAATGACCCATGAGCCAAGGTACTTCACAAAACCTTCACACTGACAGAGCCCAACCTTTGGGTCCTCTGCAGGGTTCAAGGCTCTCCAAACTCGAGGGGTATTTCTCTGATGTGATGTATGAGCTTATTTGTCTGAAGAACAATTCTAATGAAGAGCCGCTGAGGGCACTGAGTGGTCCTCACCACTCAGAATCCTCTATCAGGGGCAATACCTGCAGGCACCCACGTTTCCTCAGCCTGGTTGGGATGGGCTGTGTCATTGCACCACGTGGGTTCATTCCATGGATCCCCAGTCCAAAACCTACTGGGTTCAGTTCTGGAGCCCTCACTCCAAGAAAGACCTGGAGTGGCTGGAGCACATCTGGAGAAGAGAACGGAGCTGGGGAAGGGTCTGGAGCCCAAGGGTTTTGAGAGTGGCTGAGGGCCCTGGGGCTGTTTAGCCTGGAGAAGCCCTGGCAGAGGCTGCCCGGGTGGAGTCCACATTGTTGGAGGAGTTAAAAAAACATGTAGGTGTGGAACTTTGGGACCAGTTGGTATGGTGGGGTTGGGCTGGCGTTGGACTGGATGAGCTTAGAGGTCCGTTCCAACACCAATGATCCTATGATTCTATGATATATGAGCTGAGGGGCTTCACAGGCTCTTCTGGACACACAGGTCTGCAGAGAAGCCCTTTTCTGTTCTCCTGAGCAGGCACTTTCCATTAGGTAAAACTTGGGAAAACATCAGCCTGTCCAGTTCCTCCATACCCGAATTGGGCACTGGAGATCCAAGTACATGAAGCCAAGTGTTAGTGAAACAGAGTGAACCTCCTCGTGCTCTGGGTTTTGAGGGATGGTGTGAGGGTGGGGAGGCCCCAGCACAAGTTGCCCTGAGAAGTGGTGGCTGCCTCTTTCCTGGAGGGATTCAAGACCAGGATGGATGGGGCTTGGAGCCCCCTGATCCAGTGGGAGGTGTCCCTGCCCATGGCAGGGGGTAGAACTGGATGAACTTTGAGTTCTTTTCCAACCCAAACCACTCCATGATTCCATAGAGCTACGCTCCCATGTCAGGAAGGCAAAGCCAGGATGCAGGAGGTGTGTGGCAACCTGACAAGACCATGAACTTTGAGTCTGCCTGTAGGCACTCTAAGAGGTTTCATCTAGCCCTCTGACCTGTTCCGCTTACAGATCCATACTGGTCCATAGATCTCATTGGAGCCGGACTGGGCAGTAGCATGAGCCCATCGCTATTATCCCGTTGGGGTGTCCAGATCTGTGGCCAAGTTTCAGATCCTTGCCACAAGGTCCTAGGAGACATTATTCATTTTCTTACATTTCTGAACCCTGGGCAAGGCCCAGAGGCCCCTTCCAGCTGCGAGAAAGCTGCCAGAGGGCTCTGATAACACAACGTGGAGCGGGTGCTGCTCGTGGCTGATAAATATATCACGAAGGTGGCTGCTGCTTGCTGTAGTTCCTCACCTAATGAGCAGACACAGGGTCAGCCCCCTCGGTTCCTGGGGATACCTGAAGGCTTCAGAAGTTGTCAGTTTTCATAGAATCATTGAATCATTAAGGTCAAAAAAGACCTTTCAGAATCCCTGGGCTTCAGACCCTTCCCCAGAGGCACTCCAGCCCCTCAAGTTCCTTCTTGGAGTGAGGGGCCCAGAATGAACCCAGGATTCGAGGTGCGGCCTCCCCAGCATTGAGTGCAGGGGGACGATCCCTGCCCTGCTCCTGCCGGCCTCCCCATGGCTGATCCAAGCCAGGATGCTGGTGGCCTTCTTGGCCACTTGAGCCACTGATGGCTCATGTTCAGTCACTGTCAACAAACACTCCCAGGTCCTTCTCCTCCAGGCAGCTTTCCAGCTCTTCACAGAATCACAAAATCACAAGGTTGGAAAGGACCCATTGGATCATCGAGTCCAACCATTCCTCAAGCCCTGAGCACTGATGGGGTTGCTGTGTCCCAAGTGCAGGACCCAGCACTTGGCCTGGTTGAACCCCATCCCATTGGTCTTGGCCCATGGATCCAGCATGGCCAAGTCCCTCTGCAGAGCCTTCCTGCCCTCCAGCCCATGGATCCAGCCTGGCCAGGTCCCTCTGCAGAGCCTTCCTGCCCTCCTTTTGACTGACTGACAATTTAATTTAACTCCAGTGACAACTCTTTGGGCTCGACAAGACCGGGCTCAAAGGGTGGAATCAAATATGTCCAAGCCTAAATTCACAGGCAGATGATCTCCTCAAGCCAGCACAGAGCTGTAATGCTCCGCCGGGGGATGTCGAGAGCTGACCCAGCGTGGCTGTGTCATTCATTGCTCCTCTCGCCCTGCAGCCTGCGTTTCCTGGCAGCCCCAACTCTGGAAACAAACTCTGGTTCTATTATTAGCAACGCCTTCGCCTCATCTGTGGTGAGAGTCTTGTTTTCAGCTCTGCAGAGCTGAGCTTTGAAAGAGAAAAGATAATGATGCTTTTTTTTCCTTCTGCGTCTGAAGCAGCAGCGAGGAACGGCTCAGGGAGGGGTGGGAGACAGCTGGATGAACTGGGACAAGCGGGACAGCATCAGACACAGAGGCTTGGAGGAAGAGTATAAACTACAACACTGATGGTAAAAACATGATTAATAAGTGCTGGTTTTCTGGACTCTGAAGAAAAGCAGGCAATGACACAGCTCATGGTGAGAAACCTCAGCTCCTGGTCCCACACTTGGAGCCTTCAGGGTTAGTTTTTACTGGAGCAGCATCGCTTTTTCATGGGATAGTTAAAAACCAAGAGCTGAAAGGAAGGGGAAGGAAATGGAGTGGAGAGAGGCTTGAGTCGTTCCAGACGTTTCATCAACAAGATCAATCCCATCACTGTCTCTGAATGCCTGAAAGGAGGTTGTGGAGAGGTGGGTGCTGGTCTCTTCTCCCAACCTCTGCCCTTGCCCCATAGCCTGAAGTCCCCTTTTGGAGCCTGGAGAAAAGTTCACAGGCCATAAGGAAACCAGCAGAGCAGCTGCAGTGAACCCATCCAGGATGTGGTCAGCAGTGAATTTGGAGACGTGCAGGGTGACTGAGTCATAGCATCATAGAATCATGGCATGGTTTGGGTGGGGAGAGACCTCAAAGCCCATTCAGTCTCACCTCCTTGCAGGAACAGGGGCACTTCCCACTGGATTAGGTTGCTCTAAGTGCCATCCAATGTGGTCTTTGATGTTTCCAGGTACGGAGCATCTCCCAGCTATCCAGGAAACCTGTACCAGTACTTCACCACCCCCACAGTAATGGATTCCTTAGAATCATGGAATGGTATGGGTTGGAAGAAACCTCAAAGCCCATCCAGTTCCAACCCTGTCATAGTCATGGACACCTCCCACTGGAACAGGGCACTCCGAGCCCTATCCAGCCCGGCCTTGAACACCTCCAGGAAGGGGATCTCCACCACCTCCTTGAGCAACCTGGGCCAGGGCCTCCCAACCCTCAGCGTGAACAGTTTCTTCCTTATAACCCATCTAAATAGCCATCATTTTCACAGCTTTCCCTGGATGGGACCTTTCAGTCACTGGTCTGAACATGAAAGCCAAGGAGAATGCCTGAAAATGCAATTTTTACCCTTAGGATGGAAAGGGAGTATAGGAAAGAGCACAGACAGGAGAAGTACAGGTGGAAACCCGGAGCAGGCTGGAGTTTTACAGCCAGGAGGCAAAGCCTGGTGTTATTGCTGCAAGAAGAAGGATCCAACTGAGCTGCAACCCATCGCCCACAACATTCGTGTCCAAGACAGAGACATTTCCAACTATTCCTGTGCCAATAAACAAAGGGAAAACACACCTGCAGGTCAAACCAATGCCTCTCTGCCCCTAATGTGGATCTCTAACTCCAGGATGTAGGTTTAACCCTTTGTGCCCTTGAGGCCCGGCTCCTAGAAGTGCCAAGCACCCTTGCTCCTGCTGAAATTTCATGCCCATAATGATTTATTTATCACACAAGTGGGGGCCTCAGCATTTTAATTGACTTACAGCCTTTTACTGCACTGCTTTAGTTTTGTGGGAAGTCTCTTTGGTCTGAAATTTGGGTCTCGGTGATGCTGCCTGGAGACAGGGTCGGATGTGCCCTTACCCTGTTCATCCATCCATGTCCCTCTATCCCTGTCGAGGGATTCATCCAGATATACCCAGCCCTAAAGCTGGTCTGGTGTCACAGGACTCTGGGAGTTCAGTGGTGAAGGGATGGGAGGCTCTTGGGCATCGGAGCTAAGATACTCAGGGAGGAGAGAAAGATTTAATTAAGCAAGTTCTGAGTTATCCCTCAGCCCAGAAACTGGGCAAAAGCAGCCCAGAAATAGGAAAAATCCAACCAGAAACTGGGCAAAAGCAACCCAGAAATAAGGCAAAAGCAACGCAAAAATGGGAAAAAAAGCAACACAGAAATGGGCAAAATCAATCCAGAAATAGGCAAAAGCATCCCAGAGATAGGCAAAAGCAATAAGAAATAGGCAAAATCAACCCAGACTGTGCAAAATCAACCTAGATATTGGCAAAACAACCCAGAAATAGGCAAAAGCAGTAAGAAATAGGTAAAATCATCCCTGAAATAGGCAAATCATCCCTGAAATAGGCAAAAGCAATCCAGAAATAGGCAAGGCAACTCTGAAACAAGCAAAACCGGCTCTTTTATTCCTGATGAGATGTCTCCAAGACTGACTTAAGGCAGTGTTTTTCTTGCCTACAAGTGAGTGGGTTTGCTTTCCCCCTCGCTGGGGTTCCCCTCTTGGCACAAGAGGGACACAGGCTCCGGGCAAACGGGTCCAACCTGTGTCCTCCTGCCAGAACCTCTGCCCTGGGCAGCCCAGGCGAGCGCGGGGCTGGTGGGGACACAGCGCAGGACAGCTCAAGTGAGGGCTAGAAGGACAATTCCCAAGAAAGAGCGATGGGGCAGGGGCCGAGGGAGCCAGGGTGGAATTTCCAGCTGTTGGCGACCACAAACACACTCTTTGCTGCTGGACCGTTGCCGCACCAGTTCTCCCATTGCTGTGCTCAGACTGGCAGAGCATCCTTGGCTGCAGCAGCACGCGACACCTTGCTATCAGCCCGACAGCCCCTGGCTGGGACCCCAGCAGTGCCCAGCTCCCCCTCTATCGCCTGTGGGCAACCCATCACCGCCCACGCCCTGCGAGCCCTGCGCCAGATAGCTCCTCGCTGCAACCCAAGATAAAACCCTGCCACCCTCAAGGTGTGACAGCTTGTTTTCTGCCTCTGGGTTTAGCAGAAATGGGCTGCGGTGGGGCTGGGGTCTGGATCTGCTGCTGTAGGGACAGCTGCACAGGCTTGCATCCAACCCTACATTTGCTGTAAACTGAGTTTTACAACTGGTTTTGCCTCTGAGGGCAAGGTAAGAGGTGTCATGAGATGGTATTTCAGGGTTTTCCTCATCACTGCCTTGTGCCCAGAGGCAACGTCCACCCCAGGGTGAAGCACAGACCAGCACAGCTGATCAGGAGGACAGGAGATGACTTTGCTCCTCTAGGGATATGGGAATGCCTAAATACGTCCCTACCAGGATCTCTGGGTGAGATGTGAGATCCAGAATCTCCTGCCAGAGCAGGAGGTGAGCAGAGGGGAGAGAAAGGGGTGGAAAACCAGACCCATAGAGAAGATTCCTTCTAGGATCTCCTGCCTGTGCAGATGAAATGAGCGATTAAAACACCACAGGACAACACGGTGTCATGAATTACAGTGCCCTGAGGAGAAAACCTTGGAAGAACAAAGCCCTGAGGCACTGGGAAAGTCCTCTGCATCCCTGTGCTCACATTGAAATCCAGCAGCACAACCTGGCAACTCACCTGGTCCCAAAGTACTGATCCTTGGGGTTTGCAGAGTCCCTCCGCTCATGCTGGAATCCAGCAGGGCAGCCGCTCTCCTGTCTCTTTCTGGCAACTCAGTGGGTCCCCCAAGTCCTGATCCTTCGTGGTCTGCAGTGTCCCTACAGTCCAATGAGTGCAGAGTCTGGAGTTGGGAGTTCTCCTGGTACCTTCGTCCTCCAGTCCCATTTTGCTCCAACAGGGAATTCCTCTGGACTCAGTCTTTTTGACACAGCTCTGCTGGTGCTCAGCATAAACTTGCAGATCAGGAGAGCAGAAAGTGGCCAGAAAGAGCCATTCCCAGGGCCTTGCAGACCCAGGGGGGAAAGAGGTGCATAACCAAGTCGGTGTTGGCACAGGATCAGCCCACAGAGTGAAGGTCTGGACTTGTTTGCCGTGAACCAGGCTGGGGAGGGAAAATCCCGTGGGATGGAGCACAGACGTACTGGGAGAGTTGGAAACTGTTCTCAGGAGCTTAGACAGGAGACATGAAGCCACTCTCTGGGAACTCTGGGCCTTTTGCAGGGCTCTCAAGGCTCCACTTCTCAAGAGCAGGTGCCACCAGCTTCCTTCGCTCGGCTTTGATGGTGTAGGACGCTGCCTTCATCCACTGCTTCCCCAGCCCCTGCCTGTGCCGGAGATTTCCCACACCTGAAAGGCGAGGGCTGCTCTCCTCCAACTTCTTTCCTCACCTCTGGTCCCCCAGGGAGCCCAGAGCTCCTTGGGCAAACTTGGCCTTGCTGTAGGAAGGGGAGAGGGACTCCACTGCTCCAGGAGGATGCTTGGATGTAACCATGCTGGGCAGAAGCTCAGCGTGCAGAACAGGTTCCCCTCCACACATCTCAAGTCCAGAGACTTCACATTAAGCCAAACCTTTGCTTTCCCCAAAAAGCATCCTTCTAAGCAGCAGCTGAGCTCCAAGGGACCTGGCTGATCTTCCCAGCTCTATGCCTGCTGCAGGTCTGGCTGGCTCTGCAGCTTTGCAGAAGGGTCCCCTCAACAACAGACCCCCCCAAAAAAAGCAGCCAGCGCTGGGTGGGAACGACAAGAGCTGTGTCTCAGACCTTGCAGTCCTGGGGTTTCTGCTAACAATATCCCTGTGAGCAAAAAAGGCTCCTATGGGAGCAGGAAGGGACATTGCTGAGCTTGGACAGGGATTTTTCTCCTCCTGCCCGTGCCGTAGAATCATGGCATCATTGAGGTAGGAGAAGACCGCTCAGATCATCCAGTCCAACTGTCAGCCTAGCCCCACCATGCCTACTAAACCCTGTCCCCAAGTGCCACAACCACAGTTTTTGAACCCCTCTAGGGACGGAGACTCCACCACTGCCCTGGGCAGCCTCTGCCAGGGCTTCAGGCTGGACATCAGGAAAAAATTTTTCACGGGAAGGATTACTGGGCACTGGAACAGCTGCCCAGGGAGGTGGTTGAGTCACCTTCCCTGGAGGTGTTTAAGGGACGGGTGGATGAGGTGCTGAGGGGCATGGTTTAGGGAGTGTTAGGAATGGACCGGCTGGATCAGGAGTGCATTTTCTGTATGGGTTATGTCCCCCTCATGCCCTTCAAGCTGTTGATGCTGGTGATGGGCAGAGCCAGACCTGTTTCTGTGCTGGGACTTGGATTTTGGAAGGCAGAAAAGGAGGCCTGGTTCCAGCTTAGTGCCTGCTACACATTCCAGCAGCAAAAGTGGCTCTGAAAATGGGATGGTACCCAGGGAAATCCCTTTGCAAATGCTAAGCAGCAGTTTGAGGGCCGCCTGTACCATGTAGGGTTGGACTGGAGGAGCTTAGAGGTCTTTTCCAACCTTAATGACTCCGTGGTTCCATGATTCCATGTACCACTCACAAGGGAGAGCAGCTCCCTGCCCTGATGGATGCACAGAAATCCTGGGAGGGAGGGAGCAGCCTTTGGCAGAGCCTCTCTCCGGAGTCCTAGAAGAGGTCCTGGTGTTTAGCAGCTCATCCCAGCACCTTTGTGGCCCCAGAGCTTGTGAGTGAGCCAGGGCTGTCCTGAAGGTCATAGAATCATGGAATGGTTTTGGTTGGAAGGGACATCAAAGCCCGTCCAGTTCCACGCTCCTGACATGGGCAGGGACACCTCCCACTGTATCGGGGGCTCCAAACCCCATCCAACCTGGCCTTGAACATTCTCCAGGAATGGGGCCTCCCTAACACTTCTCTGGGCAACCTATTACCAGTTATACTCAGGTTCCCACAGCACTAAACCATCAGCCCAGCATCGTGCATTCAGCAGATCCCCTTTCCCCCAGGGAGTCCCAAATAACAACACTTCTATGGGGCTGAGCTGAGGGCAACGAGGGAGTTGCAGAGGGCAACAAGGCTGGGGAAGGGTCTGGAGCAGCTGAGGAACCTGGTGCAGTTTAACCTGGAGAAGAGGAGGTTGAGGGGAGACCACATTGCTCTCTGCAGCTCCCTGAAAGGGGATTGGAGTGAGGTGGGTGCTGGTCTCTTCTCCCAAGGAGCATGTGATGGGATGAGAGGGAATGGCCTCAAGTTGTGCCAGGGGAGGTTTAGTTTGGATATTGGGTGATATTTATTTACTGAAGGAGTGATCAAATATTGGAACAAGCTCCCCAGAGCAGTGGTGGAGTCTCCATCCCTGGAGGGGTTCAAAAACCATGTGGATGTGGCACTGCAGGATGTGGTTTGGTTGGCACGGTGGGGTTGGGCTGATAGTTGTACTGGATGGTCTTAAAGGTTCTAATGATTCTATGAGTCTGAGGCTGGGCAACGTCCTGTAGAATCTGTTTCACCGAAGCCCAGAATCATAGAATAGTTTGGGTTGGAAGGGACCTTAAAGATCATCCAGTTCCAATCCCCCTCTAGAGGAAAGGGGCTTTGCTGAGTGCACGATGCTGGACTGATGGTTTGGTGCTGTGAGCAACTGAGCAAACATAGTACCAGCTTGCTCAGAGGTACCATGGCTGCCCCACCCCTGGGCATGTTGAAGGCCAGGTTGAAGGGGGCTTGGAGCCCCCTGATCCAGTGGGAGATGTCCCTGCCCATGGCAAGGGGTGGAACTGGATGGGCTTTGAGGTTTCTTCCAACCCAAACCATTCTATGATTCTATGACTTTCAGGCCAGTCCTGGTTCACTCACAAGTCCTGGGACCACAGATGTGCTGGGATGAGATGCAGAACACCAGGACGTCTGCTGGGACAGCTGGAGAGAGGCTTTGCCAAGGGCTGCACCCCCGCCCCAGGATTTGTGTGCATCCGTCAGGGCAGGGAGCTGCTCTCGCTTGTGAGGGGTACATAGAAACATGGAACCTTGGAACCATGGAATCTAGTTCCAGTACCTCCCACTGGATCAGGCTGCTCAAAGCCCCATCCAACCTGGCCTTGAACACCTCCAGAGATGGGGCATCCACCACGTCCCTGGGCAACCCTCTCCAGCGCGTGCCCACCCTCATCGTGAAGAAAGAGGAACACTATTTTGAGGTTCCTTTTCAGACACCCAGGCAGAAAAGCAGAGATGGATGGAGCTCTGGCTCCCATGCTCAATACTCCAACACATTTTCTGCACCGGGATGCTCTGGTGATTTCTGCCCTTTTGCTGCGTTCGGGCTCCCCTATCATAAACCAAGTTTTTGGGGCAGGGTGTTGAGTCAGGGCAGGGTGCTGAGTCACGGCAGCCTCTCCCAGCCCGGCTGAGGCTCGACGATAACTGGAACGGCACAAACATGAGCCAGGCTGCGCGCAGATAAGGCAGCGCTGGGGCAGAGACCCCCCTTTTTGCTGAGTCAGACTTCTGACGCAGCAGAAAACGCTTCTGCGGAGGCGGTGTGGCTGCCAGCTGAGAAACAGTCACTGCGTTTGAATTTTCCTTCATGGGAGCGGGAGGCAGAGGGCAGCCCTGGGGTGCTCATCCCTGCAGCAGCCTGGTCCTCATCACTGCCCTCCGTGGCAGAGCCCATAGCAGGCTCAGGAGGGTCAGATTTTGCTGTGTTCACCCTGAACCACATTTACCCAAAATCTCCTGGATCCCAGTGACAGAGGCCAACGTTCAGACAGGGGCAGGATCCCCCCAGAACACCACAGGCTCAGTGCTTGTCACGCTCAATGTGGCCCACAGGGCATTGCTTGAACACCAGACAGGCCTGGTATGGATTTCCAGCCTGGATGCCCATGAACAGCTAATGAATAGCTAATGAATGGCTAATGAAAGGCTAATGAATGAGGACTGGCCCAGGTCATCCAGAGAAGTGGTGGCTGCCCCATCCCTGGAGATGTTGAAGGCCAGGCTGGATGGGGCTTGGAGCCCCCGATCCAGTGGGAGGTGTCACTGTCCATGGCAGTGGGTGGAACTGGGTGGGTTTTGCGGTCCCTTCCAACTCAAACCATCCCATAATTCCATGACTCTATGAATGGCTAAGGAAGTTTACACATTGCTGTATCCCTAGTGGAGGAGCAGGTTTGGGACAGCAAGCGTCCCTCTTTCCTGAGGGGGTTGCTGTCCTTCCACGAGCATTTTATGATGCTTTGGGTGCAGCTGCCCTGCTCAGTGCCTCAGTTTCCCCACAAGCAGCTCTGTTTGCCAGCCAGCACAGGGAAAAGCAAGGGAGTTCTGATCAGCTGAGAGCCTTTCTTTGAGAGGGGGAGCAAGGTGGTGCAGTTCCCTCTGCTATGGAAGCAGGATTGCAGGGATGGGAAGAGGGGAATGGTTTTGAGCTGAAAGAGGGGAGATTGAGATGACATCTTTGGGAGAAATATTTTGCTGTGAGGGTGGGGAGGCCCTGGCCCAGGTTGCACCAAGAAGTGGTGGCTGCCCCATCCCTGGAGATGTTGAAGACCAGGCTGGATGGGGCTTGGAGCCCCCTGATCCCCTGGGAGGTGTCTCTGCCTATGGAACTGGATGGGCTTTGAGGTCCCTTCCAACACAAACCACTCCATGATTCCATGATTCTAAGAAATTCTTGCCTGTGAGGGTGATGAAGCACTGGGTCTGGTTGTCTGGAGAGGTGGGAGATGCCCCATGCCTGGAAATGTCCAGCGCCGGGTTGGATGGGGCTTGAGCACCCTGATCCAGTGGAAGGTGTCTGCGGCAGGGGGTTAGAACTGTATGGGCTTCGTGGTCCCCTTCAACCCATTCCACTGGTCTATAATTAAGTTCTCCAGACTGAGCTCCTGTGGGTCAGAAGGCACAAAACCCATTTGGGATCTACTGCCACCCCAGGAGCTGCTGTTTTACATGGCACAGCCAGAGTTTGAAGGCACCAACACTGCTCTGGAAAGCGCCTTTTCCTTTGTGTTTGTGATGTGTTGCTCCCTCGGGCAGCCCCTGTGAGGTTCAACAGCCCCTGAGGCCGGGGAAAAGCAGAGCAGAGCAAACCCTCCTTCTCCAGGCAGGGAAACTGAGGCACACCTTAAGGAAGGGGTTGGGGGGAAGAAAAGCAAGGCTGGCCAAGTCACCCTGCAGGAGCTGCTGGCGCAGAGCTGGCTCATTCCCCTTGAGACCCCCCTGCCTCTCCACAACCCCCGGAGCACTGTGTGAGCTGTGTTTGTGGTTTTGCCCAGGACCAGATGCATTGCAGCAGTGGGGACACAGCACAGCACTCGATCCTGTACCAATGGAATTCCTGATGGCAGCCAACCCTCTGCCGTGGGAGCGTTCAAACCCCACCAACATCAAATCAGGGCAGGATGGGGCAAGAGGGTAAACTGAGGCACAGCCCTGGCCAACCGATTGTGCTGCCAGCTCGCAAGTGTGGGGCAGGGGGTTGCCTGGTGGTACTGGGGCTCCTTCTAGACCATGCTCCTTTCAGCAACTGGGATTTCCAGAGGGGCTACTGGAATTCGGGTGCCCTAAGCCCTTCCCCAGAGTGGGTGCTGGTTTTCCAGCTGGGCTGTATTTGGTGCCAAGCTGGAGCTCGTTCCAAAGCTGCTCTTGGAAGCACCACTCAGGTTTGGATTCCCAAATCAGAGGAGCATGGAGCAGACTTGGGGCGAATGAGCTGCCCCCACCTCCTCCAAGATTTTACCCCCTTGTTTGGAGAGATTTTCCCAGTCTAAAGCCAGAGCAGCACTGTGCCCTTTCCCCAGTGCTTTTTGCTTGTGTTTCCCCACCAGCAAGGTGGGGGAAAACTCCTTGTGCTCCCTGCCCTGAGTCACTGCAGGTCTGCAGCCCATGGGGTCAACCCTCTCGTGGTGAGGAAGCAGCAGCAGACACCATCCACGGAGGCTGGGGAGGGGATGATGCCTCATGAGGGTCTCGCTGCTCTCTGTTCATGTAGTGGATCATGGAATTGTGGCATGGTTTGGGTTGGAAGGGACCTTGAAGCCCATCCAGTTCCATCCCCCTGGGCAAGGACATCTTCTTCTTGTTCAAAGTTCTTAAAGCCTCATCCAACCCCATCTTGGCTGATCATCTGATTCAGATGGAATTTGGCTCCTGAGCTGACTTTGGTCATCGAAATGGGGACCTTGGGCATCAAAACAAGGACTTTGGGCATCAGCAGGAGGTGGATGTACAGGGCCACCAGCTGAGAAAGGGATGAGGACGGTCTCCCTGCCCCAACAAATGCTGCTGCCTGCCTAGCATCCTCGCTTTGATGACCCTCTCACCAAACCAGTAAATGCCCCTGCCAGAAAAGCCCAGTTTTGCCTTCTCAGTAGCTGAATCCCACCAGGAGAAAGGTCTCACTCTCTCCTCATCAAGAGAAGGGATCCAGCTGCTGCACTGTCTGGCTTTTATGGCCAGCAGGCTGGGACCAGGTCCTGCCCCGCACCCTTCTGGGCATGAGGAGATGTGCAGGGATGGACTTTGAGGGTGAGTGTCCTGGTTTCATCCTTTTCCTCCTCTGTACCCACTGCATTCTTGGTTCTGACCCTATGAGAACACTCAGAGACTCACAAATCCCACTTTTTAATGGCAAAGAGACAATGGGCACAAGTGTTTGAGAGGCTGGTGCTTCAGGGCTGCATATCTATGACAGGCTGGGACAGTTGGGGTTGTTCAGTCTGGAGAAAAGAAGGCTCTGGGAGAGACCTTAGAGAAGGAAAGGGACTCCAGGGAAGGTGGGGAGAGGCTCTGGATCAGGGAGTGCAGGAATGGGATAAGGTGAATGGTTTTGAGCTGCAAGAGAGGAGACTGAGATGAGATCTTAGGGAGAAATGTTCTCTTGTGAGGGTGGGGAGGCCCTGGCCCAGGTTGCCACAAGAAGTGGTGGCTGCGCCATCCCTGGAGGTGTTCAAGGCCAGGCTGGATGGGGCTTGGAGCCTCCTGATCCAGTGGGAGGTGTCCCTGCCCATGGCAGGGGGTTGGAACTGGAATGGCCTTGAGGTCCCTTCCAGCCCGAACCATTCCATGGCTCTATGATAACAGCTCAGGGAGGACTCTTTCTTCCAGTAGAGGTTCTTTTGAATTTGAAATTAGGTGACTGCAACACACAATGGCAGAAAGATCTGGAGCCACTTCTTTATGCCTGTTCTGATCACACTTCCTTGGAAGGATTCTCTTCCATGTATTGGAAGAGACAACATGACCTTGATGCCTGTCATCCATTCCAGAGCCATTGAAAGGTGGCTTTTGCCAAGGAAGTGGTGTCCACAGTATGACAGCACCCCTGACCACAGCTGCATGCTGTCTTGAACATCAGACTGTAGGTACTGGTTCTCCAATTCATGTTGAGGTTGCCTTCCAGGAGCACCTGCCTCAGGCTCTTCGGTCCCTGTGTGTCCCACATCCACATGGTCCCACATCTGCAACTCTGCCCTCTTCCACCTGCCAGCTTTTTCCTTCATACTCTGTTTCAAGACCAGCATCTGCCACCCTGAACACATTCTGTCCAGCTAGCATGGACCACTCAGGCCAAAGCCTCACTGGATACAGGATGAAGATGAAGGAGATGTGGGCATGGGAGTTTGGCTTGCTCTGGTAGAAGCAGCGGAGCCAGGAGCTGCTCACCTCCAGCAGGTGAGGCCAGATGAGCCTAGACTCAGCATCCTCTCCCCAGCTGTCCCCAGAATGCCTCCCTGAGCATCCCAGCTCCCTGCAGGTGTCCTGGGTCACTCCAAGCTCCTTCTGTAATTCATCTTGCTTTTAGTCCTCCCATTGGGGTGCTTTGGTGTGTGAAACACTGTGAGCTCCAAGTGCAGCCACCGGAGCAGTGAGAGCGAACTGGGATCTGAGTGAGCACTGTGAGATGGTCCTCAGGGACCAGGACATCAACACATGCCTGGGTGACACGTTGGGTTTGGCTGGACCAGAAGAGATGCCCTGGGCCATCCACCTCCATCCACATCAGCTCTTCATGAGGTTTCCCCGCATGGACCTCTTTCCATGCCCCTATCATGGGATGGTGGACACTCATAGAATCATAGATTCTACCTGCTCCAGCCTTGGAACATCTCCGTGTCTTCCTCTGGAATCACTCCAACAGATCCATGTCCTTCTCATTCTGAGGAACATATGTTGTGCACAAACTGCTGAGAGTACGAACTGGTTCTGGCTCAGGAATCCCTGGAACACAAACTGAGAGCCGGCAAGGTGCTTGAGGAATTGCTAAGCACGCTTACCCTGTTCTTACATTCTCCTCTTGGCATCTGCCCAGAGCCCCTTTTGGGGATGGGACACAAAGCCATGAGGGTCTGGTCTTCTTCAGAGACCAGGAACCCACTCCAGGGCTTTCTTCCGCATCCACATAAGTGAAGCAGGGCTGGGAACAACCTTGAGCACTTATCTGTCCATCACCCTGCCACAGAGTGGGAGCTCCTAAACCCAAACCACTCCTGGCCTGGCTCTCCAGGGATGAGAACACTGAGAGGAGGAGGAGGGCGTGTCTGGAAGGGGGGTCTCCTGGGTGCATCTCCTGCTGCCATCAGCAGGGACCAATGGCATGGAGCAGAGCTGCATTGCGTAAAAACATGGACTGGTGCTGTGGTGGGTAAAGCATCTGCGCTGAGCACTGAGAAGCAGAGCTCCCAGGCCAGCCCTGTCCCACTTGGGTCATCTACAAATTCTCTGCTGCTGCGAGCCCTGAGGGCAGGAACTGACTTCTTCCTTGCAGTGGAGCGGGTGGGAGGCTCAAGACGGTGGTGAGCAAGGTAGGTGAGTGGGTTCTCTGCTCCATTGTGGAAGACTGCACTCAGCTGGGTCCCAACTCAACCCACCTTGGACCTCCGGAGAAGGAGATGGGGAAGCCAGGAATGCAGGGCAATTGAAATCGTTAAGGTTGGAAAAGACCTCTATGATCATCAAGTCCAACCATCAGTTAAAACCGACCTCTGATGGTTCCTGTTCTCTCAGGGCAGAGACTGATCCGGGAATAATCTTTGCTGTAATTGATCATGGCAGAGGTTTTTATCCGAAGAGAACTTTCTTCTGTAGCTCCTTCCCCATCATGGAATCATTAAGGTTGGAAAAGACCTCCAAGCTCAGCCAGTCCAACCATCAGACCAAACCTACTGTGCCGACTGAACCCTGCCCCCAAGTGCCACCATCACACGTTTTCTAAACCCCTCCAGGGATGGGGACTGCAGCACTGCCCTGGGCAGCCTCTGACAAGGCTCAACCAATGTGGGGGATGATCTTTGATAAGCTTGAGGACCGGAGAAAGCTTCTGCACATTTACAGTTTTATGCATGCCTAGGTTGATCCATGAAGCTTGTCCTGTCTTTGGTGGTGTCCAAGGGGGCTGTGTTGGGGCCAGAAACCCTTTACACTTGAGATGAGGGAGGTTAGAGACGAGCTGGGGGAGA
Organism: Cuculus canorus; assembly: GCF_017976375.1. NCBI lineage: Eukaryota > Metazoa > Chordata > Aves > Cuculiformes > Cuculidae > Cuculus > Cuculus canorus. Next base: position 373,548 of record NC_071401.1, read on the forward strand.
AGCCTTGTGAATTTAAGGAAAGAATGGCAATATTTTTGCAGTTTTCTGAATGGACAGAGCTCCAGCTATTTGGAAGATGATGGTTTCCTGCAGGAGAGCTGGGGAGGGGCTCTTGATCAAGGAGTGCAGGGATGTGATGAGGGGAACGGTTTTGGGGTGAAAGAGGGGAGATTGAGATGAGATCTTAGGGAGAAATATTTTGCTGTGAGGGTGGGAGGCCCTGGCCCAGGGTTCCCAGAGCAGTGGTGGCTGCCCCATCCCTGGAGGTGTTGAAGGCCAGCTTGGATGGGGCTTGGAGCCCCTGATCCAGTGGGAGGTGTCCTTGCCCATGGCAGGGGTTGGAACTGGATGGGCTTTGAGTTCCCTTCCCACCTAAACCATTCCATGATTCCATGATTAAGCTGTTTCAAACGCTTTTCTAGACTCACAGGTTGATACCCGGTGGTCCATGCTCTGACAGACGTGAGGACCAGATTTAAGCACACAGAGAAGCCTGCAAATGCAATGGGGAGAGGATTAGAGAGGTCACAGCCCTTGAGTCCCATCCCCATCCTCCCTGCCAGCCCGAGGCAACATGAGCTTACAGAAAGCAAACGCTGTGCAAGCAGTTCTACCTCTCCTCATTGTATTTCCAGTGGGAGAACATCCAGAGATGCCCTGGTTTCATGTGATGTCCTGGTAATCTCCAGCTTACTCTTCTCTCTGTATGATTTCTACAACGTTGTTTGGTAAGTAACCACTGTCCTTCAACTGAAGGAGATCTCTTCCCCTTCCAGTGTTTGTAGATGGCCTCTGTTTTGTTTATCTAAGAAGTCCAGGCTCTGCTGGTCTCCAACCTAAGGTGGTTGCCGTATTCCACCTGCAGAGCCAGATCTAATGCTTTATCAGCTCCTCTTCATCACTGGAGTTTCCCACCAAAAGCACGAATGATCAGAGCTCACCACCCCCCTATCTCATTGCAACCCTGATTCTCTTTGTCGATTTGCATTGACACGAGCACCCACAGACACTTTGGTTAAATGGTTCGTTTCCCTGCTATGTTGAGCAAGGATCAGCCTCTGCTGGGTGTGGAACACACTGAGTCTTCTGCCTGTACATGGTATCTGTGTTGGAGTGTGTCTCCAGGGGGGGACGAGGGTGTTGAGATGGTTTCAGTGCAGCCCCTGGTGAGCTTGGTTGTAGCACGAAGTTCTTGGTCACGCTGGTGCCTCTGATCCAAGGCTTCAGACTGAGGAGCTTCCAGGCCATCCCTGTTTCTTTGTGGTGTATGACCCTGCTGCCTTTCATTCCAGGACAGCTTCTGAGGGATGAGATGGAGCGTCCTTGTTTCATCCCACCTGGGACCAACAGCAGCCAGAGCAGGACGCTGTCATTCCTTTTGGGCGGCTTTCCAGTGTGGGAAACTACTCGGATGTGGTCTGTTCCTCTCTGCTTCATGTACCTCCTGGCACTGCTGGGGAACTTGACCATCCTTGCCATCATCGGGACAGACCAGAGCCTCCATGTACCCATGTATCTCTTCCTTGCTATGCTCGCTGTCGCCGACCTCGGCTTGTCCACATCCACCTTCCCAACCATGCTGAGGATGCTGTGGCTGGAGGACAGAGAGATCAGCTTTGGAACCTGCCTTGCCCAGATGTTCTTCATCCACATCTTTGCTGATATCGAATCTGCTGTCATCCTGGCGATGGCCTTTGATCGCTACGTGGCCATCTGCCACCCCTTACGGTATTCCTCTATCCTCACCAACTCAGTGACCACCAAGATATGCGTGGCAATCATCATGAGGGCCACCGTTGTCCTGTTCCCACTCCCAGTCCTGCTGAGCCAGCTGTGTTTCACCAGGGTCAGGAAGCTCTCCCATCCCTACTGTCTTCATCCTGACATCATCAAACACGCAGGCTCAGATGTGAGGATTCACAGCACCTATGGCCTCTTTGTGCTGCTCTCCACACTGGGTTTGGACTTGCTCTTTGTCCTCCTGTCCTACCTGTTCATCCTTAAGACCATCCTGAGCGTTGCAACTTGGAGGGGGCGCCTCAAAGCCCTCAACACCTGCATCTCTCACATCTGTGCTGTCCTGCTCTTCTTTATCCCCATGATCTGCCTGTCCATGATGCACCAGTTCATCAAACACGTGTCCCCCCAGGCCTACACTTTCACAGCCAACCTCCACTTCCTTGTCCCACCCATCCTGAACCCTATTGTGTACAGTGTTAAAACCAAACGCATCCGCAGGCGGATGCTGGAGATGGTTTGCCAAAGAGAGCTCCACAAGGCCAGAGGGGGCATTTGCCAGTAAAGCCAATATGACAGTCACTGCCAGTGGTCCTAGGCAATGTTCAATACTAAAGAAGATCATCCAGGAGTGGGGAACATGCTAAGCATCTCTGCTGTCATAAGGATATATGGTGAGTAAGGACATAAGAAGGTGATTCTGCCCCTCTAATTCACTCTCATGAAACCACACCTGGAGCCCTGCATCCAGTTCTGGTGTCCTCAGCACAGGGAGGACATGGAGCTGTTGGAGTGAGTACAGAGGAGGCCACGGAGATGATGTAAGGGGCTGGAGAACCTCCCGTCCAAGGACAGGCTGGGAGGGTGGGGGTTGTCCAGCCTGGAGAAGAGAAGGCTGAGGGAAGACCTTAGAGTAGCTTCCAGTGCAGAAAGGGGCTCCAGGAAAGCTGGGGAGGGGCTCTTGACCAGGGAGTGCAGGGATGGGACAAGGGGAATGGGTTTGAGCTGCAAAAGGGGAGATTGAGATGAGATCTTAGGGAGAAATATTTTGCTGTGAGGGTGGGGAGGCCCTGGAACACGTTTCCCAGAGCAGTGGTGGCTGCCCCATTCCTAGGGGTGTGGAAGGCCAGGTTGGATGGGGCTTGGAGCAACCTGATCCCATGGGAGCTGTTCCTGTCCATGGCAGAGGTTGGAACTGGATGGGCTTTGAGGTCCCTTCCAACCCAAACCATCCCAGGACTCCATGATCAAAGGGACTTGTGGAAATGTGGTAAATGTACTGTGGGATGTTCAGAAGAAGAACCAGGGGCGAGGGAAAGGAGGAGTCCAACTATGTCAGGAACGAAAATAGAGAAGTGCTGACAAAGGGGTTAATTGAGTGTAAACGATTCATTGATCAATGTGCCTGACCACCGCAGCCAGTCGTCTGCTCATTAAACCCAATTCTGCCGTGTTTCTGAGTGGTTTTATGGTCTACGTTTGGGGGTTCACGTGTGGGTTTTGGTGACAAACATTCAGCTGGACCGACTGATGAAAAGCCCTCCAAGCGCATCCAGTCCAACTATCAGCCCAACCCCACCGGGCTGACTGAACCCTGTCCCCAAGTGCCACAGCCACATGGGGTTTTGAATCTCTCCAGGGATGGGGACGCCACCACTGCCCTGGACAGCCTCTGCCAGGGCTTCACCACTCTTTCCAGGAAGGAATTTCTCCCAAGATCCAAGGTATACTTCCCCTGGTGCAACTTGAGGCTGTTTTCTCTTGTCCCAGCCCTTGTTCCTTTGAAGAAGAGACCAACACCCACCTCACCACAACCTCCTTTCCAGGAGCTGCACAGAGCGATGAGGTCTCCCCTCAGCCTCCTCTTCTCCAGACTAAACAACCCCAGGGCTCTTAGCCACCCCCACAATCCCTGCGCTCCAGACCTTTGCCCAGCCCCTTTCCCTTCTCCAGAGCCTCAAGGTCTTTCTTGGAGTGAGGAGCCCAGAACTGAACACGATATTCAAGGTGTGGCTTCCCCAGTGCTGCGTGTGGGAGGACAAACCCTGTCCTGCCTCTGCTGGCCACCTCATGGCTGATCCAAGCCTGGATGCTGTTGGCCTTCTTGGCCACCTGGGCCACTGCTGGCTCATGTTCAGTTACTGTTGACCAATATCCCCAGGTCCTCCTCTGTTGGGCAGCTTTCCAGTCCCTTCCATTTCACCTTGGGAGCCCAGCATGGGTGGAGCTGGACACCCTCTGTCCATCCAAGAGCATTGGCAGCAGCATCAGGGAGGTGGGATGCTGGGATCTTACATTGTCCCCACTCCCATCTCCCAGGGGATCTGACACAGCGCAGGCTGGGTCCCCTCGGAGGATGCAAGTGGCGCTCCACAGCTCGATGCTCCCCTCTGCTGGGTGCTGTGGGGCAGGATGCGGGGTGCTCCTCGTCCCTGCCACCCCATGTCACCTCCAGCCCACGGTGGGAACTCTTGGTGTAAACAAGTGGAGGGGATCTCAGCTTTGGAGATCTGAGATGTGAAGGCAAATCCATGGGGTCACACAGGTTGTCTCATGCCAGACTCTCCCCATAGGTTGTGTCCTACATCAGGACCTTCACAGAATGGTTGTTTCTCCTTTTTAAACTTCCTTCCTTTTCACATTTTCATAGAACCACGGTATGGGTTAGAACGGACCTCAAAGCCCATCCAGTTCCACCCCTGCCATGGGCAGGGACACCTTCCACTGGATCGGGGGCTCCAAGCCCCATCCAACCTGGCCTTCGACACCTCCAGGGATGAGGCAGCCAGGCACATCCACCCCTCCTCTACCAGAGCCTTCATGGGGGCTCCTCTGCAAAACACATCCGGCAAACCTCTCAGGTGAGGACCCTCTCACAGAGACTTCACTTTTGGACTGTCTCTCTGCTCCAGAAAAAAGGAGGAACACCTACTACACTCAGGTTGGGGCAATCCCAAGAACAAATCCAGGCTGAGTGGAGAATGGATTGGGAGAAGCCCTGAGGAGAAGGACTTGAGGTGTTCTTGGAGATGCTCAGCATGAGCTGGCAACGTGTGGTCACAGCCCAGAAAACACCCATGTCCTGGGCTGCATCCAAAGCCGTGGGACCAGCAGGGAGGGAGGGGATTCTGTCCCTCTGCTCCGCTCTGGACAGACCCCACCTGGACCCTGCATCCATTTCTGGAGTCCTCATCACAGGAAGGACATGTTGGAGTCAGTCCAGAGGAGGCCACAGAGATGGAACTGGGTGGGCTTTGAGGTCCCTTCCAGCCCAAACCATTCCCTGATTCCACATGCCACATCGTTGTCAAGTGGGTCACAGAGGCTTGAAGACCTCATTTAATTAGACCCATGATTTTTTGCCGCAGAATCAATCTGAGGTGGGGATTGTGGGCTGCAACGTCTGCGCTGGGGCTACATGGCCATAAGGAATGCACACACCAACAGCTGGTGGCAACAACGTTCTGCAGATATCCTAGTTTGAGGGGCTTGGAAGCTAATTTTGTGTCCCAAGGTGCCAGGTCTCAGTTTTTCTGAGACAGAAAAGGACAAAGAAAGGAGGAAGAAAGGGAAAATGAAATATTTGTCTGGAAAATTAAATATCTGGCTGGAAAACGAAATCTCTGGCCAAAGGCTATCTCTCTACTTTTATTTCAGTAATTAAACCCAGATTTAGTGCTTCATTTCAGGTACCCAGGTTTGATTTTTTCATGCATTTATTGCCTTCCATTCGCCCACAGCCTCTTTCTGCTCTCTCACTCCTTGGCCATGCCTGCTCTTTGTTAATATTGGATTTTTGGTTTATGCTCCCAAAGAGAGCCCTGGCAGAGCAGGAGTCAGGGCTGGACGTTCAGGCCAGGAGCGGCGGTCGCAGCCTCTGGCAGATGCAATCACTGTGTTAATCATGCTGGTAGTGCCTGAGCCCCCCCAGAGGCCGGCGGAGCAAGGCTGGAGGCAGCAATCGCAGCAGGTCCTGGGTCATCTCGGTGGGGTTGGCTGGAGGAGCTGGCATCACTCATCCCTGTGTCATCAGCCATTCCACCTCATCCTGACCCGGCTGTGCAGGAGATGATGCAGAGCTCCAATGGCTTTGTGAGTTCCACCCTGCGCCTTAAACCCTTCAAGAAGGGATTGGACAAAAGGAAATGGCCTCAAGTTGCACCAGGGAAGGTTTAGGATGGATATTGAGAGAAATTCCTTCAAGGAAAGGGTTGCCGTGCCCTGGCAGAGGCTTCCCAGGGAAGTGGTGGAGTCCCCATCCCTGGAGGGGTTCAAAAATTGTGTGGCCGTGGCACCTGGGGACAGGGGTCAGTTGTAACGGTGGGGTTGGGCTGGATGAGCTTTGAGGTCTTTTCCAACCTTGAAGCCACGTGGATATGGAGCTTAAGGAAATGGTTCAGTGACGGAGTTGGAAGTGCTGGGTTAAAGGTTGGACCTGACCATCCTAAAGGTCTTCTCCAACCTCAACTATTCTGTGATTAGATCATTTTACTCCAAAATCCTTTGAAGTTGTGTGCTTTTCATCACATTTGCCCAAGCTCCACGGCTCCCAGGTGGCGGGAAGCCCCGTGGGGACTCAGGGCAGTGTAAATATCACCACATCCCTGCACCTCTCTGAACCCCTCAGGTTCAGAGGTGGAAATCGTCCACCCTGGCTGTCACAGGAGCTGGTGAGTGCTTCACAGCAGCAGTAGTCTTGCGGGTTTCTGTGGCTGAGGTGCCTGATTTTCAGCTACAGAAAAGCTGGGGACGGGCTCTTGATCAGGGAGTGCAGGGATGGGGTGAGGGGAAAGGTTTGGAGCTGAAAGAGGGAGATTGAGATGAGATCTTAGGGAGAAATGTTCTCCTGTGAGGGTCCTGGCCCAGGATGCCCAGAGCAGTGTGGCCGCCCCATCCGTGGAGGTGTTGAAGGCCAGGCTGGATGGGGCTTGGAGCAACCTGATCCGGTGGGAGGTGTCCTTGCCCACAGCATGGGGTGGAACTGGGTGGGCTTTGAGGCCCCTTCCAACCCAAACCATTCCCTGATTCTGTGTGGCACAGCGTGGGGCAGACGGCACCAGAGCAGCACTGCTGTGTTCTGTCAAACCCAGCTTCAGTCCTTGGACTCTGACACGAGCAAACACTGAGGATCCCGAGGTCCTCTGTGCAAACTGCGTGCCTGGAGCAAAAAACTTTCATGCTCTGCATTAGCCCAGTGCTTCTGGCTCTGCTTTACTGTTCAGCCGCAGTTCCCTGGGATCACAAGCTCAGTGGGAGCTGATCCTCCACTCTCCTTCGTTCTGCACAGCTTCATGGATCGTCCTTTCAGATGGAGGCGATGAAGCCTCGTGTCCCTGGGTGCTCCGTGAGCCCTCCCTGCCTGGCAGGAGGGCAGCTGCCCTCACAGAAAACGTGGTGTGAATGAGTGAGGAGAGAGGAGAGGTCGGTATTAAAACACGACACTTGTTGAATAAAATCAATGTCAGTCCCAGCTCATCTCCTCTTCTCCTGCTTTTGGGTGCTACAGAATAAAAACATGATAAATAACAGCATTTGGAGCTGGAGGGGGCAGATTCCTGGGTGCTTTGCCGAGATTTTCCTTCGAGAATTTAAATGGGGCTCCAGGAAATTTTGGGAGGGGCTCTTGATCAGGGAGTGCAGGGATGGGACGAGGGGAATGGTTTTGAGCTGGAAGAGGGGAGATTGGGATGACATCTTAAGGAGAAATGTTGACGGTGAGGGCAGTGTGGCCCTGGCCCTGGTTGCCTAGAGCAGTGGTGGCTGCCCCATCCCTGGAGGTGTTGAAGGCCAGGTTGGATGGGGCTTGGAGCCCCTGATCCAGTGGGAGGTGCCCCTGCCCATGGCAGGCGGTGGAACTGGATGGGCTTTGAGGTGCCTTCCAACCCAAACTATTCCAGGGTTCTATGATTTTGCACCAATCCGTGAACTTGGCTAAATCCTTTTGCTGGATTTTGGTATCTGAGTCTACAAAATGCACTCCTAATTTAATTCATTCATTGATTTGGAGTCCGTATCTCAACCACATTCCTTGATGTGTAAAGGGAATACATCGTGATCCAGAGAAATAAAGTTCTCCCTGAAACTCAGGTGGGTTCTGTGTTATGAACTGCGCTCCCCACCTCTTCCATGATTTGTGCTTACAGGGAAGGAAGCCCAAACCTTATTCAGATGTCACCCCACCATGGAAGCTATCAATGAAACCAGCCTCCACCCTACTTCCTTCCTTCTGCTGGGCATGGTGGGCCTGGAGGACCTGCACCCCTGGCTCTCCATCCCGTTCTGCCTGGTGTACATCGTGGCACTCCTTGGCAACTTCATCCTCATATTTGTCATTGTGACAGAGCAGAGCCTCCACAATCCGATGTGCCTCTTCCTGGCCATGCTAGCAGTGGCAGATCTCATGTTGTCCTCCTCCACAGTGCCTAAAGCCCTGAGCATATTCTGGTCCCTTTCCAAGGAGATTTCTTTCCACGCCTGCCTTACCCAGATGTTCTTCACACATGTGAGCTTCATTGCGGAGTCGACCATCCTGCTGGCCATGGCGTTCGACCGGTATGTGGCCATATGCAACCCCTTGCGCTACTCCACCATCTTCACGCCCTCAGTGGTGGCTAAGACAGGGCTCGCTGCCATGGCCAGGAGCTTTTGCGTGATGTTCCCAACGATATTCCTCCTTTGGAGGCTGCCATACTGTGGACACCACATCATGCCACACACCTACTGCGAGCACATGGGCATTGCCCGCCTGGCCTGTGCTGACATCTCCGTTAACATCTGGTATGGCTTTGCCACCACGCTTCTGTCCCCAGGCGTGGACGTTGTGTTCATTGGGATATCGTACGTCCTCATACTCCGGGCAATCTTCAGGCTCTCATCCAAGGATGCCCAACTGAAGGCAATTGGCACCTGCAGCTCTCATGCCTGTGTTATCTCTATGTTCTACACCCCAGCATTGTTCTCATTCTTCACTCATCGATTTGGCCACAACGTTCCTCACCACATTCACATCCTGTTGGCTAACGTCTATGTGCTCCTGCCACCCATGCTGAACCCCATCATCTACACTATGAAACACAAACTCCTCCGAGAAAAAGTGACCCAGATTGTCTTCAGGACTGGGCAAGCATGGTGACAGGGATGACTGGAAAGTACAGAGAAATGATATGCACCAAAGGATTATGGAATCAAGGAATGGTTTGGGAACTCAAGGCCCATCCAGTTCCAGCCTCCTGCCATCGGCAGGGACATCTCCCACTGGATCAGGGGCTCCAAGCTCCATCCAACCTGGCCTTCAACACCTCCAGGGATGGGGCAGCCACAGCTTCTCTGGGCAACCTATGTGAGAGAACGTTTTATAGCCCACTGTTCCTCGTCGTTATCCCTGTCCTCAGAATTCTTCATGAGGTTTTCACTCTGAGGGCCTGGATAACACTCTGGTCCACTTGACGGCTACAACAGTCATGGATGTTTATTTGATATTTGTCTTAATGTTTTATGAAGTTTGATCAGTTACAGGTGATCAGTTCCACCCTGATCCAGTGGGAGGTGTCCCTGCCCATGGCAGGGGGTTGGATCTGGATGGGCTTGGAGATCCCTTCCAACACAAACTGTTCCATGATTTTGATAAAAGGAACAACATGAAAATGAAAATTCAACCTCAAGGTCCTCTGTTTTCCATTCAATTCTGTTTCTTAAAATCCATAACTTGAGATGCATCCTCTCCATTGCCTGATATCATACAGCAATCCACACAGCTCGTGCTTCTCATCGTGACCCACACTGTTTCTTGTTGTTTTTCTTCCCTCATATCTTTCTCCTTTCCCATCCACAGCTTTGAAGCTCTTGGCAGCAGAGATTGTCTTTTCATTCCATGCCTCTGATATTAAAGTATCTGATCTGTGCTTCGTCACACAGCAGAGGCACAGATGCTCAATACTGACGCTACGGTTGTTTCTCATCCCGGGCAATGTGACTGAGATACTAAGCAAGAACAAAAAGGCTGAAAAACAACAAGAACAACAATAAATCCCACTCCCAGTTGCAGACTTTCAGATAAGTAAATATCAGTGCTGGACTTGTGAAGCTCAACAAGGCCAACTCCAAGGTCCTTCAACTGGGTAAGGGCAAACCCAAGCACAGCCTGCGAGGAGAATGGATTGGGAGCAGCCCTGAGGAGAAGGACTTGAAGGGGGAGGAGAAGCTCAATATGGGATGGCAACATGCGCTCACAGCCCAGAAACCACCCATGTCCTGGGCTGCATCCAAAGCCGTGGGATCAGCAGGGCCAGGGAGAGGATTCTGCCCCTCTGCCCTGCTCTGGTGAGACCCCACCTGGAGGACTGAGATCCATATCCAGCACAAGATGATTAATCATGGGACATGGAGGCATCTCCTTGGGTCCCCATGCAAGGGTCCCCATCCAAACAAGGCATTCCTGATCCCAGCGTCTGGTGGGGATCCAAGGCTCAGCTTTGTTGCTCCCTTTTGCTGCTGAGTCCCACTCGAGATGTCCCACTCTCCCACTCTGGCCTCATACGGGAGGTGCTCCAGCCCTGGCATCATCTCCGCGGCCTCCTCTGGACTCGCTCCAACAGTTCCATGTCCTTCCTGTGCTGAGGACTCCAGAAATGGACACCGGGCCCAGGTGAGGTCTCCCCAGAGCTGAGCAGAGGGACAGAAACCCCTTCCTCTCCCTGCTGGTCCCACGGCTTTGGATGCAGCCCAGGACATGGTTGGTTTCTGGGCTCATGCTGAGCTTCTCCTCCTCCAGCACCCCAAGTCCTTCTCTTGGAAGTGGGGACATAAGACAGCTAGGAGGAGGGCAGGCATGAGGTGATAAAACCAAGGCCATCAGCTGGTGCTGGAGACCCCATGGTCATAAACAATTCCAGGATCTTTGGTTAGAGGCAGGCAAGCCCAGAGCAGGGCAAAAATGGTTTGGGGATGACAGAGAGCGAGTATCTAACACGCATAAAAGGCACCGGATTCAGTAATTCTGCACATATCACGGACCTGGAGACCAGGGAGGAGAAACCAAGGTGTAAAAGGGTGTTGTCCAACCTAAAAAAGACACGAAGTGGGCCCTGGAGCTACCAAGAAGCAGTCACGGACATCAGTATCACATTCCCTGTGAAGGACTCCAGACATCGATGACTTGAGGTAACATCCACCACCACCACTGCCCTGAAGTAAGCAGCCTTAGGGCCCAGAGGAGCCCTGAAAGACTGAGTGTGAATCCGGGAAAGAGGCAGAAACTGGGAAGTGTGTGTGCAACAAACTTAATTTATTATTTCTATTATTATTACTACCACTAATACATCTTTTTCTGAAAAGAAACGTTCATTTCTTTCCTTTTTTTTCTGAACCAGCTGGATCCACACTAACAGGGAGTCGTGTATTTGCCTGCCTTTAATTAAGTAAACAATTAATTATTGGCTTTGGAAATAAATTGTGTTTGCTTTATGCCCGTAAATGAGATTTTGCTGATAACAACACACATGGCCCTTTGTGGCAGTGGGAACCACATGGGACATTATCAGGCATCTCCGATGAGATCCATGATCTCCAGTGGCACCAAACAATAATGCGTAGGCAAGTGCATTGTGCTCTGGGCTAATGCCCGGAAGCACCGAGCACGCCCCGAGGCAGCTGCTCCTCCACATCTCACCCCAGGGATGAAGCATCCAAAGCAATTGCGTAGAATCACTTAATCATGGGATGGTTTGGGCTGGAAGAAACCTCAAAGAACATCCAGTTCCATCCTGTGCCATAGGCAGGAACACCTCCCACTGGATCAGGGGCTCCAAGCCCCATCCAACCTGGCCTTCAACACCTCCAGGGATGGGGCAGCCACCACTGCTCTGGGAAACCTGGGCCAGGGTCTTCCCACCCTCACTGCAAAATATTTCTCCCTAAGATCTCATCTCAATCTCCCCTCTTGCAGCTCAAAACCATTCTCCTTGTCCCATCCCTGCACTGCCTGATCAAGAGACCCTCCATAGCTTTCTTGGAGCCCTTTCCCTACTGGAAGCTGCTCTAAGGTCTTCCCACAGCCTTCTCTCCTCCAGGTTGAACAACCTCGACTCTCTAAGCCTGTCCTTGTACAGGAGGTTCACCAGCCCTCAGACCATCTGTGTGGCCTCCTCTGGACTCGCTCTAGCAGCTCCATGTCCTTCCTGTGCCGAGGACTCCAGAACTGGATGCAGGGCTCCAGGTGGGGTCTCACCAGAGCGGAGCAGAGGGACAGAATCCCATCCCTCCCTGCTGGTCCCACGGCTTTGGATGCAGTCCAGGACACGGGTGTTTTCTGGGCTGTATACAACCATTGCTGGCTCATGTGGAGCTTTCCACCCACCAATTTGATTCCAGACCCTGTGGATAGGTTGTGCAAGCAAATCAGCTGGATGGAGCAAATGTGGGTGCACCCACCCATCTCATCCCATCCCATCCCACCCCATCCCATCCTATCCCATCAAGCATGAGGATACAGGCAGGATTACAGCAAGAGGGAGGGAGTTGCCTTGTTTTCTGCACTGTCCTGTGTACAGGGATGTCCTGCAAGAACAAGGTCCACACATGCACGTGGGACACCTTAAAAGGCTTTCTGGAGAAATGGGAGGTTCTTCACAGCCATGAACGTGGTATCTGGTGGGAAAAGGTGGCAGAAAATGTGGTAAAGTGCTGAATCCTTAGGCATGTGGATAATTGGCGAATTTTGGGGGTTGTCCTGTGTAGGAACAGGAGTTGGACTTGATAATTCTTGTTGATCCCTTACAGATCAGGACATTCTGTGCTTCTGTAAGTACACCCAAAGGGGAAAGGGTCTGTAGAGTCCTTCTAACGTGCACACAAGAATCATCGACATACTGCAAGTCCTCCAAGGGCTGGAAAGGATTCTGGATGGGATCCAGGAGGTCTATCAGAATTGCCAAGGGCTCTGAGAAAGGTCCTCACCAAAGGTCATCAAAAAGAAATGGGAGTGAAGTTCCGCACGCCATGGAGTAATTAGATCATAAAATAAAGGTGCGTCATAAAATCATAGAATAGATCGGGTTGGAAGGGACCTCAAAGCCCATCCAGTTCCACTCCCTGCCATCAGCAGGGATACCTTCCGCTGGATCAGGGGGCTCCAAGCCCCATCCAACCTGGTCTTGGATGTTTCCAGGGATGGGGCAGCCACCATTTCTCTGGGCAACTGGATCCTGTGCTTCATCACTCTCACAAAAGAGGATTTTATAGAATCATGGAATGATTTGGGTTGGAAAAGACCTCAAAGATCATCCTGTTCCATGGGCAGGGACATCTCCTACTGGATCAGGTTGCTCCAAGCCCCATCCAGATTGTCCTTGAACACCTCCAGGCTGTTCCTTTCCGGTGATGCCTACCGGAATCCGCACTGAATTTCTGCTTTACAGTGAAGTTTGTCTGAGAAAGGGAGGGGAAAACATTAAGGCGACCAAGCTTCTGCTGATATTCAACTCCTCCAGGAACAGGAAGGCCAGCTGCAAACAGCTGCAGAAGACCTTGATAAGACTGAGTCACCAAACAATAAAACAACAGATTAAAAAAATAACAGTTGAGTTAAACACACTTGGGGGGAAAACCCGGATGCTTCAGATAAAAAATGACAGGCGGTGGTGGTGAACAATTATCTCCCAGGAACAGGCTGTCATCGCTGTGACTGTGCTGTGACAACACAGTTCAGTGATCACCAGCTCCAAAAACCAGAGGGATATTAGAAATGCTGAGGCAAGAACCAGGAGCCAAGGCTGGGCCAGCGTTGTGCATCAGAAACCTCCCCAGAAAGTCCAACCGTGTCCTGGGCTGCATCCAAAGAGTGGGACCAGCAGGGAGAGAGAGGAGATTCTGCCCCTCTGCTCTGCTCTGGTGACACCCCACCTGGAGCCCTGCATCCTGAGTCCCCAACATAAAAAGGAGATGGAACTGTTGGAGCGAGTCCAGAGGAGGCTGCAAGGGTGATCCGAGGGCTGGAGAGCCTCCTGTATGAGGCTGAGAGAGTTGGAGTTGTTCAGCCTGGAGAATAGAAGGCTGCAGGGAGACCTTAGAGCAGCTTCCAGTAGGGAAAGGAGCTCCAGGAAAGCTGGGGAGGGGCTCTGGATCAGGGAGTGCAGGGATGGGATGAGGGGAATGGTTTTGAGCTGCAAGAGAGGAGACTGAGATGAGATCTTAGGGAGAAATGTTCTCCTGTGAGGGTGGGGAGGCCCTGGCCCGAGTTTCCCAGAGCAGTGGTGGCTGCCCCATCCCTAGGGGTGTGGAAGGCCGGGTTGGATGGGGCTTGGAGCCACTGATCCAGCAGGAGGTGTTCCTGCCCATGGCAGAGGATTGGAACAGGATGGGCTTTGAAGTCCCTTTCAACTCAAGCCATTCTGCGATTCAAAAATGCTGCTGCATTCCTGATGCCTCAGGGAGCAAAACCCTTGCCATGGAAAAAGGGTGAGCAGGGCCATGGATTCGGTTGGAAAGAGGCAGCGGAGAGGGGAGATAACAGAGGCAGCACAGGTTCAGGGATGAGTGCGGGAAGATCTGCTTGTTGTCACTGCCAATACGAGAGCCAGAGGCCGGAAAAATGAACCCAGCAATGCGTCTGCTCAGAACAAACATGCAGAGGTCGTTATCCACGCAGCCCATCATTAGAGATCTCGAAACCAGGGTCTCCTGGAGCTGTGCATCTCATTTGGGAGGATGAGCTCCTTAGGCAAGCACATTCATCTCCAAAACATCACTGATTTCATCAAAGAAAGCAGGAAAACAGACCCAAATCTGTGCTGTTCCAGGAGGAAGCATCTGCCCAGGGGTCTTGGGAGCAAGCCCAGGTTTTAGCTTCCGTCCCTGCCCTCAGGGTTCTGTCACCAGCCTCCCCCACCAGCCAGGATGTATTTTTCACATTGGGAGCTCTTATTCTCCCTTCCTCAGACACAGCACTCGTTCCTGCGCCTCAGTTCTTTGCGATGAGCATCACCGCCCTTTGCGTTTATCCTGGTGCTCAGCAGAGCCCTGGATCTGCCCCTCCTCGGCCCTTTTCTTCGGCCCTTTTCCTCTCCTGCTTTACAGCAAATCAAAACTGGCTGGTGCAAGGCGAGGGGAAGAAAAACGAGGTTGTTATGAGAGGCCAAGGCTGATAAGAAACCTCCCTTATTAAAAACACCACTGGATTGTTTCCCAGGCACAAGGGTGTTGGTGCAGCAGAGGCCGGGTGAGACAGCTCGCCCCGAAACAGCTTTAAGGTAAGGAACCCAGTGGGATTAAACCTCGTTAAAGGAATTAAGAAGGCAATTCTGAGTGTCAGCACCTGTGTTAGGAGAATTTCCTATTAAAGCTGACCGCAGGAAGTCATTGTGCTGAGGGGTTTTAAGGTGTTATAGAGGGTTTAGGGGTTGCCTGGGGTGGTAAATATGGGGGGGGGGTTTGTGTTGAATTTGGATTGGATACTGTTTGGAGGGGAGGTTTACTGCTTGTATATTTAATTACGATGTAAATTAGCTGCTCCCTAGTCCTCAGTAGGATGTTCCTCCTTCCTCAGCTCTGTAATTGCTGCCTTCTGTGTGGTTTGATGCTGTTTTAATGCCCCCAATGATTTGTTTGACAGTTGGGCTGGAGGATCTTGGGGGTCTTTTCCAATCTTAATAATTCTATGTTTTGCTCTTTTGTTTGGCAAGGTGCTTGAAAGGTGGTTGGTTTAGACTTTTCTGCTATGTTGGTGAGGAACTGCAGTGTCTGGTTTGGGATTTTTTCATTGGTTTGAGTTATTTTTCTTAGTAAGTTACTTAAAAAAGCCCCCTCATCCTCGAGGTGGACAGAGGGACGTGTGGAGAGACCTCAGTGCTCTCTGCAGCTCCCAGAAAAGAGGTTGGATCTAGGCTGGGGTCAGGCTCTGCTTCCAAGAAACAAGGGATGGGATGAGAGGAACCAGTCTCAAGTTGCACCAGGGAAGGGTCAAGTTGGATATTGGGAGAAATTCCTTCATGGAAGGAGTGATGAAGCTCTGGCAGAGGCTGCCCAGGGCAGCGGTGGAGTCCCCATCCCTGGTGGGGGTCCAAAAACTGTGTGGCTGTGGCACTTGGAGACAGGGTTCAGTTGGCACGGTGGGGTTGGGCTGATAGTTAGACTGGATGAGCTTGGAGGTCTTTTCCAACCTCAGTGATTCCATGATTTTATGACCCTGATGTGTCTTTTTTTACTCAAGTCAGCTCTCCTTAAGAGACCTCAGGTGTGGCTCTGCGAAGTCCCGGGTGCAGATAAAGCAAAGAAAATGCTTTTCTCTTTTAACATACTCCTGAGCACAAGGTGGGCCTCCTGCAGCTCGCGGTCCACACGAGGTGTCAGTGCACTGCCTCCTCCGAACCTCTGGATAAAGAAATTTCTTGGATTCTTGGATGCTGCGTTGGGGGCTGAAATCTCTGCATGGGTACAGTGGGGTGGTTTAAGGCAAAGTGACCTCAACTAAAACGGGACTTGCACACCATCCCCTTCCCATCAAGGAAGTTTGAAGCCAATTTCACCTGTTACAAAGCTGGGGTGGGGCTCTTGATTGGGGAGTGCA
This sequence comes from Cuculus canorus, assembly GCF_017976375.1. Lineage (NCBI taxonomy): Eukaryota > Metazoa > Chordata > Aves > Cuculiformes > Cuculidae > Cuculus > Cuculus canorus. The sequence continues at coordinate 389,845 of NC_071401.1, forward strand.
GGGATGGGATGAGCCAAAGTCGTAGCTGCCCCATCCCAGGAGGTGTCCAAGGCCAGGTTGGATGGGGCTTGGAACAACCTGATCCAGTGGGAGGTGTTCCTGCCCATGGCAGGGAGGTGGAACTGGGTGGGATTTCAGGTTCTTTCCAACCCAAACCATCCCATGATTCCATGAACTGTTCAGCAACCCCAGCACTGAAAGGACTCTTTGTTCCTGATGCAATATGATCCAAAGGATAACACGGAACTGAGCTTGCAGCTTCTATTGGAGATGCTCTGCCCTTATGTCCTTGGTGCTGTGAGCTGCTGATGCTCTGCTGCTGCATCCTCTGGAGCGTGTGGTCCCCACAGCACCTCATTTACTGCGTCCTGTGATTAAACCCCTTCCTGCTGTATCTCCTTTCTCTACAGCTCCATCACCTCTCAGCTTCCCGACCCGCCTGGGCTGTGGGGATGGCCCTGGGGCAGGTGCTGCTCATGCTGCTGGCTGCCTGCGTGGTGGTGCCTGCCAAGGACCCATTGCTGAACATCTGCATGGATGCCAAGCACCACAAAACGAAGCCTGGCCCGGAGGGGAATCTGCACGACCAGGTACGACACTGCTGATATCTTGGGTGGGATTGTCACCTCCTTCCCTGGATGTAACAGGCTGGTTTGGGGCTTTGAGTTCAGTGACCACTTGCCTTGAGCATGGAAACCTGGGTGTGAGGTCTCTGCTTGCTGTTTTCTTCTCTCACGGGGTTAGGGCAGATGCAGGAGTGTGAGGGCCTCTGTCAGCTCGGTGTCACCTCTTTCTAACCAGAAGACCTCCCCTTCGCAAAGTAAAGGTACCCCAGATCAGAACAAGCTTAAGGATGACAACGAAAGACTCTTTTTTCTGCTCTGTCTTTATGCTGGAGCCTCTTCTTCATTGAAGACCTCTACTCCCAAGTCCTTGGTGGGGATGGGGCTCGAAGCAAGCCAGGGTGCAAGAGAAGGGAGTTGATTCCTATTCCTCAGGCTGACAGTAATTCCTGGTGAGGATATGACCTTCAAAGCCTTCCTCCTGCTCTCCCAACTCCATCACATCCTGAGGGATTACAGGAGAGGAGATGCTCCTGCAGCTGAAGGCTTCTTGCTGTAGGCTGTGCAGGGAGCTGAGCTGACACCTTCGGAGTCTTCAGACGGCTGCCCCTCCTGACCAGCCTGTCCCTCGCGCTGTTGCAGTGTGCTCCCTGGAAGGACAATGCCTGCTGCACGGCCAACACCAGTTCAGAAGCCCACAAGGACCAGTCCTACCTGTACAAATTCAACTGGAACCACTGTGGGCGGATGCCACTCAAGTGCAAGCGCCACTTCATTCAGGACACGTGCCTGTACGAGTGCTCGCCCAACCTGGGGCCCTGGATTGACCAGGTAGGACCAAATCTGCCGTGCCTGAGACCGCAGGTCTTGTGCCAGCCACGTGCTGGTCCTCTGGTGTACTCTGGCACGTAGAGAGGTGTGCTCTTCAGGGATGCTACAGACTTTCCTGCTGGGTGGAAGGACTCGCAGAATCATGGGATGGTTTGGGTTGCAAGGAACCTTAATGCCCATACAGTTCCATCCTCTGCCATGGGCAGGGACACCTCCCACTGGATCAGGGGCTCCAAGCCCCATCCAATCTGGCCTTCGACACCTCCAGGGATGGGGCAGCCACCACTCCTCTGGGAAACCTGGGCCAGGGCCTCCCCACCCTCACAGGAGAACATTTCTTCCCAAGATCTCATCTCAATCTGCTTTCTTCCACCCAACGGAAGGTGCTGGGAGGGACTCTGGGATGTGGTCCTGCCCCCTAGCAGCTTTCAAGGGCCCCTACCAATGGGCTTGGTCCTGTTCCCGTGCAGGTTGACAGCAGCTGGCGTCGGGAGAGGATCCTTCATGTGCCACTCTGCAAAGAGGACTGTGAGGAGTGGTGGGAGGACTGCAAGGACTATGTCACATGCAAAGAGAACTGGCACAAGGGCTGGAACTGGGCAACAGGTTGGTGGGCTTTGTGGAGCAAACCTCTCCTCACCCCTGCAGGAGAGCTCCCGATAGTGTCATAGAATCATTAAGGTTGGAAAAGACCTCCAACATCATCAAGTGCAGTCCTCACTGCTGCCCGCCTGGTGGCTGGAGCCAAAATCTCCCTCTTGACTCTGTAGGTGCCAAGTTGAAGGTGGCCAAGCCACCCTCCAGGGGTGAAGACGCAGGGATGGGCTGTGGGCAGGTGGGTTGATCCTCACAGATGAAAGGATGCAAGTGTGGCAGCTCATGTTGTTTTCTGGTGCTCCGCCTTCAGGAACGAACCTCTGTCCTTGGGGCGCCATGTGCAGACCCTTCAGCCAGGTTTTCCCCCGTCCAAAAGACCTGTGTGAGAAGATCTGGTCCAACTCCTACAAATATACCACGGAGCACCGAGGCAGTGGGCGCTGCATCCAGATGTGGTTTGACCCTGCCCAGGGAAACCCCAATGTGGTTGTGGCAAAGTACTACGCTTGGAAAAAGAGATCTTCCAGTGCCCGGGTGGAGAGCACAACTCCAGAGACTGACAAAGCCATCTGTGCTCTGCCATGGCTTCTCCTGGTCCTGCTGTCTCTGGCCCTTGGGGTGGTCCTTGAAGGAGCTGCGGGCTGTGGATCCCAGGGTTGAGGTCCCTATGACTGCTCCCTGAAAGGACATGGCTTGGTCTACTCCACCTGCCCTCCGGGAGGAGCTGGCTTAGGTAACTTGATTCCACTCAAAGCGGTCACACATCCCTGTAAGTGTTTTATATGGGTTGTGTTGATGAACCTTCGTAGCTGCAGTTATTTCCTTGCCGTCTGAGGTGGGACGATGCTGAGTGTCTTTGCTCTGATGGAGGAGCTCCTTTGCATCTGTTCCCACCTCATAGCTGTGTGCTGGGTTGGCAGTGCTCGTTCGAGGCCCAACAAAATCCAGTGTCTGGTCTTTGGGGCTGCGCTGACCTCCTGAGGGGTGGGGATGACAATAAAACGCTCCTGAATCATCCATGCTGTGTTGAGGTTAAGTGGTGTTGAGGAGGTTGAAGTGCTCTGGGTGTGGAAGAAGGCTGCTGGTCTGGCCTTGGTCGTGTTGGGATGTACGTGCAGAAGCCTGCTCGGAGAGAAGGTGTAGATCTGGGTCCTAAGGGCTCCTCGGGTGTTGTGCTCTGCCTCCTCCTGCTCCAGAAGGTGCAGAGCTGCCCCTGTGCCCACACTATGACTCCCGCAGCCATGAGGAGCACCTGTGCTCTCTCCTCCCTACCCACAGCCATTCTTCCATGCTTCATGGAATCATTGAGGTTGGAAAAGACCTCCAAGCTCCTCCAGTCCAACCATCAGCCCAATCCTACTGTGCCCACTGAACCCTGTCCCAGACTTCCATGGCCACATGGTTTTTGAACCCCTCCAGGGATGAGGACTCCACCACTGCCCTGGGCAGCCTCTGCCAGGGCTTCACCACCCTTTCCGTGAAAGAATTTATCACAAGACTCAGCCTAAATATCCCATGGTGCGATTCAATGCTGTTTTCTTTCATCCCATTCTTTGTTCCTTGGGAGATGAGACCAGCACCTACCTTACCACAGCCTTCCCTGGTGAAATGTTAGGCCGTTTTCTGCCATCCCATTGCCTGTCACTTGGGAGAAGAGACCAGCACCCACCTCACTACACCCTCCTTTCCAGGAGCTGCACAGAGTGATGAGGTCTCCCCTCATCCTCCTCTTCTCCACACCAAACCCCTCCAGTTCCCTCAGCTGCTCCCACAACCCCTGCACTCCAGACCCTTCCCTGGCTCTGTTCCCTTCTCCGGATGCACTCCAGCCCCTCCAGGTGTTTCTTGGAGTGAGGGGCCCAGAACTGAGCCCAGGATTTGAGGTGCAGCCTCCCCAGTGCCAAGTGCAGGGGGTGATCCCTGCCCTGCCCTGCTGGCCACCCCCTGGCTGATCCAAGCCTGGATGCTGTTGGCCTTCTTGGCCACCGCTGGTTCATGATCAGCTGCTGTTGACCAGCACCTCCAGGCCCTTTTCTGCTGGGCAGCTTTCCATTTCTCCATGAATTAGCATTTATTTCCTGAAAAACACCAGCACAGGGTCATTTATGGAGCACGTGGGGTTCGGCCAGGGAAGCAGCAGTGACGGTGAATTTCTTAGGATGAAAATGTGACAAAGCAATCTGATTTTCCTTTAGACAGGACAACATTTCTTGCTGACAGGGAAGAGACAGGTAATTAAATCTGCCTTGACTGTAATTACATTTTTGGCCCTTTTCACATCGTGTATTCAGAACGAAGAAAGGGGAGGGTGATGGAAATGAAACACACAGCGAAGGCAGAACTCCTCAGAAAAAAAGATGTTCTCAAAGAAACATTATCAATTATTCATCGTCAGAGATGAAGCAAACGGAGCTGAAGGGACAGAGCTCATTTCTGCAGTTATTCACTGTTTTCATTAATGAGCTTTTAAGGAACGAGCGGTTTCTGCGGGACTGACCGGAGCCGTGGCCCTGCCAGTTTGGGTCCATGGATCTGATGTCGCTTAAAAGACGTGGGCTTTGATCACCGCATTCCATATGAATGCTCCAGAATGATGTCGTCTTTATTATTCTGACTGTTTCTGCGGTTGTTCAGCCTGGAGAAAAGGAGGCTCCAGGGAGACCTTAGAGCAGCTTCCAGTACTAGAAGGATTGTCAAGTCCAACCCTCCGCCTGAGGACCCAGCAGACTGTGATAAGCATCATTATTGCTGTAACATCGTGTATTTTCATAGAATTATGGAATAGTTTGGGTTGGAAGGGACCTCAAAGCCCATCCAGTTCCAACCCCTACCATGGGCAGGGACATCTTTCATTGCATGAGGCTGTTCCAAGCCCCATCCAACTTGGCCTTGGACACCTCCAGGGATGGAGCAGCTACCACTCCTCAGGGCAACGTGGGCCAGGGTCTCCCCACCCTCTCTGGAGAATATTTTGTCCCTAAGGTGTCCTCTCCATCTCCCCTCTTGCAGATCAAAATCATTCCCCTCATCCCATCCCTGCACTCCCTGATCAGGAGCCCCTCCTCAGCTTTCTTGGAGCCCCTTTCCATGCTGGAATTTGCTCTAAGGTCTCCCCACAGTCTTCTCTTCCCCAGGCCAGACAGAACTCTCCCTGCCTGTCTTCTCCCACCACTGCCAAGCATGGAAACCAACCGGAGTGGTGAAATGTCCAAGGAGCAAGAGTCAACAGCTAGAAGTCTCTTGTAAAGAGGAGGTGCCAGCTGCAGCATCACCTGTATCCCATCCCAAAGCAGCTTCTGAAGGACTCTGAGAACCTCATGAGGTTCAACAAGGCCAAGTGTAAGATCCGACACCTGGGTTGGGGCAATCCTCGTTTTCAGTACATGATGAGGATGATGTGCTTGAGATCAGCCCTGCAGAGAAGGACGTGGGGGTGCTGGTCAATGAGAAGCTCGGCATGAGCCGGCAATGTGTGCTCGCAGCCCAGAAGGCCAACCGTACCCTGGGCTGCATCGAAAGAAGCGTGGCCAGCAGGTCAAGGAAAGTGATTCTGCCCCTCTATTCCTCTCTTGTGAGACCTCATCTGGAATACTGTGTCCAGTTTGGAACCCTCAACATAAGAAGGAGATGGAAATGTTGGCACAGGTCCAGAGGAGGCTACAAAGATGATTGGAGGTCTGGAGCACCTTCCCTATGAGGACAGGCTGAGAGAATTGGGATTGTTCAGCCTGGAGAAGAGAAGGCTCGAGGAGACCTTAAAGTGACCTTCCAGTACCTGAAGGGGGTCTACGGGAAAGCTGGAGAGGGGCTGCTCACAAAGACTTGTGGGGATAGGACAAGGGAGAACGGATACAAACTGGAGAGGGGCAGATTTAGACTGGACATTAGGAAGAATTTCTTCACCATGACAGTGTTGAGACACTGGAACAGGTTGCCCAGGGAGGCTGTGGATGCCCCATCCCTGGAGGTGTTCAAGGCCAGGTTGGATGGGGCCTTGGGCAGCCTGATTTAGTGAGATGTCCCTGTCCATGGCATGGGGGTTGGAACCAGATGATCTTTAAGGTCTCTTCCAACCCTAACTATTATATGATTCTATGATTCTATGACTGAAACCGTTCCCCTTGTCCCATCCCCGCACTCTCTGATCAAGAGCCCCTCCCTAGCTTCTCTGGAGCCTCTTTCCATACTTCTGTTACTGGACGCACAGAGTTTACCATCAGAAGCCACACACGCGCAGTTTCCCGTTTCCACCCGTCTCAATGTGAAGCCATGAGGACCTCAGAAGCCCAAATGGAAGCAGAGCGGGGCAGGAGCTAAGGGTGATGGTGGCTGACACATCAGCATCCTCTTCCAACTGCATCCTTTGGGCTAATAAAAGGAATTATCCCTCCCAAACCCAGCTGGCAGGGTCAGCCAGCTCACGTCCGATCAAACCACATGCATCACTCATGGCTGTTGTTTGCTGGCGGCAATTAGCATAAAGCAATTAGCTGTTCACAAAAGTGCGCGTGACCACTAAATCTGTCGCTCCCAGCAGCAAAACTGTGTCCTAATGAATGAAGATGGAGTAATTAGTGACGTGGATGCTCTCCTTTCCTAATGGAGAGGTTTGATGGTTGGACTTGATCATCTTAGAGGTTTTTTCAAAGCTTAATGATTCCATGATTCTATTGGGTGAGTCACCTTGGTCCAGTGTCAGGGGCACTGCAGAAGTTAACAATAAACATTGTTGGTGCCCAAAAAGGGTTTATTTCCTAGAATTTTGAATAATTATGTGATAGGTTGAATAATAAAATTCCATACCTTCCTGACCATTTGGACACGGATCACCCTTCAGTTGATTTTATGTTTACTGTGAGGAGACTCTGGCCCAGGTGGCCCAGAGAAGTGGTGGCTGATCCATCCCTGGAGCACCTTCCGTAGGAGGACGCGTTGAGAGAGTTGGGATTGTTCATCCTGGAGAAGAGAAGGCTCCGTGGAGACCTTGGAGCATCTTCCAGTATGGAAAGGGGCTCCAGGGAAGCTGGGGAGGGGCTCTGGATTAGGGAGTGCAGGGATGGGATGAGGGGAACGTTTTGGAGCTGCAAGAGGGGAGATTGAGATGAGATCTTAGAGAGAAATGTTCTCCTGTGATGGTGGGGAGGCCCTGGCCCAGGTTTCCCAGAGCAGTGGTGGCTGCCCCATTCGTGGACGTGTTGAAAGCCAGGTTGGATGGGGCTTAGAACAACCTGAGGCAGTGGGAGGTGTCCCTGCCCATGGCAGGGGTGGGACTGGGTGGGCTTTGAGGTCCCTTCCAACCCAAACCATTCTATGATTCCATAATGAAAGGGCCCAGGATGGAGGAGAGAAAGCAGGTTTCTTCAGAGCCCACCCAAGCAGGGGGTGATATTTCACCAGTGGAAGCACCTGGATCACGCTGAATTCTCCCAATTTGAGCTTTTTTACAACTTGACAGAATACCTGTTTTGGAAGATGCTTTGGAGAGAAACAAGCTCCCGGGTTCAACACCGCGTGTCTACAGCTACCTGAAAGAAGGTTGTAGAGCGGTGTGCTGGTCTCTTCTCCCAAGTCATTGGACATAAGCTGGGAGGGAATGGCCTCAAGCCACGCCAGGGGGCATTCAGATTGGACATTGGGAAAAACTTCTTCACTGAAAGTGTTATTGGGCACCGGAACTGCCCAGGAAGGTGGTCGAGTCACCATTCCTGGAGGGGCTTAAAAGCTGGGCAGATGAGGTGTTTGGGATATGATTTAGTAGGAGGCAGGTATGGTTGGACTTGATGATCTCAAAGGTTTTTTCTGTCCTGGGGATTCTATATGTTAATGGTTAGAGAGGGCATCTGGGGTAAAGAGTGGTGGAGAAATGTGTCTGACATAGTCTACACGCAGCTTCTGCCTGCTTCCTTGGAAGCCAAGGTCCACGGAAAAACAATATTGGACGCGTCTTTGGATGGGGACCCAGGGCTTATGTGCAGCTTTTAACAACAAAGGGAATGGGCAAGGAAATATTTCTTGGACAGCATTTTAAGGGTCTGTTAGCAGTAAGATACAGAATGATGTGTTAAGTGATCTCAGCAATTTCTGCCAGATCTGACTGGTTCTCATCCCAGAAATGATGGGTTTGGTGCAGGCGGGAGCTGCCCACAGAGGTTGGCCAGGAAATTGTGAACAGGCTGAGGAACACTGAGCCCAAATAAATGGGTTGAGCAGGAGAAGGTGGTTGGTCTGCAAAAGGCTGCGGAGAGCCACATCTTTGGGGAAGTAATCATAGAATCAAGGATTGGTTTGGGTGGGAAGGGGCCTCAAAACCCATCCAGTTCCACCCCCTGCCACGCACAGGGACACCTCCCACTGGATCAGAGTGCTCAAAGTCTCATCCAACATCCACCAATTCCCATTTCTTATCAAATATAAAGGCCAGGCTGAGCCTCTCCAAAGCTGAGCTTGGGATTTCTTGGTGACCCATCAATTAGCAGCTGATGAGTTTTCCTCTGTGCTATTGGCCTCATTACATATCAAGTTTGTTCCTCGGTGTTTTATGGTTCTCCCTGTTGCCTTGGAGCTGCAAAGATCTTGATCCAACAACCTTAATGAAGCTGGTGGTCTCACCTTCCACAGGGATTAGAAGAACATGGATCTGTTGCAGCAAATTCAAAGGGGGACATGGAGGTGATGTGAGGGATAGAGAACCTCCTGTACAAGGACAGGTTGGGAGAGTTGGGGTTGTCCACCTTGGAGAAGAGAAGGCTCTGAGGAAACCTTAGAGCAACTTCCAGTGTGGAAAGGGGCTCTAGGAAAGATGTGGGATGAGCAGGGTCAGGGAAGGGATTCTGTCCCTCTGTTCCACTCTGGTGAGACCTCACCTGGAGCCCTGTGTCCAGTTCTGGAGTCCTCAGCACAGGGAAGATGTGGAGCTGTTGGAGCCAGTCCAGAGGAGGCCACAGAGATGATGTGAGGACTGGAGAACCTCCCATGTGAGGCCAGGCTGGGAGAGTTGGGGTTGTTCATCCTGAAGAAGGCTATGGGGAGACCTTGCAGCAGCTTCCAGGGGCTCCAGGAAAGCTGGAGAGGGGCTCTTGATCTCGGAATGCAGGGATGGGATGAGAGGAAAGGGTTTGAGGTGCAAGAGGGGAGATTGAGATGAGATCTTAGGGAGATGTTTTGCTGTGAGGGTGGGGAGGCCCTGGCCCAGGTTGCCCAGAGCAGTGGTGGCTGCCCCATCCCTGGAGGTGTTGAAGGCCAGGTGGGATGGGTCTCGGAGCCCCTGATCCAGCGGGAGGTGTCTCTGCTTATGGCAGGGGATTGGACCTGTGTGGTTTTTGAAGTCCCTTCCAACTCAGACTGTTCTGTGGTTCTATGGTTTTGGGCAGAGGCAACAAGAACCAACCAAAAACCTGAAATAATTCCACACAAGGAAGATCTGAGTGAGCTGGGACTCTCCCGTCTGGAAGAGGAATGACTGACCGGGTAGAGAAGTACTCTATAGAGTCTTGGGTGTCTTGAAGAGGACATTCAAGTGTAATTCCTCACTCTCTCTCTTAATATGAGAGCGAAGGCGCATTAAATAAAGCAGCAGGTGGCAAAGTTAAAACCAATTACGGGGTGTTTGTCACTCAATGGGATTAAAGCTTTGGAACATTTTGTCAGCGTGAGCTGCAAACGCCAAAACTCTGCAGGGGCTCAACAAATCCACAGGAAAAAAAGAAGTCCGTGGGGGAATATTCAACACAAAACAGGGCTTTTGATTCAGAAAGTGCCGGTGCCTTGGATCGATAGAGGTGAGCAGAGAAATTATACCCTCTGCGCTTGCTGTGTGCCTGTCCCTTTCCTGAACGCCGCCCAGGTCACCGCATTGGTCGGCTGAAGCTTCGAGCTCTCTATGAGACCTTCCACGGGGGACGTTCCCCTTCTTCGAGGAGCAGGAGACCATCCTGCAGCCACATCAGCCCCTGTCCCACACTGGGAGCAGCGGGGGAGAAGCCCCCCAGAGCCTGGAGAGGAGTCCAGCCCCATGGAGCGTCTCTGAGTGTGTAGCAAGAAGAAAGGACTTCGGGCTAGGAGAGTTCACAGACTTTGAAGGGTAGGAATCCTCTGCTGTCATCTGGACAGCCGGTGTGAAACCACCTCCTTGCTGCTGCAGCACTTGTAGGGAGAAGCTTCACACCAGGCCCGTGATGAACTCAGTGCCAGAAGGGCACTCAGACCCTACAAAGTGTCATTTAAAATGCTATTTATTAGTGCTATCATAAATCATAGTCCTGAAATCATAGAATGATCTGGGGTGGAAGGGACCTCAAAGGCCATCCAGTTCCTCCTCCTGCTGTGGGCAGGGTCACCTCCCGCTGGATAAAGAAAGAGAGGACAGTATAGATATCTCCCTCTACTCAGTCTCATGAGACCCTGCCTGGAGTCCTGTGTCCAGTTTCGGAATCCCCAGCATAACAAGGAGATGGAACTGTTGGAACGGCTACAAAGGAGGTCACGGAGATGATCCAAGGGCTGGAACACCTCCTGTTCAAGGACAGGCTGTGAGAGCTGGGGTTGTTCACCCTGGAGAAAGACGGGAAAGTTTTGAGCTGAAGGAGGGCGATTGAGATGACATCTTGGGGAGAAATGTTCTCCTGTGAGGGTGGGGAGGCCCTGGCCCAGGTTGCCCAGAGCAGTGGTGGCTGCCCCATCCCTGGAGGGGTTCCAGGCCAGGTTGGATGGGGCTCGGAGCCTCTGATCCAGTGGGAGGTGTCCCTGTCCCTGGCAGGGGGTGGAACTGGATGCGCTTTGAGGTCTCTTCTCACCCAAACCATCCCATAATTCTGTGATTTTATGATCTTAGAGGCTTTCAGATGCTGAGAACCATGAGTTGTGCAGTGGATGCAGCACTCCATGCAGACCTCAGACAAGAAAGGTTTATCCCATTTTGGTCATTCAAGCTATTATAAAAAATCGGTTCCCATAACCAGAGCTTCAGCAAAGAGACCTCAATGCAGGAGGAAGGCTTTGATGCCTTCCAGGACTGAAAGGGGCTCCAGGAAAGCTGGGGAGGGGCTCATGACCAGGGAGTGCAAGGACGGGACGAGGGGAAACAGTTTTAAGCTATGATTCTCTGATCTCACCCCAGAGACAACATCTCCAGCTTTGAACAACGGCCCGTCCTGTGTCCTGGCAGTCCTGGTCCTGTACAGCCCTCTGGATGGGTTGTCCATCCTCACACATGTTCACCAGCTTCTGCTGCTTGCACACAGGGTGTGCACGGGCCAGGGGACACGGGAAGGTGTCTTGCTGGGGGACAGCAGTGGCTGCAGGGGCTGCACCCTCATCCCTCTCCCCATCCTGCAAGGAGAAGATCATAAGACCATGGAATCATTAAGATTGGAAAAGATCTCTAAAATCATAGAATCACTAGGTTGGTAAAGACCTTTGAGATCATCAAGCCCAACTGTACCCGTCCACTAGTAAATGATGTCCCTAAGCACTTCATTTGCCCATCTTAGACACCTCCAGGGATGGTGGCTCCACCACCTCCCTGGGCAGCCTCTGCCAGGGCCTGGGAACCCTTTCGGTGAAGACGTATTCCCCAATATCAAATCTGAATCTGCCCTGGTGCAACTTGATGCCGTTTTCTCTCGTCCCATCGCCTGTCACTTGGGCAAAGACACCAACACCCACTTCACCACAACCTCCTTTTAGGCGGTTGAAGATAGTGATGAGGTCTCTCCTCAGCTAACTCTTGTCCAGGCTAAACCACCCCAGGCATTCAGCTGCTTCTCCTAAGACTTGTTCTCCAGCCCCTTCACCAGCTTTGTTGTTCTTCTCTGGACACCCTCCAGGACCTCAAGGTCTTTCTTGTAATGAGGGACCCAAACCCTTGGCCCAACCCCCCATGTTGACTGAACCCTGTCCCCGAGTGCCATGGCCACATGGGTTTTTAACCCCTCCAGGGATGGGGATTCCACCAGTGCCCTGGGCAGCCTCTGCCAGGGCTTCAGTGCTCTTTCCATCAAGGAATTCTTCCAAGAAACATTTGTGTCCCTATAGGCAGCACCTTCAGAACTTGGGTGACTTCACTGCATTGTAGTTTGCTGTCACATTTCAGTAAACCCACACGTCCGATGTTTCCACCAACACCTCTTGGCCATTAGGTGACAGCATCGTCTCTTTCTTTCCACATTGCAGCAACTGTTTGGGTTTAATGCACTTTTTATCTCTGCTTTAAACTCCCAAGCGCTGGGGGATGTGAAACCTCACGGCTGCCTCACACACCGGATCGATGCAAACACGGTGAGAATACGGCAAGAGGAGATGGATGGGCGGAGAAAGTTATTAAACAATATTTCCTGGATCATTTCTAGAGCCAGGACCTGTTGGTTTGTTTAATTTTATTACATTACCAGAGAGACTGCCTTTAGAAACCCAGAGTGGGACCTGACCCAGGAAATCCGTCTCTGTTGTGCACCGTTTTCTGCTTCTCATTGGAAAAAAATCCACATTTTGTTGCCCAAGATGTTGACTCGGTGACGTCAGCTTTTGCGCCGTTCCTTTACACAGTGTGCAAAGTGTGTTATAACACGGAAAATGTTTCTTATTAAACAAAAAAGGAAGAGGAAAAAAAGAAAAATACTATTACAGAACCTATGAGGCGGCAGGTCTGACGGCGACAGATTCACACGGGAGACACACAGTGATTTTCCAGAGCCCCACTGCTGTCGCACAGAGCCTCGTGGCCAACAATGAAGTGCCAAAGTTTGTAGTGTTCTCTGTCACCATTCTGCATCCAACTCTGGAGTCCTCAGCATAGGAAGGACATGGAGCTGTTGGAGCGGGTCCAGAGGAGGCCACGGAGATGATGCGATGGCTGGAGAACCTCCTGTATGACAACAGGCTGAGAGAGTTGGGATTGTTCATCCTGGAGAAGAGAAGGCTCCGTGGAGACCTTGGAGCATCTTCCAGTAGGGAAAGGGGCTCCAGGGAAGCTGGGGAGGGGCTCTGGATTAGGGAGTGCGGGGATGGGATGAGGGGAACGTTTTGGAGCTGCAAGAGGGGAGATTGAGATGAGATCTTGGGGAGAAATATCTTCTTGTGAGGGTGGGGAGGCCCTGGCCCAGGTTTCCGAGAGCAGTGGTGGCTGCCCCATCCCGGGAGGTGTTCAAGGCCAGGTTGGATGGGGCTTGGAGCCCCTGATCCAGTGGGAGGTGTTCCTGCCCATGGCAGGGGATTGGGACTGGATGGGCTTTGAGGTTCTTTCCATCCCAAACTGTTCCGTTATTCTCTGATTCCATCTGCAGCCAAACGCAGATCACCACGTACGTTACACTTTCCCTGCCAACTCCTGGTAATTAAGCAGTCCATAACTGTCCTGTTTGCAATTAATTTCTCCAATTTTCTTTGTGTCTGGAGCTTGGAAGCCTCAGGACAAAACGTCCTGGTGCCTGCTGTGAAGCCCTGAAAACAGCAATGTTTTTTTCCAGTAAACTTCATGCAGGAGAAGCCTCTTGCCCGCGGCACAACAAAAGCCAGCCTGACCTTTTCTGAGCCCTCCAGGAGGCTGGAGGAGGTGGACCACCTCAAGGCTGTGGTTGTTATTGTGCAGCTGAGGCTGCGAGCAGGGAGGTGAAGATGCAGACCCAGCAGCAGAGATGAGAATCAAACCGCTTCCTGGCTTGCATACAAAGCAGCTCGCTGAGAACCAGACGGGTCCAACGATGGCAAACCGAGCCCTCTTGAGACAGGTTAAGACTGCAGGAATGGACATTCACGGAATCATGGAATGGTTTGCGTTGGAAGGATCCTCAATCCCATCCACTTCCACCCCCTGCCATGGCCAGGGACACCTCCCACTGGAGCAGTTTGCTCCGAGCCCCATCCAGTCTGACCCTGAACACATCCATGAATTGGGTTTCCACTTGAGAACACTCAGGCAATGGTCCAAGCCTCTTCTCAACTCCATACCTTCGCTGGGCTCTCTCCAGTCGCTCTGTCTTTCTGAAGTTGGGGAGCTTGGAAGTGGACACAGGACTTGGGATGGGGCCTATTTAGGGCAGAGCAGAGAGGGAGGAGAACCCCACTTGCCTCCTTCCCACACTCTTCTCCATCACCTCGGGATCCCCTTGGTGACCTCGGCCACCGGGTCCCATTCCTGGCTCATGGTTGGGTCAAATGCCCATCACCTGGGAGGCAGAGGAGCTGCTTGGAACAGCCGTCCGTGTGGTTTAGAATCACAGAACCAAGGAATGGTTTGGGCTGGAAGGGACCTCAAAGCCCATCCAGTTTGACCCCCTGCCATGGCCAGGAACACCTCCCACTGGATCAGGGGCTCCAAGCCCCATCCAACCTGGCCTTGAACCCCTCCAGGGATGGGGCAGCCACCACTGCTCTGGGAAACCCAGGCCAGGGCCTCCCCACCCTCACAATAAAACATTTCTCTCTAAGATCTCATCCCAATCTCCCCTCTTGCAGTTCAAAACCTTTCCCCTCATCCCATCCCTGCATTCCCTGACCAAGAGCCCCTCCCCAGCTTTCCTGGAGCCCCTTTCTGCACTGGAAGCTGCTCTAAGGTCTCTGCACAGCCTTCTCTTCTCCAGGCTGGACAACCCCAACTGTCTCAGCCTGTCCCCATACGGGAAGTCCTCCAGCCCTCACATCATCTCCATGGCCTCCTCTAAACGTTCTTCAACAGACCCACGTTGTCTCTGGGCTCCCATTGGATGTGGGATGCTGTCTGCATGGAAGCACGGTGCTCCTTCCCAGTCCTTTGAGTGCCGGCATTAACACAATCATCAGTGTTTCAACACTCACATCTCCTTCCCTAAGGATCAGTCCATGCTGCTGGTGTAAACCTGCCTTTGGTCAGGCCCTGCTGGGAGGCGTGAGCAGAAGAAGCATCCTACAGGACACGTGATGTGTGTGACCATCGTAAGGTTTAACAAGGCCAAGCGCAAGGTCCTACACCTCGGCCGCAGCAATCTAAGGTTTCAGTACAAGATGGGGATCGATGAGATTGGAAGCAGCCCTGAGTAGAAGGACTTGTGGTGTTCATTGATAAGAAGATCCACGTGAGCTGCAATGTGTGCTCACAGCCCAGAAACCAACCATGTCCTGGGCTGTACCCAAAGAGTGGGACCAGCAGGGCCAAGGACGGGATTCTGCCCCTCTGCTCCAGTCTGTGAGACCCCACCTGGAGTCCTGCATCCAGCTCTGGAGTCCTCAGCACAGGAAGGACATGGAGCTGTTGGAGCGGGTCCAGAGGAGGTCACAGAGGTGATGCGAGGGCTGAAGAACCTCTGCTATGAGAACAGGCTGGGAGAGTTGGGGTTGTTCATCCTGGAGAGGAGAAGGCTCTGAAGAGCACTTATAGTGGCCTTCCAGTCCCTGAAGGTGCTTCGGGGAAGCTGGGGAGGAGCTTTTTACAGGGCATGGAGTGATAGGATGGGGGGAATGGCTTTAAAGTGGAAGATTTAGATTAGACATTAGGAAGAAATTCTTCATGATGAGGGTGGGGAGGCCCTGGCCCAGGTTTCCCAGAGCAGTGGTGGCTGCCCCATCCCTGGAGGGGTTCAAGGCCAGGTTGGATGGGGCTTGGAGCCCCTGATCCAGTGTGAGGTGTCCCTGCTCATGGCAGGAGGTTGGAACTGGGGGGGCTTTGAGGTCCCTTCCAACCCAACCCATCCATGGCCCTGTGTAAACTGAAACACATCTACAGCTTGGTAACTGCCCTGGGAATTAATTATGGACTTGGTAGAAATAGAGCATCCTCCATCCCAGCTTCAGGTCAGGACCAATCCCAATTTACCCATTGTCCCAGTGTGTGAGATTGCTTTCCCTGGCACAAAGGTCCTCCTCACCGAGGGAGCCGGGAGTGACATTTCTTGGTATTAATGACATCACAAATTACAACCCAGGGATTGATTTCACCCAAGTTTGACCTTTATTGATTCACTCCATCGGTAGAGAGGAGATGGAGGTGGGATGGCAATAATTTTCTGAAGCATTGCTGGTGATGAGGGACCCCAGGGACATTTCCTAGAGCACTGCTTTGTAGGTCCAGGCTCAGGAGGATCCTGCTGGACCCTGCCGGACCATCCACATGCTTCACTCCCTCGGAAAACGCTGGGAATAAGCGCTCTGGAACGTTCATGCAGAGGAGTTTGGTCAGTGACTCTGCTGTATCTGTGAAATCAGGAGGCCACAGCCTTGCGGGCTGAATTTAAAAGGGTTTATTGATCGGTAGAGTCTTGTTTATCCAATTCTCCAACCACCTGGGAAAAACGGTCCTTTATTGTTCTCTAATGGAGTGATGTTCAGGATGGGACACACGTTCCTCAACCAAACCCAGTGCAAAGCATCAGCCCAGATTTGACACAATGAGACAGTTGGGGTTGTTCAGCCTGGAGAAGAGAAGGCTGCAGAGAGACCTTGGAGCAGCTTCCAGTACAGAAAGGGGGTCCAGGAGAGCTGAGGAGGGATTCTTGATCAGGGAGTGCAGAGCTGGGACAAGGGGAATGGTTTTGAGCTGAAAGAGGGGAGATTAAGGTGAGATTTTAGGGAGAAATATTCTGCTGTGAGGGTGGGGAAGCCCTGGCCCAGGCTGCCCCGAGCAGTGGTGGCTGCCCCATCCCCGGGGGTGTCCAAGGCCAGGTTGGATGGGGTTTGGAGCCCCGGATCCAGCGAGAGGTGTCCCTGTCCCATGGCAAGGAGTGGAACTGGATGGGCTTTGATATCCCTTCCAACACAAACCATTCCATGATTCTTTGACACAAACAGGCAAAGCGACCGCTGTGTTTCACATGAAGATGATGCCGTGCTGTGTAAATTAAACCCAAAACAGTCATTTAACCCGATGGAACTCAGACACTGGAAGCCAAAGCCAAAGCCAAACTCAGACTTGTTTCTTACCTCAAAACCGTACAGAATCAGTGACTCCTGGCAAAATGAAAAGCTTCATCTCTGTTTCAGAAGGGAAGCGGTGACACTGCCGTCAATGCGGCATTTGCTGGGTGTGGTAGCGCGAGTTCCTGCCGCCCTGGCAGCTTTTGCGCCCGCGCCGGATCATCCTCCCTGCTATTTTGCAAGGTTAGGACCTGAGGGAGACGTGACTGGGATTGGAACTGAGGCAGCTTCTCTTTTTAATTATTGGTTGAAATCTGGGCTGTGCAGCAAGAAAAGGGATGTCAGGGTCTGCAGCAGCAGAGAAGAAAGATGTGAAGCACTAAAAGGAGAGTTTGGGGGCAGTTTTCATTACACAGGTCACGTTTCAGTCCCAGTAGCTGCTGGATTTGGACGGTTCCTCCACCCCTTGTTTAACACCGGCTGTTGTGTTGCAGAAAATGTTCTGGGAGAGAAAGCCTTTCCGAGTACAGAAGAGATCCAAAGCTGTGGGACTGGCAGGGACAGGCAGGGGATTTTGCCTCTCTGGTGAGACCCGACTTGGAGACCTGTGTTTGGTTCTGGAGTCCTCTGCACAGGAAGGACGTGGAGCTGTTGGGGCGAGTCCAGAGGACTCCAGAGGCCATGGAGATGATGTGAGGACTGGAGCAGCTCTGCTATGAGGACAGGCTGAGAGAGTTGGGGTTGTTCAGCTGGGAGAAGAGAAGTCTACAGGGAGACCTTAAAGCATCTTCCAGTAGGGAAAGGGGCTCCAGGGAAGCTGGGGAGGGGCTCTTGATCAGGGAGTGCAGGGATGGAATAAGAGGAAAGGTTTTGAGCTGCAAGGGAGGAGATTGAGGTGAGATTTTAGGGATAAATGTTTTCCCATGAGGGTGGGGAGGTCCTGGCCCAGGTTGCCCAGAGCAGTGGTGGCTGCCCCATCCCTGGAGGTGTTGAAGGCCAGCTTGGATGGGGCTTGGAGCCCCCTGATCCATTGAGAGGTGTCCCTGCTCATGGCAGGGGTGGGACTGGGTGGGCTTTGAGGTCCCTTCCAACCGAAACCATTCCATGATTCCATGATCTCACTCTTGTTCTCGCAGCCAACATCTCTTGGGGCAGACAAAGATCTTCACAACCTTCGTTTTGATCTGTTGTGTCCGCACGCCGTACACCACAGGGTTCAGCAGCGGTGGGAAGAGCACGTACAGGTTGGCCAGGAGAATGTGGATATGGTGGGGGATTTCCTGGCCAAAGCGGTGAGTTAGAACTGTGAAAAAAGCTGGAATATAGAAGAGTAAAATAACACAGAGGTGGGAGCCACAGGTGTTGAAAGCCTTGTGGCGGGCGGTCTTGGATGGCAGCCTGACCAGCACCGGCAGAATTAAGATGTAGGAGACTGCAATGAGGACAACGTCCACCACTATGGCCGCAAACGGCACGATGAGGCCATACAAGACGTTGATGGAGATGTCAGCGCAGGCCAGGCGGGCGATGCCCATGTGTTCGCAGTAGGTGTGTGGGATGACGTTGTGCCCGCAGAACGGCAGCCTCTTCAGGAGGAAGACGCACGGGAAAATGATGCAGAAGCTTCTCAGCAAGGCCACCAGCCCAGTTTTGACAACGGCTGATGGAGTCAGCACCGCCGCGTATCGCAAGGGGTTACAGATGGCCACAAAGCGGTCAAACGCCATGGCCAGCAGGAGCACTGACTCAGCCGAGAAAGTGAAGTGCAAGAAGAACATCTGGGTCAGGCAGGCGCCGAAGGAGATCTCCCCTGCACTGAACCAGAACAGAGCCAGCATCTTGGGGACGGTTGTGGTCGACAGCACCACGTCAGCGATGGCCAGCATGGAGAGGAAGAGGTACATGGGCTGGTGGAGGCTGTGTTCTGTCCTGATGACAAACAAGATGATGCCATTTCCTAGCAGGGAAGCCAGGTACATTGAGCAGAACGGGATCGAGATCCAGATGTGCAGCTTCTCCATGCCTGGAATGCCAGCCAGGATGAACATTGCTGGGGTCAAGCTGGTAAGGTTGAACAGTGTCATGGTTCACCTGAAAGCGAAGGCAGAAGACACTGCAGACCTTTATTTCATAGACTCATGGCTTGATTTGGGTTGGAATGGACCTCAAAGCCCATACAGTTCGACTCCCTGCCATGGGCAGGGATACCTCCCACTGAATCAGGGGCTCCAAGCCCCATACAACCTGGTCTTGGACACCTCCAGGGATGGGACAGCCACCGTATCTCTGGGAAACCTGGGCCAGGGCCTCCCCACCCTCACAGCAAAATATGTCTCCCTATGATCTCATCTCAATCTCCCCTCTTGCAGCTCAAAACCATTCCCATCTTCCCACCCCTGCACTCCCTGATCCAGAGCCCCTCCCCAGCTTTCCTGGAGCCCCTTTCCATACTGGAACCTGCTCTAAGTTCTCCCTGGACCCTTCTCCATTCTGTAAGTCCACAGTAGAAGAAAGGAGTCAAGATCAAGAGAAGAAAGGCTGTGTTTGCAGGGATGTACAAGATCTTCTCAGGCATCAGGGACTGCAGAGGGGACAGCCAGGGCTTTTAAGGTACTTGAACTCACACCAGGTTAGAGAAAGAAAGTACCTCAAGGCTGGAATCCCATGTTCCTTCCTTATCTCCGGAGGTGCTTCTCCCTTTCCTTTCATTCCTGGGACCCAGTTCCATTGGCTTTGCACCTTTTTGCCAGCACAATTCTAGCACAAACCAAAACTAACCTGGCACTTGGAAAGACCTTTGGGTCAAGAACCTTTGGGTCAAGAACCTTTGGGCTCCTCCACCAGCCAAGGAAAGGGTCGCAGAGCTGCGCCAGCACGGTCTGCGGGGCCCTGGAGCCTGGATCCCGGGCTGACTCACCCGAGTCAAAACGGAACGCTGCTACTTTTCAGCACTTCTGCAATGACAGTCGGCTCTTAAATATCCAAACTCAACCCAGGGATTACCCATGAGGCAGGTGAGATGAGAAAGTGATGCCAGGGCTGAAAAACAAAGCTGTGAGGCTGCTGCACGCAGAAATACTGATTACATGCATGAGGAAGCGATTGTTTTGAACAGCAGAGCTGATTCCCTGTTCACACTCAGAGACAGACGCAAATATCCTGAACCAAGAAAGCCCAAGCACTCAGCATCATAGAAACAAAGCATGACTGGGCTGCCCACAGAAATGAAATGAGTCAACATGTTGGTGGAGGAAAAGCACAACAAGAGCCGGCAACGTGTGCTCACAGCCCAGAAACCACCCGTGTCCTGGGCTGCATCCAAAGCCGTGAGAGCAGAGGGCGAGGGGGGGCGGGATTTTGCTCCTCTGCTCCGCTTTGGTGAGAACCCACCTGGAGCCCTGCATCCAGCTCTGGAGTCCTCAGCACAGGAAGGACATGGGGCTGTCGGAGCAGGTCCAGAGGAAGCCATGGAGATGATGCCAGGGCTGGAGAACCTCCCATCCGACGACAGGCTGGGAGATTTGGGGTTGTCCAGCCTGGAGAAGACATGGCTGTGGAGAGACCTTAGAGCAGCTTCCAGTACAGAAAGGGGCTTCAGGAAAGCTGGGGAGGGGCTCTGGATCAGGGAGTGCAGGGATGGGACGAGGGGAATGCTTATGATCTGCAAGAGGGGAGATTGAGATGAGATCTTAGGGAGAAATGTTTTGCTGTGAGGGTGGGGAGGCCCTGGAACAGGTTTCCCAGCGCAGTGGTGGCTGCCCCATCCCTGGAGGGGTTCCAGGCCAGGTTGGATGGGGCTTGGAGCCCCTGATCCAGCAGGAGGTGTCCCTGCCCATGGCAGGGGGTGGGACTGGATGGGCTTTGAGGTGTCTTCCAACCTAACCATTCCATAGTTCCATCATTCTATGAAGTATCCTGAACCAGGAAAGCCCAGAGAGCTTCCTCCACCAGAACCAGGCACGACTGTCTGCAACCATTAAATGAATCAGCATCTCATTCTGGAAATTATTTTAAAACAATTCAGTACAAATATTGCATGCAGTAAGATGTCATAGGATCATGAAATCAAGGAATGGCTTGTGTTGGAAGGGAACTCAAAGCCCACCCGGTCGCAGCCCCCCAGCCGTGGGCAGAGACACTTTCCACACACAATACACCAACACAAAAAATCTCTTTCATGCTGGTAACGCGTATGTTCCACACTGTCCTACCGAGAGCTGCAGAATCCCGGGTGAAACAGCCAATGGAGGAGGATTCCCTGTGCCTGCAGGGGGGAACCTCAGCACAGCCGGGAGATCGGTGCCCAAGGAACCTCTCAGCATGCGAACCCGTTCTCCAGTCTCATCACCTGCAGTGATGCAAGGACGGTTCTGAGGAGACATCTCCCACAGACACCTCTGAACAGTCCCTAAAACCCCTTAATCATCCTTTAAACCACAAACTGTAACTAGAAAAGCCCACATTCCCCCAAAAAGCTCTGCCGAAGCCTGCGGGCATCCCTGCCCAAGGCTTTAGCTCTGAGCATCTCTGGTTCACGACCCCAGTGCAAAGGCTCTGCACGAAGCGGCTGCTGCGGAGGGTGGAAGGATGGAGCCCCCCTCACTGCCTCCTCCCGAAAACCATCACGGAAGTGACCCAGAGACTCCAAAACAGGTGGGAGAGAAAGGTTTTGTTGCTCATTCCTTGCCTCCTAGAGAGGGAAGGGCAAGAGAAGGGTTTCTCTTGCACAGCCGGAGCGCATCGGCAGCGTTCCCGCGGGAGCAAGGTGTGGGATGCTGCAGCTGACCCAGGCTGGAGGCATCCACGCCGGCTTTGCTCTCCTGTCCATCACCCTCGGGTGGTTTAATCCTGCCTGCTCCTGATACACCGCCATCCTTAACTCAGCACCCCCAGCCCCAAACCCACAGAATCGAGAGCTGCTGATCTCACAGGGGCAGCTCTGCACGTGATTCTCGCTTATCAGGAATTCAGCATCACTGCGCCAGACTCTCAGTATCCCTGAGATCCTGACAGCCCCGAATCCGCAAGGCAAACAGCTTCCCACGTCCCCAGCCGCAACAGCAGCAGCTGCCGGAGCAGGGCGGTGGGGCTTTTGTACCTCTCCGCAGGGTCCCAGAGGAGAGGATGGAGGAAAAGCATCCTGCTTTCTGCAGACACACTCGTGTCCTGCTCTCCGCAGGCACTCGCAGGTCCCTATCGTGCGCTCCCTGCCCACCCAGGGCACAATTAAACCCGCGTCACTCTGCATCCCCTGCCCTCAGGGCTCTGGCCGGGCTGCGATGCAGCCCCAGGCTGTGGCCAAGCAGAGTCCAGATGTGGAAAAAGAGATGTGAGGAGCCCTAAAAAACCCCATTCTGCCATCATACGTGCCGAGCAGCCAGACGTGCCAACTTGAGGCAATTAGTTTTGCACACAGATATAAATAGCAACCCGTGTTTTGAACAGAATTTTGAGCGTGATACCTAAGGCTCTCAGTGACTGATGCGCTAAAAGGAGTTTGGAAGAGTCTCCCAGAGTGATGAGAGAGGCAAACCGTGGGCTGAGCTCCTCTGGGGTGGGAGGAAGAGTGTGGGGTGTGGGAATCCTCCCTGGGTGAAGGTCTGGGCGCTGCCCGCAGCTTCCAGCCGATGACCACAGCTCCCTGCCGCGCAGCGGGAATCTCAACAGAGTGAAAATAAATCAGCCTGTAGGAACCCTTCCCTGCAGGCTGAATCATTCCAGCAAGGAGCAGCCACCGAGCAGAGGCGGCTGTGGATGCCACAGGCTCAGCAGCTCGCCCACGCCTGCAGAACTCAGGGAGATCCGGACCATTAAAACAACTGATTCCACAAGAGCAATTGTGGAGCAGAGCTTTCAGCTCCCATAAAACCTCCAGGGCAGGAGTCCCACCAGGCTCAGCCTTGTCTAGGATTGCAGGGACAGCGGGAATTCGGCAGTGCTGTGCAAAACAAGACACAATGCCTGCAGTGTCAGAGCTCCTGGCCGGTGCAGGTCACCCAGAGACCGTGGAACCAGAGATTCACGGAATGGTTTGGGTTGGAAGAGACTTCAAAGCCCATACAGTCCCAATCCCTGCCATGGCCAGGGACACCTCTCACTGGATCAGGGTTCCTCTGGACTCCATGACCTCAAAGGTCTTTTTCAACCTAGGGGTTCTAAGCCCCATCCAACCGATTCAAAGGCTTTCACGGAGCCGGAGGCAATTCCAGACACACGCCAGAGCAACAGCTCCATTTGTTCAACCGTTTCTTCATTGTGTTCATGTTATTTGATGTTGATGCTAATCATCTAAATTACAAACGCCCTCTTTTAATTAAAACTTCTGCTCCATTCACAGAGCGCTCGTTCCATGCCCGCTACCCACGTCCCATGGGAGGATGTCGTGCGGTGCCTGCATCCACACGGCGTGTCAGGAGGAGATCGCCTCCCAAGCCCCGGCGCTCTGGTCTGCAGGAACAGAAAGTTCCTCTGCAGTTCTTCATTTGGATAAAATGCCCTGGCACACACCCCCGTGGCGGTCACGGGTGCCAGGCTGTGCTCTCAACCCGAGGTTCCTCCTTCCATCACCACCACCAATGAGCCCACTCCTCGCTGGGTGCAGCAGCGGTCGCACGGGGCACTCAGCCCTCAGTGTGGTGACCCCACGGCTCCCGCAGCATCACTGGCTGCAGTTCATGGAGTGATGATGGAAAAACCCCAAGGTCAGAGCAATCCCAAACATCAACCCAAGAGGAGGGGAGAACTAGTAGCAGCCCTGAGGAGAAGGACTTGGGGTGCTGGGGCATGAGAAGCTTGACATGAGCTGTTAACCTGCGCTCGCAGCCCAGAAACTGACCATGTCCTGGGCTGCATCAAAAGCCGTGGGAGCAGCAGGGAGGGAGGGGATTCTGCCCCTCTGCTCTGCTCTGTGAGACCCCATCTGGAGCCCTGCGTCCAGTTCTGGAGTCTTCAGCACAGGAAGGACATGGAGCTGTTGGAGCGGGTCCAGAGGAGGCCACAGAGGTGATGCCAGGGCTGGAGAACCTCCCATCTGATGACAGGCTGAGAGACCTGGGGTTGTTCAGCCTGGAGAAGAGAAGGCTGTGGGGAGAACTTAGAGCAGTTTCCAGTATGGAAAGGGGCTCCAGAAAAGCTGGGGAGGGGCTCTTGATCAGAGGTTGCAGGGATGGGATGAGAGGAACAGTTTTGAGGTGAAAGAGGGGAGACTGAGTTGAGATCTTAGGGAGAAATATTTTGCTGTGAGGGTGGGGAGGCCCTGGAACAGGTTGCTCAGAGCAGTGGTGGCTGCCCCATCCCTGGAGATGTTCCAGGCCGGGTTGGATGGGGCTTGGAGCCCCCTGATCCAGTGGGAGTGGAACTGGATGGGCTTTGAGGTCCCTTCCAACCCAAACCACATCGCTCTGTGGTTTGGTGGTTCAGCTCCCACCAGGAGCACAGGGTGGCAGTCTTCTCCAAGGAATGTGATCCCATCCTGCCTCACCCACAGCATCTCCTGTTTGCAGCAGAGCTCCAGGCTGCAGAGGGTTTCCCAGCTGCTCCCTGCCACAGGGCATTGAGCATCCCCATTACTTAACGGTTGGGACATTCCCTCTGATTTGCAGTCCTGATTTGTTCCTGTTGACCAGATTAACATAGTAACTTTCCGCTAACGAGTCTGGGGATGGAGAAATCTGGGATGAAAATGAGAAGGATTAAATTTTCCAGCCACTCTAATGATTCCTGCACCATTAAGGAGGGTCCTGAACCTGAGCAGCTCCAGTTCTTCCTGGAATTTGATTTCACAGAATCACAGAATCATTGAGGTTCGGAAAAGACCTTTACGATCATCGAGTCCAACACTCAACGCAACACAGCCACCTCACCACTGAGCCCTGTCCTGCAGCACCACATCCACGTGGTTTCTGAACCCCTCCAGGAACGGGGACTCCACCACCATCCTGGGCAGCCTCTGCCAGGTCTTCACCACTCTTTCTGTGAAGGAACTTCTCCCAATATCCAATCTAAACCTCCCCTGGTAAAACATGTGGCCGTTTTCTCTCATCCCTGCCCTGACGATCCCTGCTCTGCTCCTGTTGGCCACCCCATGGTTGATCCAAGCCCGGATGCTGTCAGCACTCCATTTCTGGACCTTGGAGACTGTCCCAGGGACCTCGAGCATCTCTATACTCAGACACCCTTCATCGCTCCTCCAGTGGCGTCACTACAAGTGGTGGGAAGGGGAGCTCAGGTGGGGCAGGGTGATAGGGAAGAGGCAGCACAGGCACCGTGGCTTCCAACCAGTCTCATCACCATCCACTAGAGAAGATGATGCACCCAGCCTCAAAGTGCAGGCAGCATCTATCCTTGCTTGGAAGAGCCCTTCCAAGGAGAAGGGCCAGGGACACCTCAGAAACAGCACAAATCACCACATTTGACACCGCTTCTCACCACATTCTGCTTGAGAAACGTGCTGCAAATGGCCTGGCCAGGAGGACTCTGTTGGGTGAAGAACTGTCTGGGTGGCCGGGCCAAAAGACGTGTGGAGAATGGAGTTCAATCCTGCTGGAGGGCAGTGACAAGTGGTGTCTGCACGGCTCAGTGTTGGGTCCAGTTCTGTTCAAAATCTTTATCCACGGATGAGGAGATGGAGCGTGATTTCGAGATGACACCGAGCTGGGTGGAAGTGTGGATCTGCTGAAAGGCAGGAAGGCTCTGCAGAGGGGCCTGGCCAGGCTGGATCCATGGGCTGTGACCAATGGGATGAGGTCCAACCAGGCCAAGTGTCAAGTCCTGCACTTGAGTCACAACCACCCCATCCATGTTCCAGGCTTGTGGAAGAGCGGCTGGAAAGCTGCTCAGTAGAGAAAGACCTGGGGCTCTTGGTCAGCAGCAGCTGAACATGAGCCAGCAGTGGCCCAGGTGGCCAAGAAGGCCAACAGCATCCAGGCTTGGATCAGCCACGGAGTGGTCAGCAGGAGCAGGATGGATCATCTCCCTGCAGACATCACAAAAGAGGCCACACCTCGAATCCTGGGTTCATTTCTGGGCCCTCACTCCAAGAAAGAGCTGGAGGGGCTGGAACGATTCAGGAGAAGGGAACAGAGCTGGGAAGGGTCTGGAGCACAGGGGTTGTGGGAGCGGCTGAGGGCCCTGCGACGGTTAACCTGGAGAAGAGGAGGCTGAGGGGAGACCTCATTGCTCTGCTCGGCTCCCGGAAAGGAGGTTGTGGTGAGGTGGGTGCTGTTCTCCTCTCCCAGGTGACATGCGATGGGATGAGAGGAAATGGCCTCAAGTTGCACCAGAGGAGGTTCGGGATGGACATCAAGAAAAATCCTTTCACAGGAAGGGTTCTCAGGCCTTGGCAGAGGAAGTGATAGAGTCTCCATCACTGGAGGGGTTTAAAAGCTGGGCAGATGAGGTGCTCAGGGCTGGTAGGGTTAGACTCAATGATCTCAAAGCTCTTTTCCAACCAAACGATTCTACGGCTGCAAGCGTGGATGTAGAACCAGGGGCTAAACCAGGCTTGCATAGAGGTCCTGCACCACTCTGGAAACCAAACACCTTGGTGAGTAAACAACTTTGTACCCAACAACTTCCATCCTCCGTATCTGTATGGGAACAATCACTGCTGGAGAGTCTGCTGGTGCTCTCATGAGCTGCTCACAGCTGTTAATTATTCTCATGACTCAAAACAAGGCTTTTCTTTCTAATCAGCCGGGCTTCATTTTCCCTTCATTCTCATTCATCCTTCTCAAGGGCATTTGCAACGCTCCCTCGCATCAGATGTTTCCTCCAGAGGCTTCCACCCTGCCATGAAGATGCCTCCAGAGAAGTTTAAAAATTAATGTGCTTTGCACCCTTTATGGATCAAGTTTTTTCTCCAGCACTTGATTAAACATCTGCTCCATCTCACTCCTCTCCAGACTTCTTTGCTCTCCTTGAAAATAAGGACCCCAAGACTAAAGGCAGGACCCCATCACAGCTCACCATGAGCTGCCCAGATCTCACTGGCATTGATCTGCTCCTCCAAATCAGACCAGTACAACCTTCACGTAGGTCAACCAGGCTGAAAGCCACCTTCTCACCCTCCACCAGCCAGCAAGGAGGAGCTATTAGAGATCTTTGCTCTAGAAGGTGTCTGGTGAGGTGTGCTTTGGCCCCTGAGCCTGTGTTGTGCAAGAAAGAGAGTCTAAAGGAGACCACGGAGATGATGCGAGAGCTGGAGCACCTCCTGTTGGAGGACAGGCTGAGAGAGTTGGGGTTGTTCAGCCTGGAGAAGAGAAGGATCCAAAGAGACCTTAGAGCAGCTTCCAGTACAGAAAGGAGCTCCAGGGAAGCTGGAGAGGGGTTCTTGATCAGGGAGTGCAGGGGTGGGATGACGGGAATGGTTTTGAGTTGAAAGAAGGGAGATTGAGATGAGATTTTAGGCAGAAATGTTCTCCTGTGAGGGTGGGGAGGCCCTGGCCCAGGTTGCCCAGAGCAGCAGTGGCTGCCCCATCCCTGGAGGTGTTCAAGGCCAGGTTGGATGGGGCTTGGAGCAACCTGATCCAGTGGGAAGTATCCCTGCCCATGGCAGGGGGTGGAATAGGATGGGTTTTGAGGACTCCTCCAACTCAAACCATCCATGATTCCATGATTCTAGAAGACAGAACATCCCCTTGGCTACACCCCAGTCCTTGAGGGACTGCACTGAAGAGCTCTGAAGAGCCAGAAACCACCGGAGACCTCTGGGTCCATCCCTCTGTGCCTACCTGCTGCGCCGGGAGGATTTGCTGCTCTCCATTTCTGCCTTTAGCTGGGGCAGCGCAGTTTCAACATTCCGTTTGCCCTTCCAGACAATGACCGTTCCTGGTGTTGGTGCAGGAAGCCTGCCTTACCTGGAGATCTGCCTAAAATCCTCCTGCCTGCCACCCTTCCTGGTGGTGAGCTGGAGCGTTCCAGGTGTTGAGCATGAAGCACTGGGTCCCAAGGAGCAAACGCAGGGGCTGATGCTGCTCATGGATGAAGCCCCCCAGGGTCCCTCCAGTGTTCCAAACGGACCAAACAGCTTGGTGTCATCAACCTTTCATTACAAGGGGACTGTGAGCCCACTCTCAGCCACTACTGTGGCCAAGCAACGTTGGATTCCGGTGCTGGTTTCTCCCTATGTTCTCCCGCTCACCTTATCCCAAAATTATTGCTGCAGTGGGAGGTGTTTCACAGGGACTGGGCAGCAACAGGGGAAGGAGTAGGTCTTCTCATGGAAGCCAGCATGACTCCAGCATCCCCTGCTCCCTCCTCATCCTGCCAGGAGCAGTGCAGTAGGCATGGAGCAACTCTCCCCGCTTGCCATACGTTATCCAGAATGTGGACCTCAGAGCTGGGTGAAACATTTAAGATCAAGCCAAGGGAATTGTGGACCTGTGCTGGCCACCATCACCCTGGCACAGCTACGGGAACACGCTGGAACCCACCTGTTGGACAAGAACCACCCAAAGGTCTCGCAAAACACTCCTTCTCCTGGATGCCCAAGCTCCTCTGGATCCACCTCCACTGGGCATGCAGCCTCCCTTCTCTATCACAGCCCTTCGGAGGATGACTCCGCATTCACCTCTATTGAATCAACCACATTTGCATCATCTAAAAACCTCGTTAGCAATGATCCCACCCTTTCTGCTACACAACCCATCACCATCTACAGCATCAGCCCCAGTATCCGATCAATCCCTGCCGAACGGCCCCAGAAATACACGGAACACAATCTCTTTGTGGGAAGTCCTCACCGAGATATGGATTTGCCGTCGGCCAAGCTCCATCAACGTCTGCTTTAATTATTATTTATTTGTGATAATGAAATTTAAACCCCAGTTCTGGGAGAACAAAACAAGTCCTGTTCGGCTTTCAGGTAACTTTACCGCCGGAATGCGGAGGTCATCATGAAATGAAATGACCTGAACCTACGGAAGATAAATACCAAAAATAAGTCCCCATGGCCATTACTTACATTCTTGCCCTTTTTAGACTCTATCGATCAAGTCTCAAATTCACTTTTCTGTTATTTTATTTGGCACAAATGTCAAACTAAGCCGGTTCAGATTCCTCCAATAATCCCATGTCTCCTTTTCAACCTGAGCCGTCAACACGCGCTCACAGCCCAGAAACCAACCGCGTCCTGGGCTGCATCCAAAGAGTGGGACCAGCAGAGAGGGAGGGGATTCTGCCCCTCTGCTCCGCTCTGGGGACACCCCACATGGACCCTGTGTCCAGCTCTGGAGTCCTCAGCACAGGAAGGACATGGAGCTGTTGGAGCGAGTCCAGAGGAGATCACAGAGATGATGCCAGAAGCTCCTGTACGAGGACAGGCTGGGAAAGTTGGCATTGTTCAGCCTGGAGAAGAGAAGGCTCCGGGGAGACCTTAGAGCAGCTTCTCACATGGGAAGGGGCTCCAGGAAAGCTGGGGAGGGGCTCTGGATCAGGGAGTGCAGGGATGGGATGACACAGCCAGCAGTGTGCCCAGGTGGCCAAGAAGGCCAATGGCATCTTGGCTTGTATCAGAAATGGGGTCACCAGCAGGTCCAGGGAGGTTATTCTCCCTCTGTACTCAGCACTGGTGAGACTGCACCTCGAGTACTGTGTTCAGTTCTGGACCCCTCACCACAAGAAGGATGTTGAGGCTCTGGAGCGTGTCCAGAGAAGAGCAACGAAGCTGGTGAGGGGCTGGAGAACGTCTGACGAGGAGCGGCTGAGAGAGCTGGGGGTGTTCAGCCTGGAGAAGAGGAGGCTGAGGGGAGACCTTATTACTCTCTACAACTACCTGAAAGGAGGTTGTGGAGAGGAGGGAGCTGGGCTCTTCTCCCAAGTGACAGAGGACAGGACAAGAGGGAATGGCCTGAAGCTCCGTCAGGGGAGGTTCAGGTTGGATATCAGAAAAAAATTCTTCACAGTAAGAGTCATCAGCACTGGAACAGCTGCCCAGGGAGGTGGTTGAGTCACCTTCCCTGGAGGTGTCTAAGGAACGGGTGGATGAAGTGCTGAGGGACATGGTTTAGGGAGTGTTAGGAATGGTTGGACTTGATGATCCAATGGGTCCTTTCCAACCTTGTGATTCTGTGATTCTGTGAATGGTTTTGAGCTGCAAGACGGGAGATTGAGATGAGAAATGTTTTGCTGTGAGGGTGGGGAGGCCCTGGCCCAGGTTTCCCAGAGCAGTGGTGGCTGCCCCATGCCTGGAGGTGTTGAAGGCCAGGTTGGATGGGGCTTGGAGCCCCTGATCCAGTGGGAGGTGTCCCTGCCCATGGCAGGGCGTGGAACTGGGTGGACTTTGAGGTCCCTTCCAACACAAACCGTTCCACAATTCTGACTTTACTGTGCTACTGCTCCTCTTCTGGAAGCCTGCAGAGACCTGAGCAGCCCCGGAGAACGGCGATCAGCACCTTTCCACTACCACGACTCTTCAGGGGAGCCATCGGGGCCCTTTGGGGACCAGCAGGAACCTCTAATCATAGGATCATGGAATCATTAAGGTTGGAAAAGCTCTCCAGGCTCATCCAGACCAACCCTGCTGTGCATACCATGCACCAAGGTGCCACAGCCACATGGTTTTTTAACCCCTCAAGGGATGGGAACTCCACTACTGCTCTGGGCAGCCTCTGCCAGGGCTTCATCACTCTTCCAGTGGAGACATTTTCCCTAATACCAAATCTAAACAGCCTCTGAGAGGAGAGATCAACATCTGAGAGCAAACCAATCCACCACCAACTCCATCCTGGGTGTGGAGTCACCACCTCGCTGCAGGCAGCACAGCTCACAGGGCTCTACCATTCATCATCTGCCTCACCACAGCGGGGGTTGTTATTAATTAACTAAGACTCGCTAAGACATTACGATGACGGACACCAGACGAAGGAAAATCATTAAGCTTTGCTCCTCTAATTCATAGCTCATGGAGCTTTGCAGACGAAGAACAATTAATGAAGCACCATTGTGTGTAAACAGCTATGGAAATCAATGGGAACATCTTTAACTGGGGACTCTCAAGGTTTTTAGGGTGAGGAAAGTCCTGCTTGTCTTTGTCCGTGCAGCCAAGCACCCAAACTCACCCCTAAAGAGCCTTCAAAGCACTCGCTTAGAGCTTGACTCAGCACCAGCCTCAAGCCTGGTCTCCACTTCAGGCAGAGGTTGGTCTCCTTCTTTGTGCACATCAGCCTGAAAAGCCTACCCAGGTGCTTGGTGAAGAGTCATGGAATGGGTTGGGTTAGAAGGGACCTCAAAGCCCATCCAGTCCCACCCCTGCCATGGGCAGGGACACCTCCCACTGGATCAGGGGCTCCAAGCCCCATCCATCCTGGCCTTCAACATGTCCAGGGAAGGGGCAGCCACCACTTCTCTGGGCAACCTGGGCCAGGGCCTCCCCACCCTCAGCATAGAATTTCTTCCCTTTATCTCACCTAAATCTCCCCTCTTACAGCTCAAAACCCCTCATCCTCTCCCTGCATTCCCTGATCAAGAGCCCCTTCCCAAGCTTTGCTGGAGCCCCTTTCCATACTGGAAGCTGCTCTAAGTTCTCCCCATGTTTCTGACAGAGTCTCCACTTATCTCCCAAAGTGTCTGAGATTTCATTTTCTTCCTGCAGGCACTGCATAGATGCTGTGAAGAAACTCCAGTAAAATCCCTCTCTCCTCACCAGAAAAGGCTCCTCACATCCCAAACATCCCTGCGAAGATCCTCCTGCATCAACCGAGCAAAAAAAAATAGCTCAAGTGTGGGAAATCAACCACAAAGAGCAGAAGTGCTGGTTTACCCTCTTGTGAGAGTTATTAAGCTCACAGTTTAACCAGATTAGGACCATAAATCTTCCTGATCCGTTGGCTAATGTCCCATTAGGAATGTCCCCTGTGGACATGAACCGCTACGCTGGTGATTCATTGACTCGGGGACGTTTGCCTGTGCGGTTTGCTCTTGACCAGGCCACCACATTCATCCAAGGAGCGGAGCAGCCCGAGGGCTGCTGCCTCAGTTGGTAACACTCTTCTTGGAGGCCTGGAGAAGCAGGAGGGTCCATGGAATGAACTCATCTGGTAGAACGACACAGTCCATCCCACCCCATCCCATCCCATCCCATCCCATCCCATCCCATCAAGGCTTGCTGATAAAGTGGACGTGAAGGTGCCTGCAGGAACGCATCGCCCCCCCCAGAGAAGATCCTGCATGTTGAGGACCTCTCAGTGGAGTAGAATCATGGAGGTTGGAAAAGACCTCCAAGATCAGCCAGCCTAGCTGTCAGCCCAGTCCCACTGGGCCAACTGATCCCCGTGCCCAGGTGCCACGGCCACACGGTTTTCCACACGGTTTTTGAACCCTTTGAGGGATGTGGGCTCCACCACCGCCCTTGACAGCCTCTTCCAGGGCTTCACCACTCTTTCCAGGAAGGAATTTCTCCCAATAACCAACCTAAACCTCCCCTGGTGTAACTTGAAGCCATTTCCTCTCATCTTATCGTTTGTTAATTGAGAGCAGAGACCAGCACTCACCTGACTCCAACTCCTTTCCAGGTGCTATGGAGACTGATGAGGTCTCCCCTCAGCCTCCTCCTGTCCAGACTAAACACCCGCAGTGCTCTCAGCCCCTTTCCTGGTTCTCCAACCCCTTCCCCACCTCCGCTCCCTTCTCCGGACGTGCTCCAGCCCCTCAAGGTCTTTCTTGGAGTGAGGGTCCCAGAACTGAACCCAGGATTCAAGGTGCAGCCTCCCCAGCACCAAGTGCAGGGGGACAATCCCTGCCCTGCCCTGCCCTGCTGGCCACCCCACAGCTGATCCAAGCCTGGATGCTGTTGATCTTCATGGCCACCTGGGCCACTGCTGGCTCATGTTCAGCTGCTGTTGACCAGCATCCCCAGGTCTTTCTCCTCCAGGCAGCTTTCCAGCTGCTCTTCCGCAAGCCTGGAGCTGTAAAGGGTTGTTGTGTCCCAAGGGCAGGACCCGGCGCTTGGCCTGGTTCAACCCCATCCTGTTGACCTCAACCATAAGTAACATCAACCCAAGAAAAGTGCCAGTGTGTGAGAGCAGTAACATCACATGCAGCCCAGCACTGTCTTCTTATTGCCACTCCCCACCCATTTCTCATTATTTATAGTTGGATTGGAAGATATTTGGAGGCTTTTGGTTTGCATATTTGCAACATCTGCCCATGGAGATCTTAAATCCCAATGGCTGAGAATCACAATGAGCCACAGAATCACAGCATGATTTGGGTTGGAAGGGACCTCAAAGCCCATCTAGTTCCACTCTTCCCATGGGCAGGGACACCTCCCACTGGATTGAGGGCTCCAAGCTCCATCCAACCTGGCCTTGAACGCCTCCAGGGATGGGGCAGCCACGGCCGCACTGGGCAACTCAGGCCAGGGCCTCCCCACCCTCACAGGAGAACAGTTCTTCCTAAAATCTCCTCTCAATCTCCTCTCTTTCAGTTGAAAACCGTTCCCGTCATCCCATCCCTGCACTCCCTGATCAAGAACACCTCCCCAGCTTCCCTGGAGCCCCTTTCCATACTGGAAGCTGCTCTAAGGTCTCCCCGCAGCCTTCTCTTCTCCAGGCTGAACAACCCCAACTCTCCCAGCGTGTCCTACGGGAGGTTCTCACATCACCTCCGTGGCCTCCTCCGTGGACTCACTC
Source organism: Cuculus canorus (assembly GCF_017976375.1). Lineage (NCBI taxonomy): Eukaryota > Metazoa > Chordata > Aves > Cuculiformes > Cuculidae > Cuculus > Cuculus canorus. The sequence goes on from NC_071401.1 coordinate 423,284, forward strand.
CAACAGCTCCATGTCCTTCCTGTGCTGAGGACTCCAGAACTGGGCAGAGGCTCCAGGTGGGGTTTCCCCAGAGAAGAGCAAAATCCCTCTCTCCCTACTGGTCCCACGGCTTTGGATGCAGCCCAGGACGCGGTTGGTTTCTGGGCTGCGAGCGCACGTTGGTGGCTCATGTTGAGCTTCTCCTCCCGCACACTCCAGGTCCTTCTCCTCAGGACTGCTCCCAACCCCTTCTGTGTTGATGCGTGGATCGCCCCGACCCAGGGGCAGGACTTTGCCCTTGGCATTGTTGAACCTCATGAGTTTCACAGCCCCACTCTCAAGGTCTTGACAAACACATTTTTGCCTAATATTGACCAATTTAAGTGGCATCTCAGTTGTTTTAAGAGCTGACCAAAAGGCTTCCAGGAGAAAGCCCCTTGGCAGAGGGTTACTTGGTCCACAAGCTCTTGCTTTCAGGCAGGGCTGGAGGAGACGTGAATCACAAGCCAGGTCTTGGAGCCACGAGCTGCCTCGCCTCTCAGCCCACCTCCAGACCTGCTGTGACCCATGAGCAGCCACCATGTGGCTCCTCGAGCTCCTCTATGCCCTTGAAGACCTTAAAGTTCTATTCCAGGCTGACCCATTTCATGTGCTGCACATAACAACTCTCTCTCCTGACGCGTTCTCCTCCCCGCACCTCCGTCTCCTATCAGGAACTCATGCGGACTCTGTGTCAACACCCTTCCTTTTGCCAAGAACGCCAACACAAACACCGGAGTTTTGAGGACAAAAAGACCCCTAACAATACGAGCAGCTTTTGTAACGAGCTCTCTTATCATCTCTGGTGAGCAAACAGCTTTTAATGAGCAGACTTTCATTTCCCCTGTGCTGGTCGCAGGGTTCCCTCCTCTGATGAAATCAGAAACAAAACAAAGAAGAAAAGAAATGTGGTGAAAGAGTCCAGAGCTTGGGGTGGGGTTTTTTTGATCAGAAATCATGAATCTCCTTCTTTCCCTTTTCTTTTGAAGTTGGAGCAGCATTTTGGTGTAGTTGGAGCAGAGCAGGGTTTGGATTGCTGGATTGGTGTCATGGAATCACAGGATCATGGAATGGTTTGGGTTGGAAGGGACCTTAATGATCGTATAATCATGGAATCACGGAAGAGTTTGGTTTGGAAGGGAACTCAAAGCCCATCCAGTTCCAATCTCCGGGTGTGTGGGCCAGCCCTAGGAACTAGGGAATGGTTTGGGTTGGAAGGGATCTCAAAGCCCATCCAGTCCCACCTCCTGCCATGGGCAGGAACACCCCCCACTGGATCAGGGGCTCCAAGCCCCATCCAACCTGGCCTGGAACCCCTCCAGGGATGGTGCAGCCACCACTGCTCTGGGCAGCCTGGGCCAGGACCTCCCCACCTGAACAGCAAAACATTTCTCCCTAAGATCTCATCTCAATCTCCCCTCTTGCAGCTCAAAACCATTTCCTCTCATCCCATCCCTGCACTCCCTGATCAAGAACCCCTCCCCAGCTTTTCTGGAGCCCCTTTCCAACCTGCAAGACTGCTATGAGGTCTCCCTGGAGCCTTCTCTTCTCTTGTGTGATCTCCTGCATCATTCAGCTGTGAAGAAGCCTGGTCCTAGAGCTTGGTCACTGCTCCTGCTCTCCGTCAGAGATGTTGGGCTCAATCAGTCCCAACCGGAGCCCTCAGCACCCTGCTGGTGCTCAGCCCTGACGAAGAACATAGCATTTTATGGAGCCTGGAGGTAGGAAAAAACATTCCCTGGCATCTCCAGGGTCACCAGCCCCTCCATAGGAGGCATCTCCAAGGTCCAGCTATGTGTCCATAGGCGGCTTCCTCACCACAAGCAAGTCTGAAAAGGCTTTGCAGCGCAGTCTGTGGGCTTGGCGAGTGTCCTCTGCCCTCTTGGACAGGAAAACAAGGTGTTCTGCAGAAACATCTGGATGATCTGCTCCGTCTTGTGGCTATTGCAATGAACACACCGGCCCTTCCATCAGGTCTCACTGCTGACCCAAGGTCAGGGCATCCTGGCTCCTGACGTTGCTGAGAGGGTTGGACTGCAGAGCCCGAGCCTTCAGGAAGGGCTACTCCATCATTGTACTGAAGACTGTGGCTCCTTCCAGATCACGTCCCATGTCCACCTTCCCTCCGGCATCGCTCAGCACCCGCTCCCCCAGCAGGAACAGGGACACTCCACCGCCGAGCAGAAGAGGCGGACAACACGCTCCCGGATCTGCCTCGTCCTCACCCCATACACAATGGGGTTGAGCATCGGTGGGACCACGACGTAGAGGTTGGCCAATAGGATGTGAACGTGACTTGGGATGTGACGGCCAAAGCGATGCGTGAGGAAGGAGAAGAAGGCAGGCACGTAGAACATGAGGATCACGCAGAGGTGGGAGCCGCAGGTGCTCAGGGTTTTGAGTCGAGCCTCTGTGGACGGGAGCCGAAAGACCACTCTGAGGATCAGAGCGTAGGAGAGAGCGATGAGCACGACGTCCAGCCCAGAGGAGAGAAGAGACGTTGTCAGCCCGTACCAGACGTTGGCTTTGATGTCGGCGCAGGCCAGGCGGGCGATGCCCATGTGCTCACAGTAGGTGTGGGGCATGACGTTGTGGCCGCAGTAGGGCAACCGCTTCAGGAGGAAGATGGGTGGGAACATAATGCAGAACCCCCGGATGACAGCAGCCATGGCGATCTTCCCGATCACCGAGGGGGTCAAGGTGGAAGAGTACCTCAACGGGTCGCAGACGGCCACGTAGCGGTCGAACGCCATTGCCAGTAGAACGGATGACTCCACGATGAAGGTGAAATGGGTGAAGAACATCTGTGTGATGCAGGCGTCGAAGGAAATCTCCCTGGCACTGAACCAGAAGATTGCCAGCATTTTAGGCACTGTTGTGGTGGAAAGCATGAGGTCAGAAACGGCCAGCATGGCGAGGAAGAGGTACATGGGCTCATGGAGGCTCCTCTCTGTGATGATGACGAAGAGGACAATGGAGTTGCTAAACACCGCAGTGATGTACATCAGGCAGAAGGGGACGGAGATCCAAATGTGGGACTCCTCCATTCCTGGGATGCCCGTCAGGACAAAGGTGATAGGATCAAAGCTGCTTTCGTTGAGCTCATACATGGTTCTTCGGTGTTCACCTTTGGCCTGACTCCACTCTGTGAGAGAATCGTTGGATCATGGAAGGTTTAGGGTGGAAGGGACCTCAAAGCCCAGACAGTTCCAACCTCTGGGTGGGCACCTCCCACTGGATCAGGTTGCTCCAAGCCCCATCCAACCTGGCCTTCAACACCTCCAGGGATGGAGCAGCCACCACTGCTCTGGGAATCCTGGACCAGGGCCTCCCCACACTCCCAGAAAAACATTTCTCCCTAAAAGATCTCACCTCAATCTCCCCTCTTTCAGCTCAAAACATTTCCTTGTCCTACCCGTGCACTCCCTGATGCAGAGTGAACTAACGATGAATTTGTGAGCTCATTAGATGAACTCATACAACGTCTTGCTCTGCCCAATGAGTTTCACCCACTCTGCACTCAGGTGGTCTCTGAGTGACCACCTCACTTCTGAGAGCTCCTGGTACAAACTATTAGTATGGGAGTGACAACCATTCCAGTCCCAACACTGGAAGGGTCTGAGATGAGGCTGATGTTCACCTATCACCTCTGAAGGATTTGGCCGCCACTGAAACTCCTGCTGGAAGTGTCTCTCCCTGTCTTTCCACCTCTATAAACATCCTCACCCATTTGCAGACACCACAAAGTCCTCTTTGTGCCTCATCCCCATCCCACAGAGACCCAAACACCAAGGAGGAATGTGGAGATCTAGGCTGGACTTCCAGCCCATGGACTTTATGGATTCCCTGAGGGTCTCTCCTACCTGACAGATTCCCTGCCTGCCTGAGGAGATGCCACCTCATGCCTTGACCTCTCCTTTGTAAAGAGGGGCGAAGACACAGAGGGATCTGCAGCTGGGGAATGATCTTGGGAATGCTGACCCAAAATGCAAGGCAGCAAGGACTAGAGGGCAGCCAAGTCAAGGCAACTCATGGAGAGATTCCCCATGTGAAGACTTGGGCACTGATGCTCAGCAAATACAGGACCTTCCCAGACTCTGAGCTCAACCTCCTGCACTTTTTCCGGTTCCCAAAGTGACAGAGTAGTGGGAACATGGAGCTGGGTCCCATGAAGGGCTGAGCAGCCTGGGGGTATCCGTGTAGATGTGAATAATTCAGGTCCTCTGGACCCTTGGCCGCGGCAAGCGCTTGGAGGAGGAGGAGGACCAATGCAGGACCAATGAGTTTCACGCACTTCCCCTCTTTTTCATAGAAACGTTTGGTTGGAAAAGACCTTTGCGATCATTGAGTCCAACCATACCTCAACACCATTAAACCATCCCTTAACACCTCATCTACTCAGCTTTTAAACCCCTCCAGGGATGGGGGTTCTACCACTGCCCTGGACAGCCTCTGCCAGGACCTGAGAACCCTTTCAGTGAACAGAGTCTTCCAGATGTCCAATCTGGACCTCCCCTGGTGCAGCTTGAGGCCATTTCCTCTCATGTTATCCCCTGACACTTGGGAGAAGAGACCAGCACCCGCCTTGCTCCAACCTCCTTTCAGGCAGTTTTAGACGGTGATGAGGTCTCCGCTCAGACTCCTCTTCTCCAGGCAAAACAGCCCCCAGGGCCCTCAGCGGCTCCCACAACCCCTGTGCTCCAGACCCTTCCACAGCTCCATTTCCTTTTCGAGATAGGCTCCAGCACCCCCAGGTGCCCCCCCAGGTCTTTCTTGGAGTGAGGGACCCAGAACTGAACCAGGATTTGAGGTGCTGCCTTCCCAACTCCAAGTCCAGGGGGATGATCCCTGCCCTGCTCCTGCTGGCCACGCTGTTTCCAATACAGCCCAAGACACCCTTGACCTTCTTGGCCACCTGGGGCTCCTGGTTGTAGCCCCACTCCCCTGTATCCTCCTCCAGGCAAGAGCTGGGATGTGGGAAAACGAATTTGGGTTCTACCAAAGCCGAACCTTGGCTCTCAGAACCCACCTGGTTTATTCGTATTAAAATGTCAGTGTCTGAGTGCAAAATCTCTTTGAATTTCTAAGTGTCTCCATTAAGGATTCCGTATTCTGAGAACTGAAAGTCCACTCAGAACCTCAGCCAACAGAGAGAAGATCTCAGCTCATCACATTAATCCAATTGTCTTAAAGGCACATAATTCAACAGAGGTGACTAAGGACAGGACAGGGCTATGGCTGCAAATTAAATTAGCCCAGGGACATCCCCAGGCACCAGCGGCAGCCGGAGCGTGACAGCCCGCGGCTCCCGAAGCAGCTCAGCAAGACCACAACACCTCCACTTCTCACAGATGTGGAAATCCATTTCTCCCCCTGCCAACCGGACTTAGAATCACGGAATGGTTTGAGTTGGAAGGGACCTAAAAACCCATCTAGTCCCAAATCCCTGCCTTGGGCTGGAACACCTCCCATGGGATCAGGGAGCTCCAAGCCCCATCCAACCTGGCCTTCAACACCTCCAGGGATGGCGCAGCCACCACTGCTCTGGGCAACCTGGGCCAGGGCCTCCTCACCCTCATAGCAAAATATTTCTCCCTAAGATCTCATCTCAATCTCCCCTCTTGCAGCTCAAAACCATTCCCCTCGTCCCATTCCTGCACTCCTTGATCCAGAGCCCCTCCCCAGCTTTCCTGGAGCCCCTTTCCATACTGGAAGCTGCTCTAAGTTGTCCCCACAGCCTTCTCTCCTCCCGGCTGAACAACCCCAACTCTCTCAACCTGGCCTTGGATGGGATGTTCTCCAGCCCTGGCATCATCTCCGTGGCCTCCTCCGGACCCTCTCCTTTCATTACAAACCTTCACGTTCGCTGTCAAATGACTCACCGAGATCCAACCCTGAAGAGAGACGGGGAACCCCAGCCCTGCTCCCTGTGGAGCTGCAGCGGGAGAGCAAATCGCTATCGGTGCCGCTGAGGGCTGGTGATGTTCATCCTTCCTCCTGAGTCTCAGAAGGATCACCAGCCCGTTCACTGGTGGCATTTAAACTGCTGCTGCATTAAAGATTAACCGTGGTTTCTGGTCCCTGGTGAGTCAGGACATTTCCTGCTCTCCCATCATTTGCATTGCAAGTGGGTTTGCTCCGTTGCTGCTGGGCTCCAGCTGCGCCTCCTGACCACGGCGAGGGCTTGAGAAGGAGACAGGAGAGCATCTCTGGTGTACAGGAGTGTTTTATCCCCCACAGGGACAAAATGGTTCTGTCAAAGCAGTGAAACCACCCGAAAGAGAGGTGGGGCTGTGAGAACTTCACAGGGTTCAACAAGGCCAACGGCAACATCCTACATGGGTGTTGGGACAATCCCAAGGACAAACCCAGGCTGGGTGGAGAAAGGATTGGGAGAAGCCCTGAGGAGAAGGACTTGGGGTGCTGGGGGATCAAAATCTCAGCATGAGCCACCAACGTGCGCTCGCAGCCCAGAAACCACCCGTGTCCTGGGCTGAATCCAGAGCCGTGGGACCAGCAGGGCCAGGGAGGGGATTCTGCCCCTCTGCTCCCCTCTGAGGACACCTCACCTGGAGCCCTGTGTCCAGCTCTGCAGTCCTCAGCACAGGAAGGACATGGAGCTGTTGGAGCGAGTCCAGAGGAGGCCATGGAGATGATGCCAGGGCTGGAGAACCTCCCGTAGGAGGCCAGGCTGGGAGAGGTGAGGTTGTCCAGCCTGGGGAAGAGAAGGATCCAAGGAGACCTTAGAGCAGCTTCCAGTATGGAAAGGGGCTCCAGGAAAGCTGGGGAGGTGCTCTTGATCAGAGAGTGCAGGGATAGGATGAGAGGAACCGTTTTGATCTGCAAGAGGGGAGATTGAGGTGAGATCTTAGGAGGAAATGTTCTCCTGTTCAGGTGGGGAGAACCTGACCCAGGCTGCCCAGAGCAGTGGTGGCTGCCCCATTCCTGGAGGGGTTCAAAGCCAGGTTGGATGGGGCTTGGAGCCCCTCATCCTGTGGGAGGTGTCCCTGCCCATGGAACTGGGTGGGCTTTGAGGTCCCTTCCAACCCAAACCAGTCGATGGTTCTGTGAAGCAGCTTCTGAGTTCTGCTCCTGCTGCCGAGTGCCTCTACGGGAGAGGTTCCCCTGACGGCTCAACTCCAGCCCTTAGTCAATGATCTACAAACGACGGAGCGTGCGAGTGGCTGCGAGCACAAAGCTGCGTCGACGTCGTTGGAAACAGAAGGCTGCAGGGATTTCCACCCGGGCTGAACTGCTGGTCTGAACTGGCGTGGACTGGAAAAGCCAAAACACCACAACTGCATAATTCATCATTTTCTTGCAAAACTGTCTTCAAAGTACATGATGGGGTAAGAGGAAACGGCTTCACATTGCACCAGAGGATCTTTAGATTGGATATTGGGAACATTCCTTCATGGAAAGAGTGGTGAAGCCCTGGCAGGGGATGCCCTGGGCAGTGGTGGAGTCCCCATCCCTGGAGGGGCTCAAACACATTGTGATGGTGGCACTTGGGCGAGGGTTCAGTCGGCACTGGGTTGGGCTGACGTTTGGACTGGAAGGGCTTGGAGGGCTTTTCCAACCTTGATGACTCCATTAATTCCTGATTCTCCGCCACTGAGAGGTCCTCAGCACTCGGGGTCCTCTCTCAGGGTGATGCCTGCAGGCACCACATCTTCACGCGCATTTCCTCAGCCAGCCCGGCTGGGACGGGCCGTGTCATTGCACCCAAGGAGTTCATTCTATGGATCCCCATTCCAATACCTACTGGGTTCAGTTTGGAGCCCCTCACTCTGACACGGGCAGGGACACCTCCCACTGGATCAGGGGACTCCAAGCCCCATCCAACCTGGCCTTCAACACCTCCAGGGTGGGGCAGCCACCACTGCTCTGGGCAACCTGGGACGGGGCCTCTCCACCCTCATCATAAATAATTTCTTCCTAATGTCCAGTCTAAATATTCCCCCTTCCAATTTAAAGCCATTCTCTCTTCTCCCATCACTCCATGCCCTTGTAAAAAGTCCCTCCCCAGCTTTCCTGGAGCACCTTCAGATACTGGAAGTTGCTCGAAGATCCCCACAGACTTCTCTTCTCCAGGCTGAACAATCTCAACTCTCCCAGCCTGGATTCCTACAGGAGGTTCTCCAGTCCTGGCATCATCTCCATGGCCTCCTCTGGACTCGTTCCAACAGCTCCATGTCCTTCCTGTGCTGAGGACTCCAGAACTGGACACAGGGTCCACGTGGGGTGTCCCCAGAGCAGAGCAGAGGGGCAGAATCCCCTCCCTCTCTGCTGGTCTCACGGCTTTGGATGCAGCCCAGGACATGGTTGGTTTCTGGGCTGCGAGCGCACGTTGCCGGCTCTGTGAAGCTTCTTCTCCCCCAGCACCTCAAGTCCTTCTCCTCAGGCTGCTCCCAACCCATCTGCCCCCATCCTGTACTGTGGATTGCCCTGACCCAGGTGCACGACCTTGCCCGTGGCCCTGTCGAACTCCATGAGGTTCTCACAGCCCCACTTCTCCAGCCTGTCCAGGTCTTACTTTCTGGATCAATATCCATTTAGTTCACAGCTCTTTAATTCAGGATGAGCTTTGGCCTCCTGCCCAACAATGCTCTGAATGCGTTCCCAGCAGCAAAGCCCAGGATTTATTCCATGGAGCCTCCGTCCTCCCGTGCCTTCAGAGGTGCCCTCAGGGCACAGCCGCGGGGGTGCATGGGGCTCCCCCTGAGCATCGCCACACCGAGCCTGCCCGGCACAGGGTGCACAGGGTCAGAGAATTGTGGCATTGCCCTGAGCAGTGGTGGCTGCCCCATCACTGGATGTGTTGAAGACCAGGCTGGACGGCGCTTGGAGCAACCTAATCCAGTGGGAGGTGTCCCTGCCCATGGCAGGGGGTGGAACTGGATGGGCTTTGAGGTCCCTTCCAACCCAACGCACTCCATGATTCTAACTTTCCTCCTCCGGAATCAGGCAATTCCTCCCCATGGCTCTTGGGTAAGAATCATAGAATCACTGGGTTGGAAAAGACCTTTGAGATCATCAAACCCAAACCCAAGGGGCTGATGACGAGGCTCTGGTCTTGCAGAAGGATCTGAGATGGTGGGAGGACAAGAGGGACTCACAGCACCCACAGCGATCATGGGAATTGTCGAAGGGACCCTTGGAAGGGATTGGGAAAACTTCACTTGTCTTCTTCGTTACATGCCGCGCATTCCAAGCAGCTCGTTGGGATTCCCCTCACTTCTTGCTTTCTGGAGGGATTGGAAGAATGCTGAGCAATTCCAGGCAGGAGCTGGATCTCATCTGGGTTTGGCAGCAATTCCTCGCTGCCCGTTCTGCCACGGCAGCCGTGCTGTGACCACCAGGTGTAACCAGGGGCTCCGGCTTTCCTCCCTGCCCCAAGGTGGCCCCTTGATGGCCACTGCACCCCTGCAGCCAGGACCCAGACTGAGGGGGGCGGGTGTCCCCCAGGAGACACCCTGGGGAGCCCCCACCCATAGGCTGCATCCTGTCCCTCACCAGCACGGACACTGGGAGGCTCCGATGGGCTGGAGCTTTCCTTGGGATGCAGCATGGATCCATGGGGGAAGTCCCAGCATCACTGGCAGATGGAGCATGGATCCTTGGGGATATCCCACCATCCATTATCCTTAGGGGATGCAGCATGAATCTTTAGGAGACACCCCAGCACCCCTGGGAGATGTCCCAGCATCCTTGAGGGATGCAGCATGGATCCATGGGGGATGTCCCACTATCCAGCATCCTTGGGGTCGCAGCGTGGATCCTTGGGGTTGTCCCACCATCCAGCATCACTGACGGATGCAGCGTGGATCCAGGGGTTTGCGGCATGGATTCTTGGGCGATGTCCCAGCACCAAACATCACAGGGGTATGTCCCAGCATTCTTGGGGATGTCTCACCATCCAGCATCCTTGGGGTTGCATCGTGGGTCCTTAAGGATTTTCCACCATCCAGCATCACTGGGGGATGCAGCATGGATCCAGGACGTTGCAGCACGGATCCCTGGCGGTTGTCCCAGCATCTCTGGGGGATGCAGCATGGATCCATGGGGGATGTCCCAACATCACTGGGGGATGTCCCACCATCCAGCATCCATGGGAGATGCAGCATGGTTCCTTGGGGGATGTCCCAGCATCCTGGAGAGATGCAGGAGCACCAGGCATCTCTGAGGGATGTCCCAGCATCTCTGGGGCTACTGGGCTGAACAGAGGACCAGGGTTGAAGATGACACCCCAGAAAACACAGATGTCACCAGAAGGAGCAGATGCAGAGGAGGCTCCATGCTCTTCTGGGAAATCAGATCCCATGAAGGAGAATCCTGTGGGGCTGCTCCAGGGATGGGGAGCATGTGGCTCCACAAGGAACGAGCCCGGAGAAGCTGGTTGTGGCGCTCCAGCCTGTGCTGGAGCACAGACTTGAATGCAAGACTTGGCCAGCATCGTTCCTAGGAGACCAGGGAAAGCTGAGCCATCAGGAGAGTGAACTCGAGAGACCTCCGTGAGACAAGGAATAAGTTGCTCTTGCAATCCCAGAGCTCCAGCTGAGATGCTGCGCTGCAGAGGACCAAGGGAGGAGAGGGCAAGGGATTTTCTCAGCCTGGCACAGAGCCTGGGCTTCCCAGGGATGTCCTGACCCTCCGACCCGATCATCCTCTCCAGATAACGCTTCCTCAAGCCTGGAATGTTGTGTGGAATCGTTGGAGCCAAAAGGAAGCAGTGCTCCAAGCTTGGGGAAGAGCAGCTGGAAAGCCGCCTGGCGGAGAGGAACCCGGGGGTGTTGGTCAGCAGCGGCTGAACATGAGCCAGCAGTGGCCCAGGTGGCCAAGAAGGCCAACAGTGCCCAGGCTTGGATAGCCATGGGGTGGCCAGCAGGAGCAGGGCAGGGATCGTCCCCCTGTGCTCAGTGCTGGAGAGGCTTTGAATCCTGAGTTCAGTTCTGGTCCCTCTCTCCAAGAAGGACATTGAGGGGCTGCAGCACATCCGGGGAAGGGAATGGAGCTGGGGAAGGGTCTGGAGAACAGACAGTGCTCTAAGGTCTCCCCATGGCACTCTCTTCTCCAGGCTGAACAACCCCAACTCTCTCAGTCTGTCCTCCTACAGGAGGTTCTCCAGCCCTGGCATCATCTCCGTGGCCTCCTCTGGACTCACTCCAACAGCTCCGTATCTTTCCTGTGCTGAGGACTCCAGAACCGGACACAGGACTCCAGGTGGGGTCTCACCAGAGATGAGCAGAGGGGCAGAATCCCGTCCCTCCCTGCTGGTCCCATGGCTTTGGATGCAGCCCAGGACGCGGTTGGTTTCTGGACTGCCGGGATGGAGAGTTCACACCCAAGAACGGGCGTGGGAGGACACCTCCTGCGCCCCGGCCGAGGCTGGGCTGTGCCTGGCACATCCAACGCCCCCCCAGGTCTTGTCCGAGCGCACGACGCACGGTCTGTGTTTGTCCTTTCAGCACAGAACGTCTCCGAGCGGTGGCCGGCGTGTGTTGAAGTGTTTTCTCCCTGGAAGCCGAGCTCAGAATAGCTCAGCGGCAAACACTGCGCGGCCCCAAGGTCAGGAGAACAATGATACGGAGAAACAGCAGCGCTGGTGCTGGAGAGACATTGGGTTTGCTCCTGGATGAGCGTCTCTCAGAGGAAGCCCCCCCTGCCCCACAGGCATCGCCCGACAAAGGCAGCTGGAGGGCAGGACCCTGACCGGCAGCAGCTCAGCTTTGGTTCCTCACCACTCCAAACCCACCCCACCACAATGCCTTCATCACCACAAGCTGCGTGGGGAAGGGTTCTGAGCCGAAAGATGAGAGACTGAGAGGACATCTCAGGGAGAAACGTTTTGCTGTGAGGGTGGGGAGGACCCCCTCACCACAACCTCCTCTCAGGAGCTGCAGAGAGCCATGAGGTCTCCCTTCAGCCTCCTCCACCCCAGGTTAAACAGCCCCAGGGCCCTCAGCCACCTCCTGCTGGATCAGGGGCTCCAAACCCCATCCAACCTGGCCTTGAACCCCTCCAGGGATGGGGCAGCCCCCACTGCTCTGGGCACCCTGGGCCAGGGCCTCCCCACCCTCACAGCAAAACATTTCTCCCTAAGCTCTCATCTCAATCTCCCCTCTCGCAGCTCAAAACCGTTCCCCTCATCCCATCCCTGCACTTCCTGATCCAGAGCCCCTCCCCAGCATTCCTGGAGCCCCTTTCAGCCCTGGAAGCTGCTCCAAGGTCTCCCCACAGCCATGTCTTCTCCAGGCTGAACAACCCCAAGTCTCCCAGCGTGTCCTCGTACAGGAGGTGCTCCAGCCCTCGCGTCATCTCCATGATGGGGTCTCACAGAGCGGAGGGGCAGAATCCCCTCCCTCCCTGCTGGTCCCACGGCTCCGGATGCAGCCCAGGACAAGCGTTGCCGCCTCACGTGGAGCTTCTCCTCCCCCAGATGAGAGAAATGTTTCTGACAGAGTCTCCACTCATCTCCCAAAGAACGACCGGACAAGGCGGGAATGGCTCTGAATTGGAAGGGGGAAGATTTAGATTGGACATTAGGAAGAAATTCTTCCCAATGAAGGTTGGGAGGCCCTGGAACACATTTCCCAGTGCAGTGGTGGCTGCCCCATCCCTGGAGGGGTTCCAGGCCAGGTTGGATGGGGCTTGGAGCCCCTGATCCAGTGGGAGGTGTCCCTGCCCATGGCAGGGAGTGGGACTGTGCAGGGATTCAAGGCCCGGCCCCAGTTTGGGTGCTCTAAGGCCATCGGTCTTATTCTGCCATGCGAGGCTCTATACACCCTTCCCACCTCGTTAGCAGCTCGGCCGCTGATTGGCCACCCTGAGGCTCTCCCAGCTGCAGCAACCAGGCCTGACTCAGCTGCCACAAAGGCTCTCTTACCCAGAGGCCTACAGGACTGGATGGGCTTTGAGGGCCCTTCCAACCCAAACCATTCCATGATTCCATGATTCAATGATTTCCGCGCTGGTCTTGGGGATGAAAACAGGGTTTGACCCCTCTTTCCGCGCCCACCCGGCCCTCCCGGAGCCAACAGCACCTCCCCACCTGCCCACCAATCCGCCTTGCAGATCCATGAATCCTCCGACACTTGGGAATGGCCCTTGGAAGCCGAGGTGCCCTGGCTGTCCCGAAGGCCGGCGCCTTCCCTTCCCCCGGCACAAGGGCTGCCAGTGGCCGGGAGGGAACGTGGAGTTGTCTTTGTCTGATGGAGCAAGGACAAGGTGGAAGAACAGCTTTTGACGGGAGGCTTCATTCCAACTGGGAAGCGCTGGCCTTGAGAGCTTGGATGCGGGGATGAAGGTGCACCCTGAAAATGAAGCAATTAATTAAGGAGATGGGCACTAATGCATGGCTAAGGTGCCCAGAGCATGATTAACGCTGCATGGCGAAGCCTTGGCGCTGCCTGGCATTCATTCAGGGCCAAGGAGCGGCCGCCGGCGCCGCCGGTGCCACGTGGGAGACATCCCGCTATGCTTGGACCATGGTGACAACAACAGCTCTGGTGCAGAACGTGCCAGGTGATGAACGGACACTCCTGCCTCGCTGCCAGCAGATGGGATGATCCATGCCTGGAGCCCACGGCTAGCGGTGACCTTCTCCAGGTGTTGGAAAGGGATTCAAGGACCAACAGCCCCAATCCTGCCTCCAGGAGGGGTTTGGGCACTTGTCCTCTGAGGCTGAAGGAGAGAAAGGATCATGGAATCATGGAATGGGCTGGGTTGGAAGGGACCTCAAAGATCATAGAGTCATGGAATCATGGAATGGTTGGGGCTGGAAGGGGCCTCAAAGCTAATCCAGTTCCATGGGCAGGGACACCTCCCACCGGATCAGGGGGCTCCAAGCCCCATCTAGCTTGGCCTTGAAGACCTCCAGGCATGAGGCAGCCACCACTTCTCCAGCCCCTCCCGGCCGCTGCGAGGTTGGCCCTTCCCTCCAGCAGCTGCTGGTGGCTCAATCCAGGTTATGTTTCCATTGAGCTTTGGAAGAGCTGCTCTGTGAGACTTGAGGTGCATCTACAGCCTTCTCCCCGCTGCCTGGTGCCCCTCGCTCCCCCTGCCCGGGCAGACGCTGCTGCAAATTTAGAGTCAGAATCATGGAATTGCTTGGTTAGAAAGACTCTTAAGATCATCGAGTCCAACCATACCATCCCCAAGGACCTCACCTATCCAGTTTTTAAATCCCTTCAGGAATGGAGACTCCTCCACCTCCCTGGGCAACCTCCACCACGGCCTGAGAACCCTTTCCATGAAGGAATTTTTCCTGATGTCCAGCCTCCCCTAGGGCAACTTGAGACCATTTCCTCTTGTCCTACTGCCTGTCACTCGGGAGAAGAGACCATCACTCACCTCACCACAACCTCCTTTCTGGGAGCTGCACAGAGTGATGAGGTCTCCCCTCAGCCTCCTCTTCTCCAGACTAAACAGCCCCAGGTCCCTCAGCCGCTCCCACAACCCCTGTTCTCCAGCCCCTTCCCCTGCTCCGTTCCCTTTTCCAGACACGCTCCAGCCCCTCAAGGTCTTTCTTGTCCTGAGGGGCTGAAATTGAACCCAAGATTCAAGGCACAGCCTCACCAGCGCTGGGTCCAGCGGAAGCTCCGAAGGCTTTAGCTCCAAATTTCAATTCCAGCCCATGTGCATCCTATTATTTCCTGAGGAATTTAATTTGCCAACTCAATCAAATCTGACGATCTCCGGGCATGGAGCCGCTCTGCAGCGCCAGCGCGGGCTCCCTCCTCTCTCTCTCCCCTCCTGGTGTCCCTGTCCTCGTGGCCGTCATTCCTTTGTTGAGTTTCTAGGAGACTCGCTGTGTGCTGCTCTCCACCAAGGCCAGGCATCGCCGCTCCCATCTCGCTCCGCAGCTGGAGAGCCGGGCTCTTGACGTACGCGGAGGCTCTTTGGTCCTCTGCTCTGTTGAGTGCCGCTCGATGCCATTTCTCACCCTCCCCAGCCCTTCACTCGAGGACGTTTGGTTTCCAGCGCTTCCACTTCTCAACCCATGGCCGTTTCTTCTGCTGACTCCTCCACACTTTGGTGTCAAACCACTTCATGACCCTCCCTGTACTTTTGGGGCTGTATCTGAGGCTGCCCAGGCCCTCTTCCTCTCCACCTGGGTCAGGGCAATCCCAAGCACCAATCCAGGGCAGGAGGAGAGTGGGTTGGGAGCAGCCCTGAGGAGGAGTTGGGGTGCTGGGGGAGAAGGAGCTCCACAGGAGCCACCAACGTGTGCTCGCAGCCCAGAAACCACCCGTGTCCTAAGCTGCATCCAAAGCCGCAGGACCAGCAGGGTCAGGAAGGGGACTCTGCCCCTCTGCTCTGGTGAGACCCCCACCTGGAGCCCTCAGCATAAGAAGGACACGGAGCTGTTGGGGCGAGTCCAGAGGAGGCCACGGAGATGATCCGAGGGCTGGAGAACCTTCTGGTGGAGGACAGGCTGGGAGAGTTGGGGTTGTCCAGCCTGGGGAAGAGAAGGATCCAAGGAGACCTTAGAGCAGCTTCCAGTATGGAAAGGGGCTCCAGGAAAGCTGGGGAGGGGCTCTGGATCAGGGAGTGCAGGGATGGGACGAGGGGAACTTTTTTGATCTGCAAGAGGGGAGATTGAGATGAGATCTTGGGCAGAAATGTTCTCCTGTGAGGTGGAGAGGCCCTGGAACAGGGCTTCCAGAGCAGTGGTGGCTGCCCCATCCCTGGAGGGGTTCCAGGCCGGGTTGGATGGGGCTTGGAGCCCCTGATCCAGTGGGAGGTGTCCCTGCCCATGGCAGGGGGTGGGACTGGATGGGCTTTGAGGTCCCTTCCAAACCATTCCCTGATTCCACAAAACCCCAACCCCAGCCTGGGAGGGGAGAGGGAGCACTGGAGGAACTGGGGGTACTGCGGACACTGGGGGCACTGGGAGCACTGGGGGAATAGGGACACTGGTGGTATTGGGACTACTGGGGGCACTGGTGAAATTGGGGGCACAGAGAGCACCGGGACAACTGAGGGAACTGGGAGAACTGGGGCCACCGTCTTCCTCCCCCGCCTCCTGCCCTTTGGCCCCGCCCACCTCCCCCTCCCGCACTTTGACCCCGCCCACTTTCCCACCCAGCCAATCAGTGCCTCCGCTCCCCTCCCGTCCTGCTCAGGCCACGCCCCCTCGCCTCGCGGGCTCTGATTGGGCAGGGGGCGGGGCTTATACCAGCGCCTGTGGCCTGATTGATTGACAGTGAGTGGGCGTGGCCATACGGGCTGCGGGCTGGATGATGGGCGTGGCCTCCGGGCAACTCCTGGGCTCTGATTCTGTTCGGAGGGGGCGTGGCCTGGTGTATCACGTGGACTCTGGCTTCGGGCACAGAAGGGGCGTGGCCTCGGGGCTGCCCGCGTGCTATGATAGGCTGCGGAGGGGGCGGGGCCCCTTGGCAGTGGATTGCGAGCTCTGATTGGCCATAGGGACTTGCTAAGGGGGCGTGGCCTCTTGGCAGCGCGGGCTGTGAGTGGCTGAGGGCGGGGGTGGGCGTGGCCTCCTGGCAGCGCGGGGGCTCTGATTCGCCGATGACGACTAGGCAGGGGGCGGGGCCTATGGGCAGAGAGTCTTCTGATTGGCTGGTGCTGCTCCTGGGGCGTGGCCTATCGGCAGTGCAGCCTCTGATTGGCTGGTGTGGCCCGAGGGGGCGTGGCCTCGCGGCGTCCGTTGCGTTGGGCGGCGGCGCGAAGATGGCGGCGGGCGCGGGGCCCTCGCGGCGGGGGCGGCGGTGAGCGGCGCCGGTTTGTGGTCCCGGGGCCGGGGCGGCGGTCCCGGGGGGTCCCGGGGGGCCTCGCGGCCGGTCCGGGGCTCACGGGGCTGTTACGGGGGTGTCCGGGACCCGGGGCCGACGCCGCGCCCTCCCCGCAGGTTCCGGCGCTGACGGGACCGGAGCCGCCGCGACCTTGAGCGCAGGTACCGGCACCCGAGACCGCGGCGCGGTACGGTCCGACCCCGGCCCGGTCCCGATCCCGGTCCCCATCCCGGTCCCTGCGCCCACGTGGGTCCCGGTCCCATTCTGATCCCGATCTCAGTCCTGGTCCTCATCCCGTTCCCAGTCCCGATCCTAGTTCTCTTTCCAGTCCCAGTCCCGGTTTGTTCCTAATTCCAGTCCGTGTGCCCACATGGATCCCAGTCCCTTCTTATCTCAAACCAGGTCCTGGTCCCAATCTCAGTCCTGATCCCTATCCTGGTCTTTGATCCCAGTCCTGTTGCCGCTCTTGACCCTGATTCCAATCCTGATCCCAGTGCCAGTCCCAATTCTGTTTCCAATCCCAGTCCTGTTTCCAGTCCCAATCCCACTCCCAGTCTGGTCCCGGTCCCTGTACCCACATGGATCCCAGTCACAATCCTGGTCCTAATCCCGTTGCAATCCTGATTGCAGTTGTTTCCAGCCCCGGTCCTGTTTCCAGTCCCAATCTCAGTCCCGATCCCTATCCTGGTCTTTAATCTTGGTCCTGTTGCCGCTCCTGACCCCGATTCCAATCCCAGTCCTGGTGCTGATCCCAATCCCAGTCCTACTCCCAGTCCCGATCTCAGTCGTGATCCAAATCCCAATCCAAACCCTAACACCAGTCCTCGTCTCAGTCCAATCCCAATGCAGTCCAGGTTCCAGTCCCAGTCCTGATCCTTGATCCTGGTCTCATTCCCACTCCTGGTCCCAATTCCAGTCCTGGCCCTGGTCCTGTTCCCAGTCCTGATCCCAATCTTGATCTGATCCTGGTCCCCATCCTGATCCTGATCGCAGTCCTTATGCCAATCCTGGTGCCACTCCCGGTGCTGTTCCCCATCTCAGTCCCAATCCTGGTCCAATTCCATTGCCAATCCAAATCTCAATTCCCATCCCAATCCCAGTTTTGTACCCAGTCCTGTCCCCAATTCCATTTCAGATCCCAGTCCTGATCCTGGTCCCAGTCCTGATCCCAGCACTGGTCCCGACCCTGATCTCGGTCCTGTTCCCATTCCCACTCCCTATCCTGATCCTGATGCCGGGCCCTGGGCAGACGATCCCTGGGCACGGAGGGGATGAGTCCATGGGATCAGCGTCCAGTGGGATTGGAGTGTGGTGTCCAATGCGATCCATGGATGTGGTGTCCGAGGGGTTCTGGGATGCAGTGTCTGATGGGATCTGGATGTGGGATCTAATTGGATCAGGGTGCAGCGTCCACTGGGATCCAAGGGTGCGGTTTCGGATAGAATTTGGTGTCTGATGGGAGCTGGGATACAGTGTCCGATGGGAACTGGGGTCCAGTGTCTGATGAGATGCCAGGATGCAGTGTCTGATGGGATCCAGGGGTGCGGTGTCCGATGGGATCCCAGGTAGTGGTGTCTGATGGGATTCAAGAGTGCGGTGTCCGATGGGGTAAGGATAAGTGTCGGGTGGGATCTGGATCAGTGCCATGTCCCTGAACTCAGCCGCCCACATCGGCTGCTCCCGGCGCCATTCCTGCCGCCGGCTGCCATCCCAGGAATGGCTCCATGTGGCCCCGCTGCTCCGGCAGCTCCGGCACACCGGCCTCCATGATGTTATTTGTGGCAACGGGGGCTGTCGGGGCGCGGATCCCTATAAATATCCCGGCAGTGCCTCGTGCTGCGTGTCGGAGCTGCCAGAGCCGGGCTCAGCTTTCCTGGAGCCAATGGAATCGGGTGTCCGAGGAGATCTGGGGTGCAGTGTCTGAAGGGATCTGGGACACGGTGTCCG
Organism: Cuculus canorus; assembly: GCF_017976375.1. NCBI lineage: Eukaryota > Metazoa > Chordata > Aves > Cuculiformes > Cuculidae > Cuculus > Cuculus canorus. Next base: position 442,006 of record NC_071401.1, read on the forward strand.
ATGGGATCCAGGGACTGATGGGATTGGGGCACAGTGTCTGCTGTGGTCTGGGTGCGATGTCTGATGGGATGGAGCTGGATGGAGTGGATCCAGGCAGGATGGATCTGGGTGGGATGGGGCCAAGCGGGTTGGATTCTGGTGGGATGAATGGGAAGGACCCGTATGGGATGGATCTGTGTTGGTTCGAGCCAAATGGGATGGATCTGGGTGGAACGGGGCCGAATGGGTTGGATCCTGGTGGGATGGATGGGAAGGACCCAGATGGGATGGATTTGTGTTGGTTCGAGCCAGATGGGATGAAGCTGGATGGGACAGATCCAGGCAGGATGGATCTGGGTGGTTGTATCCTGGTGGGATGGATGGGAAAGACCCAGATGGGATGGATCTGTGTCGGTTCGAGCCCAATGGGCTGGAGCTGGATGGGACGGATCCAGGCAGGATGGATCTGGGTGGGTTGGATCCTGGTGGGTTGGATCCTGGTGGGATGGATGGGAAAGACCCAGATGGGATGGATCCAGTGAGACAGAGCCAGAGGAGATGGAGCTGGTGCACAAAGCCGGGCCTCCATGGATTCTGGTGACTCCAGGTGGGAATGGGGCATCCCTGCTCCAAGGGACAGTGTTCCCAAGCCGGCTGATGCCAGGCATGGTGTGGGCGGCTGCTCCGGCCATCCCTGCTATCCCAGCCATTCCAGCCATTCCAGACGCTCCTGACCGGTCTGGATCAGCTCCTGGGTTCAAAGTGCGGAGCAGGGTGTGGAGCCGCGCCTTCCCAGCCCATTCCGCCCCGGCACGCTCGCCCTTCCGCTTCCCTGCTCCCGGCACTCCAGCTCTCGTCCCTCCTGGCGCTCTGGCTCCTTTGGGAGCTGGGATGGAGCTGCCGCCGGCTCCCGTGGCTCCAGTGCCTGGTAGGTGATGTGGCTGCTCCGTTGTGTCCGGAACGCTGTGGGCACCAGCTTTGCTTCCGTGTGCTCCGTGCCTCTGGCTCGCGGTGGCTGCTCCAGCCTTGGCACAGCGCTGGTTGCATCCCATCTGGATGTGAATCGGCACTCGAGGGCTTCCCGGCAGCTCTGGCTGGGCCACGGCGGGATCGGTGCCGGAGCGGCCCTGGGCTGGGGGCGTCGAGGGCGAGCAGGAAGGATCCGGGCATCCCGACCGCATGGTGGGATGTGTTTCCTGGTCCAGATGTTCCGTGGCAGGATGCAGTTCCAGATCCCACTGCTCTGTACTGGGATGTGATTCCCAATCTAGCTCCTCCATGGTGGGATGCAATTCCGGATCTGTCTGCCAATGTCAGGATGTGATTCCCAATCCAGCTGCTCCTTGTTGGGATGCGATTCTGGATCTGAATGCCTGTGGCTGGATGCGATTCCAGATCTGGTTGCTTTGTGATGGGACGCTATTCCCAGTCCGGCTGCTCTGTGAAGGGATGCTATTCTGGATCCAGCTGCTCCATGGCAGGATGTGATTCCCGGTGCAGCTGTTCCATATTGGGGTGTGATTCCCAGTCCACTGGTCCGTGATTGGATGCAATTCCCAGTCCAGCTGCTCCGTGTTGGGACGCAATTCTGGATCAGGCTGCTCCATGGCAGAGTGTGATTCCCGATCTGACTGCTCCATGGCAGGATGCGATTCGGGATCTGGCTGCTCCCACGGTGGGATGCCATTCCTGGTCTGGCTGCTCCACGTTGGGATGCAATTCTGGATCTGGCTGCTCTGTAGCGGGATGCAATTCCTGGTCCAGTTTCTCTATAGTGGGATGTCATTCCCAGTCTGGCTGTTCTGTGGCAGGATCTGATTTTGGTCCGGCTGCTCCGTATTGGGATGCGAGTCTGGATTTGGTTGGCCATGGCGGAATGTCGGCTCTGGTCCATACCAGGATGGCATTCCTGGATCTGGTTGCCCATGTTGGGATGCAGGTTCTGCTCCATGGTGAGGTGTGATTCCCGATTCAGTTGCTTGTGTGGGGATACAATTCCTGTTTTGGTTGCCTATTGTGGGATGCGATTCCCAATCCAGTTGCCCATGCTGGGACAGGGGATCTGCTCCATGCTGGGATGCAATTCCTGATCCGGTTGCTTGTGTTGGGATGTGGTTCAGGTTTTGGTTGCCATTGTTGGGATGGGAGCTCTGCTCCATGTTGGGATGTGATTCCCAATCTGATTGTCTGTGTTGGGATAGGGGCTCTGATACGTATTAGGTTGTGATTCCTGATCCGGTTGCCTGTGCTGGGATGGGGGCTCTGATCCATGGTGGGATGGAGACTCTGATCCATGTTGGCATGCGATTCCTAATCCAGTTGCCTGTGCTGGGATGGGGGCTCTGCTCTGCATTGGGGTGCGATTCTGGTCCGGTTGTCTGTGTTGGGATGAGAGCTCTGCTCCAGGTTGGAATGGGGGCTCTGCTTTGGGTTGGGATGGGGGCTGTGCTCCGGGTTAGGATACAATTCCGATCCGGTTGCCTGTTTTGGGATGAGGGTTCCACTCCGGGTTGGGATGCGATTCCGATCCGGTTGCCTGTGTTGTGATGGGAGCTCTGCTCTGGGTTGGGATTTGATTCCAATCCAGTTGCCTGTATTGGGATGGGGGCTCTGCTCTGGGTTGGCATGCGATTCCAATCTGGTTGCCTGTGTTGGGACGGGGGCTCTGCTCTGGGTTGGGATGCGATTCCGATCCGGTTTCCTGTGTTGGGACGGGGGCTCTGCTCTGGGTTGGGATGCGATTCCGATCCGGTTGCCTGTGTTGGGATGGGAGCTCTGCTCTGGGTTGGGATTTGATTCCAATCCAGTTGCCTGTATTGGGATGGGGGCTCTGCTCTGGGTTGGGATGCGATTCCGATCCGGTTTCCTGTGTTGGGACGGGGGCTCTGCTCTGGGTTGGGATGCGATTCCAATCCGGTTGCCCGTGTTGGGCCGTGGGCTCTGACCGCCGCTCTCCGGCAGCAGCATGGACAGAGGAGCCCGGCCACCACTCCGAGTGCCGCCACGGTGCAGCCAGGACGCCGCCGGATCCCGCTGGGTGCCGTGACGGCGTTCCGGTGCCGATGGAGCGGATGAGCTGGCTGAGCAGGCTGACGCCGCGGGCGGCGGGCGGGCAGCGAGCACCGCGCCGTGCCAGCCTCCAGAGCCCGGTCACTGCCGACCCCGAGACCTGCCTGATGGCGTTCCAGAACCACTGGGCCCAGGTGAGCCGGGAGCCAACACCGCTTCCCCACGGAGATCCCTCCTCCGCTTCCCTTTGGCAGGTCCAGGAGCAGGACCTGAGACACCTTCCCGCCCAGAGATTCCCACTCCACTTCCCTTTGCAGGTCCTGTGCATCCTGGGTCCTGATCCCCTTCCCACTCTGCTTCCCTTTGCCAGGTCCTGGAGTGGGATCAGATCCCCCTTCCCTCCCAGCACTTTCCCCTCTGCTCCCCTTTCCCGGGTCCTTTGCATCCTTGATCCAGATCCTCTTCCCTCCCGCCACTTCTCCCTTTGCTCCTCTTTCCCGGGTCCTTTGCATCCTTGATCCGGATCCTCTTCCCTCCCAGTGCTTCCCATGCCGCTTCCCTTTTCCAGGTCCTGCACATCCTGGAGCGCCGCGGCGCCGCTCCGGCTCCCGATGACCTTAGCTCGGTGCGGAACAACACCTTCCAGATGCTGAACCTCCTGGCCGAGGATCGCCCGCGCGCCGACGGGACGCGGGGCCCCATCCTGGAGTTCGTGGCATCGGAAAACCTGCTGGAGCGGCTGCTGAGCTGGCACGCGCAGGCGGATTTCACTGAGGAGCGCAAGGCCGAGCAGCTCAAGCTCTACGAGATGCTCATCAGCCAAGCGCGGCAGCCGCTGCTCCGCGAGAAGCCGGTGCTGACGCCGCTGCTCCGGCTCCTGGCGCTCTGCTCCCGGCCGGCCTCGGCACCGCTGGAGAACAGCCTCGTGCTGCTGCTCAACCAGCTCTGCGTCTCCGTGGCCAAGGAGCCGCCCATCCTGGAGCTCTTCTTCCACAGCCCGGCCGAGCAGGGCCCGGCCAACCTCATCATCTTCTCCCTCCTCATCCCCTTCATCCACCACGAGGGCGCCCGCGGTCAGCAGGCGCGCGACGCGCTGCTGCTCATCATGGCCCTGTCGGCCGGGAACCGCGCCGTCGCCCAGTCCATCACCGACAACTCCTACTTCTGCCCGGTACGTGCTGCCCGTTCCCAGTACGGGGCCGGCATTCCCAGCTCCTTCTGCCCGGCACGTACTGCCCGTTCCCAGTACGGGGCCGGCATTCCCAGCTCCTTCTGCCCGGCACGTACTGCCCGTTCCCAGTACGGGGCCGGCATTCCCAGTTCCTTCTGCCCGGCACGTACTGCCCGTTCCCAGTACGGGGCCGGCATTCCCAGCTCCTTCTGCCCGGCACGTACTGCCCGTTCGCAGTACGGGGCTGGCATTCCCAGCTCCTTCTGCCCGGCACATGCTGCCCGTTCCCAGTACGGGGCTGGCATTCCCAGCTCCTTCTGCCCGGCACGTACTGCCCATTCCCAGTACGGGGCTGGCATTCCCAGCTCCTTCTGCCCGGCACATGCTGCCCATTCCCAGTACGGGGCTGGCATTCCCAGCTCCTTCTGCCCGGCACGTACTGCCCATTCCCAGTACGGGGCTGGCATTCCCAGCTCCTTCTGCCCGGCACATGCTGCCCATTCCCAGTACGGGGCTGGCATTCCCAGCTCCTTCTGCCCGGCACATGCTGCCCATTCCCAGTACGGGGCTGGCATTCCCAGCTCCTTCTGCCCGGCACGTGCTGCCCATTCCCAGTACGGTGTCAGCGTTCCCAGCTCCTTCTGCCCGGCACGTGCTGCCCGTTCCCAGTACGGTGTCAGCATTCCCAGCTCCTTCTGCCCGGCACGTGCTGCCCATTCCAAGTGCGGTGCCGGCATTCCCGGCTCCCCCATTCCTAAAGCGATGCTGGCATTCCCAGCTCCTGCCTGGTATCCAGTGGCTCAGGGCTGGCATTCAGGCGTTCCAACCTTTCTTCTGGCTCCGGCAAAGCCATCTCTGGTCCCGGTGCGGGGCCTTTGCCGAGTGCCGGAGCCGCAGTGCTGCACCTCTACCTGCTTTGCTCGTGGTGCTGCTCTCCCGGCTCCAGCAAAGCCCATCTCTGGTCCCGGTGCTGGCTCCGTGCTGTGTGCCGGAGCTGCAGTGCCGGCGCCTCTCCCAACGCAGTCTCCGGCACTGCCGTAGGTTCTGGCGACGGGGCTGAGCGCGCTGTACTCCTCGCTGCCGCGGAAGCTGGAGGTGCGCGGCGACGACTGGCACTGCCTGCGCCGCGAGGACTGGATCGGCGTCTCCTCCCTCGTCCTCTTCATGAATTCCTTGGAATTCTGCAATGCCGTCATCCAGGTATGGCTGCGGCGAGGGTGGGGGGGGCCGCGGCGGTTCACCACAGCACTGACCGGTGACGCCGCGCAGGTGGCGCATCCGCTGGTGCGGAAGCAGCTGGTGGATTACGTGCACGATGGGTTCCTCGTGCCCGTCCTGGGGCCGGCGCTGCACAAGGTGAGCTGAGAGCACCGGGATTAGGGATCAGCCAGGGCCTGGGGACCCTAAGGTTTGGGATCGGCTGGGATTCAGGGGCACTGGAATTCAGGAGCACCTGGGATCTGGGGACCCTGGGATTAGGGATCACACGGGATTCAGGAGCACCTGGGATCTGGGGACCCTGGGATTTGGGATCACACGGGATTCAGGGACCTTGGGGTTTGGGATCACCCAGGATTTGGGACCCTGGGATTCAGGGACCCCAGGATTCAGGAGCACTTGGGATCTGGGGACCCTGGGATTAGAGGACCCTGGGATTAGGGATCAACCAGGATTCAGGGGTCCTGGGATTCAGGAACTCCCGGGATCTGGGATTCGGGGTCCCCTGGGATTTGGGGGCCCTGGGGTTTGGGATCGCCTGGGATTTGAGGTCCCTAGGACTCGGGATCCCCCAGGATTCAGGGGCTTGTGGGATTTGGGATCCTCTGGGATTTGGGGTGTCCTGGGGTCTGGGATTCGTGATCCCCTGGGATTTGAGGTCCCCAGGATTTGGGATCCCCTGGGGTTTGGTTTTCGGGATCCCGTGGGATCTGGGATTCGGGCTCGGGTGCCCCCGCAGCCGTCGCTGGAGGAGACGATCGCGAGCACCGCGTACCTGGAGCTGTTCCTGCGCAGCGTCACCGCACCCGCCCTGCTGCACACCTTCCTGCGCTTCCTGCTGCTGCACCGCCACGACGGCCGCAGCCTCCTCGACACCCTGGTGGCGCGCCTCGGCGCCAGCTCAAGGGTGAGGGGCAGACCGGTGCTCCCAGTGCCTCCCAGTGCCCACCCAGCGCCTCCCAGGGCTCCCGGTATCCTCCGGTGCTTCCCCCAGTGCCCCCAGTGCTGCACCGCCACGATGGCCGCAGCCTCCTCCACACCCTGGTGGCCCAGTTTGGCGCCGGCTCATGGGTGAGGGGCACATCAGGGCTTCCAGTGCCTCACAGTGCTCCCAGTGTCCACCCAATGCCTCCCAGTATCCTCCAGTGCTCCCCCTGGTGCTGCACCGCCACGATGGCTGCAGCCTCCTCCACACTCTGGCGGCCCAGTTTGGTGCCGGCTCATGGGTGAGGGGCGCACCAGTGCTCCCAGTGCCCCCCAGGGGTATCCAGCTGCACCCGGGCTGCTGGGGACGGCAGGATGCAGTCAGGGGTTCAGGGATGTGCCCGGGGGTGCTGGGATGCATCCAGATGCATCCATTGGTGCCAGGATGCATCCAGGGGTGCTGAGATACACTTGGGGGGGCAGGATGCAGCCAGCAGTGCTGGGATACATCTGGGGATGCCAGGATGCAACCAGGGGCGCTGGGATGCACTTTGGGGGGTTCAGGATGCGCCCAGGGATTTGGGGACGCATCCGGCGGTGCCGTGGGGTGCTGTGGCCCTGCCCCACGCCTCCGCTGCTCCCGCAGCTGTGCATGGTGTCGCTGAGCCTGTTCCGGACGCTGCTGGGGCTGCACTGCGAGGACGTGATGCTGCAGCTGGTGCTGAGGTAGGGTCCCAGCGCCGCACCCGCCGCACCCCGCTGGTTTGGGGAGCGCCGCGCGCCACGTCTGCCCGTCCCCCCCAGGTACCTCCTGCCCTGCAGCCACCTGATGCTGAGCCAGCGCCGCGCCGTGCGCGACCTCGACATCTACGGGCGCTCGGCCGCCAAGTTCCTGTCGCTCATCCCGCGCTGCTGCCGCCCCGAGAGCCCGGCTGAGCACCATCCGGACCGCGACGCCCGGACACACGGTACGGAGCGCGCGGGCACAGCCGCAGTCCCGCCCACAGCCCCATCCCATCCCCATCCCATCCCCGATCCCAACCATGTCCCCAATCCCACCCGCATCCCACCTGCATCCCCGAGCCCTGATCCCAACCATGTCCCCAATCCCTCTGCATCCCCAGTTCTATCCAAGTCTCAACTCCTACTGCATCCCGAATCCCTCCTGCATCCCTGACCCCACCCGCATCCCCAATCCCACCCCGATCCCTCCGTGTCTCTGATCCCACACGGATCTCTCCGTGTCCCCAGTTCCACTGTGTCCCCAATTCTACCCACATTCCAGCTCCCATTGCGTCCCGGATCCCACCGTGTCCCCAGTCCAACTGCGTCCCTAATCACACCCCAATCCCACACGCATCCCCAATCCTACCCCGATCCCACCACATCCCCAATCCCACGCCAGGCCCAACCATGTCCTCAATCCCACCCGCACCCCACCTGCATCCCCGATCCCACACGTGTCCCTGATCCCACCATGTCTCCAATTGTAACAACATTCCAGCTCCCACTGCATCCCGAATCCCTCCTGCATCCCCAACCCCACTGTGTCCCCACTCCCACCCACATCCCCAATCCCACCTCGATCCCTCTGTGTCCCCGATCCCAACTGCATCCCAAATCCCACCCACGTCCCCAGTCCCACCTCGATCCCACCTGCATCCCCAATCCCACCTCGATCCGGCTGTGTCCCCGATCCCACCCACCTCATGTCTCCAATCCCACCACATCTGAATCTGACCCACATCCTGAATCCCAGACACGTTCCCAGTCCCTCCTGCGTCCCCGATCCCACCATGTCCTGGATCCCACACCATCCCTGATCCCAGTGCATCCCAAATCCCTCCCACGTCCCCAGTTCCACCGTGTCCCCAGTCCCTGCATCCCGGCTCGTGCCGCATCCCGCATCCTTCCCGCATCCCGACTCGGCACTGTCTCCGTAGCCCCCGGCAGCCCCGTTCCGGACGCGGCGGTTGCAGCGCCGAAGCCGTCGACGCCGTCGCGCCTCTCGCTGTTCCTGCGCCAGGCAACCCCGGAGGCACCGACGCCGCGCTCTCCCGGCACACCGAGCGGGAGCCCGTGCCGCCGCACCGCACCCTGGGAGGAGGTGGCGGAGCTGGACCGCAACTACCTGGAATACCTGCGGGATGCGCGCCGCGCCGTGGACCACTGCGCCTGGGCGTGCCGCGTTTGGTCGGCGCCCTATGACGGCGAGGACCCTGGCGAGGCTGCGCTTGCCGCGCCGCCCTCACCTGCCCTGCGGACTAAAAAGCGGGGCCTCCCGGCAGAGCGGGAACGGGAAGCACCGGGCAGCGCCGCGGTGGCGGCGGCTGAGCCGCGGGACTCGGCCCTGGTGAACGGGGCGCACGCGGCGGCGCGTCCGGAGGCAGACGTGGCCGTGAAGAAGGTTCGGCGCAGCGGTGGTACGGAGCCGTGTGCCGAGCGTGGGGAGGCCGCCAACAGCTGGGAGTCGCCGCCGGCGGCGTTGGACTCGCTGCTGGACGAGCTGCTGGCCCGCGCGCCCGCCGAGCCCGGCGGCGTCACCATCGAGGCCTTCACGGCGGAGCTGCGCGAGCTGGAGGCACGCCTGGCCAACGGTGATGCCGAGCCGCCCCCGGAGCCGCCGGCGCGTGACGACGACGATGACGGCGAGGCCGAGGTGCCGCGGCCCACCCCGCCGCGGGCGGTGGGGCCGCCGCCGGGCCAGCCCTGCACAGGTGAGGCCGTGGCGCGGGGGCAACAGCAGTGCCATGGCGGCACGGTCGGTGACGGCGGTGTTTGTGGCGCAGGGCCCTTCCTGGCGGCGCTGCTGGGGAAGCTGGAGAACCTGCCACACAACTCGCTCTACGTCAACTTCCTCCTGACGGGGCTGGTGGCCCAGTTGGCCACCTACCCCCAGCCCCTGCTCCGCTCCTTCCTCCTCAACACCAACATGGTCTTCCAGCCCAGCGTCAAGTCCCTCCTCCAGGTACCGGGGCCACTGCGGTGGCCGGAGGACTGGCGGGGGGGTGGGCCAGGGGGTCATTGCGGTCGGAAGCCTCCAAGACCATGGAGTCCCACCAGGAACCCAACCTGGCACCAGCACGATGGGAGAGTGGTGGAAGGGTTGAGGTTGGAGAAGATCTGGGGAGGTTCAGACCATGGAGTCCCACCATAAACCCAACCCGGCACCACCGTGATGTGAGAATGGTGGAAGGGTTGAGGTTGGAGAGGGTTGAGGGGCGTCCTGATCATGGAGTCGTTGAGGTTGGAGAAGGTCGTGGGGGGTTCAGATCATGGAGTTCCACCACCAACCCAATGCGGCACCACTGTGATCAGAGAATGGTAGAGTGGTTGAGGTTGGAGGCCTTGAGGATTATGGAGTCTCAGCATAAACCCAACCCTGCCACCATCACGATCAGAGACTCGTGGAGTGGTTGGGGTGGGAGGAGACCTTCAAGACCGTGGAGTCCCACTGTAAACAGAGCAGGGGGGAGGAGAACCCCCCCTCGCCTTCTCCATCACTGCAGAGTCTTCTTGGCCACCGGGGCCCATTTCCGGCTCACGGTCACCTTGGTGCCCACCAGGATCCCAGCTCTTTTGCCACCTTCATGATTCCATGACCCCATCCTGGTCCAAGGGGTTCTTCCAAGGTGTAGAACCCTCCACACTCCTTGGTTGAACGCCTCAAGGTTCCTCCCCACCCGACGTTCCCGCCTGTCCCATCCTTGGAGGGGCTCAAAGTCCACGTGGACGTGGTGCTCGGCGGTGGGGTTGGGTTTGGGGTTGGACTGGGTGATCTCCAAGGTCTTTTCCAACCTCAACAACTCTTTGATTCCATGACCTCATCCTGGTCTATGAGGTTCTTCCAAGGCTCAAGACCCTCCACGTTGGTTGGTTGGACTCCGTGAGGTTCCTCCCCACCCCAGCGTTCCAACCTCTCGTGGTGTGGCGGGACCTCGTGCCCCACCGTGCCCCATCCCCTCCCGTGGTGTCTCCTCGCCCCACAGGTCCTCGGCTCCGTTAAGAACAAGATCGAGAGCTTCGCGGCCACCCAGGAGGACTTCCCGGCGCTGCTCTTTAAGGCCAAGAAGTTCCTCATCGCCCGCGGGAAGCTCGACTGGGCGGAGGCGTCCGGCACCGTCCCGGCCCTGCGGCGCACGGAGACGCCTGGTGAGGACTGGGGGGGTCTGGGAGGGGTTCCAGAGGGTCCCTGAGGGCCTCCAGGAGGGTCTTGGGGGGCTTCGCTGTGGTTCTAGGGGTGCTCAGATGTTGAGGGGCTGAGGAGCGTGTTGGGGGGATGTGAGTGGGGCTGCGGAGGTCCCTGTGGGGCTGGGAAATTTGGGGGGGGGATCCCCGTGGGGCGGTTGGGGGATCAGGGGGGTCTCTCTGTGGGGTGAGGGGCAGAGGAGGCTTTGTGGGGAGGTGGGGGGGGTCTCTGTGGGGCAGAGGGGGATGGGGGGTTCTGTGGGGCAGGGGTCCCTGTGGGTTGGGGTGTCCCCGTGGGTTGGGGGGTCCTGTGGGGCCAGGGGGTCCCTGTGGGTCGGGGTGTGGCTCCCTATGGGTTGGAGTGTCCCTATAGAACGGAATGGGTGGGGTCCCTGTGGGTCGGGGTGTCCCCACGGGTCGGGGGGTCCCTATGGAATGGGTGGGGGTCCCTATGGGTCAGGGTGTCCCTATGGGTTGGGGTGTCCCCACAGGTCAGGGGGTCCCTATGGAATGGGTGGCGGTCCCCGTGGGTCAGGGAGTCCCCATGGGTTGGGGTGTCCCTCTGGGTCAGAGGGTCCCCATGGGTTGGGGGTCCCTATGGGTTGGGGTGTCCCTCTGGGCCGGGTGTGGGTCCCCACGGGTCAGGGGTGTCCCCGCAGGTCGGGGTGTGGGTCCCTATGGATAAGGGTGGGGGTCCTGGGGGCTCAGGCTTTCTCTGTGGGTCGGGGGGTGTGGGTCCCTACAGGTTGGGGGGTCCCTATGGGTCGGGTCGGGGTGTCCCTATGGGTCGGGGAGTGGGTCCCTATGGGACTGGGTTGGGGTGTCCCTATGGGTTGGGGTGTGGGGTCCCTATGGGCTGGGTGTGGGTCCCCACGGGTCAGGGGTGTCCCTGAGGGTCGGGGTGTGGGTCCCTATGGGTCGGGTCGGGGTGTCCCTCTGGGTTGGGGTGTCCCTGTGGGTCGAGGAGTGGGTCCCTATGGGACTGGATTGGGGTGTCCCTATGGGTTGGGGTGTGGGTCCCTATGGGTCGGGTCGGGGTGTCCCTATGGGCCGGGTGTGGGTCCCCACGGGTCAGGGGTGTCCCTATGGGTGGGGGTGTCCCCGCGGGTCGGGGTGTCCCTGTGGGGCCCTATCGCCGCCGCCGCCCCGCAGGCCGCAGCCGGAAGCCGTCTCTGGGGGAGCTGCTGCTGCTGCGGCGCGGGCCGAGCCCCCCCCCCTCCGCGGGGCCGCGCTCTCCGCCGCGCGGGGCCCCCCGCGCGCCCCCCCCCGCCGCCGCCGCCGCCGCTCTGCGCGTGCGCAACGCCGTCTACGGAGCCGTCGTGTTCTGCGAGTTCCTGAAGGAGTTGGCGGCCCTCGCGCAGGCGCACGCCGTCACCCCCCCCTTCCTCGGGGAACCCCCCGAGGACTGACACCCCCCCTGCACCGCGGCCAATGAGGGGGGAACGGAGCGAGGATGACCCCCTCCCCCTCCAGGGGACCCCCGAACCTCACCCCACGACCCCAAACACCCCCCGGGACCCCCAGAATGCACAAAATCACCCCAAAAATCCCCCTTGGGACCCCCAAATCCCCCCACAGCGCCTGCATCGCAGTGAGGGGGAGAACAGAGTGAGGACACCCCCCCCCGGGACCCCCAAACCTCACACCAGGACCTCAAACCCCCCCTGGCACCCCCAAAATGCACCAAATCACCCCCAAAATTCCCCCCACAGGCCCTGCACCCCCCATATCTCAGTGAGGGGGAGAACAGAGTGAGGGGACACACACCCCCCCGGGACCCCCAAACCTCACACCAGGAACTCAAACACCCCCAGGCACCCCCAAAATGCACCAAATCACCCCCAAATTTCCCCCCACAGACCCTGCACCCCCCGCATTGCAGTGAGGGGGGGGAACAGAGTGAGGACCCCCAAACCTCACACCAGGACCCCAAACACCCCCCAGGACCCTCCAAATCACCCCCAAAACCCCACCCCCAGGCTCCATCACAGCCCCTGCACCCCCCACATCGCAGTGAGGGGGGGGGAACGGAGCGAGGACCCCTCCCGGGACCCCCAAACCTCACACCAGGACCCCCAAACACGGCACCCCCAAAATGCACGAAATCACCCCAAAAATTCTCCAAATCCACCCCAGAAATCCCCCCTGGGACCCCAGAATCCCCCCCACAGCGCCTACATCGCAGTGAGGGGAGGGGGGACGACAGAGTGAGGACCCCCCCTGGGACCCCCAAACCTCACACCAGGACCCCAAAATTCCACCAAATCCTCCCCAAAATCCCCCCTGGAACCCCCCCCCCCCCCCCATCACACCCATTACACCACGCATTGCAGGGGGGCGGCACACAGTGAAGAACCCCCCAAAAATCCACTCTGAACGCCCCAAAAATTCACCCCAGGACCCCCAACCCCCCTCACATCACAGCTCCTGCATTGCAGCGGGGGGGGGGAGGGGGGAGGAACTGAGCAAGGACCCCCCCCGGGACCCCCAAACTTCACGCCAGGACCCCCAAACACCCCCCCAATATCCCAAAAATCCACCAAATCACCCCAAAAATCCCCCCTTGGACACCCAACCCCCCCCCAAACCCGCATCGCATCCCCTTGCGCCACGCATTGCTGGGGGGGGGGGGAATCGGAGGTGGGGGGGGCTGCACAGAGTCAGGACCCCCCTGGGGACCCCAAAAATCCACCAAATCCCCCCCAAACCTCCCCCCAAAATGCCCCAACTCCCCCCCTTTGTAATTTATTGGGGCGCGCTGGGCGCTGGGGGGGGGCCGGGCAGGACCCGGGCGGGGGGGGTGCATGGGGGGGGAGCGCCGCGCAATAAAGGGACAGACTGGAACCAACTGGGAGTCACTGGAGCCAACTGGGGGTCACTGGGGCAGCTGCAGCTGAAGAGGGGGGGGGCACTGGGGTCCCAGACTGGGGACCGTACTGGGCCTGGATCTGAGACACTGGTGGCCCATACTGGGGAATCGGGGGCATTGACTGGGGAGACTGGGGCCTGGACTGGGAACACTGGGGCAGACCATACTGGGGATACTGGGACTGGATCTGGAGACACTGGTGGCCCATACTGGGGAATCGGGGGCGACCCACACTGGGGACACTGGGGCCTGGACTGGAGAGACTGGGGCGGACCATACTGGGGACACGATCTGGAGACACTGGTGGACCATACTGGGGAATCGGGAGTGGACTGTGGACACTGCGGCAGCCACTGCCGCTGCCCATACTGGTCCCAGTGCTGGTGCCCATACTGGTGTCCCTGCCTGCTCTGGTCCCAGTGCCGCTGCCCATACTGGTGTCCCGGCACATACTGGTCCCGGTGCCGCTGCCCATACTGGTGTCCCTGCCCGTACTGGTCCCACTGCCGCTGCCCATACTGGTGTCCCTGCCCGTACTGGTCCCAGTGCTGCTGCCCATACTGGTGTCCCTGCCCGCACTGGTGCCAGTGCCCATACTGGTGTCCCTGCCCATACTGGTCCCAGTGCCGCTGCCCATACTGGTGTCCCTGCCCGCACTGGTCCCGGTGCCGCTGCCCATACTGGTGTCCCTGCCCGTACTGGTCCCAGTGCCGCTGCCCATACTGGTGTCCCTGCCTGCACTCCCAGCCGCGGCTCCCTGGTATCCCGGGCCATTCCCAGCCACCTGTGGGTCCGGAATCCCAGGATCGGGGCTGGGATCCCGGGATTGAGGCTCTCCCTGCCCTCCCTCCCGGTTCTCCCTCGCGGGATCTCTTCCATCCCCTCAGAATTCCAAGCGGCCGCCTCTCCCTGCCTCATCCCACCCTTCCTTGCGGATGCTCCGCAGCATCCGCCTGGATCTGCTTCCCGGCAGCGATTCCTGCTCCGTTCCCATCTCCACCAGGTCGGGACTGAGCCAGAGCCCTGGGATCACTCCGGGATCCCATCCCATTCCGCTCCTGCTCCCCAATTCCCAGCATATAAAGGATCCGTTTGAGGCTTCTCCCATCATGGAGAATCCCAGGATATAGGAGGATGGAATCCCTCACGGCTCGGAGTGAATGGGAACCCCCCGGTCTTCCCTCCTCCAAATGGAAAACCTGGAATCCCAGGACCAACCCTGTCAATCCCAGGCTACCCCAGAGTGTCTCCAAAGCTTTTATTCCTCTCCTGCCCGGCTCCGTTCCCAACGTTTTCAGAACTTCTGGAATTGCTTCTTGGTGCCGGCGGCCTTGGTGACCTTGAGGACGTTGAAGCGCACGGTCTTGCTGAGCGGACGGCATTCCCCGACGGTGACGATGTCTCCGATCTGGACGTCCCTGGAAAAGACAGGGCCGGGATCTCAGTGGCTCCCAGTGTTCCGCATGGCCGGGAACAGCCTCGGACATGGGAAGGTCCATTTTTATGGATGAGCGTCCCTAAAAGGCGTCATGATCCACATTGGGATTAGATGAAGTGCTGAGGGACATGATTTAGGGAGTGTTAGGAATGGTTGCACTCGATGATCCAATGGGTCCTTTCCAACCTTGTGATTCTGTGGGATGAGGCTGTAACGGGAATACAGGGAACCCTCAGCAAGTTTGGAGGCGACACTGAGCTGAGCCGGGCAGGTGCCACCCCGGAAGGGCGGGATGGAGAACCTCAGGAGGATCAACCACGCCAAGAAGGACCTGGAGAAGTAGGGCTGGAGAACCTCAGGAGGTTCAACCACGCCAAGGTCCTACCCCAGGGTTGGGGCGATCCCCGATTTCAGCGCCGGATGGGGGATGATGGGATGGAGAGCAGAGAAGGCCTTGGGGCGCTGGGGAGGAGGAGCTCGAGAGGAGCCCCCCCGTGTCCTGGGCTGCACCCAGAGCAGCGTGGCCAGCAGGGAGGGACGGGATTCTGCCCCTCTGCTCCGCTCCACGGACACCTCAGCCAGAGGGTTGGGGCACGGCCGGAATCCTCAACGCAAGGAGGAGATGGAGCTGTTGGAACGGGAACGGAGGAGGCTCCAAAGGTGATGGGAGGGCTGGAGAACCTCCCGACGAGGACAGGCTGAGAGCGTTGGGGTTGTTCAGCTGCAGAAGAGAAGGCTCCGAGGAGACCTCAGAGCAGCTGCCAGTATGGAAACAGCCTCCAAGAAAGTTGAGGAGGGGCTGTTCCCAAAGGCTCGTGAGGATGGGACGAGGGGGAACGGGGATAAACTGGAGAGGAGAAGATTTAGACTCAACCTAAGGAGGAATTTCTTCCCCATGAGGGTGGGGAGGGACTGGAACAGGTTTCCTGGAGCAGTGGTGGTGCCCCATCCCTGGAGGGGTTCCAGGCCGGGTTGGATGGGGCTCGGAGCCGCTGATCCAGCGGGAGGTGTCCCTGCCCATGGGGCTGGGTGGCACTGGATGGGCTTTGAGGTCCCTTCCAACCCAACCACTCCATGATTCCATGATCTTTAAGGTCCCTTCCAACTCAAACCATTCTACGATTCTCTAATACCACATGGATGCGTCCGTGGGAGGTGATGGCCACAGTCACCGCTTGGGTCTGGACTCATCCCTGCTCTGAAACAAGTCAGGATTGGAGCAGGAAGTGTGGCAGCGGAGCAGCCTTCGCCATTCCAGGGAGGATCAGGATGGAGACCTCCCAGGAACAACTTTCCCTGCCAGCGATGGGATCTGCGGGAGCTACGGCATTATTAACAGTCTCCTACAGCTGCCGCTGGAATTACGGGACGCATCCCAACATCCGTTCATATTCCGGCTGCTTCAGTTTCATAGGAAACCCGGCTCCGGGGGATCCGCTGGAGAGCAAGCAACCCCCCCACCCCCAGCTGGGGTCCTCGATGTGGATCCTGCCTCCCCATCCCTGGGAATCCAGGATTAAGGTTGGAAAGAGCAAATTGGGAGCTATTGGTTTTGCCCCCAGGACACAGCTGCCGGAGGGAAGCGTTCCCTCATTCCAGAGAAACACACGGAAGAGCAAAGCATTCCTGAGCAACACCCTTCTCAAGATCCCTTCCCAAAAGCTGGAATGACACATGCCCGTCAGCAACCGCAATCCCTTCCCGAGCACCGCGGGCTCTCTCCCACTGCCCGGAATCCCTTCCCGAGCACCATGGGCTCTCCCACTGCCCGGAATCCCTTCCCGAGCACCGCGGGCTCTCCCACTGCCCGGAATCCCTTTCCGAGCACCGCGGGCTCTCCCACTGCCCAGAAGTCCTTTCCGAGCACCGCGGGCTCTCCCACTGCCTGAAATCCCTTTCCAAGCGCCGGATCCGCTTCCTGGTTCAGCAGCTGCCACTGGCAGTGTCAGCAGCCCTGTGGGCTCTGCAGACCATCGTGAGTTCAGACATCATCACCAGGAAGCGGATTCCAGATCGGAAGCAGCACCAGAAACGCATCCGTCACATCAGTGGAGTTGGGACATGACCGGGAAGTGAATTCTGGGTCGGAAGCGGCACCGGCAGCACAGCCTCGCTCCTGTGTGCACGCTCGCTGTGGTTCCCAGCTAGGGAGCACAGTAGGGCAGTGTCTGGCGTTCCCGGCATTCCCGGCTCCGTACCCACCTGAAGCAGGGGGAGAGATGCACGGACATGTTCTTGTGGCGCTTCTCAAAGCGGTTGTACTTCCGGATGTAGTGGAGGTAATCCCGGCGGATGACGATCGTCCGCTGCATCTTCATCTTGGTCACCACGCCTGGAAAACACAGAGGGGACACGGCGGTGAGGGCTGGCACCTGCCGACCGCCATTCTGGCTGGAGGTTGGGGTCGGAATCGGCAGGAACGGAGCATTTTGGGAGAGGCGCCCACCAAGATGAGCGGAATTCGACACCTGAAGGCAGCATCGGCCCAAAGCATTGGATGGTTTGGGTCGGAAGGGACCTCAAAGAACATCCAGTCCCACCCCTGCCGTAGGCAGGAACACCTCCCACCGGATCAGGGGCTCCAAGCCCCATCCAACCTCGCCTGGAACCCTTCCAGGGATGGGGCAGCCACCACTGCTCTGGGAAACCTGTTCCAGTCCCTCCCCACCTGAACAGGAGAACATTTCTCCCCAAGACCTTATCTCAATTTCCCCTCTTTCAGCTCAAAACCATTCTCGTCGTCCCATCCCTGCACTCCCTGA
This sequence comes from Cuculus canorus, assembly GCF_017976375.1. Lineage (NCBI taxonomy): Eukaryota > Metazoa > Chordata > Aves > Cuculiformes > Cuculidae > Cuculus > Cuculus canorus. Next base: position 459,564 of record NC_071401.1, read on the forward strand.
TCCAGAGCCCCTTCCCAGCTTTCCTGGAGCCCCTTTCCACACAGGAAGCTGCTCTAAGGTGTCCCTGCAGCCTTCTCTTCTCCAGGCTGGACAACCCCAACTCTCTCAGCCTGTCCTCATATAGGAGGTGTTCCAGCCCTCACATCATCTCCGTGGCCTCATCTGGACTCACTCCAACAGCTCCATGTCCTTCCTGTGCTGAGGACTCCAGAGCTGGATGCAGGGTCCAGGTGGGGTCTCACCAGAGCGGAGCAGAGGGGCAGAATCCCGTCCCTCCCTGCTGGTCCCACGGCTTTGGATGCAGCCCAGGACACGGTTGGTTTTTGGGTGTGAACGCACGTTGCAGCTCACGTGGAGCTTCTCCTCTCCAGCACCTCAATTCCTTCTCCTCCGGCTGCTCCCAATTCCTCCCTCAGCCTGGAGCTGTTTGGGGTTGCCCTGGTGCAGGACCTGACCCTGGCTGAACGTCACGAGGTTCTCCCACACCCATCCCAGTGTATCCCAGGCCAACCCAGCCCCTTCCAGTCCCTCCCACCCCAGTTCAATCCCATCCCCTCCTGGTGTGACAACCGTCCTGCTCAGCTTGGTGTCAACTTCACTATTGACGAAGACCTCAGACAGTGCTGGTCCCACCACTTGTCACCCACCTCACCCGGACATCGAGCCGCTGACCCCTAATTCCCGGGATTCCTCCTCGTTCATGTCACCCATCAGCAGGAATTCTCCCCGGGAGAGGTTTTCCAGAGGGAGAATGCTCCCCATGCACCATCTGAGCTGCACCAACACCCAAACCTCAATCCCAAACCCCGTTCCTTCTCTTTTTTTTACGCCCTGTGATCCCGGAGCTGACGCTTCCCACATTCCCCGCATGATCCAGGCAGGAAAACTGCCAGCAGCTGGTCCTCGGAGCCGGCATCAGCAAAGCCACATGTGGCGTTGTCGTCAGAGCCTCGCGGGACTCGGCAGACCATCGTGAGATATCGGCATCATCTGCAGCTCCGGGACCAGCACCGCAGCCTCTCGGCCGGATCGCATCCAGCGGGGGCCACGAGCACTCACCAGAGAGGATGCGGCCGCGGATGGAGACATTGCCGGTGAAAGGACACTTCTTGTCGATGTAGGTGCCCTCGATGGCCTATGGAAGACAAAGGGACGGTGACGCCGCAGCCGGCGCTCCAAGGAGACGGCGCCAGGCCCGGCAACGGCCGTGCTCACCTCCTTGGGGGTCTTGAAGCCGAGGCCGATGTTGCGGTAGTAGCGCGGGAGCTTCTCTTTGCCACCCTCACCCAGCAGCACCCGCTTCTTGTTCTGGAAGATCGTCGGCTGCTTCTGGTAGGCGCGCTCCGTCTGCCGAGACACATGATAGCACCGGAGTCACCAGAGCTGGGCACCGCCGGCACCCAGAGACCCCCCGGAACTGCCCACAGCCCCTTGCCGGAGCGCGGGGCACCTGCGTGCCTCCCGTCTGGGGTGTCCTGGGGGTCCCTAGGGGAATTTGGGGGGGGTCTGGGGGGTCATCCCAGGGGCTCTGGGGGAGTCCTGGGGGTCCCAGAGTAGTTTTGGGGGATCCAGGAGTGCTCCCAGGGGGTCTGGGGAGTTTGGGATGTCCTGGGAGTCCCAAGGGAGGGCGGTCTGGGCAAATTGGAGGGCGTCAAATGGGCTCCAGGGGAGTTTGGGGATGGTCCCAGGAGTGTTTAGGGGGGTCTGGGGGTGGTCCAAGGTTTGGGAAATGCTCCTGGTGGTTTTGGGGCAGATCCTTCTGATCTTAGAGGTCCTGGGATGAGGAGGCTGGGGACGAAGGCTCTGATGTCGGGGGTCCTGGCACTTCTGAGGGGGGTGCCAGTGATGCTGGGGGTCCCAAGGGGTTCCCTGGGACGTTGAGAGGGGGTCCTGGTGATGTTTGGGTCCCTGGGGGTCCCTTGTGAGGTTAGAGGGGTCAGGGGGGAGTGTCCCTGTGATTTGGGGGTCCGGTTGCGTTCCCCATGATGCTGAGGGTTCCGTGGTGTTGGAAGGTTATTAGGGAGTTTGGGGGGTGCTGTGATTTGGGGGTCCCGGGGTGTGTGTGTCCTGTTTAGGGTCCCTTTGATTCTGCGGGTCCTGGCTGGGAGGTCCTGCGGGAAGATTGGGGGTCTTGAGGGGGGATTCCCAGAGTTTGGGGGTCCTGGTTTGGGGGGAGGCTGTGATTTGGGGATCCCGGGGGTGGGGAGGAAGGTCCCGTTTGGGGGTCCCTGTGATGCTGGGGCTCCCGGAGGGGAGTTTCCACAGTGTTGGGGGGCTCTAATGGAGTTTAGGGGTCCTGGTTTGGGGGGAGGCTGTGATCTGGGAGTCCCCATGATGCTGGGGCTCCCAGAGGAGGGGGTCCCAAGGTGTTTGGAGAGCTCTTAATGGAGTTGAGGGATCCTGGTTTGGGGGGTCCCCGTGATCTGGGGCTCCTGATAGTGGGAGGTCCTTGTTTGGGGGGTCCCTGTGATCTGGGGCTCCCGGGGGGTGTCTGACGGTGTTATGGGGATCTTAGGGGAGTTCAGGGCTCCTGGTTTGGGGGGGAAACTGTGATTTAGGGGCCCCGGGGTGTGGGATCCCGTTTGAGGAGGGTCCCGTTTGGGGTCCCCGTGATGCTGAGGCTCCCAGGTGAGGTCCCGCGGTGTTCGGGGGTTCTATGCGGACTTTGGGGGTCCTGGTCAGGGACGAGGACTGTGATTTGGGGGTCCCGGGGTGGTGGGAGGGTCCCGTTTGGGGTCCCGGGGGGGAGTCCCGCGCTGCTGGGGGGTTCTCGGTGGAGTTTGGGGGCCCTGTTTTGGGGGGAAGCTGTGATCTGGGAGGCCCGGTTAGGGGAGGCCCTCTGATATGGGGGGTCCTGGGGTGGGTGGTCCCGGTTGGGGGGTGGGGGGTCTCGGCAGGGTCCCAGGGTCCCCTGTGATCCCGGGGTGGCCCCGGCCCGGGCCTCGCGCAGCGCCCACCTGCGTGTCCGCCATCTTGGCGCGCGCGGAGCGGAAAGGGGAGAAACGGCACGCGGCGGCGCCTAAAGGGGAGGGGAAACGGAAGTGACGTCACTGCGAGGCGGGGCACTCCTCGGTATAGGTAGCGCCTGCGAGGGCGGAAGTGGCTACACGGGGAGGCGAGGCATTTCCGCCCAAACCGCGACGGCACTGAGTGGAATGGGCAGAAGTGACGTCACGGGAGGGCGGCAACTGCCCCCCCCACAGGGTCCGAGCGGGAGAGGGCGGGGCCGCCATTACCGCCTCTGCCCCGGTGCCGCCGGTGCCTCCAGTATAACCAGTACCGCCTCTGCCCCAGTGCTGCCGGTGCCGCCAGTATGACCGTTACCGCCTCTGCCCCGGTGCCCCCAGTATGACCGGTACCGCCTCTGCCCCAGTGCCGCCTCTGCCCCAGTGCCGCCGGTGCCCCCAGTATGACCACTACGGGACTGTGCCCCGTTACAGCCAGTGCCCCCAGTATAACCAGTGCCGCCAGTATAACCACTGCCTACAGTGACCCCCAGTGTCCCCCAGTTCCCCCATTGCTCCCAGTTCCCCAATTGTCCCTAGTGCTCCCAGTGCTCCCAGTTACCCAGTCCCCCCAGTGCTCCCAGTGCCTCCAGTGTTCCCCAGTGTCCCTCATTGTTCCCAGTGCCCCCAGTGCCCCCAGTTCCTCCATTGCCCCCAGTGCTCCCAGTACCCCCATTGCCACCCGTGCTCCCAGTGCTTCCAGTTCCTCCATTGCCCCCAGTGCTCCCAGTGCCCGCAGTTCCTCCATTGCCCCCAGTTCCCCCAGTGCTCCCAGTGCCCCCAGTTCCTCCATTGCCCCCAGTGCTCCCAGTGCCCCCAGTTCCTCCATTGCCCCCAGTTCCTCCATTGCCCCCAGTGCTCCCAGTTCCCCCAGTGCTCCCAGTGCCCCCAGTTCCCAGCCTGCGCTCCCCTGGGTGCCGCGGTTGCCCGGCTGCGCCCGCGTTGCCAGCTGCGCGTGCCGGGAGCCCAGGGACCGCGGGCATCGCATCGGGTGTCGCATCCGGATCAGGTTTGGGGATCGGGTGTCGGATCCAGGTGCTGAGCGTCGGGATCGGGTTTGGGAATCAGGAGCCAGGATCGGGTCCCGGGATCAGGATCAGGTTTGAGGATCAGGAGCCGGGGCTGGGATTGGGTGTCGGATCCAGGTGCTGAGCGTCGGGATCGGGTTTGGGGATCAGGTTTGGGGATCGGGTCCCAGGATCGGGTTTGGGGATCAGATTCCAGGTGCAGGATCGGGTGCTGGGATCAGGTTCTGGGTTGGGTCCCAGGATCGGGTGCAGGACTGGAATCTGGGATCAGGTGCCGGGGTCAGGTGTGGGTGCTGGGATTGGGATCACATGCTGGGATTGGGTGTCAGGATCCGGTTCGGAGAGCAGGTGCTGGGAACAGGGATCAGGATCGGGTGCTGGGCTTGGGGGCTGGGACTGGGCACCGGGATCAAGTTTGGGGACTGGGAGCTGGGATCGGGTGCAGGATTGGGCACGGGATGCTCAGTTCAGGATCAGGATTGGGTCCCAGGATCAGGTACTGGATTCAAGTTCTGGGAACAGGTTCCGGGTTGGGTGCTGGGATCAGGTGCTGGGATCGGGAGCCAGGATCCGGGTTGGGTGCTGGGATCGGGTGCTGGGATCTGGAGCCAGGATCTGGGTTGGGTGCTGGGATCGGGTGCTGGGATCAGGAGTCAGGATCCGGGTTGGGTGCTGGGATCGGGTGCTGGGATCGGGAGCCAGGATCCGGGTTGGGTGCTGGGATCGGGTGCTGGGATCTGGAGCCAGGATCTGGGTTGGGTGCTGGGATCGGGTGCTGGGATCAGGAGTCAGGATCCGGGTTGGGTGCTGGGATCGGGCGCTGGGATCGGGAGCCAGGATCCGGGTTGGGTGCTCGGTTCAGGATCAGGATTGGGTCCCAGGATCAGGTACTGGATTCAGGTTCTGGGATCAGGTTCTGGCAGCCGGTGCAGGATCAGGTGCCGGGATCAGGTTCCGGATTGCGTACCGGGACTGGGAGCCGGGATCAGTTGTGGGTGCTGGGTTCAGGATCAGGACCGGGTCCCGGGATCCGGTTCAGGGAGCGGGTGCTGGGCTCCGGTGTTGGGTCACATCCGGTGCTGGGATCAGGATCAGGAGCTGGGACCGGGCACCGGGATCGAGTTTGGGGATTGGGAGCTGGGATCCGGTGCAGGATTTGGGTGCTGGGATCAGGTTTGGATCCCGGGATCTGGTTCAGGGACTGGATTTGGGGATTGGGTGCTGGGATCAGATTTGGGATCAGGTTGGGAATTGGGTGTCAGATCCAGGGACTGGGATTGGGGTTGGAGACCAGGACCAGGGCTGGGGAGCGGGCGCCGGGAGCGGGCGCCGGGATCAGTGCCGGGTGCCAGGGCTGGGATCGGGAGCCAGGATGGGATTTGGGGATCGGGTCCCAGGATCAGGTGATGGAATTGGGTCCCCCAGGATCTGGCTCGGGGACTGGGTGCCAGGTTTGGGCACCGGGACTGGGAACCAGAATCGGGATCAGGATCCGGCGCTGGGATTGGGCACCAGGATTGGGATCAGGATCCAGCGCTGGGATTGGGCACCAGGATCAGGAACGACAATTGGGATCAGGATCCGGCGCTGGGATTGGGCACCAGGATCAGGAACCAGAATCGGGATCAGGATCCGGCGCTGGGATTGGGCACCAGGATTGGGAACCAGAATCGGGATCAGGATCCAGCGCTGGGATTGGGCACCAGGATTGGGAACCAGAATCGGGATCAGGATCGGCGCTGGGATTGGGCACCAGGATCGGGATCAGGATCCAGCGCTGGGATTGGGCACCAGAATCGGGATCAGGATCCAGCGCTGGGATTGGGCACCAGGATCAGGAACCACAATCGGGATCAGGATCCAGTGTTGGGATTGGGCACCAGGATTGGGAACCAGAATCGGGATCAGGATCAGGTTTGGGGTTGAGATCGGGTGCTGGGATCGGGTCCTGGGATTCAGTGCCGGGACAGGGAGCTGGGATTGAGTGTGAGGATCGGGATCCAGAACCAGGATCGGGATCGGGTGCGGGGATCGGGTGCTGAGGCTGGGTTGGGTCCCAGGATCGGTTGCTGGGATCAGGTGTTGGGATCGAGTTCTGGGATCGGGTGTTGGGATTTGGGCTCAGTCTGGGCTCAGCGCCGCCCCTCCGGCACAGGATGCCGGGGCTGCGCTCCCTCCTCTCCCGCTGCCGGATTTGGCCCTGTGGATCCATCGGCATCGCCGGCGGGAGGTGAGCCAGGATTCCAGGCCGGGACCACCTGATCCGAGGGTCACCGGCACCCAGGGCCCCATCCTGACCGGGATCCGGTGCTGCCAGTGGCAGCTCAGCACCGGGACCGATGCCGGGATCGGGGTGGGGGTCAGGGATCGGGTGCTGGGATTGAGTGCTGGGAGTGGATCCCAGGATCAGGGCTGGGATCCGGGTCCAGGACTGGGGTTGGGGTTGGGTTTGGTGACTGTTTGCCAGGACTGGGGTTGGTGATCAGGTTTGGTGATTGTCAGGATTGGTGCCGGGATCCGGTGCCGGGACTGGGTTTGGTGATCGGGTTGGGGTCCAGTTCGGTGATCGGTTGCCAGGATCTGGTTCCAGGATTGGATTTGCGATTGGGTTTGGTGATTGGGGTTAGTGGTTGGGTTTGGTGGTGGGGTTTGGTGGTTGGTTACCAGGATTTGGTTTGGCGATGGGGTTTGGCGATGGGGTTTGGCGATGGGGTTTGGCGATGGGGTTTGGCGATGGGGTTTGGTGATGAGGTTTGGTGATGGGGTTTGGTGATGGGGTTTGGTGATGGGGTTTGGTGATGAGATTTGGTGATGAGGTTTGGTGACGAGGTTTGGTGATGGGGTTTGGTGATGGGGTTTGGTGATGAGGTTTGGTGATGGGGTTTGGTGATGAGGTTTGGTGATTGCATTTGGTGATGGGGTTTGGTGATGGGGTTTGGTGATGGGGTTTGGTGATGGGGTTTGGTGATGAGGTTTGGTGATGGGGTTTGGTGATGGGGTTTGGTGATGGGGTTTGGTGATGGGGTTTGGTGATGGGTTTGGTGATGAGGTTTGGTGATGGGGTTTGGTGATGGGGTTTGGTGATGAGGTTTGGTGATGGGGTTTGGTGATGGGTTTGGTGTTTGGTTGCCAGGGTTTGGTTTGGCGATTGGGTTCCGTGACTGTCCCAGGTGATCTTGAGTGCTATCATGAAGCACATGCAAGAGAACCGGGTGATCAGGCCCAGTCAACACGGGTTCACCAAAGGCAAGTCTTGCCAAACTAACCTGATCACCTTCTATGACAAAGTGACTCAACTACCGGATGAGGGAAAGGCTGTGGATGGAGTCTTCTTGGACTTCAGTAAAGCCTTTGACACAGTTTCTCACAGCATTCTGCTTCAGAAACTGTCTGTCTCTGGCCTGGACAGGCGCACACTCTCCTGCCTTGAAAACTGCTTGGATGGCCCCGAGAGTGGTGGTAAACGGAGTTAACTCCAGCTGGAGGCCAGTTACAAGTGGGGTTCCCCAGGGCTCGGTGCTGGTCCGGCTCTGGTCAGTGTCTTTATCAATAACCTGGATGAAGGCATTGAGTGCACCCTCAGCAAGTTTGCAGATGACACTAAGCTGGGAGGAAGCGTGGATCTAATCGAGGGTAGGGAGGCTCTGCAAAGGGATCTGGACAGGCTGGACTGCTGGGCCGAGACCAATGGGATGAGGTTTAACAAAGCCAAATGCCGGGTCCTGCACTTGGGGCACAACAACCCTGTGCAGTGCTACAGACTGGGGGAAGAATGGCTGGAGAGCTGCACAGAAGAGAAGGACCTGGGGGTGCTGGTTGACAGCCGACTGAACATGAGCCAGCAGTGTGCCCAGGTGGCCAAGAAGGCCAATGGCATCTTGGCTTGTATCAGAAATGGGGTCACCAGCAGGTCCAGGGAGGTTATTCTCCCTCTGTACTCAGCACTGGTGAGGCCGCACCTTGAGTACTGTGTTCAGTTCTGGGCCCCTCACCACAAGAAGGATGTTGAGGCTCTGGAGCGTGTCCAGAGAAGAGCAACGAAGCTGGTGAGGGGGCTGGAGAACGTCTGACGAGGAGCGGCTGAGAGAGCTGGGGTTGTTTAGCCTGGAGAAGAGGAGGCTGAGGGGAGACCTTACTGCTGTCTAAAACTACCTGAAAGGAGGTTGTGGAGAGGAGGAAGCTGGCTTTTTCTCCCAAGTGACAGAGGACAGGACAAGAGGGAATGGCCTCAACCTCTGCCAGGGGAGGTTCAGGCTGGACATCGGGAAAAAATTTTTCACGGAAAGGGTCACTGGGCACTGGAACAGGCTGCCCAGGGAGGTGGTTGAGTCACCTTCCCTGGAGGTGTTTAAGGGACGGGTGGCTGAGGTGCTGAGGGACATGGTTTAGGGGGTGTTAGGAATGGTTGGACTCCATGATCCAATGGGTCCTTTCCAACCTGGGGATTCTGTGACTCTGTGACCCAGTTTGGTGATTGGGTTTGGTGCTGGGGTTCGGTGATGGGGTTTGGTGCCGGGGTTCAATGGTGGGGTTCAGTGCCAGGGTTTGGTGATGGGGTTCAGTGATGGGGTTCGGTGATGGGGTTCGGTGATGGGGTTCGGTGCGGGGGTTCGGTGATGGGGTTCGGTGATGGGGTTCAGTGATGGGGTTTGGTGATGGGGTTCAGTGCCGGGGTTCGGTGATGGGGTTTGGTGATGGGGTTCGGTGATGGGGTTCAGTGATGGGGTTCGGTGCGGGGGTGCGGTGATGGGGTTCGGTGATGGGTTTCAGTGCCGGGGTTCGGTGATGGGGTTCAGTGATGGAGTTTGGTGATGGGGTTCAGTGATGCGGTTTGGTGATGGGGTTCGCTGATGGGGTTCGGTGATGGGGTTCAGTGATGGGGTTCGGTGATGGGGTTCGGTGATGGGGTTCAGTGATGGGGTTCGCTGATGGGGTTCGGTGATGGGGTTCGGTGCCGCAGCTCGGGGCGCTGGGTGCTGGAGGCGGGGGGCGCGTGGCACGCGCGGTGGATGGCGCTGGCGGCGCTGCCGGTGATCTACAACTGCCTCGGCCTCACCTGCAGGTGGGACGGGGGGTCTGGGGGTCCGGGGGTGTTTGGGGGTCTGGGGGGGTTTGGGGGTCCGGGGGGGTCTGGGGGGTTCGGGGGGGTCAGGGGGTACGGAGGGGGGGTGTTGGCAGGGTTTGAGAGGGTTTGGGGGTTCCTGCAGGGTCCTGGGGGGTTTGGGGGGTTCGGAGGGGGTTGGGGGGGGGTTGGAGGAGTTTGGGGGGTCCTGGGGGGTCTCTGGGCCGTTCTGGGGATCCTGGGGGTCCTGGGGCATTTGGGGGGTCTAGGGGTCCGGGGGGGTTGGGGGTTCTGGGGATCCTGGAGGTCCTGGAGGAGTTTGGGGGATCCTGGAGGGATTTGGGGGGTCCTGGAGGGTTTGGGGGGCTTTGAGGGAATTTAGGGGGTCCCGGCGTGTCCAGGGGGGGTTGGGGGATCCTGGGGCTCTGGGGGGTCCTAAGGGGTCGGGAGGGGGGGGGTTGGGGGAAATTGGGGGGTCCAGGGGGGTTTGGGAGGGGTTGGGGGTTCTGGGGGTCCTGGGGGTGTCCTGGAGGGGTTTGGGGGGTCCTGAGGGGGTGGGAGGATTTGGGGGGTCCTGGAGGGTTTGGGGGGGACTTTGGGGGAATTTAGGGTGTCCTGGAGCATCGGGGGGGGGGGGGGGGGGGAGATCCTGAGGGGTTTGGGGGAGTTTGGGGGATCCTGAGGTGTCTGGGGGGATCCGGGGAGGGTTCCTGGGGTGGTTTTGGGGGGTCCTGGGGGGGGGGTCCTGGGATCTTCCGGGGGGGGTTGGGAGGTCCTGGAGGGTCTCCGGGGCTTTGGCGTAACTGGGGGGGGGGTCCTGGGGGGAAGGTGTTTCCTGGGGTGGTTTTGGGGGTCCGAGGGGTCTCTGGGGGGGGTCCGGGGGGGGGGTGGGCGGGTTCCTGAGGTGGTTTTGGGGGCTCCTGGGGGCTCCTGGGGGGTCCTGGGATCTTCCAGGGGCGTTTGGGAGGCCCGGGGGGGGTCTCTGGGGATTTGGGGGTCCTGGGGGATCCTGGGGGGAGGTGTTTCCTGAGGTGGTTTGGGGGGGTCCGGGGGGGTTATCGGGTTCCTGGGGCGGTTTTGGGGGGTCCGGGGGGGTCTCTGGGGGTCCGGGGGGGGGTCGGGTTCCTGGGGCGGTTTTGGGGGGTCCGGGGGGGTCTCTGGGGGTCCGGGGGGGGCGGTTTCCTGGGGTGTTTTGGGGGGTCCGGGGGGGTCTCTGGGGGTCCGGGGGGGGTCCAGGGGGGTATTGGGTTCCTGGGGCGGTTTTGGGGGTTCTGGGGTGCAGCGCTGCGGGCGCCCCAGGGCGGCGTTCCCGGCGGTGCGGCAGTTTGGGGCTCTCTGGACGGCTCTGGACGCGCTCAGCGACGCCGTCTACGTGGCCGACATCGGCGTCCGCATGCACACGGGTACGGCACCGCCACGACACGCCAACGGCATGCCATGACACGCCATGACACACCACTGAAACACCATGACACGCCACCGACACGCCACCGACACGCCACCGACACGCCACCAACACGCCACCGACACGCCACCAACACGCCACCGACACGCCACCGACACGCTATAACACGCCACCGACAGCCACCGACATGCCAACGACATGCCATGACACGCGAGTGACATGCCACCGACACGCCACTGACACTCCAAGACACGCCATCAACACGCCATCGATACGCCATGACATGCCATGACATGCCAAGACACGCAACCGACACGCCATGACACGCCACCGACACACCATGACATGGCATGACACGCCATCAACACGCCACGCACACGCCACAAACGCGCCACCGACACGCCATGACACGCAAGTGACATGCCACCGACACGCCACCGACACGCCACCGACACGCCATGACACGCCATGACACGCCATGACACGCCACTGACACGCCACTGACACGCCAACACGCCACTGACACGCCACTGACATGACATGACACGCCATGACACGCCACCGACACGCCAACACGCCACTGACACGCCGCTGACATGCCACCAACACACCACCGACACGCCACCGACACGCCAAGACACGCGATTACACACCATGACATGTCACCGACACGCCACTGACATGCTATAACACGCCATGACATGCCACCGGCACACCACCGACACACCACCGACACGCCATGACATGCCATAAAACGCCATGACACGCCATAACACGCCATGACACGCCATGACACATCATGACACGTGACTGACACGCAACTGACACGCCACCGACACGCTATAACATGCCACCGACACGCCACCGACACGCCATGACACGCCACTGACACACCATGACACGCCACCGACACACCACCGACACGCCAACATGCCACTGACACGCCATGACATGCCATAACACGCCATGACACGCCATGACATGCCACGACACACCATGACACGTCACCGACACGCCACAGACACTCTACCTACACGCCATGACACACCACCAACATGCCACCAACACGCCACGACACGCGACCGACACGCCATGACATGCAACCGACACGCCCTGACACGCCACTGACAGGCCACCAACATGCCATGACACACCGTGACACACGACTGACACGCCACCAACACGCCACCGACACGCCACTGACACGCCATGACACGCCATGACACGCCAACAACATGCAACTGACACGCCACCGACATGTCACCGACACGCCACCGACACGCCACAGGCACTGCATGACACGCCACCTACATGCCATGACACGCCATGACACGCTACTGACACGCCACCGACACACCACCGACACGCCACGGACACTCATACGACATGCCAGCGACACGCCATGACACACCACCAACACGCCATGACACGCCATGACACGCCACCTACGTGCCACCGACACGCATACAACATGACACTGGCATGCCACCAACACTCCACCAACACGCATACGACATGCCATGACACACCATGACACACCATGACATGCCACCGACACACCACGACACACCATGACACACTATGACACGTGACTGACACGCCACTGACACGCTAAGGACAGGACAGGACGCGTCCCAACACACCAAAGACACGCAGCGACACACTCTGACACACGGGGGACAGGAGGGGACACGCCCTGACACGCACAGACACGCTCTGACACGCCAAGGACATGTCAAGAACACGCCCTGACACGCACCCCCCTTTGCTTTGGCCCTCCCTCATCCCCCACTTGTCCCAGTTCCCCCCGTTCCTCCCAGTCCCTCCCAGTCCTTCCCAGTCCCTCCCATTCCCCTCCCAGTCCCCTCCCAGTCCCCCCAGTTTCGCCCCAGTCCCCCCCAGTCCCTCCTATTCCCCTCCCAGTCCCCCCATTTACCCCCAGTCTGGTGCTCCCGGAGCTCCCTCCGCTCCCGGTTATCTCAGTGTTCCCCCAGTCCCCCCCAATGCCCCCCAGTCCCCCCCAGTCCCCCCCAGTTTCCCCCCCAGTCTCCCCAGTCCCCCCCAGTCCCTCCCAGTTCCCCCCATTCCCCCCATTCCCCCCCAGTCCCCCCCAGTTTTCCCCCCAGTTCCCCCCCAGTTTCCCCCCAGTTTCCCCCCCAGTTCCCCCCCAGTTTCCCCCCAGTTTCCCCCCAGTCCCCCCCAGTCCCCCCATTCCCTCCCAGTCCCCCCCAGTTTCCCCCCCAGTTTCCCCCCCAGTTTCCCTCCCAGTCCCCCCCAGTCCCCCCCGTTGCCGCGCAGGTTTCCCGGAGTCGGGGGCCGCGGTGCCGTCTCTGGGCCGCGTGCGCCGCCGGTACCTGCGGTCGCGGTGGTTCTGGTGGGACGCGGCGTCGGTGCTGCCGGCGGAGCTGCTGGCGCCGGCGTCGCCGTGGGCGCGCGCCAACCGCTGCCTGCGCGCCGCCCGCCTGCCCGAGGCCTTCGCGCGCTGGGAGACGCGGGCGCCGCGCCCCAACGCCCTGCGCGCCGCAAAGCTGCTGCTCTACGTCTTCGCCGCCATCCACGGCCTCGCCTGCGCCTACTTCGGCCTCTCGCGCCGCCTCGGCCTCGGCACCGACGCGTGGGTCTGCCCCAACGGCACCGCCTTCGCCCGACCGCGCCGGCAGTACCTCCACAGCCTCTACTTCGCCACCCTCATCCTCACCACCGTGGGCGACACTCCCGAGCCGCGGCGCCACGAGGAGTTCCTCTTCCTCACCGTCGGATACCTCTTGGCCGTCTTGGGCTTCGCCACCATCACCGGCAGCGTCAGGTAGCCCGCGGCGGCGGCGGCGGCGCCGCGATGGTGGGATCGGGGATGGATGGTTTGGAAGGGACCTTTGTGACCGTGGGGTCATGGAATGGTTGGGTTGGAAGGGACCTTAAAGAACGTGGAGTGGTTGCGTTGAAAGGGACCTTAAAGATCATGGAAGGGTTGGGTTGGAAGGGACTTTTGTGACCATGGGATCATGGAACAGTTGAGTTGGAAGGGATCTTAAAGGTCATGGAATGGGTGAGTTGGAAGGGACCTTTGTGATCGTGGGATGGTTGGGTTGGAAGGGACCTTAAAGATCATGGAATGGTTGGGTTGGAAGGGACCTTTGTGACCATGGAATGGTTGGGTTGGAAGGGACCTTTGTGACCGTGGGATCATGGAACAGTTGAGTTGGAAGGGATCTTAAAGGTCATGGAATGGTTGAGTTGGAAAGGACCTTTGTGACCATGGGCTCATGGAACGGTTGGGTTGGAAGGGACCTTAAAGATCATGGAATGGTTGGGTTGGAAGGGGCCTTTGTGACCATGGGATCATGGAACGGTTGGGTTAGAAGGGATCTTAAAGATCATAGAATGGGTGAGTTGGAAAGGATCTTTGTGACCATAGGATCATGGAACGATTGGGTTAGAAGGGACCTTAAAGATCATAGAATGGTTGGGTTGGAAAGGACCTTTGGGATCATGGGATCATGGAATGGTTGGGTTGGAAGGGACCTTTGTGACCGTGGGATCATGGAATGGTTGAGTTGGAAGGGACCCTAAAGATCATGGGATGGTTGGGTTGGAAGGGACCTTTGTGACCATGGGATTATGGAACAGTTGGGTTAGAAGGGATCTTAAAGATCATGGAGTGGTTGGGTTGGAAGGGACCTTAAAGAATATGGAATGGTTGGGTTGGAAGGGACCTTTGTGACCATGGGATCATGGAGTGTTTGGGTTGGAAAGGACCTTCAAGACCATGGGCTCATGGGACGGTTGGGTTGGAAGGAACATCAAAGATCATGGGATCATGGAACGGTTGGGTTGGAAAGGACCTTTGTGACCGTGAGATCATGGAATGGTTGGGTTGGAAGGGACCTTAAAGATCATGGAATGGTTGGGTTGGAAGGGACCTTAAAGATCATGGAGTGGTTGGGTTGGAAGGGACATTTGTGACCGTGGGATCATGGAACAGTTGCGTTGGAAGGGATCTTAAAGAACATGGAATGGTTGGGTTGGAAGGGACCTTTGTGACCGTGGGATGGTTGGGTTGGAAGGGACCTTAAAGATCATGGAACAGTTGGGTTGGAAGGGATCTTAAAGATCATGGAATGGTTGGGTTGGAGGGGACCTTAAAGAACATGGAATGGGACCTTTGTGACCATGGGATCATGGAATGGTTGGGTTGGAAGGGACCTTTGTGACCATGGGATCATGGAGTGTTTGGGTTGGAAAGGACCTTCAAGACCATGGGCTCATGGAATGGTTGGGTTGGAAGGAACATCAAAGATCATGGGATCAGGGAACGGTTGGGTTTGAAAGGACCTTTGTGACCGTGGGATCATGGAACAGTTGGGTTGGAAGGGATCTTAAAGATCATGGAATGGTTGGGTTGGAAGGGACCTTCAAGACCATGGGCTCATGGAACGGTTGAGTTGGAAGGAACATCAAAGATCATGGGACCAGGGAACGGTTGGGTTGGAAGGGATCTTAAAGGTCATGGAATGGGTGAGTTGGAAAGGATCTTTGTGACCATAGGATCATGGAACAGTTGGGTTAGAAGAGATCTTAAAGATCATAGAATGGTTGGGTTGGAAGGGACCTTAAAGATTATGGAATGGTTGGGTTGCAAGGGACCTTTGTGACCATGGGATGGTTGGGTTGGAAGGGACCTTTGTGACCATGAGATCATGGAATCATGGAACAGTTGGGTTGGAAGGGATCTTAAAGATCATGGAACGGTTGGGTTGGAAGGAACATCAAAGATCATGGGATCAGGGAACGGTTGGGTTGGAAGGGCCTCGAAGGTCAGGGAATCATTGAGTTGGTTTGGAAAGGACCCTAAAGGTCATGGGATGATGGAATAGTTGGGTTGGAAGGGGACTTAAAGATCTTAGAATCATGGAATGGTTGGGTTGGAAGGGACCTCAAAGATCATGGAATAGTTGGGTTGGAAGGGATGTGAAAGATGATGGGATTATGGAATAGGTTGGATTGGAAGGGACCTTAAAGACCAAAGAATCAGAGACTATAGGAATGGGTTGAGTTTGAAGGGCCCTTAATGATCATGGAATCATGGAGTCATGGAACCATGGAATGGGTTGAATTGGAAGATCTTATAGATGAGAAAATCAAGAAATGATGGAATTTGTTAGGTTGGAAGAGACCTCGAACATCACGGAATGGGTTGGGTTGGAAGGGTCTTAAAGATCAAGAACCAAGGAATGATGGAATGGGGCCTTCAGGATCCGGGAATCATGGAATGAGTAGAGTTGGAAGCGACTACAAACATCATAGAAACAGAGGATGCTTTGGGTTGGAAGAGACCTCGAGGACCGTGGGATCGCGGAACGGTTGGGTTGGAAGGGCCTCAAAGATCAGGGAATCATTGAGCGGGGTTGGAAGGAATCTTAAAGGTCATGGAATGAAGAAATCATGGGATGGCCTGGGTTGGAATGGGCTTCAAAGATCATGGGATCACGGAATGGTTGTGTTGGAAGGGACCTAAAGATCACGGAGGTGTCCCAGGCCGGGCTGGATGGGGCTTGGAGGCCCTGAGCCCGTGG
This sequence comes from Cuculus canorus, assembly GCF_017976375.1. Lineage (NCBI taxonomy): Eukaryota > Metazoa > Chordata > Aves > Cuculiformes > Cuculidae > Cuculus > Cuculus canorus. The sequence goes on from NC_071401.1 coordinate 475,637, forward strand.
GAGGTGCCCATGGCAGGCGGGGACCGGGTGGCCTTCGAGGTCCTTCCAACCCACCCCACCCCAACCCAACCCACTCCAACCCATCTCAACCCATCCCAACCCACCCCAACCCATCTCAACCCAACTCAACCCAACCCACTCCAACCCATCTCAACCCAACCCATCTCAACTCAACCAAACCCAACCCACTCCAACCCATCTCAACCCAACCCAACCCAACCCACTCCAACCCATCTCAACCCAACCCAACTCAACCCAACCCATCTCAACCCAACCCAACCCAACCCAACCCATCTCAACCCAACCCATCTCAACCCAACCCAACTCAACCCAACCCATCTCAACCCAACCCAACCCATCTCAACCCAACCCATCCCAACCCAACCCAACTCAACCCAACTCATCTCAACCCAACTCAACCCAACCCAACTCAACCCAACCCAACCCACTCCAACCCAACCCATCTCAACCCACCCCACCCCAACCCATCTCAACCCACCCCAACCCAACCCACTCCAACCCAACCCACCCCAACCCATCTCAACCCAACCCATCTCAACCCACCCCAACCCAACCCACTCCAACCCAACCCACCCCAACCCATCTCAACCCAACCCACCCCACCCCAACCCAACCCAACCCACCCCACCCCACCCCAACCCACCCCACCCCACCCCAACCCATCCCAACCCACCCCAACCCATCTCAACCCACTCCAACCCATCTCAACCCAACCCACCCCACTCCAACCCAACCCATCCCAACTCAACCCAACCCAACCCAACCCACCCCAACCCATCTCAACCCATCTCATCTCAACCCAACCCATCCCACCCCAACCCAACCCTCCCCACCCTCTGCTTCCTCAGCGCCGTCATCTCCAACATCAACGCCGCCGATGCCGCCTTCTACCCGGACGCCGAGCCGGTCCGGCGCTACCTGCGGTCGCAGGGGGTGTGCGGGCGGCTGGTGCGGCGCGTGGCCTCGTGGCACCACCACCTGCGGGCGCAGCGCAAGCTGCCGGCGGAGCGGGCGGTGCTGCGGTACCTGCCGCCGGCGCTGCAGGCCGAGGTGGTGGCCAGCGTCCACCTGCCGGCGCTGCGCCGCGTCGACCTCTTCCGCGGCTGGGAGCCGGGCGTGCTGCGGCAGCTGGTGCTGCGCCTGCGCCCGCAGGTCTTCGGCCCCGGCGAGTTCGTGTGCCGCCGCGGCGACGTCGGCCGCGAGATGTATTTCATCCGCGAGGGACGCTTGGCCGTGGTGGCCGACGACGGCGTCACCCACCTCGCCGTGCTGGGCCAGGGGCTCTACTTCGGCGAGATCAGCCTCATCAACATCAAAGGTGAGAGGCCACCACGGGCATCGCGGCAACCCCGGCATCGCCGCGGCCCCCGTGGCCCCGTCACGGCACCCGTTGGCCCATCCCAGCACCCGTTGGCCCATCCCGGCACCCAATGGCCCCATCGTGGCATCTTCTGCCCCGTGGTGGTCCCCTCAGCCCCATCCCGGCACCCTCGGCCCCACGGTGGCACCCATGGTCCCATCATGGCATCTTCTACACCATCATGGTTCCCTCAGCCCCATCCTGGTACCCAAGGCCCCATCGTGGCATCCCTGACCCCGTGGTGACATCTTCTGCCCCATGGTGGTACCCAAGGTCCTATGGTGGCATCTTCTGCCCCATGGTGGTCCCCTGACCCCATCATGGCCCTCACGGCCCCATGGTGGCATCTTCTGCCCAATGGTGGTCCCCTGACCCCATCATGGCCCTCACGGCCCCATGGTGGCATCTTCTGCCCAATGGTGGTCCCCTGACCCCATCCTGGCACCCACGGCCCCATGGTGGCATCTTCTGCCCCATGGTGGTCCCCTGACCCCATCATGACCCCCACGGCCCCATGGTGGCCTCTTCTGCCCCATGGTGGCCTCCTGACGCCATCGTGGCCCTCATGGCCCCATCGTGGCCTCCACGGCCCCATGGTGGCCTCCTGACGCCATGGTGGCCCCTTCCGCCCCACGGCGTCGCCCGGTTCCGCAGGGAACCCGTTTGGGAACCGCCGCACGGCCGACATCGTGAGCCTGGGCCACTCGGACCTCTTCTGCTTGGCCAAGGCGGACCTGGGCGAGGTGCTGGCGCAGTTCCCCGGCGCCCGCGCGGCGCTGGAGGCCAAAGGGCGGCGGCTGCTGCTGCGCGCCGGGCGCTGGGACGCGGGCGCCGAGGCGGCGGCGGCGGAGGCCGAGCGGCGGGCGCGGGCGCTGCGGGCGCGGTTGGAGGCGCTGCGGGCGCGGGCGGCGCGGGCGGCGGCACAGCTCGAGGCCAACGCCTTCAAGATGGCGCTGCGGCTCCAGCGCCTCGAGGCCCCGCGGCACCCCAGGGCAGGAGGGGCGCGGAGGGGACCCCACGAGCATCAAGGTCACCCCGGGGTGCGGGACAAAGGGGTGCAGCGTCCCCCCAAGATGCGGGATACAGGGATGCAGGGTCCCCCCAAGATGAGGGATACAGGGGTGAGGGATGCAGGGGTGCAGGGTCCCCCCAAGATGCGGGACGCAGAGATGCGAGATACAGGGGTGCAGGGTCCCCCCAAGATGCGGGACGCAGAGATGCGAGATACAGGGGTGCAGGGTCCCCCCAAGATGAGGGATGCAGGGTTGCAGGGTCTCCCCAAGATGCGGGATGCAGGGATGCGAGATACAGGGGTGCAGGGTCCCCCCAAGATGCGGGATGCAGGGATGCAGGGTTCCCCCAAGATGCGGGATCCCAGTAGGGTGCAGAGTGCAGGGATATGGGGTGCAGGGATGTCTGATGCAGGGGTACAGGGACCCTCCGGGATGCGGGATCTCCCCGGGATGCGGGGTGCAGGGGTACAGGGTCCTCCCAGGGCTCAGCGTCCCCCCGGGATGGGGGGTCCCAGTGGGATGCGGGGTGCAGGGATGAGGGGTCCCCCCAGGATTCAGGGGAGAGGGCCGCAGGGTCCCCCTGGGATGCGGGGTGCAGGGATGGGGGGTCCCCCTGGGGTGCGGAGTGCAGGGATTGGGGGTACCCCTGGGGTGCGGGGTGCGGGGATGGGGGGTCCCCCTGGGATGCGGGGTGCAGGGATGGGGAGTCCCAGTGGGATGCGGGGTGTCGGGATGGGGGGTCCCCCTGGGACTGGGGATGCAGGGATGGGGAGTCCCATTGGGATGCGGGGTGCAGGGATGGGGGGTCCCCCTGGGATGCGGGGTGCAGGGGGGCCGCATCCCCGGCGCTGAGGGTAACCATGACAACCGTTGCCAGGGAGCACTGACAGCCGTTGCCAGGCAACAGTGCCGGCTGTTTCCAGGGAACGGTGCCGGCTGTTTCCAGGGAACGGTGTCGGCTGTTTCCAGGGAACGGTGTCGGCTGTTTCCAGGGAACGGTGCCGGCTGTTTCCAGGGAACGGTGCCGGCTGTTTCCAGGGAACGGTGCCGGCTGTTTCCAGGGAACGGTGCCGGCCGTTTCCAGGGAACACCGAGAACCGTCGCTCGGTAACAATGAGAGCCGTTCATGAATCAAAACCGCGCCGTAACCTTAATCCGGATGGGATCGGGATCGGGATGGGATCGGGACCGGGATCGGGATGGGATGGGAGGGAAAACGATCGGGATGAGGATCAGGATGGGGACAGAGGTGGAGCAGGGATTGGGACCAGGATCGGGATTGGGATCGGGATTGGGATGGGATCGGGATTGGGATCGGGATTGGGATGGGATGGGAGGGAAAACGATCGGGATGAGGATCAGGATGGGGACAGAGGTGGAGCAGAGATTGGGAGCAGGGATTGGGACCAGGATTGGGATCGGGATCGGGATCGGGATGAGGACAAGGACGGGGCAGGGACAGGGAATAGAAGAGGGATCAGGATTGGAACCAGGATGAGAACAAGGATGGAGCAGAGTTTGGGACCAGGATCGGGATCGCGATCAGAGGACAAGGATGGAGAGGGGGTTGGGATCGGGATGGGATGGGATGGGCCAAGGAGTAGGATCAGGATCAGGACCGGGATGGGATGGGATGGGATGGATCCCCGCGGCACCGCCCCCGGCACCGCCCCCGCTTCACTCGCCCCGCGGCTCCGGAGCGGAGCGGGAGCACCGGGAGAACCGGGATCGGAGCACCGGGAGAACCGGGAGAACCGGGATCGGAGCACCGGGAGAACAGGGAGAACCGGGAGCACCGGGATCGGAGCACCGGGAGAACAGGGAGCACCGGGATCGGAGCACCGGGAGAACCGGGAGCACCGGGATCGGAGCACCGGGAGAACAGGGAGCAGCGAGAGCCCCAGGAGCCCCGGGATCGGAGCAGCGGGAGCTCCGGGAGAACCGGGATCGGAGCCCCGGGAGAACCGGGAGCCCCGGGATCGGAGCACCGGGTGAACCGGGGGAACCGGGAGCGGAGCACCGGGAGAACAGGGAGAACCGGGATCGGAGCCCCAGGAGAACCGGGGGAACCGGGAGCGGAGCACCGGGAGCAGCGAGAGCCCCAGGAGCCCCGGGAGCCGCGGGATCGGAGCACCGGGAGAACCGGGAGCGGAGTGGTGCATCGGGAGCCCCGGGAGCACCGGGTGAGCCGGGAGCGGTGGGATCGGAGCCCCGGGAGGATCAGGTGTATCGGGAGTGGAGCGGAGCACCGGGAATACCGGGAGCGGCGGGATCGGAACACCGGGACCACTGGGAGCACCGAGGATAACCGGGAGCACCGGGAACACCGAGAACACCGGGAGCTCCGGGAGCTGCAGGACTGGAGCAGAGAACACCGGGATCGGAACACCGGGAGAATTGGGAGCTCCGGGAGCCGCAGGATTGGAGCAGAGAGGACACGGGGAGCACCGGAATAACCGGAGCTCGGGGAGCGGCGGGAGCGGAGCACCGGGAACACAGAGATCACCGGGAGCACCGAGGAGCTGCGGGAACGCCGGAATAACCGGGAACACCGAGATAACCGGGAGCAGAGGGAGCTCCGGGAGCACCGGAATAACCGGGAGCAGAGGGAGCTCCGGGAGCACCGGAATAACCGGGAGCAGCGGGGGCAGTGGGAACCCAGTGAACACCGGGAGCTCCGGGAGCACCGGGAGCAGCGAGAGCTGCAGGAGCGGAGCAGAGGGAGCTCCGGGAGCAGTGGGAACACCGAGATTACCGGGAGCAGCGGGAGCTCCGGGATCACAGCACCAGGAGCACCGGGAACACTGAGATAACCGGGAGCTCCGGGAACACCGGGAGCACCGGGAGCTGCAGGACGGGAGCAGAGGGAGCTCCGGGATCACCGGAATAACTGGGAGCACCGGGAGCTCCGGGATCACAGCACCGGGAGCACCGGCAGCAGCAGGAACCCCGTGAACACCGCGAGCACCGGGATAACCGGGAGTCCCGTGAACACCGGGAGCACACCGGGAGCTTCAGGAGCACCGGGAGCGGTGGGAATACCGAGAACACCGGGAGCAGCGGGAGCACCGAGATAACCGGGAGCCCCGGCAGCGGAGCAGAGGGAGCTCCGGGAGCACCGGAATAACCGGGAGTGGTGGGAACCCCGTGAACACCGGGAGCACCGGGATAACCGGGAGCTCGGGAAACACCGGGAAACACGGGATGCTCCGGTGACGGCGCCGCCATGGACCCGCGGCGCCCGAACGGGTCCCTCCTCTGCCCCGGGAACGGGAACGGCACCGGGAACGGCTGCGACATCCCCGGCAGGAGCGGCCGGGGCGGAACGGGGACGGGAGGTGACACCGGGGGGGAAAAACGGGGAGGAAACCGGGGGGGAACCGGGGAGGAGGGGGGAAATGGGAGAAACGGGGGGGAACGGGGGGAAACGGGGGGAACCGGGGAGGAGGGGGGAAATGGGAGAAATGGGGGAAAAAGGGGGGAATGGGGGGAAAAGAGGGGGAATGGGGGGAAAGGGGGGGATGAGGGGAATGGGGGAAATGGGGAAAAGGAGGGAAATGGGGGGAAATGGGGGGAAATGGGAGGAAATGGGGGAATGGGGGGAAAAGAGGGGGAATGGGGGAGAGGGGGGAAAAGGAGGGAAATGGGGAGAAAGGGGGGGAATGGGAGGAAAGAGGGGAGTGGGGGAAAATGGGGGCAACGGGGGGAAATGGGAGGAAATGTGGGGGATGGGAGGGATGGGGGACGGGGGAAATGGGGGGAAATGAGAGAAATGGGAGAAATACGGGGAATGGGGGGAAATGGGAGGAAATGGGGGGGACGGGAGAAACAGGGGGGAAACGGGGGGGAACGGGGGAAAACGGGGAGGAGGGGGGAAATGGGAGAAATGGGGGAACGGGGGAAACGGGGGGAACTGGGGGGGTGGGAGAAACGGGGGGAATGGGGGAACTGGGGGAAACAGGGAGAAATGGGAGAAATGTGGGGAAGGGGGAAATAGGAGAATGGAGGAAAATGGGGAAAACGGGGGGAAATGGGGGAAACAGAGGGAAAAGGGTGGGAAAGGGAGGAAAGGGGAGAAAGGGGGAAATGAGGGAACGGGGGGAACGGGGGGAAACGGGAACCCGCACATCCCACACGGAGCCTGAGATCCCCACCGCAGTGCATCCCAGTGAATCCCAGTGCATCCCAGTGCTCCTCACCCCATCCCAGTGCATCCTGGTGCTTCTCCTTCATCCCAGTGATTCCCACTCCACCCCAGTCCAACCCAGTCTATCTAACCCTCCATCCCAGTGCATCCCAGTGCATCCCAGTGCATCCCACCTGTGTCCCAGTGCCTCTCAGTCCATCCTGCCCCGTATCCCAGTACATCCCAGTCTATCCCACCTGTGTCCCAGTGCATCCCAGTCCATCTCACCTGTGTCCCAGTACATACCAGTCTATCCCACCTGTGTCCCAATGCATCCCAGTCCCTCCTGCCCTGCATCCCAGTTCATCCTACTCCGTGTCCCAGTGCATCCCAGTGCCCTCGGCTCCGTGCCCGCTCCATCCCAGCACATCTCAGTCCATCCTGCCCTCCATTCCCATCCATCCCACTCCATGTCCCAGTCCATCCCAGTCCATCCCACCTGTGTCCCAGTGCATCCCAGTCCATCTCACCTGTGTCCCAGTCCATCCCAGTCCATCCCACCTGTGTCCCAGTGCATCCCAGTCCATCTCACCTGTGTCCCAGTCCATCCCACCTGTGTCCCAATGCATCCCTGTCCCTCCTGCCCTGCATCCCAGTTCATCCTACTCCGTGTCCCGGTGCATCCCAGTCCACCTCGCCCTCCACCCCAGTGCATCCCAGTGCCCTCACCTCCGTGCCCACTCCATCCCAGTGCATCTCAGTCCATCCTGCCCTCCATTCCCATCCATCCCACTCCATGTCCCAGTCCATCCCAGTCCATCCCAGTCCACCCCACCTGTGTCCCAGTACATCCCAGTCTATCCCACCTGTGTCCCAATGCATCCCAGTCCTCCCTGCCCTGCATCCCAGTTCATCCTACTCCGTGTCCCGGTGTATCCCGGTGCCCTCGGCTCCGTGCCCGCTCCATCCCAGCGCATCTCAGTCCATCCTGCCCTCCATTCCCGCCCATCCCACTCCATGTCCCAGTGTCCCAGTCCATCCCAGCTGTGTCCCAGTCCATCCCAGTCCACCCCACCTGTGTCCCAGTGCATCCCAGTCCATCTCACCTGTGTCTCCGTCCATCCCAGTCCATCCCACCTGTGTCCCAGTCCATCCCAGTCTATCCCACCTGTGTCCCAATACATCCCAGTCCCCCCTGCCCTGCATCCCAGTTCATTCTACTCCGTGTCCCAGTGCATCCCAGTGCCCTCACCTCCGTGCCCGCTCCATCCCAGCGCATCTCAGTCCATCCTGCCCTCCATTCCCGCCCATCCCACTCCATGTCCCAGTGTCCCAGTCCATCCCACCTGTGTCCCAGTGTCCCAGTCCACCCCACCTGTGTCCCAGTGTCCCAGTCCATCCCACCTGTGTCCCAGTGCATCCCAGTCCATCCCACCAGTGTCCCAGTCCATCCCAGTCCATCCCACCTGTGTCTCAGTCCATCCCAGTCCACCCCACCTGTGTCCCAGCGCATCCCAGTCCATCCCTCCTGTGTCCCAGTCCATCCCAGTCCATCCCACCTGTGTCCCAGTGTCCCAGTCCATCCCACCTGTGTCCCAGTGCATCCCAGTCCATCCCACCAGTGTCCCAGTCCATCCCAGTCCATCCCACCTGTGTCTCAGTCCATCCCAGTCCATCCCACCTGTGTCCCAGCGCATCCCAGTCCATCTCATCTGTGTCCCAGTCCATCCCAGTCCATCCCACCTGTGTCCCAGTCCATCCCAGTCCATCCCAGTCCATCTCGCCCTCCATCCCAGCGCACTGGGTGGACAGTGGCCCAGCGGTGGCCGCATTCCGGCACCCCCTCCAGCGCCGCCATTCGCTCCTACGTCCATTTCGGTGGCCACCACCGCACCGGCCCCGGTTGCCCGGTTTCCTGCCGGGATCCCCGGTGCCTGGGCCGTGCCGGGTTGTTTGTTGGCCCCTCCTGGTTGCCACCAGGCGTCACCTCTTGCCCCCCGCAGACCTGGACCTGATGGTCCGCGTCCTCCTCTACGCGGTGATCTTCGTGCTGAGCCTCTGCGGGAACGCGCTGGTGGTGGCCGTGCTGCTCCTCAACCGTCGGCTCCGCACCGTCACCAACTCCTTCCTCCTCTCGCTGGCGCTCAGCGACCTCATGTTGGCGCTTTGCTGTATGCCCTTCACCCTCATCCCCAACCTCATGGGCACCTTCGTCTTCGGAGAGGTCGTCTGCAAGCTCATGGCATACCTGATGGGTACGTGGGGATGGGAAGCGCCATTCCGTGCCGATGTTCCATGGGCGCGGAACCCTTGGAGAACACGTGGAAAAGCAGCTGGAAAGCCGTGAGTGGGTGCTGCTCCCGCGGTGGACGTGGCTCGGGCCAATTGTCCGCTCTGCTCCACGTGGCCATGATGAGGGACTCATGGAATGGGTTGGAAGGGACCTCAAAGCCCACCCAGATCCACAGGCAGGGACATCCCACCGGATCAGGGGCTCCGAGCCCCATCCAAGCTGGCCTGGAACCCCTCCACAGCTCCCCTGGGCAGACCAGGACAGGGCCTCCCCAAGCGTCATCTTTATCCACGATCCGAACGAGGTGGACCAATTCCTCTCGGTCGGTTTGGAGACGATGCCGAGTTGGGTGTGGATCTGCTGGAGGGTGGGAAGGCCCTGACGAGGGCTCCGGCCAGGTTGGATCCATGGGTCAAGGCCCATGGGATGAGGTTCAACCAGGCTGAGTGCCGGGATCTGCACGTGGAGGGCTTTTCCAACCGCAACGATTCCATGGTTCCACAATTCCATGGTTCCATGATTCTGTGGTCTCACGGTTCTGTGATTCCATGGTTCCACTTTTCCATGATTCCATGGCTCCACATTCTTATGATTCGATGGTTCCATGGTTCCATCATGCCACAGTTCCATCAGTCCATCATTCTATGGCTCCATCATTCCATGGCTCCACGGTTCCATCACCCCATGGTTCCATCCCCATTCCACGGTTCCATCCCCATTCCATGGTTGAATCCATTATTCCATGGGTCCACGGTTCCCTCACCCCACGGCTGCATCCCCATCCCATGGTTCCATCCATCACCCCACGTCTCCATGGTTCCACCCCCATCCCACGGTTCCATCCATCACCCCATGGCTCCACGGTTCCATCCCCATCCCACGGTTCCATCCATCACCCCATGGCTCCATGGTTCCATCCTCACCCCACGGTTCCCTCACCCCATGGTTCCATCCATCACCCCATGGCTCCACGGTTCCATCACCCCACGGTTCCATCTCCATTCCATGGTTCCATCCGTGGTTCCATAGCTCCATGGTTCCATCCCCATTGCACGGTTCCATCCATCATTCCATGGCTCCACGGTTCCCTCACCCCACGGTTCCATCCCCATCCCATGGTTCCATCCACCATTCCATGGTTCCATCCATCACCCCATGACTCCACGGTTCCACCTCCATCCCACGGTTCCATCCATCACCCCACGTCTCGGCGGTTCCCTCACCCCACGGTTCCATCCCCATCCCACGGTTCCATCCATCACCCCACGTCTCCACGGTTCCACCTCCATCCCATGGTTCCATCCATCGTTCCACGTCTCGGCGGTTCCCTCACCCCACGGTTCCCTCCATCACCCCACGGTTCCCTCCATCACCCCACGGTTCCATCCATCACCCCACGGTTCCATCCCTCACCCCACGGTTCCATCCCCATACCACGGTTCCATCCATCACCCCACGGTTCCATCCTCACCCCACGGTTCCATCCATCACCCCACGGTTCCATCCCCATCCCACGGTTCCCTCCATCACCCCACGGTTCCCTCCATCACCCCACGGTTCCATCCATCACCCCACGGTTCCATCCCTCACCCCACGGTTCCATCCATCACCCCACGGTTCCATCCATCATCCCACGGTTCCATCCCCATCCCACGGTTCCATCCATCGTTCCACGTCTCGGCAGTTCCCTCACCCCACGGTCCCCTCACCCCGCGGTTCCATCCATGGTTCCACGTCTCGGCGGTTCCCTCACCCCACGGTTCCATCCATGGTTCCACGTCTCGGTGGTTCCCTCACCCCACGGTTCCCTCACCCCACGGTTCCATCCATGGTTCCACGTCTCGGCGGTTCCCTCACCCCGCGGTTCCCTCACCCCACGGTTCCATCCATGGTTCCACGTCTCGGCGGTCCCCTCACCGCGCGGTTCCCGGTCGGTTCCGCAGGCGTCTCGGTCTCGGTCTCCACCTTCAGCCTGGTGGCCATCGCCATCGAGCGCTACAGCGCCATCTGCAAACCGCTGCAGTCGCGCTCGTGGCAGACGCGGTCGCACGCCTGCCGGGTGATCGCCGGCACGTGGCTCCTCTCGGCGCTCCTCATGCTGCCCTACGCCGTCTACAGCACCACCCGCCCGCCCGGCACACAGTGCTCCCACCACTGGCCCAGCGACCGCGTCCGCCAGGCCTGGTGAGTCCACCGCCCACCTCCGGGACCCCCACCACGGGCACCACGGGGGGCGGCGTGGGAAGAAACCTCGGGACGTTGAGGTTGGAGAAGATCCGGGGAGAAGTTCCCTCATGGAGCGAGCAGGGAAGCCCCAGCAGAGGCCGCCCAGGGTGGTGGTGGTGGAGTCTCCACCCTTGGAGGGCTCCAAAACACGTGTGGACGTGGTGGGGTGGGGTTGGAGGAGCTCGGAGGTCTTCTCCAACCTTGACGACGCCACGATTCCAGGTACATCCTGCTGCTCCTCATCCTCTTCTTCATCCCGGGCGTGGTGATGATCGTGGCCTACGGACTCATCTCCCGCGAGCTCTACCGGGGGATCCGCTTCGAGCTGGACATCAAGGGGGACCCTGGAGGTGAGGGGCGGGGCTGGCGGTGGGATGGGACCTTTGGGTCCTCACGGCTCCAGAACAAGACCTGAAGGTCTTGCAGTTCTGGGGTGAGACCCCCTGGGCCCGACCATGGGTTCTCCTGGTGGGATGTGGGCCCTGATGGAGCCACGACCACAATGTGGGTCCTGGTGGTTCCATGACTATGATGTTCTCCTGGTGGGACGTGGGTCCTGATGGAGCCATGACCACAATGTGGGTCCTGGTGGTTCCATGACTATGATGTTCTCCTGGTGGGATGTGGGTCCTGATGGAGCCATGACCACAATGTGGGTCCTGGTGGTTCCATGACCATGATGTTCCCCTGATGGGATGTGGGTCCTGGTGGTTCCATGACTATGATGTTCTCCTGGTGGGATGTGGGTCCTGGTGGTTCCATGACCACAATGTGGGTCCTGGTCGTGCCACGACCACAATGTTCTCCTGGTGGGATGTGGGTCCTGATAGAGCCATGACCACAATGTGGGTCCTGGTGGTTCCATGACTATGATGTTCTCCTGGTGGGATGTGGGCCCTGGTGGTTCCATGACCACAATGTGGGTCCTGGTCGTGCCACGACCACAATGTTCTCCTGGTGGGATGTGGGTCCTGATGGAGCCATGACCACAATGTGGGTCCTGGTGGTTCCATGACTATGATGTTCTCCTGGTGGGATGTGGGCCCTGGTGGTGCCTCAACCACCACCTGGATCGTGGTGATGCCATCACCACGATGTTCTCCTGGTGGGATGTGGGTCCTGGTCATGCCACGACCATGATGTGGGTGGGTCGTGGTCATGTCATGAACATCACATTGGTCCAGGTGGTACCACAACCACCACACGGATTGTGGTGATGCCATAACCATGATGTTCTCCTGGTGTGATGTGGGCCTTGGTGGTACCACAACCACCACGAGGATCGTGGTGATGCCATAACCACGATGTTCTCCTGGTGGGATGTGGGCCCTGGTGGTACCACAACCACCACCTGGATCGTGGTGATGCCATAGCCACAATGTTCTCCTGGTGTGACGTGGGCCCTGGTGGTACCACAACCACCACCTGGATCGTGGTGATGCCACAACCACGATGTTCTCCTGGTGTGACGTGGGCCCTGGTGGTACCACAACCACCACCTGGATCGTGGTGATGCCACAACCACGATGTTCTCCTGGTGTGACGTGGGCCTTGGTGGTGCCTCAACCACCACCTGGATGGTGGCGATGCCATCACCACGTGCCGCGTCCGTGACGTCGTTCCCTCGTTCCCGCAGCCCAGCGCAGCGTCAGCGCGGAGCCGCCCTGCGACGACGGCGACGGTTGCTACCTGCAGGCGTGGCGGCCGGGCGGCTCCGCGCTGGCGCTGCGGGCGCTGGGCGCGCAGCAGGACCGGGCGCGCATCAACAGCTCGGAGGCCAAGCTGGTGGCCAAGCGGCGCGTGATCCGCATGCTGGTGGTCATCGTGGCCATGTTCTTCCTCTGCTGGCTGCCCGTCTTCACCGCCAACACGTGGAAGGCCTTCTCGCCGGCGGCGGCGCAGCGGGCGCTCTCGGGGGCGCCCATCTCCTTCATCCACCTCCTCTCCTACACCTCCGCCTGCGCCAACCCCCTCATCTACTGCTTCATGAACCGACGCTTCCGCGCGGCCTTCCTGGCGTCGTGCGACGGCTGCCGCCGCGCCTGCCCGCGCCGCGCGCCCCACGCCGACCCCAACGCCGCCGCCGCCGCATCGCTCTCCAAGTTCAGCTACACCACCGTCAGCAGCCTCGGGGCGCCCTGACGGGGAACCCCCGAGAGGGGACACCGGCCCTCCTGACCCACAGCCCCCCGGCGCCCCCCCAGTGCACCCCAGTGCCTCCCAGTGCCCCCCAGTGCCCCCCCAGTGCCACCCAGTGCCTCCCAGTGCCCCCCAGTGCCCCCCAGAGCCCCCCAGTGCCTCCCAGTGCCCCCCAGTGCCCCCCCAGTGCCTCCCAGTGCCCCCCAGTGCCTCCCAGCGCCTCCCAGTGCCCCCCAGTGCCCGCCAATGCCCCCCAATGCCCCCCACCCCACCTGCCCAGGACCCCCAGTGCTCCCCCAGTGCCTCCCAGTGCCCCCCCAGTACCTCCCAGTGCCCCCCAGTGCCCCCCAGTGCCTCCCAGTGCCCTCCAATGCCTCCCAGAGCCCCCCAGTGCCCTCCAGTGCCCCCCAGTGCCTCCCAGCACCCCCCAGGACCCTTCAGTGCCCCTTAGTGCCCCCCAGCACCCCCCAGTGCCTCCCAGAGCCCCCCATCCCACCTACCCCAGTGCCTCCCCAGTCCCTCCCAGTGCCCTCCAGTGCCTCCCAGTGCCCCCCCAGAGCCCCCCCAGTGCCTCCCAGCGCCCCCCAGTGCCCCCCCAGTGCCCTCCCAGTGCCCCCCAGTGCCTCCTAGAGCCTCCCAGTGCCCCCCCAGTGCCCCTCCAGTGCCTCCCAGTGCCCCCCAGTGCCCCCCAGAGCCCCCCAGTGCCACCCAGTGCCCCCCCAGTGCCCCCCAGTGCCCCCCAGTGCCACCCAGTGCCCTCCAGTGCCTCCCAGTGCCCCCCATCCCACCTACCCCAGTGCCTCCCAGTGCCCCCCAGTGCCCCCCAGTGCCTCCCAGTGCCCTCCAGTGCCCCCCAGCGCCCCCCAGTGCCCCCCAGTGCCTCCCAGCACCTCCCAGTGCCCCCCAATGCCCCCCAGTGTCTCCCAACCCACCAGCCCCAGGACCCCAGTGCCCCCCAGTGCTCACCAGTGTCCCCCATCCCACACGCTCCAGGACCCCAGTGCCCCCCAGTGCCCCCCAACACCCCCCGGTGCCCCCCACCCCACCTGCTACAGGACCCCCAGTGCCCCCCATCCCATCTGCTCCAGGTCCTCCACCACCACAGCACCCCAGTGCCCCCCAAACCACCCTGTGCCCAGTGCCCCCAGTCCCAGTACCCCCAGTGTCCCCCAGCTCTGGGACCCCCGTGCCCCCATTCCAGGACCCTCAGTGCCCCCCAATCCCATCCGTCCCAGTGCCTCCCAGTCCCGGGGCCCCCAGTGTCCCCAGCTCCAAACCACTGCTCTCCCAGTATCCCCAGTTCCATCACCCCCAGTATCCCCAGTTCCATCACCCCCAGTGTCCCCCCCCCCCCCAGTTCCAGGACCCCCAGCCCTAAACCACTCTGCCCCCAGTACCCCCAGTTCCAGGACACAGTGCCCCCAGTTCCAAACCACCACACTCCCAGTCCCCCCAGTTCCATCACCCCCAGTCCCCCCAGTTCCAGGACGCCCAGTGCCCCCAGCCCCAAACCACCATGCTCCCAGTACCCCCAGTTCCAGGACCCCCAGTGCCCCCCCGTCCCCCAGTATTCCCAGTCCCAGCCCTCCCAGTGCCCCCAGAGCCGCTCCGTCCTTGGGGGGTCCCCGGGTGACCCCGACCTCGGCTGCCACCGAGGGACCCAACCAGAGACCAAAGCCCCAACCCCACCAGGGCCCCACGGATCCGGGGTGACACCATGGATCTGGGGTCCCAGCATGGATCAGGGGTGACACCGTGGATCTGGGGTGACACCACAGATATGGGGTCCCAGCATGGATCAGGGGTGACACCGTGGATCTGGGGTGACACCACGGATATGGGGTGACACCACGGATATGGGGTGACACCATGGATCTGGGGTGACACTGTGGATCTGGGGTGACAGCACGGATCTGGGGTGACACCATGGATATGGGGTGACACCACGGATATGGGGTGACACCATGGATCTGGGGTGACACTGTGGATCTGGGGTGACAGCACGGATCCGGGGTGACACCACGGATCTGGGGTCCCAGCACGGATCTGGGGTGACACCACGGATCTGGGGTCCTAGCATGGATCTGGGGTCCCAGCATGGATCTGGGGTGACACCACGGATCTGGGGTGACACCACGGATCTGTGGTGACACCATGGATCTGGGGTGACACTGTGGATCTGGGGTGACAGCACGGATCTGGGGTGACACCATGGATATGGGGTCCCAGCATGGATCAGGGGTGACACCGTGGATCTGGGGTGACACCACGGATCTGGGGTGACACCGTGAACCTGAGGTGACATCATGGATCTGTGGTGACACCATGGATGTGGGGTGACACCACGGATCTGGAGTTCCCAACATGGACCTGCGGTGCCACCACGGACGTGGGGGTCCCAATATGGACCTGGAGGGTCCCACCATGGATCCGGGGGTGACACCACGGACGTGGGGGTCCCACAAGGCTCTGAGGGTCCCACCATGGATCGGGGGTCGGACCGTCCCCCGAGGGTCCCCCCGCGGCTCTGGGGTCCCCCCGCTCGTGCTGGTCCGTCTTTACACGCTTCTCGCTCCCCATTGGCTCCTCGCGCTGTCAATCACCGCCGCTTCCGCGTTCGCAGCCAATCAGAGCGCGCGCTCCGCCCTCGCCCCGCCCCTCACACACTGCCTGTAAGAGCCGCACCGCCCACTCCGCTCCCCGCGCTCCCATTGGCTCCCGGAGCCGCCAATCACCGCCGCTTCCGCGTTCTCGGCCAATCAGAGCGAGCGCTCCGCCCTCGCCCCGCCCCCTCACACACTGCCTGTAGCGCAGCCCCGCCGCCCTCTCCCCATTGGCTCCTCGCGCTGTCAATCACCGCCACTTCCGGTTCGCGGCCAATCAGAGTGTGCGCTCCGCCCTCGCCCCGCCCCTCACGTTCCGCCTGTAAGAGCAGCACCACCCACTCCTCTCCCCGCGCTCCCATTGGCTCCTGGAGCCGCCAATCACCGCCGCTTCCTCGTTCTCGGCCAATCAGAACGTGCGAAGTGCTCTCGCCCCGCCCCATCGTGCTCTGCCCGTCACAGCGGCGCTGCCGCCCTCTCCCCATTGGCCCCTCGCGCTGTCAATCACCTCCCCTTCCTCGTTGGCGGCCAATCAGAACGTGCGAAGTGCTCTCGCCCCGCCCCATCGTGCTCCGTGTTTGACAGCCGCGCCGCCCGCTCCTCTCCCCGCGCTCCCATTGGCTCCCTGACGGCTCCCCGAGCTGTCAATCACCGTCTCTTCCGCGTTCGCGGCCAATCAGAGCGCGGTCTCCGCCCCCGCCCCGCCCCCTCACTCTCTGCCTTTAACAGCCGCACCGCCCACTCCTCTCCCCGCGCTCCCATTGGCTCTCTGAGCTGCCAATCACCGCCACTTCCGTGTTCTCCACCAATCAGAGCGTGAGCTCCGCCCCCGCCCCGCCCCCTCACTCGCTGCCATTAGCAGCAGCACCGCCCTGGCAGCGGCCCCGCCCTCGCCCCGCCCCCCACGTTCTGCCTTTCCCTGTCGCCCCGCCCCCTCCTCTGCCATTGGCTCTCTGAGCTGCCAATCACCATCACTTCCGCGTTCTCCACCAATCAGAGTGCGAGTTCCTCTCTCGCCCCGCCCCCACGTGCTGCCTTTCCCTGCAGCACCGCCCCCTCCTCTCCCATTGGCTCTCTGAGCCGCCAATCGCCGCTGCTTCCGCGTTCTCGGCCAATCGTCGCCCTCCCCGCTCTGGCCCCGCCCCGCGGCCCGCGCGCTCCCGGCCATGGCGGCGCGGGGTCGGTCGCGGGCGCTGCTGGCGGCGCTGTGGCTGCCGCTGTGCGTCAGTGTGTGGCCGCGGGTCCCCCCCGCGCCGGCCCCGCCCGGACCGGAGCCGCCTCAGCTCCGCGGGTGGCGGAACGTGTCCTGCCCCGCCTGCCACGCCCTGTTCGGGGCGCTGGGGCTCGCGCTGCAGGTGCGGGGGGGACCGGGGGGGGCCGGGGGGGACTGGGAGGGGCCAGGGGCTCTGCTCTGGGGGACCGGGATGGACTGGGACAGACTGGGAGGGACTGGGGTGGGCCAGCCGCTCTGCTCTAGGGCACTGGGATGGACTGGGACAGACTGGGACAGACTGGGAGGGACTGGGATGGGCCAGGGGCTCTGCTTTAGGGGACTGGGATGGACTGGGACATACTGGGAGGGACTGGGGTGGGCCAGCGGCTCTGCTTTAGGGGACTGGGATGGACTGGGAGGGA
The DNA here is from genome assembly GCF_017976375.1 of Cuculus canorus. NCBI lineage: Eukaryota > Metazoa > Chordata > Aves > Cuculiformes > Cuculidae > Cuculus > Cuculus canorus. Next base: position 493,053 of record NC_071401.1, read on the forward strand.
CTGGGAGGGACTGGGGTGGGCCAGCCGCTCTGCTCTAGGGCACTGGGATGGACTGGGACAGACTGGGACAGACTGGGAGGGGCCAGGGGCTCTGCTCTGGGGGACCGGGATGGACTGGGACAGACTGGGAGGGACTGGGATGGGCCAGTGGCTCTGCTCTAGGGGACTGGGATGGACTGGGACATACTGGGACGTACTGGGAGGGACTGGGGTGGGCCAGCGGCTCTGCTTTAGGGGACTGGGATGGACTGGGAGGGACTGGGAGGGACTGGGGTGGGCCAGCGGCTCTGCTCTGGGGGACTGGGATGGACTGGGACAGACTGGGATGTACTGGGATGGGCCAGGGGCTCTGCTCTAGGGGACTGGGACTGACTGGGACGGACTGGGAGGGACTGGGATGGGCCAGCGGCTTTCCTCTAGGGAACTGGGGTGGAGTGGGTTGAGCTGGGGTGGGGATGGGAGTGGGACTGGGATGGACTGGGAATGGGAATGAGAGCAGGAATAGGAGTGGGAGGGGAACCGGGAGCTGGAATGGGATGGGCTGGGATGGGGAATGGGACTGGGATGGAGCGGAAGGGAATGGGAGCACGAATGGGATGGGATACTGGGAGCAGAGATGGGATACTGGGAGCAGGGATGGGATACTGGGAGCAGGGATGGGATGAGGACTCGGATGGATCCGAACTGGGACTGGGACAGGACTGGGATGGAACTGGGATGGGATCAGGACTGAACTGGGATCAGGACTGGAATGGATCTGGACTGGGATCAGTACTGGGGTGGACTGGGATGGGATGGGATTGGACTGGGATCTCGTGACAGCGCCCCGCGGGATGGGACGTGTGTGAGCTCGGGACCAGCACGGGACTGGGATGGGGACAGACTGGGAGGAACTGGGAGGGGCCAATGGCTCCGCGCTGTGGGACTGGGGCGTGCTGGGATGTGCTGGGATGGACTGGGACGTGCTGGGATGGACTGGGAGGAGCCAGTGGCTCCGCTCTGGGGACGGGGGTGTGCTGGGATGGACTGGGACGGGCTGGGATGGACTGGGAGGAGCCAGTGGCTCCGCTCTGGGGACGGGGGTGTACTGGGATGGACTGGGACGGGCTGGGAGGGGCCGGCGGCTCCACTCAGAGGGATTGGGACAGACTGGGATGTGTTGGGACATGCTGGGATGCACTGGGATGGGCCGGTGGCTCCGCTCTGGGGACTGGGAAGAGCTGCGATGTACTGGGATGGGCTGCGGCATACTGGGAGGGACTGGGATGGGCCAGAAGCTCCATTGAGTGACAGGGATGAGCTGGCATGGACCGGGATGGGCTGAACTGGGACGAATTGGGATGGACTGGGATGGGCCAGTGGCTTCATTCTGAGAGACAGGGGATGCACTGGGACGAGTTGAGCTGGGATGGACTGGGTTGAACTGGGATGGACTGGAACGGGCCAGTTCCTCCAGTCTAGGGGACAGCGTGGGCTGGGGTGGAGTGGGATGGACTGGGATGAGCTGGGATGGGCCTTGAGCTGCGCTCTTGAGTGACACGGATGGGACTGGGATGGACTGGGACGGACTGGGACGGGCCAGTTGCTTTGTTCTGAGAGACAAGGATGGAGTGGGATGTACTGGGATGGGATGAGTTGGGCTGGGATGGACTGGGATGGAAGTGAGTTGAACTGGGATGGGAGGGACTGGAAGGTGCTGGGTTGACCCAGGATAGACTGGGATGGGATGGGATGGGATGGACTGGGTTGAGCTGGGATGGACTGGGATGGACCAGTGACTCTGCTCTAGGGGACAGGGATGTGCTGGGATGGACTGGAAGGGACTGGGATGGGCCAGAGGCTCTGCTCCTGAGTGACAGGGATGTGCTGGGATGGACTGGGATGGGCTAGAACATGCTGGGATGGACTGGGATGGACTGGGATGGGCTGGGATGGGCTAGAACATGCTGGGATGGACTGGGATGGACTGGGATGGGCTAGAACATGCTGGGATGGACTGGGACAGACTGGGATGGGCCAGAGGCTCTGTTCTGCGGGACAAGGATGGGATGTGCTGGGATGGACTGGGATGGGCTAGAACATGCTGGGATGGACTGGGACAGACTGGGATGGGCTAGAACATGCTGGGATGGACTGGGACGGACTGGGATGGGCTAGAACATGCTGGGATGGACTGGGACGGACTGGGATGGGCCAGAGGCTCTGTTCTGAGGGACAAGGATGGGATGGACTGGGACGGACTGGGATGGGCCAGAGGCTCTGTTCTGCGGGACAAGGATGGGATGTGCTGGGATGGACTGGGATGGGCTAGAATGTGCTGGGATGGACTGGGACGAACTGGGATGGGCCAGAGGCTCTATTCTGAGGGACAAGGATGGGATGTGCTGGGATGGACTGGGATGGGCTAGAACATGCTGGGATGGACTGGGACGGACTGGGATGGGCCAGAGGCTCTGTTTTGAGGGACAAGGATGGGATGTGCTGGGAGGGACTGAAGCTCCGCTCTTGAGTGACGGGGATTGAATAGAACTGGGATGGGCTGGACTGGGACTGGAAGGTGCTGGGTTGACCCAGGGTAGACTGGGATGGGATGGGATGGGATGGGATGAGCCGGAAGCTCCACTCTTGACTGACAGGGATGGGCTGGACTGGGATGGGATTGAATTGAACTGGGATGGGATAGACTGGAAGGTGCTGGGTTGACCCAGGATAGACTGGGATGTACTGGGATGGGCTGCGATGAACTGGGTTGAGCTGGAATGGGCCAGAAGCTCCTTTCTTGAGTGATTGGGATGGGATGGGATGGGATGGTGTTGAAGTGAACTGGGATGGGATGGACTGGGATGGGATGGACTGGGATGGGATTGAACTGGGATGGGAGGGACTGGGATGGGATTGAACTGGGATGGGAGGGACTGGAAGGTGCTGGGTTGACCTAGGATAGACTGGGATGTACTGGGATGGGACGAACTGGGTTGAGCTGGGATGGTCAAGGAGCTCCACTCCTGAGTGACGGATGGGATGGACTGGGATGGGATAGACTGAAAGGTGCTGGGTTGATCTAGGATGGACTGGGATGGGCTGCGGCATACTGGGAGGGACTGGGATGGGCCGGGAGCTCCACTCTTGAGTGAGAGGGATGGGATGGGATGGAATTGAACTGGGATGGGATGGACTGGAAAGTGCTGGGTTGGCCTGGAATGGACTGGGATGGGCTGGGATGGACTGGGATGGTCTGGGATGGGCCGGGAGCTCGACTCTTGAGTGATAGAGATGGGATGGGATGGGGTGGGATGGGGTGGGATGGGGTGGGATGGAATTGAACTGGGATGGGATGGGATGGGGTGGGATGGAATTGAACTGGGGTGGGATGGACTGGAAAGTGCTGGGTTGGCCTGGAATGGACTGGGATGGACTGGGATGGGCCGGGAGCTCGACTCTTGAGTGATAGGGATGGAATGGGATGGGATGGGGTGGGAAGGGGTGGGATGGGATGGGATGGAATTGAACTGGGATGGGATGGGATGGAATTGAACTGGGATGGGATGGACTGGAAAGTGCTGGGTTGACCTAGAATGGACTGGGATGGACTGGGATGGGCTGGGATGGGCCAGGAGCTCGACTCTTGAGTGATAGGGATGGGATGGGATGGGATATGGTGGGATGGGATGGGGTGGGATGGAATTGAACTGGGATGGGATGGAAAGTGCTGGGTTGACCTGGGATGGACTGGGATGGACTGGGATGGGCTGGGAGCTCGACTCTTGAGTGATAGGGATGGAATGGAATGGGGTGGGATGGAATTGAACTGGGATGGGATGGAATTGAACTGGGATGGGATGGGATGGGATGGGGTGGGATGGAATTGAACTGGGATGGGATGGACTGGAAGGTGCTGGGTTGACCAAGAATGGACTGGGATGGACTGGGATGGGCTGGGATGGGCTGGGAGCTCCGCTCTTGAGTGATAGGGATGGGATGGGATGGGATGGGATGGGATGGGATGGGATGGGGTGGGGTGGGATGGGATGGGATGGGGTGGGGTGGGATGGGATGGGATGGGGTGGGATGGGATGGGATGGGGTGGGGTGGGGTGGGATGGAATTGAACTGGGATGGGATGGGATGGACTGGAAAGTGCTGGGTTGACCTAGAATGGACTGGGATGGACTGGGATGGACTGGGATGGGCCAGGAGCTCGACTCTTGAGTGATTGGGATGGGATGGGATGGGGTGGGATGGAATGGGATGGGATGGGGTGGGATGGAATTGAACTGGGATGGGATGGACTGGAAGGTGCCGGGTTGATCTAGAATGGACTGGGATGGACTGGGATAGGCTGGGATGGGCTGGGAGCTCGACTCTTGAGTGATAGGGATGGAATGGGATGGGATGGGATGGAATTGAACTGGGACGGGATGGACTGGAAGGTGCCGGGTTGACCAAGGATGGACCGGGACGCACTGGGACGGACTGGGAGGCGCTGGTGGCCCCGGTTGCCGACGCGGTGCCCCATCCCACAGCTGGAGCCCAACGTGGCGCGCGTGGGACGCGTGGCGTCGCGGCTGTGCCAGGACCTGCGCCTGGCGCGCCCGGCGATCTGCCAGCAGGCGGTGCAGCTCTTCCAGCGCGACGTGGTGTCGGCGTGGACGCGCTCGGTCCTGCGCCCCGGCGAGGCCTGCGGGCTCCTGCTCGGCGACGCCTGCGGCCGCTGGGACATCTACGCCGACTGGAACGTCTCCTTGCCCGACGTGCCCAAACCGCCGGTGCGGCCGCCGCAGCCACCGCCGCCCGCCGCGCCCACCGCCCGCGTGCTCTTCTTGACCGACATCCACTGGGACCGGCGCTACGCGGCCGGCGCCGACGTCGCCTGCCCGGATCCCCTGTGCTGCCGCGGCAACGCCACGGCCGGCGCGGCCAAGGCCGGCTTCTGGGGGTCGTACGGCAAATGCGATTTGCCGCTGCGCACCGTGGCCTCGCTGCTGGACCAGGTGCCGCCGCCCATCCACGCCGTCTACTGGACGGGCGACATCCCGGCGCACAACGTGTGGGAGCAGAGCCGGCGCGACCAGCTCGAGGCGCTCGGCACCGTCACGGAGCTGCTGCGGCGCCGCCTCGGCCGCGTCCCCGTCTTCCCCGCCGTCGGCAACCACGAGGCCACGCCGGTCAACGCGTTCCCGCCGCCCTTCGTCACCGGCAACCAGTCGGCGTCGTGGCTCTACGACGCCATGGCCGAGGCGTGGCGGCAATGGCTGCCCCCCGGCGCCCTCGCCACGCTCCGGTGCGGGGAAAACGGGGGGAAACGGGGGGCAGAACGGGGAGGAGGTGCGGCGGAATCGGGGGGAAATGGGATAAAATGGGGAGGAAATGGGGGGAAATGGGAGGAAATGGGGAGGAAATGGGGGGAATGGGAGGAAATGGGGCAAAATTGGTGGGAAATGAGGCGGAATGGGGGGGAAATGGAGGTAGAAATGGGGATGGGAGGAAGTGGGGGCAGAAATTGGGGGGAATGGGGAGGAAATGGGGAGGAAATGGGGAGAATGGGGCGAAATGGGAGGAAATTGGGCAAAATTGGTGGGAAATGAGGCGGAATGGGGAGGAAATGGGGGTAGGAATGGGAATGGGAGGAAGTGGGGGCAGAAATTGGGGGGAATGGGGAAGAAATGGGGAGAATGGGGTGAAATGGGAGGAAATTGGGCAAAATTTGTGGGAAATGGGGCAGAATGGGGAGGAAATGGGGGTAGAAATGGGAATGGGAGGAAGTGGGGGCAGAAATTGGGGGGAATGGGGAGGAAATGGGGAGGAAATGGGACAAAATGGGGCGAAATGGGAGGAAATTTGGCAAAATTGGTGGGAAATGAGGCGGAATGGGGAGGAAATGGGGGTAGGAATGGGAATGGGAGGAAATGGGGGCAGAAATTGGGGGGAATGGGGAGGAAATGGGGAGAATGGGGCGAAATGGGAGGAAATTGGGCAAAATTGGTGGGAAATAGGGCAGAATGGGGAGGAAATGGGGGCAGAAATGGGAATGGGAGGAAATGGGGGCAGAAACTGGGGGGAATGGGGAGGAAATGGGACAAAATGGGGTGAAATGGGAGGAAATTTGGCAAAATTGGTGGGAAATGGGGCAGAATGGGGAGGAAATGGGGGTAGAAATTGGGGGGAGTTGGGAGGAAATGGGGAGAATGGGGCAAAATGGGAGGAAATTGGGCAAAATTGGTGGGAAATGAGGTAGAATGGGGAGGAAATGGGGGTAGGAATGGGAATGGGAGGAAGTGGGGGCAGAAACTGGGGGAAATGGGGAGGAAATGGGACAAAATGGGGAGAATGGGGTGAAATGGGAGGAAATTTGGCAAAATTGGTGGGAAATGGGGCGGAATGGGGAGGAAATGGGGTCAGAAATTGGGGGGAGTTGGGAGGAAATGGGGAGAATGGGGCAAAATGCGGAGGAAAGTGGTGGGAAACGGGGCAAAATGAGGAGCAAATGGGGCAAAGCTGGTGGAAAATGGGATAAAACGGGTAGGAAATGAGGGAGAAAAGGGGCAGAACTGGGAGGGAATGTGGGAAATGGGATAAAATGGGGCAAAATGCGGAGGAAATGGGGTAGAATGGGGGTAAAGTGGGGTGAAATGGGGAGAAAAAGGAGTAAAATGGGGGGAAAATGGGAGGAAATAGGGTTAAACGAGGAGATGAGAGTGAAATGGGGGAAAATGAGAGGAATTGTGGCAAAAATGGGAGGAAATGGGGCAAAATTGGGGGAAAAGGGGGTAGAATGGGGGTGAAATGGGGAGGAAAAAGGGGTGAAGTGCGGGGAAAATGTGGCAGAAGGGGGAGGAATGGGGAGAAAATGGGGCAGAAATGGGGGGAATGGGGTAAAATTGGTGGAAAATGGGGTAGAATGCGGCAAAATGGAGAATATGGGGAGAAATGGGGTAAAATGGGGAGATAAAGGAGTAAAACGTGGGGGAAATGTGGCAGAACTGGGGGGGAGTGGGGCAAAACGGGGAGAAAATGGGTAAAACGGGGGAAGACGTGGCAGAAATGGGGCAAAAATGGGGTAAACATGGAGTAAAATGGGGTAAATTGGGAAGAAAATGGGGCAAAATGGGAGGAAATAGGGTAGGATGGGGAGAAAAGGGTAAAATGGGAGGAAATTGTAGCGGAAATGGGGAGGAAATGGGGTAGGATGGGGAGAAAAGGGTAAAACGGGAGGAAATTGTAGCGGAAATGGGAAGGAAATGGGGAGGAAATTGGGAGGAAATAGGGTAGGATGGGGAGAAAAGGGTAAAACGGGAGGAAATTGTAGCGGAAATGGGGAGGAAATGGGGTAGGATGGGGAGAAAAGGGTAAAACGGGAGGAAATTGTAGCGGAAATGGGAAGGAAATGGGGAGGAAATTGGGAGGAAATAGGGTAGGATGGGGAGAAAAGGGTAAAACGGCAGGAAATTGGGGGAATGGGGAGGAAATGGGGAGGAAATGGGGTAGAATGGGGAGAAAAGGGTAAAATGGGAGGAAATTGTAGCAGAAATGGGGAGGAAATGGGGTAGGATGGGGAGAAAAGGGTAGAATGGGAGGAAATTGTGGAGAAATGGGGAGGAAATGGGGTAGGATGGGGAGAAAAGGGTAAAATGGGAGGAAATTGTAGCGGAAATGGGGAGGAAATGGGGAGGAAATGGGGTAGGATGGGGAGAAAAGGGTAAAATGGGAGGAAATTGTAGCGGAAATGGGGAGGAAATGGGGTAGGATGGGGAGAAAAGGGTAAAATGGGAGGAAATTGTAGCGGAAATGGGGAGGAAATGGGGTAGGATGGGGAGAAAAGGGTAAAACAGGAGGAAATTGTAGCGGAAATGGGGAGGAAATGGGGAGGAAATGGGGTAGGATGGGGAGAAAAGGGTAAAACAGGAGGAAATTGTAGCGGAAATGGGGAGGAAATGGGGAGGAAATGGGGTAGGATGGGGAGAAAAGGGTAAAATGGGAGGAAATTGTAGCGGAAATGGGGAGGAAATGGGGTAGGATGGGGAGAAAAGGGTAAAATGGGAGGAAATTGTAGCGGAAATGGGGAGGAAGTGGGGAGAAATGGGAGAATGGGGCAGAAGTGGGTGGAATGGGGCAAAATTGGTGGAGAATGGGGAGGAAATGGGAGGGAAATGAAGGGGAAATGGGAGGAAATGAAGGGGAAATGGGAGGAAATGAAGGGGAAATGGGAGGAAATGGGAGTTAAATGGGGGGTAAAAGGGGTAAAATAAAGGGAAATGGGGCAAAATGGAGTGAAATTGGGCAAAGAGGGGTAAAACGAGGAGAGAAGGGGGTAAAGTGGGTGGGAAGCGCGTGAGGAGCGTCGGAAGGGTCCGGAGCGTCCCGCTGACCCCCCCGTGCCGGCAGGACGGGGGGCTTCTACACGGCTCCCGTCTGGCCGGGGCTGCGCCTCGTGTCCCTCAACATGAATTTCTGCTCTCGAGCCAATTTCTGGCTCCTGGTCAACAGCAGCGACCCCGGGGGGCAACTGCGGTGGCTCGGGGGGGTCCTGGCCCGCGCCGAGGCCCGCGGGGAGAAGGTACGGGGGGGTCCGGGGGGGGATGGGGGGATGGGGAGGGGGAAAAGGGGGGGATGGAGGGGTCCTGGGGGGGCCTTGGGGGGGTGGGGAGGGGGAAAACAGGGGGACGGAGGGGGATGGAGGGGTCCTGGGGGGATGGGGAGGGGGAATGGAGGGGATGGAGGGGTCCTGGGGGGATGGGGAGGAGGAAAAGGGGGGGAATGGGGGGGATGGAGGGGTCCTGGGGGGATGGGAAGGAGGAAAAGAGGGGGACGGGGGGGGATGGAGGGGTCCTGGGGGGATGGGGAGGGGGAAAATGGGGGGATGGAGGGGTCCTGGGGGGCTGGGGAGGGGGAGAAAGGGGGGGATAGGGGGGATGAAGGGGTCCTGGGGGGGTCCTTGGGGGCTGAGGAGGGCGAAAAGGGGGGGACGGGGGGGGATGGAGGGGTCCTGGGGGGCCCTGGGGGGATGGGAGGGGGATAAGGGGGGGATGGAGGGGTCCTGGGGGGATGGGGAGGGGGAAAAGGGGGGGATGGAGGGGTCCTGGGGGGGTCCTGGGGGGATGAGGAGGGGGAAAATGGGGAGACAGGGGGGGATGGTGGGGTCCTGGGGAGTCCTGGGGGATGGGGAGGGGGAAAAGGGGGGGATGGAGGGGTCCTGGGGGGGGTCTTGGGGGGATGGGGAAGGGGAAAAGGGGGGGATGGAGGGGATGGGGGGGTCCTGGGTGGGTGGGGAGGGGGAAAAAGGGGGGGGATAGGGGGGGGATGGAGGGGTCCTGGGGGGATGGGGAGGGGGAAAATGGGGGGATGGGGAGGGGGAAAAGAGGGGGATGGAGGGGTCCTGGGGGGATGGGGAGGAGGAAAAGGGGGGGAATGGGGGGGATGGAGGGGTCCTGGGGGGATGGGGAGGGCGAAAAGGGGGGGATGGGGGGGGGATGGAGGGGTCCTGGGGGGGGTCCTGGGGGGATGGGGAGGGGGAAAATGGGGGGATGGAGGGGTCCTGGGGGGTTCTGGGGAGATGGGGAGGGGGAAAAGGGTGGACAGGGGATCCTGGGGGGATGGGGAGGGGGTGAGGGGGGTTCCGTCCCCCCAAAACCTCTGCCCCCCCCAGGTTCACATCATCGGACACATCCCGCCCGGACACTGTCTGCGCGCCTGGAGCTGGAACTACTACCGCATCGTCAACAGGTCTGACTGCACCCCCAAACCGGGCACCCCCAAACCTGGAACCCCCAAACCTGGAACCCCCCAACCCGGGCACCCTCAACTCGGCACCCCCCAAACCGGGCACCCCCAAACCCGGCAGCCCCAAACCTGGAACCCCCCAAACCAGGCACCCCCAACCCGGCACCCCCAAACCTGGAACCCCCAAACCCGGCACCCCCCAACCAGGCACCCCCAAACCCAGCAGCCCCAAACCTGGCACTCCCTAACCCTGCACCCCCAAACCAGGCACCCCCCAAACCGGGCACCCCCCAAACCGGGCACCCCCCAAACCCTGCACCCCCCAAACCGGGCACCCCCCAACCCTGCACCCCCAAACCCTGCACCCCCCAAACACGGCATCCCCCAAACCCTGCACCCCCAAACCGGGCAACCCCCAACCCGGCACCCCCCAACCCGGCGCCCCCAAACCCAACACCCCCAAACCCGGCACCCCCTAACCCTGCACCCCCAAACTCAGCATCCCCAAACCCGACACACCCAACCCAGCACCCTTCAACCTGGCACTCCCAAACCTGGAACACCCCTAATCCCTGCACCCCCAAACCCTGCACCCCCCAAACTCGGCACCCCCAAACCCGGAATCCCCCCCAAACCCTGCGCCCCCAACCCGGCACCCTCCAAATCTAGCACCCCCAAACTCAGCACCCCCAAACCCTGCACCCCAAACCTGGCACCCCCAGACCTGGCACCCCTTAACTTCACACCCCTGAACTCTGCACCCCCAAACCCGGCACCCCCCAACCCAGCACCCCCAAACCCGGCGCCCCGAACCCTGCGCTCCAAGCCTGGCATCCCCAAACTCTGAACCCCAAAACCTGGCACCCCTAAAACCTGCACCCCAAAGCCTGAACCCCAAAACCCTGAACCCCAAAACCCGGAACCCCCAATCCTCGGTACCCGCAAATTACAGCATCCGAGCACCTCCAAACCCCCAAATCCCAGTGCCGATTGGGGTTCCCGGTGCTGTTTGGGGGTTCCCGGAGCTGATTGGGGTTCCCGGTGCTGTTTGGGGGTTCCCAGTGCCGATTGGGGTTCCCGGTGCTGGTTGGGGGTTCTCAGTGTCTGTTGGGGGTTCCCGGTGCCACGTTGGGGTTCCCGGTGCCGGTTGGGGGTTCCCGTTGGGGGTTGGGGGTTCCCAGTGCCGGTTGGGGGTTCCCGGTGCTGATTGGGGATTCCCAGTGCCGGTTGGGGGTTCTTGGTGCCCATTGGGGGTTCCCGGTGCTGATTGGGGGTTCCCGGTGCCATGTTGGGGTTCCCGGTGCCGGTTGGGGGTTCCCGGTGCTGATTGGGGATTCCCAGTGCCAGGTTGGGGGTTCTCGGTGCCCATTGGGGGTTCCCGGTGCCAGGTTGGGGGTTCCTGGTGCCGGTTGGGGTTCCTGGTGCCGGTTGGGGGTTCCCGTTGGGGGTTGGGGGTTCCCAGTGCCGGTTGGGGTTCCCGGTGCCCCGTTGGGGGTTCCCGGTGCCGGTTGGGGTTCCTGGTGCCGGTTGGGGGTTCCCGTTGGGGGTTGGAGGTTCCCGTTGGGGGTTGGGGTTCCCGGTGCCGGTTGGGGTTCCCGGTGCCACGTTGGGGGTTCCTGGTGCCGGTTGGGGTTCCCGGTGCCGGTTGGAGGTTCCCAGTGTTGTTTGGGGGTTCCCGGTGCCGATTGGGGTTCCTGGTGCCGGTTGGGGGTTCCTGGTGCCACGTTGGGGTTCCCAGTGCCGGTTGGGGGTTCCCGGTGCCGGTTGGGGGTTCCCGTTGGGGGTTGGGGTTCCCAGTGCCGGTTGGGGGTTCCCGTTGGGGGTTGGGGGTTCTCGGTGCCCGTTGGGGGTTCCCGTTGGGGGTTGGGGTTCCCGGTGTTGTTTGGGGGTTCCCAGTGCCGGTTGGGGGTTCCTGGTGCCACGTTGGGGTTTCCAGTGCCGATTGGGGGTTCTCGGTGCCCGTTGGGGGTTCCCGTTGGGGGTTGGGGTTCCCGGTGTTGTTTGGGGGTTCCCAGTGCCGGTTGGGGGTTCCTGGTGCCACGTTGGGGTTTCCAGTGCCGATTGGGGGTTCTCGGTGCCCGTTGGGGGTTCCCGTTGGGGGTTGGGGTTCCCGGTGCCACGTTGGGGGTTCCCGGTGCCGTGACGGGCGGTGGCGGCGCAGGTTTGAGGGCACCATCGCGGCGCAGTTCTTCGGCCACACCCACGTGGATGAGTTTGAGATCTTCTACGATGAGGAGACGCTGTCGCGGCCGCTCTCCGTCGCCTTCGTGGCGCCGAGCGTCACCACCTACATCGACCTCAACCCCGGTGCGAGCGCGGCGCGGCCCCGGCAGCTCCGGCTCCATCCCCACCTTCTTCCCCATCCCTTCCATCTCCATCCTCCCCATCCGTCCCACACCGTCTCCGTTTCTATCCCACACCATCTCCATCTCCATCTCCATCCTCATCCCCATCTCCATCCCATCTCCATCTCCATCCCATCTCCATCCCCATCTCCATCCCCATCTCCATCCCCATCCTCATCTCCATCCCCATCCCCATCTCCATCCCATCCCCTTCCCCATCCCCATCTCCATCCCATCCCCATCTCCATCCCCATCTCTGTGCTCTCAATGTCCATTTCCATTATCTCATTCCTTATTCTCCTCCATCCTCTCCATCCTTATCCTTCTCCATCCCCATCTCCGTCATCCCCATTTCCATCCCATTCCGTTCGCCATCATCTTCTCCTTCTCCATCGCTTCTTCCACCTCCACCTCCACCACCTCTGCCATCCCCGTCCCATCTCTATCTCCATCCTTGTTTCCATCATCTCCCTCATCTCCAGCCCATCCCTATCTCCACCCTCTCTACGTCCATCTCCATTATCTCTTTCCCCATCCTCCATCCTCCTCTATCTTTTCCATCCTTATCTTTCTCCATCTCCATAAACCCCATCGTCTCCACCATCCCCATCCCATTCCCACCATCCCCATCCCATTCCCATCATTCCCACCATCCCCATCCCATTCCCATTGTTCCCACCATTCCCATTCCCATCATTCCCACCATCCCCATCCCATTCCCACCATCCCCATCCCATTCCTATCGTTCCCACCATCCCCATCATATCTGCCATCTCCATCCCATTCCCACCATCCCCACCATCCCCATCTCCATCCCACCATCTCCACCATACCCATCAACCCCATTCCCATCATTTCCACCATCCCCATCCCATCATCTCCACCATCCCCATCCCATTCCCACCATCCCCATTCCCACCATCTCCACCATCCCCATCCCATTCCCATCATTCCCACCATCCCCATCCCATCCCCATCATTCCCATCCCCATCATCTCCACCATCCCCATCCCATTCCCACCATTCCCACCATCCCCATCTCCATCCCATCGTTCCCACCATCCCCATTCCCACCATCCCCATCCCATTCCCACCATTTCCACCATCCCCATTCCCATCATATCCACCATCCCCATCATCTCCACCATCCCATTCCCACCATTCCCACCATCCCCATCCCATTCCCATCATTCCCACCATCCCCATCCCATTCCTACCATCCCCATCCCATTCCCACCATCTCCACCATCCCCATCCCATTCCCATCATCCCCACCATCCCCATCCCATCTCCACCATCCCCATCATCTCCACCATCCCCATCCCATCCCCATCATCTCCACCATCCCCATCCTGTTCCCACCATCCCCATCCCATTCCTATTGTTCCCACCATCCCCATTCCCATCATCTCCACCGTCCCCATCCCATTCCCACCATCCCCATCCCATTCCCATCATTCCCACGATCCCCATCCCATTCCCATCATTCCCATCATCTCCACCATCCCCACCATTCCCACCATCCCCATTCCATTCTCACCATCCCCATCCCATTCCCACCATCTCCACCATCCCCATCCCATTCCCACCATCTCCACTATCCCTATCCCATTCCCATCGTTCCCACCATCCCATCCCATCCCATTCCCGCCATTCCCGCCGTGGGCCGCCTCCGCAGGGTTCCGCGTCTACACGGTCGCGGGCTCCTACGAGGGCAGCTCCGCGTCCGTCCTGGACCACGAGACGTTCATCCTGAACCTGACGGAGGCCAACGCCGCTCCGGCGCTGCGGCCGCGGTGGCTGCGGCTCTACGGCGCGCGCGAGGCCTACGGAATGCGCGGCGCCTTCCCGGAGGATTGGGAGCAGCTGCGGCGCCGCCTGCGCGACGACGATGGCCTCTTCCAGCGGTTCTGGTTCCTGCGGCACAAGGGGCACCCGCCGGCCGCGCCCTGCGCCGACGCCTGCCGCCGCGCCGTCCTCTGCGCCCTCCGCACCGCCCGCGCCGCCGACCCGCGGCTCTGCCCGGCAACGCCGAGCCCCGACCGAGGGAACGGCGCCGGCACCGCCGCCCTCTGCTGAGAGAGCCCGGGGGGCGGGGAGGGTGGGATGGGATGGGGATGGGGATGGAGATGGGGATGGAGATGGGAGTGGGATGGGGATGATGGGATGGAGATGATTGGGATGGGGATGGGGATGGAGGATGGGATGGGAATGATGGGGATGGGAGTGGGATGGGGATGGGATGGGATGGGGATGGAGATGATTGGGATGGGGATGGAGATGATTGGGATGGGATGGAGATGATTGGGATGGGGATGATTGGAATGGGAATGATGGGATGGGATGGAGGATGGGATGGGGATGATGGGATGGGATGGAGGATGGGTTGGAGATGGGAGTGGTGATGGGGATGGAAATAGGATGGGATGGAGATGATTGGGATGGGGATGATGGGATGGAGATGATTGGGATGGGGATGATGGGATGGGATGGAGGATGGGATGGGATGGAGATGGGGATGGGGAGGGAAATGGAATGGGATGGAGATGATTGGGATGGGGATGATTGGGATGGGATGGAGGATGGGATGGGGATGATGGGATGAGATGGAGGATGGGATGGGATGGAGATGGGAAGGAGATGGGAGTGGGATGGGATGGGGATGATGGGATGGAGATGATTGGGATGGGGATGATGGGATGGAGATGATTGGGATGGGGATGATGGGATGGAGATGGGAGTGGGATGGGAATGGAGTTGGGGATGGGATGGAGATCAAGATGGTGAGGATAGGGATGGGATTGGGATGGGATAGAGATGATGGAGATTGGGATGGGGTGGAGATGGGATGGGAATGGATGGAGATGGGGATGGGGATGGAATTGGGGACCGGCTGGAGACTGGGATGGGATGGAGATGGGAAGGGGATGGAGGTGGGGATGGGGATCGGGATGGAGATGGGATGGGAGTGGGATGGGGACAGAGTTGGGGATGGAATTGGGGATTGGATGGAGACTGGGATGGGATGGAGATGGGAATGCAAAGGGGATGGAGTTGGGGATGGGATGGAGATCGGGATGGGGATGGGAATGGGATGGAGATGTGGATGGGATGGAGATGGGAGTGGGATGGGGATGGAGATGATGGGGATGGGGGTGGAGATAGAGATGGAATTGGGGATCACCTGGACACAGGGATGGGGATGGGAATGGGTAGGAGTTGGGGATGGGATGGGATGGGGATGGAATTGGGGATGGAGATGATGAAGATGGGATGTGGATGGGGCTCCATCAGGTGTGGGGCACAGCGCAGCTCTGCTGTGACCGGGGCGGAGGTGGGATGGGATGGGATGGAGATGGCGTTGGGATGGGGATGGGATGGGGCTCCATCAGGGTGTGGGGGGACAGAGGTGAGGGTGGGATGAGGTGTGGGTGGAGACGATGGGATGGAGATGAGGGTGGTGAGATGGGATTGGGGCGGGGAGGGGTCCCTCCGGGGCAATAAACGCTGAGAGACCCCCGTGGCTGCGGCGCCTCCACACGGACCTCGGGGAGGGGCTGTGGGGACACCGGGAGCCCCAACAGGGACCAACAACGGGGGTTCACTGACGCCGTTCGGCCGTTTTGGTGGAGTTCTTATGCGGTTTCTGCCCACTTTGGCCATTTTTTGCCCACTTTGGCCCAGTTTTTACCCGGTTTGGACAAGTTTGGGCCCCTTTAGCCCAATTTGGCCCAGTTTAGTCCCACTTCAACCAAGTTTGGCTCAGTTTTTGCCCAGTTCAGCCCACTTTGACCCAGTTCTTATGCTGTTTCTACCCAGTTTGGCCATTTTTTGCCCACTTTGGCCCAGTTTTTACCCGGTTTGGACAAGTTTGGACCCCTTTAGCCCAATTTGGCCCAGTTTTGTCCCCCTTCAGCCCAGTTTGGGCCAGTATTTGTTGATGTTTTGCCCAGTTCAGCCCACTTTGACCCAGTTCTTATGCGGTTTCTGCCCACTTTGGCCCAGTTTTTACCCAGTTTGGACAAGTTCGGGCCCCTTTAGCTCAGTTTTGTCCCACTTCAACCAAGTTTGGCTCAGTTTTTGCCCAGTTTGGCCCAGTATTCATTTTTTGCCCAGTTCAGCCCACTTTGACCCATTTCTTATGCTGTTTCTACCCAGTTTGGCCATTTTTTGTCCACTTTGGCCCAGTTTTTACACGGTCTGGACAAGTTTGGGCCCCTTCAGCCCAGTTTGGCCCAGTATTTGTTCATGTTTTGCCCAGTTCAGCCCACTTTGACCCAGTTCTTATGCTGTTTCTACCCAGTTTGGCCCAGTTTTTACCCAGTTTGGACAAGTTCGGGCCCCTTTA
This sequence comes from Cuculus canorus, assembly GCF_017976375.1. Classification (NCBI taxonomy): domain Eukaryota; kingdom Metazoa; phylum Chordata; class Aves; order Cuculiformes; family Cuculidae; genus Cuculus; species Cuculus canorus. The sequence goes on from NC_071401.1 coordinate 509,462, forward strand.
GCCCAGTTTTGTCCCACTTCAACCACGTTTGGCCCAGTTTTTGCCCCGTTTGGCCCAGTATTTGTTCATTTTTTTCCCACTTCAGCCCACTTTGACCCATTTCTTATGCTGTTTCTACCCAGTTTGGCCATTTTTTGCCCACTTTGGCCCAGTTTTTACCCAGTTTGGACCCCTTTAGCCCAATGTGGCCCAGTTTAGTCCCACCTCAACCAGGTTTGGCCCAGTTTTTGCCCCCTTCAGCCCAGTTTGGCCCAGTATTTGTTCATGTTTTGCCCAGTTCAGCCCACTTTGACCCAGTTCTTATGCAGTTTCTGCCCACTTTGGCCCAGTTCGGCCCAGTTGTGCCCTGGGTTTGCCCAGTTTGGCCCACATGGGCCCTGCTTTCACCCAGTTCCACCCACTTCAGGCCACTCGTCCGGCCCAGTATAGGCTCGGTTTTTGCCCCGTTCAGTCCCTGTTTTGGCCCAGTTTGGCCCAGTTCGGCCCAGTTTGTCCCAGTTCGGCCCAGTTTGGCCTCACCCCCGGGACGAGGGTCCCCCCCGGCTGTGGGGCTGCAGCCTCAGCTGATGGCAGAATACTTTATTGTGTACAGACATGTGGGGCAGCTGCCCCATAGCGCCCCATAGCGCCCCCGCCGTGGGGCAGGGGACCCCCATAGCGCCCCACAGAGCCCCATAGCGCCCCACAGAGCCCCTGCTGTGGGGCAGGGGACCACCATAGAGCCCCACAGAGCCCCATAGCGCCCCACAGAGCCCCCACCGTGGGGCAGGGGACCCCCATAGCGCCCCACAGAGCCCCATAGTGCCCCACAGTGGGGTAGGGGACCCCCATAGCGCCCCACAGAGCCCCATAGCGCCCCACAGTGGGGTAGGGGACCCCCATAGCGCCCCACAGAGCCCCATAGCGCCCCACAGTGGGGCAGGGGACCCCCGTAGTGCCCCACAGAGCCCCCACCGTGGGGCAGGGGACCCCCATAGTGCCCCACAGAGCCCCACAGAGCCCCCGCTGTGGGGCAGGGAACCCCGATAGAGCCCCACAGAGCACCAGGGAACTCCCATAGCGCCCCCGCTGTGGGGTAGGGGACCCCCATAGCACCCCACAGAGCCCCCACCATGGGGCAGGGGACCCCCATAGTGCCCCATAGCGCCCCCGCCGTGGGGCAGGGGACCCCCATAGCGCCCCACAGAGCCCCATAGCGCCCCACAGAGCCCTCGCTGTGGGGCAGGGGACCCCTGTAGCGCCCCACAGAGCCCCCACCGTGGGGCAGGGGACCCCCGTAGCACCCCACAGAGCCCCATAGCGCCCCACAGAGCCATCGCTGTGGGGCAGGGGACCACCATAGAGCCCCCACTATGGGGCAGGGGACCCTCATAGCGCCCCACAGAGCCCCATAGCGCCCCCACCATGGGGCAAGGGACCCCCATAGTGCCCCACAGAGCCCCATAGAGCCCCACAGAGCCCCCGCTGTGGGGCAGGAAAGCGGCTGCCCCACGGCTGCCCCACGGCTGCCCCACAAGTGCCGCCCCCGTGGCCGTGGGGCTGCGTTGGCGCTGTGGGGCAGGAGGGGCCCCCGCGACCCCCAAGCGCGGCGCCATCGCTGCCCCCGTCCCGGTGGCCACGGCGGCGCCGTTGGTGGCCCCACAGCAGTCCTCGCGGATGGTTCGGCGGCCGTGGTGGCGGCCACGGGGTCAGTGGCCACCGCGGGGACCACCGCGACGACGGCCGCGGCCACAGTGCTGTGGGGGCCCAGTGGCCTCGCAGCCATCGCAGTGGCCACAGCGGTGCTGTTGGTGGCCACGGCCGGGGGGGGCTTTGCCGCAGTCCCGGTGTCCCCGTGGCCGCCCGTGTGGTGGCCGTGGCTACTGTGGCCGCCGCCGCGGTGGCCATGGGGACAGTGGCCGCTGTGGCCACCATCGCGGTGGCCGTGGCTCGCGGCTGTGCTGCGGGTCCAGCGTCCGCGTGGCCACCGTGGCAGTGCTCGTGGTGGCCACACTGCTGGCCCGGCATCGCTGCCGCCATCGCAGCAGCCGCGGTGGTGGCCACGGGGGCTGTCGCGGTGGCCACGGTGGTGGTGGCCATCCCAGTAGCCCCAGCAATGGCGACGGTGGCCCCACGGCCCGGCCTGCGTCCTGGTGGCCATCGCGGGAGCCACAGCGGTGGCGACGGTGGCCACAGCGGTGGAGGCTCAGTGGCCGCACTGCAGGTCCGGCGTCCTTGGGGCCATCCCAGTAGCCAAAGCGGTGGTGACGGTGGCCATTGCAGCAGCCCCGGCGATGGTGGCCCCGCGGCACGCTCAGCATCCTCGTGGCTGTGGCAGTAGCCACGGTGGGGGTGATGGTGGCCATTGCAGCAGCCCCGGCGATGGTGGCCCTGTGGCACACCCATGGTCCTCGTGGCCATGGCAGTAGCCACGGTGGTGGTGATGGTAGCCATTGCAGCAGCCCTGGCGATGGTGGCCCCATGGCACGCTCAGCATCCTCGTGGCCATAGCAGTAGCCACAGTGGGGGTGATGGTAGCCCCATGGCAACCCGGTGTCCTCATGGCTGTGGCAGTAGCCATATTGGCAGCGATGGTGGCCATTGCAGCAGCCCCGGCGATGGTGGCCCCGCGGCACGCTCAGCATCCTCACAGCCTTGTCAGTAGCCACGGTGGGGGTGATGGTGGCCCCATGGCACACCTGGCGTCCTCATAGCCACAGTGAGGGTGATGGTGGCCATTGCAGCAGCCCTGGCAATGGTGGCCATCACGGCACACATGGTGTCCTCCCAGCCATGGCAGTGGCCACGGAGGGGGTGATGGTGGCCACATGGCACGCTCAGCGTCCTCATAGCCACAGTGAGGGTGATGGTGGCCATTGCAGCAGCCCCGGCGATGGCGGCCCTGTGGCACACCCGGCGTCCTCTTGGCTTTGGCAGTAGCCACGGAGGGGGCGACGGTGGCCATCGCAGCACACTCAGCGTCCTCACAGCCATGGCAGTGGCCACGGAGGGGGCAGCGGTGGCCATTGCAGCAGCCACAGTGGGGTGATGGTGGCCCCATGGCACACCCAGCGTCCTCATAGCCACAGTGAGGGCGATGGTGGCCATCGCAGCACACCCATGGTCCTCGCAGCCATGGCGGTAGCCACGGAGGGGGCGATGGTGGCCATTGCAGCAGCCCTGGCGATGGTGGCCCCGTGGCACACTCAGCGTCCTCGCAGCCATGGCAGTAGCCAAAGCGGTGGTGATGGTGGCCATTGCAGCAGCCCCGGCGATGGTGGCCATCACGGCACACTCAGTGTCCTCTCGGCTGTGGCAGTGGCCACGTAGGGGGCGTTGGTGGCCGCGGCGGTGCCGGTGGTGGCCCGTCGGTGGCCCGGTGGCTACTGCAGGTAGCGGTAGGCCTTGAAGCAGTGGTTGCCGGAGTCGGCGACGACGACGTGGCCGTCGGGCGTCAGCGCAACGCCCTGAGGGCCATAGAGGGGATCGGCGCCCGTGTTGATGTACGACAGAAAGGAGCCCGCGCCGTCAAACACCTGCGCGGCACCGCCTCAGCAACAACGGGGGGGGACCAAAGGGACCCCAAAGGGGACCCACAGAGGGGAACCCCAAAGGGGACCCAGAGGGGAACCTCAAAGGGAAACCCAAAGGGGAAACCCAAAAGGGGAACTCAGAGGGGAACCCCCAAAGGGAAACCAAAAGGGGAACCCCAAAGGGGAACCAAAAGGGGACCCAGAGGGGAACCCAAAGGGGAACCCCAAAAGGGGAACCCAAAGGGGAACCAAAAGGGGACTCAGAGGGGACCCAAAGGGGAACCTCAAAGGGAAACCCACAGAGGGGAACCTCAAAGGGAACCCCCAAAGGGGAAACCCAAAAGGGGAACTCAGAGGGGAACCCCCAAAGGGAAACCAAAAGGGGACCCCAGAGGGAACCCCCAAAGGGGAACCCCCAAAGGGGAACCCCCAAAGGGGAGCCCCAAAAGGGGAATCCCAAAGGGGAAAAGCAGAGGGGAAACCCAAAAGGGAACCCCAGAGGGAACCTCAAAGGAGAACCCCAAAAGGGGAACGCAAAGGGAAACCAAAAGGGAACCCCAAAGGGGACCCCAGAGCGAACCCCAAAAGGGAAACCAAAAAGGGAACCCCAAAAGGGGAACCAAAAGGGTACCCCAGGGGGAACCTCAAAGGAGAACCCCAAAAGGAAAAAGCAGAGGGGAAACCCAAAAAGGGAAACCCAAAGGGGAACCCCCAAAGGGGAACCCCAAAAGGGATCCCAGAGGGGAACCCCAAAGGGGAAACCCAAAAGGGGCCCTCAAAAGGGAAACCCCAAAGGGAAACCCAAAAGGGGACCTCAAAAGGGGAACCCCCAAAGGGGAACCCCAAAAGGGAAACCAAAAGGGGACCCCAGAGGGAAACCCAAAAGGGGAACCCCAAAAGGGAAAAGCAGAGGGGAAACCCAAAAGGGGAACCCAAAAGGGGAACCAAAGGGGGAACCTAAAAGGGAAATCCAAAAGGGAACCCAAAAAGGGAACCCCAAAGGGGACCCCGAAAGGGGAATCCCAAAGGGGAACCCCAAAAGGGAACTCAAAAGGGGAACCAAAAGGGAACCCCAAAGGGAAACCCAAAAAGGGAACCCCAAAAGGGACCCCACAGAGGGGAACCCAAAAGGGACCCCAGGGGGAAACCAAAATGGAAACCCAAAAAGGGAACCCAAAAAGGGAACCCCAAAAAGGGAACCCCAAAAGGGACCCCAGGGGGAAACCAAAAGGGGAAAAGCAGAGGGGAAACCCAAAAGGGAAACCCAAAGGGGACCCACAAAGGGGACCCACAAAGGGGACCCAGAGGGGAAACCCAAAAGGGACCCCAAAAGGGGATCCAAAAGGGGACCCCAGAGGGAACCCAAAGGGGAACCCCCAAAGGGGAACCCCAAAAGGGAAACCCCCAAAGGGAAATCCAAAAGGGAACCCCGAAGGGGAACCCAAAAAGGGGACCCCAAAAGGGGAACCCAAACAGGGACCCCAGAGGGAACCCCAAAAGGGGAACCCAAAAGGGACCCCAAAGGGGAAATCCAAAAGGGAACCCAAAAGGGGAACCCCCACACCATGGGGACCCCCACACAGGGACCCCACCCCATACAGACCCCAACATGGGACCCCCCCACCATGGGGACCCCAACATAGGACCTCTGCCCATAGGGACCCCCATTCTGCACCCATGGGGACCCCCACCCATACAGACCCCAACATGGGACCCCCCCACCATGGGGACCCCAACATAGGACCTCTGCCCATAGGGACCCCCACTCTGCACCCACAGGGACCCCCACCCATACAGACCCCAACATGGAGACCCCAACATGGGACCCCCAGCCATGGGGACCCCCACTCTGCACAGAAGGACCCTCACCACCCACGGGGACCCCCAAAAGGGGACCCCCACCCATGGGAACCCCCACCCATGGGGACCCCACCAACATGTGACCTCCACCATGGGACCCCCGCCCACGGGGACCCCAACACTGCACAGAGGAATCCTCACGCATAGGGACCCCCAAAAGGGGACCCCAACATGGGACCCCCACCCACGGGGACCCTCACCCATCGGGACCCCAACTTAGAACCCCCACCCATGGGGACCCCCAACACTGCACAGAAGGACCCCCACCACCCATGGGGACCCCCAACATGGGACCCCCACCCACGGGGACCCCCACTCTGCACCCATAGGGACGCCAACATGGGACCCCCACCCACAGGTACCCCCAACATAGGACCCCCACCCATAGGGACTCCCAAAAGGGGACCCTCCCGCGCCCCCCTGGGGCCCCCCCCCCCCCCGGCACCTGGACGCGGCTGTTGCCCCAATCGGCGACGATGATGTTTCCGTTGGCGTCGATGGCGACGCCGGTGGGGGCGTTGAACTGCCCATTGCCCTCCCCGTGGGAGCCGAACTTGAACAGAAACTCCCCGTCCGCGCTGTACACCTGCGCCAACGCACACCATGGCACCCCAACAGCACCCCAACGGCACCCCAACAGCACCCAACGGCACCAACACCGCCCCGTCCGCGCTGTACACCTGCGCCAACGCACACCATGGGAAACCACGGCACCGCCGCGGCACCCAACAGCACCCCAACAGCACCCCAACGGCACCGTCCGCGCTGTACACCTGCGCCAACGCACACCATGGCACCCCAACGGCACCCCAACGGCACCGCCGCGGCACCCCAACGGCACCGACACCGCCCCGACCGCGCTGTACACCTGCGCCAACACACCCGATGCCAACTGATGGCAACCACGGCACCGCCGCGGCACCCAACGGCACCGACACCGCCCCGTCCGCGCTGTACACCTGCGCCAACGCACACCATGGCACCCCAACGGCACCCCAACGGCACCCCAACGGCACCCCAACGGCACCGACACCGCCCCGTCCGCGCTGTACACCTGCGCCAACGCACACCATGGCACCCCAACAGCACCCCAACGGCACCCAACGGCACCGACACCGCCCCGACCGCGCTGTACACCTGCGCCAACACACCCGATGCCAACCGATGGCAACCACGGCACCGCCGCGGCACCCAACGGCACCGACACCGCCCCGTCCGCGCTGTACACCTGCGCCAACGCACACCATGGCACCCCAACAGCACCCCAACGGCACCCCAACAGCACCCAACGGCACCGACACCGCCCCGACCGCGCTGTACACCTGCGCCAACGCACACACTGTGCACCCACGGCACCCAACGGCACCGCTGCGGCACCCAACAGCACCGACACCGCCCCGACCGCGCTGTACACCTGCGCCAACGCACACCATGGCACCCCAACGGCACCCCAACAGCACCCCAACAGCACCCAACGGCACCGACACCGCCCCGTCCGCGCTGTACACCTGCGCCAACGCACACACTGTGCACCCATGGCACCCAACGGCACCCACGGCACCCAACGGCACCCCAACGGCACCGACCGCGCTGTACACCTGCGCCAACGCACCCATTGTGAACCGACGGCACCCCAACAGCACCCCAACAGCACCCCAACAGCACCGACACCGCCCCGACCGCGCTGTACACCTGCGCCAACGCACCCATTGTGAACCGACAGCACCCCAACAGCACCCCAACAGCACCCCAACGGCACCGACACCGCCCCGACCGCGCTGTACACCTGCGCCAACGCACACACTGCCAACCGACGGCACCGCCGTGGCACCCAACGGCACCCCAACAGCACCGACCGCGCTGTACACCTGCGCCAACGCACACCATGTGCACCCACGGCACCCAACGGCACCCCAACAGCACCCAACGGCACCCAACGGCACCGACACTGCCCCGTCCGTGCTGTACACCTGCGCCAACGCACCCGATGCGCACCGACGGCACCCAACGGCACCGACACCGCCCCGTCCGTGCTGTACACCTGTGCCAACGCACCCGATGCGCACCGACGGCACCCAACAGCACCCAACGCACCCGCTGCGCAATGACCGCAACAACAGCAACACCAGCACAACCGCGCCCACCGCCGACCCAACGGCACCCAACGCTGCACAACACAACGCCAACACCGCACCCACCAACAGCGCCCCAACCGCGCCCACCGCCGACCCAACGCACCCACTGCGCAACGACGGCACCGCCGACCCAACGGCACCCAACGCACCCGCTGCGCACCGCCACGCCGGCACCGCCGCCACCACACCCACCGCCACCCCGACCGCACCCACCGCGGCTCCAGTGGCGCCCACCATACTCAACCACAGCCCCAATGGCACCCGATGGCCCCAATGGCACCCAACGGCACCCAATGGCGCCCAATGGCGCCCAACGGCACCCAATGGCCCCAATGGCACCCAACAATGCCCAATGGCCCCAATGGCACCCAACGGCACCCAATGGCACCTAACGGCACCCAATGGCGCCCAACGGCACCCAATGGCCCCAATGGCCCCAATGGCACCTAACGGCACCCAATGGCGCCCAACGGCACCCAATGGCCCCAATGGCGCCCAATGGCACCCAACAAAGCCCAATGGAACCCAACGGCACCCGATGGCACCCAAAGGCACTCAGTGGTGCCTGACAGCACCCAATGGCCCCAATGGCACTCAACAGCACCCAATGGCACCCAATGGCCCCCAATGGCACCCGACCGCACCCGATGGTGCCCAATGGCACCCAATGGCCCCCAATGGCCCCCAACCGCACCTGATGGTGCCCAATGGCACCCAATCGCGCCCAATGGTGCCTGATGGCACCCAACAATGCCCAATGGCACCCAATGGCCCCAATGGCACCCAATGACACCCAATGGCACCCGACGGCACCCAATGGCACCCGATGATGCCCAATGGCACCCAATGGCACCCAATGGCCCCAATGGCACCCAACAGCACCCAACAATGCCCAATGGCCCAAATGGCACCCAATGGCCCCCGATGGCACCCAATGGCCCCAACAGCACCCAACAATGCCCAATAGCACCCAACGGCACCCAATGGCACCCAATGGCACTCAACAATGCCAAATGACACCCAATGTCACCCAACGGCACCCAATGGCCCCAATGGCACCCAATGGCCCCAACAGCACCCAATGGCCCCAATGGCATCCAACAACACCCAATGGCCCCAACAGCACCCAATGGCCCCAATGGCATCCAATGGCCCCAATGGCACCCAACAACGCCCAATGGCCCCAACAGCACCCAATGGCGCCCAATGGCACCCAACGGCACCCAATGGCACCCAATGGCCCCAACGGCACCCAACAGCACCCAATGGCACCCAATGGCCCCAACGGCGCCCGCCGAGGGCCGCGCGGTGCCCGGCAGCCTCACCTTCACCGAGTGGTTGTGGAAGTCGGTGACCACGATCTCATTCTTGTTGTTCACCGCCACAAAGTGGGGACCTGGGGGGGGTCAGAGCCCAGAACAACCCAGTCCAGAACAGTCCAGAACAACCCAGAACCAGAGCAGAACAACCCAGAACAACCCAGAACCAGCCCAGAACAACCCAGAACAACCCAGAACCAGTCCAGAACAACCCAGAACCAACCCAGAACAACCCAGAACAACCCAGAACCAGAGCAGAACCAGAGCAGAACCAGCCCAGAACCACCCAGTCCAGAACAACCCAGAACCAACCCAGAACCAGAGCAGAACCAACCGAGAACGAGCCCCGACTCAGCCCCGACCCCCCAGGAGCTGAATCCAGAGCCCAAACCCCAGTCTGGAACCCAAACCAGAACCAGAGCCCAGAACCTGAACCCCAGCCCAGAACTGGAACCCGAGCCCGGACGCTGACCTCAGCCGAGAGCCCAAACCCGAACCCGGCACAGATTCCAGAACCGCAGCCCAGAACCAAACCCCAACCCCTGAGCCCAGAACCCAAACCCTGAATCACAGCCGGAACCCGAGCCCAAACCCGGAACCTGAGCCCAGAGCCGGAACCCGAGCCCAAACCCGGAACCCGAGCCCAAACCCGGAACCCGAGCCCAGAGCTGAAGCTGAGCCCAAACCCGGAACCTGAGCCCAAACCCGGAACCTGAGCCCAAACCCGGAACCCGAGCCCAAACCCAGAACCCGAGCCCAAACCCGGAACCCGAGCCCAAACCCGGAACCTGAGCCCAAACCCGGAACCTGAGCCCAAATCCGGAACCTGAGCCCAAACCCGGAACCTGAGCCCAAACCCGGAACCTGAGCCCAAATCCGGAACCTGAGCCCAAACCCGGAACCTGAGCCCAAACCCGGAACCTGAGCCCAAACCCGGAACCTGAGCCCAAATCCGGAACCTGAGCCCAAACCCGGAACCTGAGCCCAAATCCGGAACCTGAGCCCAAACCCGGAACCTGAGCCCAAACCCAGAACCCGAGCCCAAACCCGGAACCTGAGCCCAAACCCGGAACCTGAGCCCAAACCCGGAACCGGAGCCCAAACCCGGAACCTGAGCCCAGAGCTGAAGCTGAGCCCAAACCCGGAACCTGAGCCCAAACCCGGAACCCGAGCCCAAACCCAGAACCCGAGCCCAAACCCGGAACCTGAGCCCAAACCCGGAACCCGAGCCCAAACCCGGAACCTGAGCCCAAACCCGGAACCTGAGCCCAAACCCGGAACCGGAGCCCAAACCCGGAACCGGAGCCCAAACCCGGAACCCGAGCCCAAACCCGGAACCTGAGCCCAAACCCGGAACCGGAGCCCAAACCCGGAACCTGAGCCCAGAGCTGAAGCTGAGCCCAAACCCGGAACCTCAGCCCAAACCCGGAACCTGAGCCCAGAGCTGAACCTGAGCCCAAACCCGGAACCTCAGCCCAAACCCGGAACCTGAGCCCAGAGCTGAAGCTGAGCCCAAACCCGGAACCTCAGCCCAAACCCGGAACCTGAGCCCAGAGCTGAAGCTGAGCCCAAACCCGGAACCTCAGCCCAAACCCGGAACCCGAGCCCAGAGCTGAACCCGAGCCCAGAGCTGAACCTGAGCCCAAACCCGGACCCACAACCAACTCTCAACTCCAGAACCCAAACTCAGAGCCAGGACCTCGACAGAGAACTCAGTCCCAGAACCAAAACCTGAGCCCAGAACCTGAATCCAGAACCCAAACCCAGAACTGAGCCCCAGCCCCGAGCCCCGAACCCAGGCTCCAAAAAGCCACCTCCAGTCCCCAAAACCACAATCCCAGACCCCCAAAACCCCAACCTCTGACCCCAAAACCCAACTCCAGACCCCAAACCCAATCCCAGACTCCAAAACCCCAACTCCACACCCCAAAACGCCAACTTCAGACCCCAAAACCCAACCTCTAACCCTAAAACCCAACCCCAGACCCCCAAACTCCAATCTGACCCCCAAACCCAACAACAGACCCCAAAACCCAACCTCTGATCCCAAACCCATTCCCAGACCCCCAAAACCCAACCCCAGACACCCCAAAACCCAACCCCAGACACCCAAAAACCCAACCCCAGACTCCCCAAAACCCAACCCCAGACACCCAAAAACCCAACCCCAGACTCCCCAAAACCCAACCTCTGACCCCAAAACCCAACCCCAGACCCCAAAACGCCAACTTCAGACCCCAAAACCCAACTTCTGACCCCAAAACCCAACCTCAGACCCCAAAACCCAACCCCAGACCCCAAAAGCCCAACCTCAGACCCCAAAACCCAACCCCAGACCCCAAAAGCCCAACTTCTGACCCCCAAACTCAACCTCTGACCCCCAAAACTCAACCCCAGACCCCAAAACCCAATCCCAGACCCCCAAAACCCAACCTCTGACCCCAAAAACCCAATCCCAGACCCCAAAACCCAACTTCTGACCCCAAAACCCAACCCCAGACTCCCCAAAACCCAACCCCAGGCCCCCAAAAACCCAACCTGTGATCCCAAAACCCAATTGCAGACCCTAAAAACCCAATCTCAGCCTCCAAAACGCCAACTCCAGACCCCCAAAAACCCAACCTGTGATCCCAAAAGCCCAATCCCAGACCCCAAAACCCAACCCCAGACCCCAAAACCCAACCCCAGACCCCCAAAACCCAACCCCAGACTCCACAAAACCCAACTTATGACCACAAAACCCAATCCCAGACTCCCCAAAACCCTACCCCAGACCCCAAACCCAAACCCCAGACCCCAAAACCCAACCCCAGACACCCAAAAACCCAATCCCAGACTCCAAAACGCCAACTCCAGACCCCAAAACCCAACCCCAGACCCCCAAAACCCAACCCCAGACCCCCAAAAACCCAACCTCTGACCCCAAAAGCCCAATCCCAGACCCCAAAACCCAACCCCAGACCCCAAAAGCCCAATCCCAGACCCCAAACGCCACTGTCCGACCCCCAAACCCCAAGTTCCGACGCCACCCCCGCCCTGGTACCCGCGAACTGGCGCTCGGCGGTGCCGCGGCTGCCGAACTTGGTGAGCAGCTTGCCGTTGGCCTGGAAGACGCAGACGCAGCACGCCTTGTTGTCCACCACGATGATGTGGCCGTTGCGGTCGACGGCGACGCCTTTGGGGCCCATCAGCCGCCCCGCCCCGATCTTGGTCTGCGGATGGAGATGGGGGGGACGGATCGGCACCGCCGCCCCAAACCAAACCTCACACCCTGAAACCCAACCCCAAAACCTCTGAGACCCAAAACCCAAAGTCGGGTCCAAAAAACCCCAACCCCAAACCCCCAAAATCCAACCTCTGACCCCAAAAATCCAACAACTGACCCCGAAACCCAACCTCTGACCCCCAAAATCCAACAACTGACCCCGAAACCCAACCTCTGACCCCGAAACCCCAACCCCAAACCCCCAAAAGCCAACATCTTACACCAAAAACCCAAAACCCAACCCCACATCCCCCAAAAAACCAACCCTAAAACCAAAAAAAAACGAGATTTGACATCAAAAACCCAACCCCAAACCCCAAAAACTCCAACCTCTGAGCTCAAAACCCAACCCGAGAGCCTCCAAAATCGACCCCCGACCTCAAAAACCCAACCCCAAAGCCCAAACCCCACCCTCTGACCCCAAAACTGCACCACCAGACCCCAAAATTCAACATCTGACCCCAAAACTCCAACCCCAGACCCCAAAAACGCAACATCTGACACCAAAAACTCCAACATCTGAGCTCAAAACCCAATCCCAGACCCTCCAAAATCGACCCCAGACCTCAAAAAACCCAACCCCGAAGCCCAAACCCCAACCTCTGACCCCAAAACTGCACCATCAGACCCCAAAATTCAACATCTGACCCCAAAACTCCAACTCTGAACCCAAAACTCCAACTCCAGACCCCAAAAACCCAACATCTGACACCAAAAATTCCAATATCTGAGCTCAAAACCCAACCCGAGAGCCTCCAAAAGCGACCCCAGACCTCAAAAACCCAACCCCAAAGCCCCAAACCTCAACCTCTGACCCCAAAACTGCACCACCAGACCCCAAAACTCCAACCCCAGACCCCAAAACTCCAACCCCAGACCCCAAAACTCAACATCTGACACCAAAACCCCATCCCAGAGCCTCCAAAATTGACCCCAGACCTCAAAAACCCAACCCCAAAGCCCAAAACTCAACATCTGAGCTCAAAACCCAACCCCAAAGCCCAAACCCAAACCCCAGACCCCAAAACTGCACCACCAGACACCAAAACTCAACATCTGACCCCAAAACTCCAACCCTGAACCCAAAACTCCAACTCCAGACCCCAAAAACCCAACATCTGACACCAAAAACTCCAACATCTGAGCTCAAAAACCAACCCGAGAGCCTCCAAAAGCGACCCCAGAACTCAAAAACCCAACCCCAAAGCCCAAACCCCAACCGCAGACCCCAAAACTCCAACCCCAGAACCCAAAACTCCAACTCCAGAGCCCCAAAACCCAACATCTGACACCAAAAACTCCATCTGAGCTCAAAAACCAACCCGAGAGCCTCCAAAAGCGACCCCAGAACCCAAAAACCCAACCCCAAAGCCCAAAACTCAACATCTGAGCTCAAAACCCAATCCCAAAGCCCAAACCTGAACCCCAGACCCCAAAACTCCAACCCCAGACCCCAAAACTCCAACTCAAGACCCCCAAAACCCAACATCTGACACCAGAACCTCCAGCATCTGAGCTCAAAACCCAACCCGAGAGCCTCCAAAAGCGACCCCAGAACTCAGAAACCCAACCCCAAAGCCCCAAACCCAAACCTCTGACCCCAAAACTCCAACCGCGGACCCCAAATCCCACTGTGTGACCCCAACCCCACCGTGTGACCCCAACCCCGCCGTGTGACCCCAACCCGACCCTCACCTTGAACTTGCCCTCGGGGGAGAAGATGCTGACCCAGCGGTTGTCGTAGTCGGCGATGATGATGTCGCCGTTGGTGTCGACGGTGACGCCCGTGGGGCGCTGGAGCTGCCCCGGGGAGCGGCCGCGCACCCCGAACCGCAGCCGGAACTGCCCCTCGTTGGAGAAGACCTGGGGGGGGCGGAGGGACAGGGATGGAGGAGAGGGATGGAGGAGGAGATGGATGGAGGATGGAGATGGAGGAGGAGGAGGAGGAAGAGATGGAAGAGGAGGAGGAGGAGATGGAGAAGGAGATGGATGGAGGAGGAGATGGATGGAGGAGTGGATGGAGGATGGACATGGAGGATGGAGATGGAGGAGATGGAGATGGAGGTGGATGGAGGATGGAGATGGAGGAGATGGAGGAGGAGATGCGGAAGGAGATGGAGAAGGAGAAGATGGATGGAGGAGATGGAGGATGGAGATGGAGGAGATGGAGGACGGAGAAGGTGGATGGTGGAGATGGAGGAGATGGATAGAGGATATGGAGGATGGAGAAGGTGGATGGTGGAGATGGAGGAGGAGATGGAGGAGGAGATGGAGGATGGAGGTGGAGGAGATAGAGGAGGAGATGGAGGTGGATGGAGGAGAAGGATGGAGGATAGAGGACGGAGAAGGATTGAGGAGATGGAGAAGGAGAGGCGGATGGAAGAGGAGAAGGATGGAGGAGGTGGAGGAGAAGGTGGAGCTGGATGGAGGAAAAGGATGGAGGAGGAGGATGGAGGATAGAGGATGAAGAAGGATGGAGAAGATGGAGGAGGAGGAGGTGGATGGAGGAGAAGGATGGAGCAGATGGATGGAGGAGATGGAGGATGGAGATGGAGGAGATAGAGGAGGAGATGGAGGTGGATGGAGGAGAAGGATGGAGGATAGAGGATGGAGGATGGAGAAGGATTGAGGAGATGGAGAAGGAGAGGCGGATGGAAGAGGAGAAGGATGGAGCAGGTGGAGAAGAAGGTGGAGCTGGATGGAGGAGAAGGATGGAGAAGAAGGATGGAGGATAGAGGATGGAGAAGGATGGAGAAGATGGAGGATGGAGAAGGTGAATGGAGGAGACAGGAGGAGATGGAGGTGGATGGAGGAGAAGGATGGAGAAGAAGGATGGAGGAGGACGGAGGATAGAGGATGGAGAAGATGGAGGAGGAGGAGGTGGATGGAGGAGGAGAGGGATGAAGGGAGAGATGGATGGAGGAGATGGAGGAGGAGGAGGAGATGGATGGAGGAGATGGAGGATGGAGGATAGAAGATGGAGAAGGAGGGGTGGATGGAAGAGGAGAAGGATGGAGGAGGTGGAGGAGATGGAGGAGGAGGAGATGGAGGATGGAGAAGGTGAATGGAGGAGACAGAGGAGGAGATGGAGGTGGATGGAGGAGAAGGATGGAGGAGAAGGATGGAGGAGAAGGATGGAGGACAGAGGATGGAGAAGGATGGAGGAGATGGAGAAGGAGGAGATGGATGAAGGGAGAGATGGATGGAGATATGGATGGAGGAGGAGGAGGTGGAGGAGGAGATGGAGGATGGAGAAGGTGAATGGAGGAGATAGAGGAGGAAATGGAGGTGGATGGAGGAGAAGGATGGAGGATAGAGAATGGAGAAGGATGGAGGAGATGGAGAAGGAGGAGATGGATGGAGGAGATGGAGGAGGAGGAGATGGATGGAGGACAGGCACGGAGGACAGAGGAGATGATGGAAGAGGAGGCGGATGGAGTTGGAGAAGGATGGAGGGGGAGAAGGATGGAGGGGGAGAAGGATGGAGTTGGAGAAGGGGGGCAGGAGGAGAAGGATGGAGTTGGAGAAGGATGGAGGGGGAGAAGGATGGAGGGGGAGAAGGATGGAGTTGGAGAAGGATGGAGGGGGAGAAGGATGGAGTTGGAGAAGGATGGAGGGGGAGAAGGATGGAGTTGGAGAAGGATGGAGTTGGAGAAGGGGGGCAGGAGGAGTCGCTCGGGGCCCACCTGGACGCATTGGTTGTTGCTGTCGGCCACCACGATGCGGCCGTTGCTGGAGGTGGAGATGCCCTGAAGGTTGGTGAACTCCCCCTTCTCGCGGCCCCGCGTCCCTGCGCCGAGACGGGGCGTTGGGGGACCCTCACCCGGGGGGCCCTGGAGACACCACAACCCCCAGGAGACACCACCACCCCCAGGAGACACCAACACCCCCAGGAGACACCACCACCCCCAGGAGACACCAACACCCCAGGAGACACCACCACCCCCAGGAGACACCACCACCCCGAGGAGACACCACCACCACCCCCAGGAGACACCAACACCCCCAGGAGACACCACCACCCCGAGGAGATACCACCACCCCGAGGAGATACCAACACCCCGAGGAACCTCCATTGGCCCCAAGGAGTCTTCACCACCACCCCGAGGAGACACCAACACCACCCCGAGGAGACACCAACACCCCAAGGAGACACCACCACCCCGAGGAGCCTCCATCAGCTCCAAGGAGTCCTCACCACCACCCCGAGGAGACACCACCACCCTGAGGAGTCCTCATCACCACCCCAAGGAGACACCACCACCCCGAGGAGTCCTCACCACCACCCCGAGGAGACACCACCACCCCGAGGAGCCTCCATCGGCTCCAAGGAGTCCTCACCACCACCCCAAGGAGACACCACCACACCAAGGAGCCTCCGTTGGCTCCAAGGAGCCTCCATTGGCTTCAAGGAGTCCTCACCACCACCCCGAGGAGACACCACCACACCAAGGAGCCTCTGTTGGCTCCAAGGAGTCCTCACCACCACCCTGAGGAGCCTCCGTTGGCTCTGAGGAGCCTCCGCTGGCTCCAAGGAGTCCTCACCACCACCCCAAGGAGACACCACCACCCCGAGGAGCCCTCACCACCACGCCAAGGAGACACCACCACACCAAGGAGCCTCCATTGGCTCCAAGGAGTCCTCACCACCACCCCGAGGAGACACCACCACACCAAGGAGCCTCCGCTGGCTCCAAGGAGTCCTCACCACCACCCCGAGGAGCCTCCATTGGCCCCGAGGAGTCCTCACCACCACCCCAAGGAGCCTCTGTTGGCCCCGAGGAGCCCCACCAGAACCCTGAGGAGCCCCCACTGCCACCAGTGACCCCCCAAGGAGCCCCCGTTGCCCCCGAGGAGTCCCCACCACCCCAGGGAGCCCCAAGAACCTTCCGTTGCCCCCCAGGAGCCCCCGCGGCCGTGAGGACCCCCAAGGAGCCCCCAGCAGACCAAGGCGCCCCCGTTGACCCCAAGAAGCCCCCACTGACCTGGGGACCCCCACGGACCCCTCATCACCTCGAGGAGCCCATGTCCACCCCACGGAGACCCCCAACGGATCCCACATCACCCCCATGAGCCCCCAGCGCCCTGGTGGGACCCCAGGGACACCACCAGCACCCCGGGAACCCCCAAGGGGTCACCACTGCCAAGAGGAGCCCCAACGACCCCCGAGGAGCTCCCACCGCCCCAAGGAGCCACCACCAACCTAACGGAGCCCTGGAAACCCTCCAAGACACCACCACCACCCCAACGGAGACCCCGAGGAGCTCCCACCATGCTGAGGAGCTCCTGTTGACCCAGAGACTCTCCAAGACCCCAACACCACCCCAAGGAGCCCCCGAGGAGCTCCTGTTGACCCAGAGACCCCTCAAGACCCCACCACCACCCCAAGGAGACCCCAAGGAGCTCCTGTTGACCCAGAGACCCTCCAAGACACCACCACCACCCCAACGGAGACCCCGAGGAGCTCCCACCATGCTGAGGAGCTCCTGTGGACCCAGAGACCCTCCAAAACCCCAACACCACCCCAAGGAGGTCCCACCACGTTGAGGACCCCCATCCCTCCAAGAAGACACCATCAACCTGATGGAGCCCTGGAGGCCCTCAAGGCCCCCACCACCACCTCAAGAACCCCTCACCACCCCAAGGAGCCCCCATTGACCCAGAGAGCCTCCAAGACCCCATCGCCACCCCAGGAGCCCCCAAGGAGCCATCGCTGCCAAGAGGAGCCCCAACGACCCCTGAGGAGCTCTCACTGCCCCAAGGAGCCACCACCAACCTAACGGAGCCCTGGAAACCCTCCAAGACACCACCACCACCCCAACGGAGCCCCCAATGAGCTCCCACCATGCTGAGGAGCTCCTGTTGACCCAGAGACCCCCCAAGACCCCACCACCACCCCAACAGAGCCCCTGAGGAGCTCCTGTTGACCCAGAGACCCTCCAAGACACCACCACCACCCCAAGGAGCCCCCATTGACTTAGAGACCCTCAAAGACCCCATCGCCACCCCAGGAGCCCCCAAGGAGCCATCGCTGCCAAGAGGAGCCCCAGTGACCCCTGAGGAGCTCCCACCACACCGAGGAGCTCCTGTTGACCCAGAGACCCTCCAAGACACCACCACCACCCCAAGGAGCCCCCAAGGAGCTCCCACCACCCCAACAGAGCCCCGGAGGCCCTCAAGCTCCCCACCACCACCTTGGGAACCCCCAAGGAGCCATTGCTGCCAAGAGGAGCCCCAATGACCCCTGAGAAGCTCCTGTTGACCCAGAGACCCCCCAAGACGCCACCACCCCAACAGAGCCCCAGAGGCCCTCAAGGCCCCCACCACCACCTCGGGAACCCCCAAGGAGCCATTGCTGCCAAGAGGAGCCCCAGTGACACCCAAGGAGCTCCCACCAAGGTGAGGAGCTCCTGTTGACCCAGAGACCCTCCAAGATGCCACCACCACCCCAATGGCGATCCCAAGGAGCTCCCACCTTGATAAGGAGCCCCCATGGAGCTCCCACCACCCCAATGGAGCCCCGGAGGTCCTCAAGCTCTCCACCACCACCCCGGGATCCCCCAAGGAGCCATCGCTGCCAAGAGGAGTCCCAGTGACCCCTGAGGAGCTCCTGTTGACCCAGAGACCCCCCAAGACACCACCCCAAGGAGCCCCCATGGAGCTCCCATCACCCCAATGGAGCCCTGGAGACCCTCAAGCTCTCCACCACCACCCCAGGAACCCCCAAGGAGCCATTGCTGCCAAGAGGAGCCCCAATGTCCCCCGAGGAGCTCCTGTTGACCCAGAGACCCCCCAAGACGCCACCACCCCAACAGAGCCCCTGAGGCCCTCAAGGCCCCCACCACCACCTCGGGAACCCCCAAGGAGCCATCGCTGCCAAGAGGAGCCCCAATGACACCCAAGGAGCTCCCACCAAGGTGAGGAGCTCCTGTTGACCCAGAGGCCCTCCAAGATGCCACCACCACCCCAATGGAGATCCCAAGGAGCTCCCACCTTGATAAGGAGCCCCCAAGGAGCTCCCACCACCCCAATGGAGCCCCGGAGGCCCTCAACCTCCCCACCACCACCCCGGGAACCCCCAAGGAGCCATCGCTGCCAAGAGGAGCCCCAAAGTTGCCGAAAGAGCTCCCACCACGCTGAGGAGCTCCTGTTGACCCAGAGACCCCTCAAAGACCCCAACACCACCCCAACAGAGCCCCCGAGGAGCTCCTGTTGACCCAGAGACCCCCCGAGACCCCACCGCCCCCGCCCCGGGAGCCCCTCCAGCCGTGCCCCGGCCCGGGGGGAGCCGCGCGGGCCCTGACCGACGCGGAAGATGAGTTCGTCCTCGATGGGGTTCTCCTTCTTCTTGGCGCTGCCGTACATGCTGGACGGGCGCCGCACGGCCTTCTGGCGGACGTGGCCGCCGCTGGGCGATTTGACGCGGCGCTTGACGTCGTCGGGCGAGGCGGGGACGTCGCAGGCCCTGACGGCGCGGACGCGGAAGGGGCTGCCGCGGATGGGCCGCCCGTAGAGCGCCACGGCGAGCTGGAGGTCGCCCTCGGCGCGCGGCGTGTACGTCAGCTCGTAAGTGCCGTTCTTGTTGTCCTGAACCTCCGCCTCCACCGCCGCACCGTCCGCGCCCGTCACCTGCCGCCGACACGCCGTCACCGGCAACCCCGCCACGGGGAACCCCCACCCTGAGCCCATGGGGACCCCCGGCCACGGGGAACCCCGACCGCGGGGAACCCCACCCTGCACCCACGGGGACCCCCACCCTGTGCCCATGGGGACCCCCACCCTGTGCCCATGGGGACCTCCATCTATGGGGACCCCCACCCTGAGCCCACGGGGACCTCCATCCATGGGAACCCCCATCCATGGGGACCCCAGTGACCCCCACCCTGTGCCCATGGTGACCCCCAACCACGGGGACCCCCACCCATGGCGACTCCCACTCTGCGCCCATGGGGACCCCCACCCTGAGCCCATGGGGACCCCCGGCCACGGGGAACCCCAACCGCGGGGACCCCCGACCGTGGGGACCCCTGACCACGGGGACCCCCGACCGCAGGGAACCCCAACCGCGGGGAACCCCAACCGCGGGGACCCCCAACCACGGGGAACCCCGACCGCGGGGACCCCCAACCGCAGGGACCCCCAACCGCGGGGACCCCCACCCTGTGCCCATGGGGACCACCATCATGGGGACCCCCACCCTGTGCCAATGGGAACCCCCATCCATGGGAACCCCAGTGACCCCCACCCTGAGCCCATGGGGACCCCCACCCTGCACCCACGGGGACCCCCATCTATGGGGACCCCAGTGACCCCCACCCTGCAGCCATGGGGACCCCCATCCATGGGAACCCCCATCCATGGGGACCCCAGTGACCCCCACCCTGTGCCCACGGACTCCCACCCATGGGGACCCCCATCCATGGGGACTCCCACTCTGCACCCATGGGGACCCCCAACCATGAGGACCCCCGACCACAGGGACCCCCACTCTGAGCCCATGGGGACCCCCATCCATGGGGACCCCCATCCATGGGGACCCCAGTGACCCCCACCCTGCACCCATGGGGACCCTTCAGAGACCCCCACTCATAGGGACCCCAACTTGTAGGGACCCCAACTCTGCCCCAGGGACCCTTCAGGGACCGCCACTCATAGGGACCCCAGGGCTCCCCCAGAGACCCCCACTCATAGAGACCCCCACTTTGCCCCCATGGGGACAGCAGAGACCCCTCCTGGGATCACCCAATGTGGGACCCTCCCTCATAGGGACCCCCACCCACAGGGCCCCCCTGGGGACACCAGAGACCCCCCCCCCCGCCGTCACCTGGAAGCGTACGGCGGCGCCGCCGCTGCGCACGAGCTGCCCGTCCTTGTCCTTGGTGGTGACGCTGAGCGAGGCCGGCTGCCCCACCACGGCGTGCCGCAGCCCCTCGCCCGCCGCCACCGTCTTGTGCGCGGCGGCGTCGGTGGTGACGAGGGCGCCCAGGTTGAGGATGGACTTGCGGACGCCGTCGGGCTCCAGCGCGCAGTCCAGGTGCGCGTTCTGCTGCGGCTGCTCCGGGAAGTCGCGCGCCGCCAGCTCGCCGAGCCGCTCGCCCACCTGCTTGCGCAGCAGCAGCACCTCGGCCGCCGAGCCGCGCCCCAGCGCCCGCTCCGCCAGCGCCACGCTGCTCTGCAGGCTCTCCTGGCCCTGCCGCAGCGCCTCCAGCTGCGCCTGCAGCACCTGAGGGGGACATGGGGACAGAGACATGGGGACATGGGGACACTCTCTGCAGGCTCTCCTGGCCCTGCCACAGCACCTCCAGCTGTGCCTGCAGCACCTGCAATGCAGCCGTGACACCGCGTCAGCCATGGGGACATGGGGACAGGGACAGGGGGACATGGGGACACTCTCTGCAGGCTCTCCCGGCCCTGCCGCAGCGCCTCCAGCTGCGCCTGCAGCACCTGAGGGGGACATGGGGACAGAGACATGGGGACATGGGGACAGGGACAGGGATGGGGACATGGGGACAGGGACATGGGGACAGGGACAGACACAGGGACACTCTCTGCAGGCTCTCCTGGCCCTGCCGCAGCGCCTCCAGCTGCGCCTGCAGCACCTGCAATGCAGCCACGACACCGCGTCAGCCATGGGGACATGGGGACAGGGACATGGGGACAGGGACAGAGACATGGGGACATGGGGACACTCTCTGCAGGCTCTCCTGGCCCTGCCGCAGCGCCTCCAGCTGCGCCTGCAGCACCTGCAACGCAGCGACACCGCGTCAGCCATGGGGACATGGGGACAGGGACAGACACAGGGACATGGGGACATGGGGACAGGGATGGGGGGACAGAGACAGGGACATGGGGACACTCTCTGCAGGCTCTCCTGGCCCTGCCGCAGCGCCTCCAGCTGCGCCTGCAGCACCTGCGGCGAAGCCACACATCAGCCATGGCACCACCACCGGGGGACGGGGACAGAGGGACAGGGACAGGGGGACAGGGGGACACTCTCCGGCTGCTCTCCTGGCGCTGAGCAGCGATGCAGTGCAGGGGAATGGGGAGAGGGGGACGGGGGGACAGCACAGAGCGCGCTGGGACGGAGACGGAGGGACAGCGACGCACCCACCCACGGCCCAGCGGCCCAGCAGCCCGGTGGCCAGCAGCCCGGTTTCCCAGCAGCCCAGTTTCCCAGCAGCCCAGTTTCCTGGAAGCCTGGTGGCCAGTAGCCCAGTTTCCCGGTAGCCACAAGGCTGGTAGCCCAGTTTCCTCGTAGCCCAGCTTCCAGTAGCCCAGTTTCCTGGTAGCCCAGTTTCCCAGTTTTCCAGTAGCCCAGCAGCCCAGTTTCCCAGTAGCCCAGTTTCCCTGCTTGGTGGCCAGTAGCTCAGTTTCCTGGAAGCCCAGTGGCTTGGTAGCCCAGTTTCCCAGTAGCCTGTTTTCCTGGTAGCCCAGTTCCCCGGTAGCTGGGTGGCCAGAAGCCCAGTTTCCCAGTAGCCGCATGGCCAGTAGCTGCGTGGCTGGTAGCCAAGTTTCCCAGCAGCCCAGTTTCTTAGCAGCCCAGTTTCCTGGTAGCCTGGTGGCCAGTAGCCCAGCTTCCCAGTAGCCCGGTTTCCTGGTAGCCACATGGCCGGTAGCCCGGTTTCCCGGCAGCCCAGTTTCCTCGTAGCCCAGTTTCCCAGTAGCCACAAGGCTGGTAGCCCAGCTTACCAGTAGCCCAGTTTCCCAGTAGTCCAGTTTCCCGGTTTCCTGTCAGCCCAGTTTCCCGGTAGCCCGGTTTCCCAGTTTCCTGGTTTCCCAGTTTCCTGGTTTCCCAGTTTCCCGGTTTCCCGGTTTCCTGGTTTCCCGGTTTCCTGTCAGCCCGGTTTCCCAGTTTCCTGGTTTGCCAGTTTCCTGGTTTCCTGTCAGCCCAGTTTCCTGGTTTCCCCATTTCCAGGTTTCCCGGTTTCCTGGTTCCCCAGTTTCCCGGTTTCCCATCAGCCCGGTTTCCCAGTTTCCTGGTTTCCCGGTTTCCTGTCAGCCCAATTTCCTGGTTTCCCAGTCTCCCATTTCCCAGTTTCCCGGTTTCCCAGTAGCCTGGTTTCCCGGTAGCCCAGTTTCCTGGTTTCCTGTCAGCCCAGTTTCCCAGTTTCCCGGTTTCCCAGTTTCCCGGTTTCCCAGTTTCCTGCTTTCCCGGTTTCCCAGTTTCCTGGTTTCCAGGTTTCCTGGTTTCCTGTCAGCCCAGTTTCCCAGTTTCCCGGTTTCATGGTTTCATGGTTTCCTGGTTTCCCAGTTTCCCGGTTTCCCAGTTTCCTGTCAGCCCAGTTTCCTGGTTTCCCCATTTCCAGGTTTCCCGGTTTCCCAGTTTCCCGTCAGCCTGGTTTCCCAGTTTCTGGGTTTCCCAGTTTCCCGGTTTCCCAGTTTCCCGGTTTCCTGTCAGCCCAGTTTCCCAGTTTCCCTGTTTCCCAGTTTCCTGGTTTCCCGGTTTCCTGGTTTCCCAGTTTCCTGTCAGCCCGATTTCCTGGTTTCCTGGTTTCCCAGTTTCCCATTTCCCAGTTTCCTGGTTTCCCAGTTTCCCAGTTTCCCGGTGTTCCCATGTTCCCGGTGTTCCCGTGTTCCCGGTGTTCCTGGTGTCCCGGTGTTCCCGGTGTTCCGGGCGTTTCCCCACCTGCTGTTTGGCAGTTTCCCGGTTTCCCGGTTCCCCAGTTTCCCGGTTCCCCGGTTCCCGGTGTTCCCGGTGTTCCCGGTGTTCCGGGCGTTTCCCCACCTGCTGTTTGGCTCCGCAGGTGTCGTCCAGGAGGCGCTCGAGCTGTGCGCGGCGCAGCCGCAGCGTCGCCTCCAACTCCGAGAACACCGCCGCGATGTCCGCGGCCGCCGCCGCCCGGCGCGCAGCCAACTCCTGGCTCAGCTCCGACACCAACGCCGCCGCCGCCGACAGCTGCGGCAGCCTGCGCCAGTACGGACCAGTACGGACCAGTACGGACCAGTATGGACCAGTACCGACCAGTACGGACCAGTATGGACCGCAGACAGCCCCCAGGGAACCCCCCCAGCCATACTGGGACCCCAAACTGGGACCAGTCCCGGCCAACTCCCGGCTCAGCTCCGACAGCTGCAGCAGCCTGGCACCAGTACGGACCAGTACAGACCAGTATGGACCAGTATGGACCAGTATGGACAACAGACCGCCCCCAGGGAACCCCCCGAGCCATACTGGGACCCCAAACTGGAACCAGTCCCAGCCAACTCCCAGCTCAGCTCCAACAGCTGCGGCAGCCTGGCACCAGTACAGACCAGTATGGACCAGTACGGAGCAGTACAGACCAGTACGGACCACGGACCGCCCCCAGGGAACCCCCCCAGCCATACTGGGACCCCAAACTGGGACCAGTCCCGGCCAGCACCCGGCTCAGCTCCAACAGCTGCGGCAGCCTGGCACCAGTACAGACCAGTATGGACCAGTAAAACCCAGTGCAAACCGGGAACACACTGGGAACCCCCCCGGTCCATACCGGGACCCCCAAACTGGGACCCATTCCAACTGGGAACCCCCCCAGTCCTTACTGGAAAACGCCAGCGCATACTGGGACCACAACATCAGAGCCAGTCCAAACTGGGATCACTTCCCAGTCCATACTGGGCCCCGTTCCATACTGGGACTGATCCCATACTGGTGCCCTCCCAGTCTATACTGGTGCTCTCCCAGTCCATACTGGTGCTCCCAGTCCATACTGGTGCTCTCCCAGCCCATACTGGTGCTCTCCCAGTCCATACTGGTGCTGTACTGACCATCCTCGTGGGGCATCACAGAGGGCTCAGTGTTGGCTCCCAGTCCATACTGGGACCCCCAATCCCACACTGGTGCCCTCCCAGCCCATACTGGTGCCCTCCCAGTCCATACTGGGACCCCAATCCCATACTGGTGCCCTCCCAGTCCATACTGGTGCCGTACTGACAGTGCTTGTGGGGCATCACAGAGGGCTCTGTGTTGGCTCCCAGTCCCATACTGGGACCCCAATCCCATACTGGGACCCCCAATCCAATACTGGTGCCTTCCCAGTCCATACTGGTGCCCTCCCAGCCCATACTGGGACCCCAATCCCATACTGGGACCCCCAATCCCATACTGGTGCCTTCCCAGCCCATACTGGGACCCCCAATCCCATACTGGGACCCCCAATCCCATACTGGTGCCCTCCCAGCCCATACTGGGACCCCCAATCCCATACTGGGACCCCCAATCCCACGCTGGTCCCCCCCCAGTCCATCCCGGTGCCCCCCAGCCCATCCCGGTCCCCTCCCAGCCCATGCTGGTGCCCTCCCAGCACATACTGGGACCCCAATCCTATCCCGGTGCCCCCCCAGTCCCATACTGGTGCCCCTCCA
This sequence comes from Cuculus canorus, assembly GCF_017976375.1. Lineage (NCBI taxonomy): Eukaryota > Metazoa > Chordata > Aves > Cuculiformes > Cuculidae > Cuculus > Cuculus canorus. The sequence goes on from NC_071401.1 coordinate 534,897, forward strand.
GCCCATCCCGGTCCCCCCCAGTCCCATACTGGTGCCCCCCAGCCCATCCCAGTGCCCCCCAGTCCATACTGGTGCTCTCTCAGCCCATACTGGTCCCCCCCAGCCCATCCCAGTGCCCCCCAGCCCATACTGGTGCCCCCCCAGCCCATCCCAGTGCCCCCCAGCCCATACTGGTGCCCCCTCAGCCCATCCCGGTGCCCCCCAGTCCCATCCCAGTGCCCCCCAGTCCATACTGGTGCGGTACCGACCGTGCCCGCAGGGCGTCGCAGAGGGCGCGGAGGGCGCCGCGGTGCTGCTCGAGGACATCGCGCAGGGGGACGGTGCGGTGCTCGCGGTGTTCGCCCTCGCGGCACGCGCGGCACGTGGCCGTCTCGCAGCCCTCGCAGTAGAACTCCAGGCCCTGCGGCGCCCCAAAACGCACCGAAGCGCCCCAAAACGGACTCAGAACGGACCCAAAGCGCCCCAAAACAGCCCCAAAGCGCCCCAAAAGAGAGAGACTCAGAAACAGCCCCAAAACAGCCCCAAAGCGCCCCAAAGCGCCCCAAAAGAGACTCAGAACGGCCCCAAAGCGCCCCAAAACAGCCCCAAAACGCCCCAAAAGAGACTCAGAACAAACCCAAAGCGCCCCAAAACAGCCCCAAAACGCCCCAAAAGAGACTCAGAACAAACCCAAAGCGCCCCAAAACAGCCCCAAAGCGCCCCAAAAGAGAGACTCAGAACGGCCCCAAAACAGTCCCAAAACAGCCCCAAAAGAGACTCAGAACGGCCCCAAAGCGCCCCAAAACAGCCCCAAAGCGCCCCAAAAGAGACTCAGAACAAACCCAAAGCGCCCCAAAACAGCCCCAAAGCGCCCCAAAAGAGAGACTCAGAACGGCCCCAAAACGCCCCAAAACAGCCCCAAAAGAGAGAGACTCAGAACGGCCCCAAAGCGCCCCAAAGAGCCCCAAAACAGCCCCAAAGCGCCCCAAAAGAGAGACTCAGAACGGCCCCAAAGCGCCCCAAAAGAGACTCAGAACAAACCCAAAGCGCCCCAAAACAGCCCCAAACAGCCCCAAAAGAGAGACTCAGAACGGCCCCAAAGCGCCCCAAAAGAGACTCAGAACAAACCCAAAGCGCCCCAAAACAGCCCCAAACAGCCCCAAAAGAGAGACTCAGAACGGCCCCAAAGCACCCCAAAACGCCCCAAAAGAGAGACTCAGAACGGCCCCAAAGCACCCCAAAACGCCCCAAAGCGCCCCAAAAGAGAGACTCAGAACGGCCCCAAAACGCCCCAAAACAGCCCCAAAGCGCCCCAAAAGAGACTCAGAACGGCCCCAAAGCGCCCCAAAACAGCCCCAAAACGCCCCAAAAGAGACTCAGAACAGCCCCAAAGCGCCCCAAAACAGCCCCAAAGCGCCCCAAAAGAGAGACTCAGAACGGCCCCAAAGCGCCACAAAACGCCCCAAAGCGCCCCAAAAGAGAGACTCAGAACGGCCCCAAAACGCCCCAAAACAGCCCCAAAGCGCCCCAAAAGAGAGACTCAGAACGGCCCCAAAGCGCCCCAAAACGCCCCAAAGCGCCCCAAAAGAGAGACTCAGAACGGCCCCAAAACGCCCCAAAACAGCCCCAAAGCGCCCCAAAAGAGACTCAGAACGGCCCCAAAGCGCCCCAAAACAGCCCCAAAGCGCCCCAAAAGAGACTCAGAACGGCCCCAAAGCGCCCCAAAACAGCCCCAAAGCGCCCCAAAAGAGACTCAGAACGGCCCCAAAGCGCCCCAAAACAGCCCCAAAGCGCCCCAAAAGAGACTCAGAACAAACCCAAAGCGCCCCAAAACAGCCCCAAAGCGCCCCAAAAGAGACTCAGAACAAACCCAAAGCGCCCCAAAACAGCCCCAAAGCGCCCCAAAAGAGACTCAGAACAAACCCAAAGCGCCCCAAAACAGAGACTCAGAACGGCCCCAAAGCGCCCCAAAAGAGAGACTCAGAATGGCCCCAAAACGCCCCAAAAGAGACTCAGAACGGCCCCAAAACGCCCCAAAAGAGACTCAGAACGGCCCCAAAGCGCCCCAAAACAGCCCCAAAATGCCCCAAAAGAGAGAGACAAAGAACAGCCCCAAAACGCCCCAAAGCGCCCAAAAAGAGACTCAGAACGGCCCCAAAGCGCCCCAAAGCGCCCCAAAAGAGAGAGACTCAGAACAGCCCCAAAATGCCCCAAAACGCCCCAAAAGAGAGACTCAGAACAGCCCCAAAACGCCCCAAAACAGCCCCAAAATGTCCCAAAAGAGAGACTTAGAACAGCCCCAAAACGCCCCAAAGCGCCCCAAAAGAGACTCAGAACGGCCCCAAAGCGCCCCAAAACGCCCCAAAAGAGAGAGACTCAGAACAGCCCCAAAATGCCCCAAAACGCCCCAAAAGAGAGACTCAGAACAGCCCCAAAACGCCCCAAAAGAGACTCAGAACGGCCCCAAAACGCCCCAAAACAGCCCCAAAAGAGAGAGACTCAGAACGGCCCCAAAGCGCCCCAAAGAGCCCCAAAACAGCCCCAAAAGAGAGAGACTCAGAACGGCCCCAAAGCGCCCCAAAGAGCCCCAAAACAGCCCCAAAGCGCCCCAAAAGAGACTCAGAACAGACCCAAAGCGCCCCAAAACGCCCCAAAGTGCCCCAAAAGACAGAGACTCAGAACAGACCCAAAACGCCCCAAAACGCCCAAAAGTGCCCCAAAAGAGACTCAGAACGGCCCCAAAAGAGCCCCAAAGCGCCCAAAGGAGCCCCAAAGGAGCCCCAAAGAGCCCAAAGGAGCCCCAAAAGAGCCCCAAAAGAGCCCAAAGGAGCCCCAAAACGCCCAAAGGAGCCCCGAAGAGCCCAAAGGAGCCCCAAAAGAGCCCCAAAAGAGCCCAAAGGAGCCCCAAAACGCCCAAAGGAGCCCCAAAGAGCCCAAAGGAGCCCCAAAAGAGCCCAAAAGAGCCCCAAAAGAGCCCCAAAGCGCCCAAAGGAGCCCCAAAAAGCCCCAAAGGAGCCCCAAAGAGCCCAAAGGAGCCCCAAAGTGCCCAAAGGAGCCCCAAAACGCACAAAGGAGCCCCAAAAGAGCCCAAAGGAGCCCCAAAGAGCCCAAAGGAGCCCCAAAAGAGCCCAAAGGAGCCCCAAAACGCACAAAGGAGCCCCAAAACGCACAAAGGAGCCCCAAAAGAGCCCAAAGGAGCCCCAAAGAGCCCAAAGGAGCCCCAAAGAACCCAAAGGAGCCCCAAAGGAGCCCCAAAAGAGCCCCAAAAGAGCCCCAAAGAGCCCAAAGGACCTCCAAAGCGCCCAAAGGAGCCCCAAAGAACCCAAAGGAGCCCCAAAAGAGCCCCAAAGGAGCCCCAAAAGAGCCCCAAAGCGCCCAAAGGAGCCCCAAAGGAGCCCCAAAGAACCCAAAGGAGCCCCAAAAGAGCCCCAAAGGAGCCCCAAAAGAGCCCCAAAGGAGCCCCAAAGTGCCCAAAGGAGCCCCAAAGGAGCCCCAAAGAACCCAAAGGAGCCCCAAAAGAGTCCCCCTCCCAGTCCCCCTCCCAGTGCTCCCAGTCCCCTTCCAGTCCCCCTCCCATTCCCCCCAGTCCCCCCCCAGTCCCCTCCCAGTGCTCCCAGTCCTCCCCCAGTCCCCCCAGTCTCCTCCCAGTCCCCCTCCCATTCCCCCCAGTCGCCCCAGTCCCTTTCCAGTGCCCCCAGTCCCCTCCCAGTGCCCCCAGTCCCCCCCCAGTCCCCCTCCCATTCCCCCCAGTCCCCCCCATCCCCGTCCCAGTGCTCCCAGTCCCACCCAGTTCCGTCCCAGTCCCCTCCCAGTGCTCCCAGTCCCCCTCCCAGTGCTCCCAGTCCCCCTTCCATTCCCCCATTCCCCCCAGTCCCCCTCCCAGTCCCCCCCAGTGCCCGTCCCAGTGCTCCCAGTGCTCCCAGTGGGCACCTTGCCCTCGTGGTTGGGGCAGGGGAGGCCGTCGCCCGGGGGGCTCTCGGGGGGTTCGGGGGGGCCCTCCACCAACCGCGCCAACACCACATTGTTCTGCAGCGCCGCGACGCCGCGCTCCGGCACGATGGACGTCTGGCGGCACACGGGGCACGGCAGCGTCAGGCTGTGCGGCGGCACGTAGGCCTGCAGGCACCTGCGGGGACAAACTGGGAGCACTGGGAGGCACTGGGAGCCGCTGGGAGGGGCTGGGCGGGGCTGGGAGGGCACTGGGAGGGCACTGGGAGGCACTGGGAGCGGCTGGGAGGGCACTGGGAGGGGCTGGGAGGGCACTGGGAGGCACTGGGAGGGCACTGGGAGGGCACTGGGAGGCACTGGGCACGGCAGCGTCAGGCTGTGCGGCGGCACGTAGGCCTGCAGGCACCTGCGGGGACAAACTGGGAGCACTGGGAGCCACTGGGAGCCGCTGGGAGGGGCGGGGAGGGGCTGGGAGGGCACTGGGAGGGCACTGGGAGGGCACTGGGAGGGACTGGGAGGGCACTGGGAGGGGCTGGGAGGGCACTGGGAGGCACTGGGAGGGCCTGGGAGGGGCTGGGAGGGCACTGGGAGGGCACTGGGAGGGCACTGGGAAGGCACTGGGAGGGCACTGGGAGGGCACTGGGAGGGCACTGGGAGGGGCTGGGAGGGGCTGGGAGGGGCTGGGAGGGCACTGGGAGGGCACTGGGAGGGCACTGGGAGGGCACTGGGAGGGCACTGGGAGGGGCTGGGAGGGCACTGGGAGGGGCTGGGAGGCACTGGGAGGGGCTGGGAGGCACTGGGAGGGACTGGGAGGGCACTGGGAGGGCACTGGGAGGGACTGGGAGGCACTGGGAGGCACTGGGAGGGACTGGGAGGGCACTGGGAGGGCACTGGGAGGGACTGGGAGGGACTGGGAGGGACTGGGAGGGACTGGGAGGCACTGGGAGGCACTGGGAGGCACTGGGAGGGCACTGGGAGGGACTGGGAGGCGCTGGGAGGGACTGGGAGGGGCTGGGAGGGGCTGGGAGGGGCTGGGAGGCACTGGGAGGCACTGGGAGGGACTGGGAGGGACTGGGAGGGCACTGGGAGGGCACTGGGAGGGACTGGGAGGCACTGGGAGGCACTGGGAGGCACTGGGAGGGACTGGGAGGGCACTGGGAGGGCACTGGGAGGGACTGGGAGGGACTGGGAGGGACTGGGAGGGACTGGGAGGCACTGGGAGGCACTGGGAGGCACTGGGAGGGCACTGGGAGGGACTGGGAGGCACTGGGAGGGACTGGGAGGGACTGGGAGGGATTGGGAGGGGCTGGGAGGGGCTGGGAGGCACTGGGAGGCACTGGGAGGGACTGGGAGTACTGGGAGGGGGGATGTGTGGGGCACTATAGGGGGGGTGTAGGGCACCATGGGGGGATGTGTGGGGCACTATGGGGCGTTATGGGGTGATGTGTGGGGCACTATAGGGTGATGTGTGGGGCGCTGTGGGGGGATGTGTGGGGTGCTGTGGGGGGTGTGTGGGGCGCTGTGGGGTGATGTGTGGGGCACTATAGGGTGATGTGTGGGGCGCTGTGGGGGGATGTGTGGGGTGCTGTGGGGGGTGTGTGGGGCGCTGTGGGGGGATGTGTGGGGTGCTGTGGGGGGTGTGTGGGGCGCTGTGGGGTGATGTGTGGGGCGCTATGGGGCGATGTGTGGGGCGCTATAGGGGGGTGTGTGGGGCGCTATGGGGGGTGTGTGGGGCACTATGGGGGGTGTGTGGGGCGATGTGTGGGGCGCTATATGGGGATGTATGAGTCACTATGGGGCGATGTGTGGGGCGCCATGGGGGAATGTGTGGGGTGCTGTGGGAGAATGTGTGGGGCGCTACGGGGGGATGTGTGGGGACCTATGGGGCGTTATGGGGCGATGTGTGGGGCGCTATACGGGGATGTATGGGGCACTATGGGGCGATGTGTGGGGCGCCATGGGGTGATGTGTGGGGTGCTATGGCGCACTATGGGGTGATGATGTGTGGGGCGCTATGGGGGGGTGTGTGGGGCGCTATGGGGCGCTATGGGGTGATGATGTGTGGGGCGCTATGGGGTGATGTACGGGGTGCTATGTGGCGCTATGGGGTGCTATGTGGCGCTATGGGGTGCTATGGGGCGCCGTGGGGGGGTGTGTGGGGCACTATGGGGGATGTGTGGGGCACTATGGGGGGGTGTGTGGGGCACTATGGGGGGGTGTGTGGGGCACTATGGGGGGGTGTGTGGGGCGCTGTGGGGGGGTGTGTGGGGCGCTGTGGGGGGGTGTGTGGGGCACTATGGGGGGGTGTGTGGGGCGCTATGGGGTGATGTGTGGGGCACTATGGGGGGGTGTGTGGGGCACTATGGGGGGATGTGTGGGGCACTATGGGGGGATGTGTGGGGCACTATGGGGGGATGTGTGGGGCACTATGGGGGGGTGTGTGGGGCACTGTGGGGATGTGTGGGGCACTATGGGGGGGTGTGTGGGTCACTATGGGGGGATGTGTGGGGCACTATGGGGTGCTATGGGGGGGTGTGTGGGGCACTATGGGGTGCTATGGGGGGGTGTGTGGGGCGCCATGGGGTGCTATGGGGGGATGTGTGGGTCACTATGGGGTGATGTGTGGGGCGCCATGGGGTGCTATGGGGGGATGTGTGGGTCACTATGGGGTGATGTGTGGGGCGCTATGGGGTGATGTGTGGGGCGCTATGGGGGGATGCGTGGGGCGCTATGGGGTGATGTGTGGGGCACTATGGGGGGATGTGTGGGGCACTATGGGGTGCTGTGTGGGGCGCTGTGGGGGGCTGTGTGGGGCACTATGGGGGGGTGTGTGGGGCGCTGTGGGGGGCTGTGTGGGGCGCCGTGGGGTGATGTGTGGGGCGCTATGGGGTGATGTGTGGGGCGCTATGGGGGGATGCGTGGGGCGCTATGGGGTGATGTGTGGGGCACTATGGGGGGATGTGTGGGGCACTATGGGGTGCTGTGTGGGGCGCTGTGGGGGGCTGTGTGGGGCACTATGGGGGGGTGTGTGGGGCGCTGTGGGGGGCTGTGTGGGGCGCCGTGGGCGGCTGTGTGGGGCGCTGTGGGGGGATGTGTGGGGCACTATGGGGTGATGATGTGTGGGGCGCCGTGGGGCGCCGTGGGGCAGTGACTCACCTCTCGCAGAAGGAGTGCAGACACGGCAGCACTTTGGGGCTGCGCAGCCGCTCGCGGCAAATGCCGCACGCCAGCACCGCCCCCAGCGCCTCGCGCCGCGCCATCGCCTCAGCCTGCGGACAGACCCATAGCGACCCATAGCGACCCACAGCGCTGACCCATAGCGACCCACAGCGACCCATAGAGACCCCCTCCCGCCATCGCCTCAGCCTGCGGACACAGACCCACAGCGCTGACCCACAGCGACCCATAGCACTGACCCATAGCGACCCATAGAGACCCATAGCCCCCCTCCCGCCATCGCCTCAGCCTGCGGACAGACCCACAGCGACCCATAGCGCTGACCCATAGAGACCCACAGCGCTGACCCATAGCGACCCATAGAGACCCATAGCCCCCCTCCCGCCATCGCCTCAGCCTGCGCACAGACCCATAGCGCTGACCCATAGAGACCCACAGCGACCCATAGAGACCCCCTCCCGCCATCGCCTCAGCCTGCGGACAGTGACCCATAGCGCTGACCCATAGCGCTGACCCACAGCGACCCACAGAGACCCACAGAGACCCCCTCCCGCCATCGCCTCAGCCTGCGGACAGTGACCCATAGCGCTGACCCATAGCGACCCACAGCGCTGACCCATAGCGACCCACAGCGCTGACCCATAGCCCCCCTCCCGCCATCGCCTCAGCCTGCGGACAGACCCACAGCGCTGACCCATAGCGACCCATAGCGCTGACCCACAGCGCTGACCCATAGAGACCCCCTCCCGCCATCGCCTCAGCCTGCGCACAGACCCACAGCGCTGACCCATAGAGACCCACAGCGACCCATAGAGACCCATAGAGACCCATAGCGACCCATAGCGACCCACAGCGCTGACCCATAGCGACCCATAGCGACCCACAGCGACCCATAGAGACCCCCTCCCGCCATCGCCTCAGCCTGCGGACAGACCCACAGCGCTGACCCACAGCGACCCACAGAGACCCATAGCGCTGACCCATAGCGCTGACCCATAGCGACCCATAGAGACCCCCTCCCGCCATCACCTCAGCCTGCGGACAGTGACCCATAGTGCTGACCCATAGCGACCCACAGAGACCCATAGCGCTGACCCATAGCGACCCATAGAGACCCCCTCCCGCCATCGCCTCAGCCTGCGGACACAGACCCACAGTGACCCATAGCGACCCACAGAGACCCATAGCGACCCATAGCCCCCCTCCCGCCATCGCCTCAGCCTGCGGACAGCGACCCACAGCGCTGACCCATAGCGACCCACAGCGCTGACCCATAGAGACCCCCTCCCGCCATCGCCTCAGCCTGCGACAGAGACCCACAGCGCTGACCCACAGCGACGCACAGCGACCCATAGCGACCCACAGCGCTGACCCATAGCGACCCACAGAGACCCATAGCGCTGACCCATAGCGACCCATAGCGACCCACAGCGACCCATAGAGACCCATAGAGACCCCCTCCCGCCATCGCCTCAGCCTGCGGACACAGACCCACAGCGCTGACCCACAGCGACCCATAGCGACCCATAGCGACCCACAGCGACCCATAGAGACCCATAGAGACCCCCTCCCGCCATCGCCTCAGCCTGCGGACACAGACCCACAGCGCTGACCCACAGCGACCCATAGCGACCCACAGCGCTGACCCATAGCGACCCATAGCGACCCATAGAGACCCATAGAGACCCATAGAGACCCATAGCGCTGACCCATAGCGACCCACAGCGCTGACCCACAGAGACCCACAGAGACCCATAGAGACCCCCTCCCGCCATCGCCTCAGCCTGCAGACACAGACCCACAGCGCTGACCCACAGCGACCCATAGAGACCCCTCCCGCCATCGCCTCAGCCTGCAACAGAGACCCATAGCGACCCATAGCGCTGACCCACAGCAACCCACAGCGACCCATAGCGACCCACAGAGACCCATAGAGACCCCCTCCCACCATCGCCTCAGCCTGCGGCAGTGACCCACGGAGACCCATAGCGACCCATAGCGACCCATAGAGACCCATAGCCCCCCCTCCCGCCATCGCCTCAGCCTGCAACAGCGACCCACAGCGCTGACCCATAGCGCTGACCCATAGCGACCCACAGCGACCCATAGAGACCCCATAGAGACCCACAGAGACCCATAGAGACCCATAGAGACCCCATAGAGACCCCATAGAGACCCACAGAGACCATAGAGACCCCATAGAGACCCATAGAGACCCCACAGAGACCCATAGAGACCCCATAGAGACCCCACAGAGACCCATAGAGACCCCATAGAGACCCATAGAGACCCATAGAGACCCATAGAGACCCCATAGAGACCCATAGAGACCCCACAAGAGACCCATAGAGACCCCATAGAGACCCATAGAGACCCATAGAGACCCCATAGAGACCCATAGAGACCCCACAAGAGACCCATAGAGACCCCATAGAGACCCATAGAGACCCATAGAGACCCCATAGAGACCCATAGAGACCCCATAGAGACCCCACAGAGACCCCATAGAGACCCACAGAGACCCCATAGAGACCCCATAGAGACCCATAGAGACCCCATAGAGACCCCATAGAGACCCATAGAGACCCCACAAGAGACCCATAGAGACCCATAGAGACCCCATAGAGACCCCATAGAGACCCATAGAGACCCCATAGAGACCCCATAGAGACCCACAGAGACCCCACAAGAGACCCATAGAGACCCATAGAGACCCCATAGAGACCCCACAGAGACCCCACAGAGACCCACAGAGACCCACAGAGACCCCACAGAGACCCATAGAGACCCCATAGAGCCCCATAGAGACCCCACAGAGACCCCACAAGAGACCCACAGAGACCCATAGAGACCCACGGAGACCCATAGCGCTGACCCATAGCGACCCACACATCAACCCACAGCGACCCATAGTGACCCATAGAGACCCTCTCCCGCCATTGCCTCAGCCTGCGGCAGCGACCCACGGAGACCCATAGCGCTGACCCATAGTGACCCATAGAGACCCCCTCCCGCCATCGCCTCAGCCTGCGGCAGTGACCCACGGAGACCCACAGCGACCCATAGAGACCCACAGCGACCCATAGAGACCCACAGCCCCCCTCCCGCCATTGCCTCAGCCTGCCGACAGCGACCCACATGGACCCATAGCGACCCACAGCGCTGACCCACAGCTCTGACCCACAGCGCTGACCCACAGCACCCTTCACACCATCCCCTCAGCCTGGGGAGCAGCGTGACCCACAGCGACCCACGGCGTGACCCCACAGGAGCCCACAGCCCCCCCTGCCCCACAGCCCCCCTCTGCCCCACAGCCCCCCCTCTGCCCCACAGCCCCCCCTCTGCCCCACAGCCCCCCTCTGCCCCACAGCCCCCCTGCCCCACAGCCCCCCCTCTGCCCCACAGATCCCCTCTGCCCCACAGCCCCCCTCTGCCCCACAGATCCCCTCTGCCCCACAGCCCCCCTCTGCCCCACAGCCCCCCCTCTGCCCCATAGACCCCCTCTGCCCCACAGCCCCCCTCTGCCCCACAGCCCCCCCTCTGCCCCACAGCCCCCCTGCCCCACAGCCCCCCCTGCCCCACAGCCCCCCCTCTGCCCCACAGCCCCCCTCTGCCCCATAGATCCCCTCTGCCCCACCGCCCCCCCTCTGCCCCACAGCCCCCCTCTGCCCCACAGACCCTCTCTGCCCCACAGCCCCCCTCTGCCCCACAGCCCCCCCTCTGCCCCATAGATCCCCTCTGCCCCACAGCCCCCCTCTGCCCCACAGCCCCCCCTCTGCCCCACAGCCCCCCTGTGCCCCACAGCCCCCCTCTGCCCCACAGCCCCCCCTCTGCCCCACAGCCCCCCTGCCCCACAGCCCCCCCTCTGCCCCACAGCCCCCCCTCTGCCCCACATCCCCCCTCTGCCCCACAGCCCCTCTGCCCCACATCTCCCTCTGCCCCACAGCCCCCGTGCCCCACAGCCCCCCCTCTGCCCCACAGCCCCCCTCTGCCCCTCTCTGCCCCACAGCCCCCGTGCCCCACAGCCCCCCCTCTGCCCCACAGCCCCCCCTCTGCCCCACAGCCCCCCTCTGCCCCTCTCTGCCCCACAGCCCCCTCTGCCCCACAGCCCCCCTCTGCCCCACAGCCCCCCTCTGCCCCACATCCCCCCCTGTGCCCCACATCTCCCCCTGTGCCCCACATCTCCCCCTGTGCCCCACAGCCCCTCTGCCCCCATCTCCGCTCACACCGCTCCAGGCCCGGCCCCGCCCCGACCGCCATTGACTGGGAGGGACTGGGAGGGGAGTGGGAGGGACTGGGAGGGACTGGAGGGGCTGAGGAGGCACTGGGAGAGACTGGGAGGGACTGGGAGGGACTGGAAAGACTGGGGGGCACTGGGAAGGCACTGGGAGGGACCGGGGGGGGGGGAGTGGGAGGGACTGGAGGGGCTGAGGAGGCACTGGGAGGGACTGGGGGGCACTGGGAGAGACTGGGAGGGACTGGAAAGACTGGGGGGCACTGGGAGAGACTGGGGGCACTGGGAGGGACCGGGGGGGCACTGGGAGGAGGGGGAGAGACTGGAGGGCATTGGGAAGGGACTGGTGGGACTGGGAGGGACTGGAGGGGCTGAGGAGGCACTGGGAAGGACTGGGAAGGACTGGGGGGACTGGGAAGACTGGGGAAGGACTGGAGGGAGTGAGGAGGCACTGGGAGGTACTGGGAAGGACTGGGGAGGGACTGGGGGGCACTGGGAAGGCACTGGGAGGGACTGGGGAGAGTGAGAAGGCACTGGGAAGGGACTGGAGGGGCTGAGGAGGCACTGGGAGAGACTGGGAAGACTGGGAGGGACTGGGAGGGACTGGGAAGGACTGGGGGGGACTGGGAAGGACTGGGAGGGACTGGAGAGGCACTGGGAGGGACTGGGAAGGACTGGGAGGGACTGGAGAGGCACTGGGAGGGACTGGGAAGGACTCGGGGGAGTGGGAGGCACTGGGAGGGACTGGGGAGGGACTGGGGGCACTGGGAAGGACTGGGAGGGACTGAGGAGGCACTGGGATGGACTGGAAGGACTGGGGAGGCACTGGGAGGGACTGAGGGACACTGGGAAGGCACTGGGAAGGGACTGGGAGGGACTGGGAAGAGTGGGACAGACTGGGGAGGCACTGGGAGGGACTGGGGTGGCACTGGGAAGGACCCAATTTCCCCCCCCTTTCCTCCCCATCCCCACTCCCTCCCAACCCCCCCCCCCAACACCCCCCAAACCCCCCCATTCCACCCCCATTCCAACCCCCACTCACCCCCCTCGGCCGCCCCTCCCCTCTCCTCCCGCATCCTCTGTGCGCTCTGCGCAGCGCTGCCGATGGGCGATACCATTGCTGCGCCGGGGGGGGGGTGAGGGTGGTATCTCCCCCTTTTATTTCCCACGGGACCCCCCCGAGGAATACAACGCTCGGGATTTTGGAAGCGTCGCAAAGCGATGCTTCCAAAATCCCGAGCGTTGTATTCCTCGGGGGGGTCCCGTGAAAATTGGGGTGAGGGCTAAACCACCCCCACCCCCCCCCCCCCCGGCGCAGCAATGGTATCGCCCAGGATGGGGCTCTGCAGTGGGAGGGCGCTCCCCGCATCCCGTGGTCCCCGCCCGTTGCCATGGCAACAGCATCCCGCCCATCCTGGAGGGACGAGGAAGGGCTTGAGTGGATTTCCAAGGAATGGGGAAATGTGGGAAAGTGGGATGTCCCATCGGAGGTCGTTCCGGAGCGTCCGTGGGCATTTTGGCACCATCTGTGGCCATTCCATCCCCATCCATGGCCATTCCATCCCATCCATGGCCATTCCATCCCATCCGTGGCCATTCCATCCCATCCGTGGCCATTCCATCCCATCCGTGGCCATTCCATCCCATCCATGGCCATTCCATCCCATCCATGGCCATTCCATCCCATCCATGGCCATTCCATCCCATCCGTGGCCATTCCATCCCATCCATGGCCATTCCATCCCCATCCGTGGCCATTCCATCCCATCCGTGGCCATTCCATCCCATCCATGGCCATTCCATCCCATCCGTGGCCATTCCATCCCCATCCATGGCCATTCCATCCCATCCATGGCCATTCCATCCCATCCATGGCCATTCCATCCCATCCATGGCCATTCCATCCCCATCCATGGCCATTCCATCCCATCCATGGCCATTCCATCCCATCCGTGGCCATTCCATCCCATCCGTGGCCATTCCATCCCCATCCGTGGCCATTCCATCCCATCCGTGGCCATTCCATCCCATCCATGGCCATTCCGGTCCCATCCATGGCCATTCCATCCCATCCGTGGCCATTCCATCCCATCCATGGCCATTCCATCCCCATCCATGGCCATTCCATCCCATCCATGGCCATTCCATCCCATCCATGGCCATTCCATCCCATCCGTGGCCATTCCATCCCATCCGTGGCCATTCCATCCCATCCGTGGCCATTCCATCCCATCCATGGCCATTCCGGCCCCATCCATGGCCATTCCATCCCCATCCATGGCCATTCCATCCCATCCATGGCCATTCCATCCCATCCATGGCCATTCCATCCCATCCGTGGCCATTCCATCCCATCCGTGGCCATTCCATCCCATCCATGGCCATTCCATCCCATCCGTGGCCATTCCATCCCATCCATGGCCATTCCATCCCCATCCATGGCCATTCCACCCCATCCATGGCCATTCCGGTCCCATCCATGGCCATTCCATCCTATCCATGGCCATTCCATCCCATCCATGGCCATTCCATCCTATCCATGGCCATTCCATCCCATCCGTGGCCATTCCATCCCATCCATGGCCATTCCATCCCATCCATCCATGGCCATTCCATCCCCATCCATGGCCATTCCATCCCATCCATGGCCATTCCATCCCATCCATCCATGGCCATTCCATCCCCATCCATGGCCATTCCATCCCATCCGTGGCCATTCCATCCCATCCATGGTCTCCGTTGTTTCCGTTCCCCCCGGATCCCTCCGGAGGCCGCGGTTGTCCGACGGTGTATCCGGCGCTGCCCCCCCCCTGTTCCTGGCACCGATCCAGCGGCACTGCGGATACTGGGATGGGGGATACTGGGATGGGGGAAACTGGGATGGGGGACACTGGGATGAGGGGACACTGGGATGGGGGATACTGGGATGGGGGACACTGGAGCACTGGGATACTGGGATGCTGGATATAGGGACAATGGGATGTGGGGATACTGGGATACTGGGATCCGGAGATACTGGGATCTGGTGATACTGGGATATAGGGATCCTAGGATCTGGGGATAGTGGAACACTGGGATACGGGAACACTGAGATGTGTGGATACTGGGATGAGCGGATGCGGGGCTGGGGGGATACTGGGATACTGGGATAGTGGGATGAGGGGAGATGGGGACACCGGGCCGGGGAGACCTCACCCTCTTCCCCACACGTGGATCCGAAGGATCCAGAGCTGCGGATGAGGCCGAGGGGGCCAAGTGGGCTGGGACTGAGGGATCCGGAGCCGAGGGATCCAAGGGGACATGGCTGAGGGATCCGGAACCGAGGGATCCAGAGCCGAGGGATCCAGAGCCGAGGGATCCAAGGGGACACGGACAAGAAATCCAGAGCCAAGGGATCCGGAGCTGATGGGGCCGAGGGAGCCTGAACTGAGGGATCCACAGGGAGAGGGTCGAGGGACTGGAACCGAGGGATCCGGAACCGAGGGATCCGGAGCTGAGGGATCCGGAGCTGAAGGGGCCAAGGGGACATGGTCGAGGGATCCAGAACCAAGGAATGCGAGTGGCACCAAGGATCCAGAGCTGAGGGATCCCAGTGGAGCCGAGGGATCCGGAGCTGAGGGATCCGAGTGGAACCGAGGGATCCGGAGCCGAGGGGGCCAAGTGGGCTGGGGCCAAGGGATCCGGAGCCGAGGGATCCAAGGGGACACGGACGAGGGATCCGGAGCCGAGGGGGCCGAGGGAGCCTGAACTGAGGGATCCACAGGGAGAGGGTCGAGGGACTGGGACCGAGGGATCCAACTGGAACTGCGGGATCTGGAACTGAGGGATCCAACTGGAACCGCGGGATCCAGAACTGAGGGATCTGAGGGATCCAGAGCCGAGGGATGCGAGTGGCACCGAGGGATCCGGAGCTGAGGGAGCCGAGCGGAGCCGCGGGATGCGGAGCCGCGGGATGTGGAGCCGAGGGATGCGGAGCTGAGGGATGCGGAGCTGCGCCCCCGCGGGTGATCCGTACCGTTTTATTCCGGAGCTACAGAGGTCGGGGGGGGCTCAGACCTTCACCGGGAACGGGGAGGGAATCCATCCGACAGTGATTTACCGGGGATTAAATTAACACGGAAAACGATCCGGAGGGGGGAATCTCAGGAGAAAGTGCCCAAGTGCCGCGCGCGGGGTCGGAATCTGCCCGGAGCTCCGGGGTTTGGTCCTGGGTTCCGAGGGATCCGGGGCCGAGGGATCCGGGGCCAAACGGAGCCGAGGGATCCAGAGCCGAGGGATCTGAGGGATCCGGGGCCGAGGGATCCAGAGCCGAGGGATCCGAGGGATCCGGGACTGAATGGAGCCGAGGGATCCGGGGCCAAACAGAGCCGAGGGATCCAGAGCCGAGGGATCCAGGGCCAAATGGAGCCGAGGGATCCAGAGCCAAGGGATCCGGGGACGAGTGGAGCCGAGGGATCCAGAACTGAGGGATCTGAGGGATCCGGGGCCAAACGGAACCGAGGGATCCAGAGCCGAGGGATCTGAGGGATCCGGGGCTGAGGGATCCGAGGGATCCGGGGCCAAACGGAGCTGAGGGATCCAGAGCTGAGGGATCCGAGGGATCCGAGTGGAGCCAAGGGATCCGGGGCTGAGTGGATCTGAGGGAGCCAAGCTCACCGGGGCCAAAGGATCCGGAGCTGAGGGATGCGAGTGGAACCCAGGGATCCAGAGCTCAGGGATCCGGGGCCGAGTGGATCTGAGGGAGCCAAGCGGGCTGGGGCCGAGGGATCCGAGCGGAACCGAGGGATCCGGGGCCGAGGGATCCGAGCGGAACTGAGGGATCCGGGGCAGAGGGATCTGAGGGAGCCAAGCTCGCCGGGGCCAAAGGATCCGGAGCCGAGGGATCCGAGTGGAACCCATGGAGCCACGCGGGCCGAGGGATCCGAGTTGGAACTGAGGGATCCGGGGCTGAGGGATCCAGAGCTGAGGGATCTGAGGGATCCGAGTGGAGCCAAGGGATCCGGGGCTGAGTGGATCTGAGGGAGCCAAGCTCACCGGGGCCAAAGGATCCGGAGCCGAGTGGAACCCATGGAGCCACGGGGGCCGAGGGATCCAAGTGGAACCGAGGGATCCGGGGCTGAGGGATCCGAGGGATCCGAGTGGAGCCGAGGGATCTGGGGCCAAGGGATCCGAGGGAGCCAAGCTCGCCAGGGCCAAAGGATCCAGAGCCGAGGGATCCGAGTGGAACCCATGGAGCCACGCGGGCCGAGGGATCTGAGCGGAACTGAGGAATCCGGGGCTGAGGGATCCGAGGGATCTGGGGCCGAGTGGATCTGAGGGATCCAAGCTCGCCGGGGCCAAAGGATCCGGAGCCGAGGGATCCGAGTGGAACCCACGGAGCGACGCGGGCCGAGGGATCCGAGCGGAGCGGAGGGCTCCGTAGCGGCAGCTCCCGCCCCTCATCCCGGGGGGGTTTTTCTCCGTCCATGCCGTGGACATTCCGGAGCGGTTGTCCGTGCGGAGCGGAGCGGTCACTGCTCCTCGAGCCACGAGGGCTTCTCGGCTCCGGGGGCCTTCAGGCGGACGTGGAACTGCTTCAGCGTTTGCTCCAACTGCTGTTGGTTCCCCGCGAAGTACGACGACACCGCGTTGTGGAACAGCAGCAGCTGCTTGTGCATCACCTTCACCTGCGGAACACCCGGAAAACTGGGAAAACAGCCGGAAAACATGGAAAAACATGGGAAAACCGCACGGGAAACCATCACAGCCCCGGGAGACAACGGCCAAACGGCTGCGTGTGTGCGCCAGGGGGTCGGATCCCGGGAAAACTGCCACGAGGGGGTCAGATCCCGGGAAAACTGCCGCAAGGGGGTCAGATCCCGGGAAAACTGCTGCTGCACGGGGATCAGATCCCGGGAAAACTGCCACGAGGGGGTTGGATCCCGGGAAAACCGCTGCTACACGGAGATCAGATCCCGGGAAAACTGCCACGAGGGGATCAGATCCCGGGAAAACAGCCACGACGGGGTCAGATCCCGGGAAAACTGCCACGAGGGGGTCGGATCCCGGGGAAACAACAGCCACGAGGGGGTCAGATCCCGGGAAAACTGCTGCTACACTGAGATCAGATCCCGGGAAAACTGCCACGAGAGGGTCAGATCCCGGGAAAACAACCACGAGGGGGTCAGATCCCGGGAAAACTGCTGCTGCACGGAGATCAGATCCCGGAAAAGCAGCCACACAAGGATCAGATCCCAGGAAAACAACAGCCAATGGCCACACACATGCACGAGGGGGTCAGATCCCGGGAAAACAGCCACATGCATAGGGATCAGATCCTGGGAAAAGAACCGTGCACATGGGGATCAGATCCCAAGAAAACAACTGCACATGCGGGGATCAGATCCTGGGAAAACAGCTGCTGCACAGGGATCAGATCCCAGGAAAACAGCCATGCATGGATCAGATTCTGGGAAAGCAGCTGCACACACGAGGATCAGATCCCGGGAAGAAAAGAGCTGTGCACATGGGGATCAGATCCCGGGAAAACAGCCACACACATGGGGATCAGCTCCTGGGAAAGCTGCGGGATAGGGATCATCTCCCAGAAAACAGCTGCACAGGGATCAGCTCCCAGGAAAACAACCGCATGGGGATCATCTCCCAAAAAAAGCAGCAGGATGGGGATCAGCTCCCAGAAATACAATGGGATAGAGATCAGCTTCCAGAAAAGCAGTGGGATGGGGATCAGCTCCCGGAAAACAGCTGCGCAGGGATCAGCTCCCGGGAAAACAACCACACGGGGATCATCTCCCGGAAAAGCAGCGGGATGGGGATCAGCTCCTGGAAAAGCAGCCGAGCCGCACGGGGATCAGCTCCCGGGAAAACAGCCGCACAGGGATCAGCTCCCAGAAAAACAGCTGCATGGGAATCATCTCCCAGAAATACAATGGGATAGAGATCACCTCCCGGAAAAGCAGCGGGATGGGGATCAGCTCTGGGAAAAGCAGCCCCATGGAGATCATCTCCCAAAAAAAGCCGTGGGATGGGGATCAGCTGCCGGAAAAACAGCTGCACAGGGATCATCTCCCAGAAATACAACGGGATGGGGATCAGCTCCTGGAAAAACAGCCCCATGGAAATCATCTCCCAGAAAAGCAGCGGGATGGGGATCAGCTCTGAGAAAGGCAGTGGGATGGGGATCATCTCCCGGAAAAACAGCCCCATGGGAATCATCTCCCGGAAAAACAGCCGCACGGGGATCAGCTCCTGGGAAAACAGCTGCATGGAAATCATCTCCCAGAAATACAACGGGATAGAGATCACCTCCCGGAAAAGCAGTGGGATGGGGATCAGCTCCGGGAAAAACAGCCCCATGGAAATCATCTCCCGGAAAAGCAGCGGGATGGGGATCAGCTCCCGGAAAAACAGCTGCATGGAAATCATGTCCCAGAAATACAATGGGATGGGGATCAGCTCCTGGAAAAGCAGCGGGATGGGGATCAGCTCCCGGAAAAACAGCTCCATGGAGATCATCTCCCAAAAAAACAGCGGGATGGGGATCAGCTCCCAGAAAAACAATGGGATGGGGATCGTCTCCCAGAAAAACAGCCGCACGGGGATCATCTCCCGGGAAAACAACCGCAGAGGGATCATCTCCCGGAAAAGCAGCGGGATGGGGATCAGCTCCCAGAAAAACAATGGGATGGGGATCGTCTCCCAGAAAAACAGCCACACGGGGATCATCTCCCGGGAAAACAACCGCAGAGGGATCATCTCCCGGAAAAGCAGCGGGATGGGGATCAGCTCCCAGAAAAACAATGGGATGGGGATCATCTCCTGGAAAACAGCTGCACAGGGATCAGCTCCTGGGAAAACAACTGCATGGGGTTCATCTCCCGGAAAAGCAGTGGGATGGGGATCGTCTCCCGGAAACCCACGGTGGAGGCATCCGTGCCGGCATCTCCCTGCGGAAGCGCCTCCCTCGCCCTTCCCGTGTCGGGAGGGATCTCCCCGGATCACCCCGGATCACCCCGGATCTCCCCGGATCTCCCCGGACCATTCCCGCGGCATTCCCATTCCCACCTTGTTCTCCTCGAGGAATTTGAGTTTGACGGCGACGTCGGCGCGGAGCCGCTCGTATTTGTCGCGGTGGCTCTGGAATTGGCTCTGGGCGGCGTCCATCCGGCACAGCGCTCCGGCGTCGCGCGCGCCCGCGCTCAGCTCCTCCAGGTCCGTGCGGTACGCGTCGTATTCCAACCTGCGGAGCGGCCAACGGATCCGGAGCCAAAGGGGCCAACGGATCCAGAGCCAAAGGGGCCAAGAGATCCGGAGCACAAGGGGCCAACGGATCCAAGGGGGAAGGGGCCAAGGGATCCGGAGCCCAAGGGGCCAAGGGATCCGGAGCCCAAGGGGCCAACGGATCCAGAGCCGAAGGGGCCAAGGGATCCAAAAGGGAAGAAGGGGCCAAGGGATCCAAGGGGGAAGAAGGGGCCAAGGGATCCGGAGCCCAAGGGGCCAACAGATCTGGAGCCGAAGGGGCCAAGGGATCCAAGGGGGAAGGGGCCAAGGGATCCAGAGCCGAAGGGGCCAACGGATCCAAGGGGGAAGGGGCCAAGGGATCTGGAATCAAAGGGGCCAACAGATTCGGAGCCAAAGGGGCCAACGGATCCAGAGCCGAAGGGGCCAAGGGATTCGGAGCCGAAGGGGCCAAGGGATCCAAGGGGGAAGGGGCCAAGGGATCCGGAATCAAAGGGACCAAGGGATACGGAGCCAAGGGAGCCAAAGGATCAAGAGCTAAAGGGGCCAAGGGATCCAGAGCCAAGAGCTGGGGGCAAGGGATCCAAGGGGGAAGGGGCCAAGGGATCCAGAGCCAATGGGGCCAATGGATATGGAACCAAAGGGGCCAATAGATCCGGAGCCAAAGGGGCCAAGGGATACGGAGCCAAGAGCTGGGGCCAAGGGATCCGGAGCCGAAGGGGCCAAGGGATCCGGAGCCGAAGGGGCCAAGGGATCCAAGGGGGAAGGGGCCAAGGGAACCGGGAATGGCGGTGGGAGCTGCGATGGGAACGGCGCTTCCCGGGAAGGGAAGGGAAGGGAAGGGAAGGGAAGGGGAGGGGAGGGGGCGGCTCCGTACCTGGCGCTCTCGTAGTGTTTGACGGTGATGAGAGTGTCCTCCATGGTTTTGTGCACCAACGTTTGGATGCTCGAAACGAAGAAGTTGACGGCGCCCAAAAGGGTTTCTCCGTTGCGGCACAGCAGCTTCTGCGTCTCCGCGTTGTATCCGAACTCCTCCTGGAGAGGAGGGAATGGAAACCGGGAAGCGGGGGCGGATCAGGGAGGGCCTCGCAACGGGGGGGCATCGTCCCCTCGCTCCGTGCCGGGAATGGCGGGAGTGGAGGGGGCCGAGGGATCGCAGGGATCCAAGAGGGAAAGGGAGGAGGGAGGTGAGGGAGATGCAGCCGTGGGATGCAAGGGGGAAGGGGCCAAGGGATCCGAAGACAACGGGGCCAAGGGATCCAAGGGGAAGGGGCCAATGGATCCGGAGCCAAGAGCTGGGGCCAATGGATCCAGAGCCAAAGGGGCCAAGGGATGCAGAACCAAGGGAGCCAAGGGATCCAGAGCCGAGGGGGCCAAAGAATCCAGACCCGAGGGGGCCAAGGGATCCAGAGCCAAAGGGGCCAATGGATCCGGAGCCAAAGGGGCCAAGGGATCCGGAGCCAAGAGCTGGGGCCAAGGGAGCTGGAGCCAAAGGGGCCAATGGATCCGGAGCCAAAGGGGCCAACAAATCAGGAGCCAAGGGGCCAATGGATATGGAGCCAAAGGGGCCAAGGGATCCAGAACCAAGGGAGCCAAGGGATCCAGAGCCGAGGGAGCCAATGGATCCAGAGCCAAAGGGGCCAAAGAATCCAGAGCCAAAGGGGCCAAGGGATCCGGAGCCAAAGGGGCCAAGGGATCCGGAGGCAAAGGCTGGGGCAGAGGGAGCTGGAACTGAGGGGTCCGAGCAGGAAGGAGCCAAGGGATCTGACGGATCCAAGCAGGAAGGGGTGAGAGATCCGAGTGAGGTATAACTGCAGGATCCAAGTGGGCAGGGGCCAAGGGATCCGGAGGCAAATGGGCCAAGGGAGCCAAAGGATCCAGAGCCGAGGGAGCCAAGGGATCCAGAGCCAAGGCGGCCAAGGGATCCAGGGCCAAGGGAGCCAAAGGATCCAGAACTGAGCGGGCCAAAGGAGTCAAAGGATCCAGAGCCAAGGGATCCAAGAGATCCAGGTCTGAGGGGGCCAAGGGATCCAGAACTGAGTGGGCCAAAGTAGTCAAGCGATCCAGAGCCAAGGGATCCAGAGCCAAGGAGGCCAAGGGACCCAGGGCTGAGGGGGCCAAGAGGGCCAAGGGAGCCAAAGGATCCAGAGCCAAGGGAGCCAAGGGATCCAGGGCCAAGGGAGCCAAAGGATCCAGAGACAAGAGGGCCAAAGAATCCAGAACTGAGGGGACCAAAGGAGTGAAAGGATTCAGAGCCAAGGGATCCAAGGGATCCAGAGCCAAGGGGGTCAAGGGATCCAGAGACGAGGGGACCAAGGGATCCAGAACTGAGTGGGCCAAAGTAGTCAAGCGATCCAGAGCCAAGGGATCCAGGGCTGAGGGGGCCAAGACGGCCAAGGGAGCCAAAGGATCCAGAGCCAAGGGAGCCAAGGGATCCAGGGCCAAGGGAGCCAAAGGACCCAGAGACAAGAGGACCAAGGGATCCAGAGCCAAGGGGGCCAAAGAATCCAGAACTGAGGGAACCAAAGGAGTGAAAGGCTCCGGAGCCAAGGGATCCAAGGGATCCAGGGCTGAGGGTGCCAAGGGATCCAGAGCTGAGAGGGCTAAGGGATCCAAGGGATCTGGGGCCGTGGGGGCCAAGGGATCCAGGGCCAAGGGGGCCAAGGGATCCAGAACTGAGGGGGCCAAAATAGTCAAGAGATCCAGGGCCAAGGGATCCAAGGGATCCAGGGCCGAGGGGGCCAAGGGGGCCAGGGGTAAGGGTGCCAAGGGATCCAGAGCCAAGGGATCCAGAGCCGAGGGGGCCAAGGGATCCAGAGCCAAGGGATCCAGAGCCGAGGGGGCCAAAGGAGTCAAGGGATCCAGAGTCAAGGGATCCAGGGCTGAGGGGGCCAAGGGATCCAGAGCGGAGGGGGCCAGGGATCTGTGGCTGAGAGGGATCTGAGGAAGGTGGAGCCGAGGGATGTTTCCCCCCCTTTCCCCCTTTCCGTCGCCCCCCCGGGGCGGTACCTGGAGCTCGGGTGCCTTCTGGCTGAGGTCGGCGAAGGCGTCGCCGAGGGCGCGCTGGGTCTGCACGAGGCTGTAGAAGTGGTGCGCGAGCGCCCGCGACAGCTGCAGAACGCACTCGTAGCGGCGCTTGGTCTCGCGCAGGAGCTCGATCTGCGCCTCCAGCTCCAGGTCCACCGTCCGCGAGCCGCGGCCAAAGCGCTCCGACAGCAGCTGCTTCGTGCACTGCCGGGACACAGCACCCACAGCCATCCCACGGCATCCCACGGGATCCACAGCCATCCCACGGCACCCGGAGCCATCCCACGGCATCCCGAACCATCCCACGGCACCCGGAGCCATCCCACGGCATCCACAGCCATCCCACGGCATCCCGAGCCATCCCACGGGATCCGGAGCCAGCCCAGAGCATCCCAAGCCATCCCACGGGATCCGGAGCCGGCCCAGAGGATCCACAGCCATCCCACGGCACCCACAGCCATCCCACGGCACCCACAGCCAGCCCACGGCATCCCGAGCCATCCCACAGCATCCGGAGCCATCCCACGGGATCCGGAGCCATCCCAGAGCATCCCGAGCCATCCCACAGCATCCGGAGCCATCCCACGGGATCCGGAGCCATCCCAGAGCATCCAGAGCCATCCCACAGCATCCGGAGCCATCCCACGGCATCCGGAGCCATCCCACGGCATCCCGAGCCATCCCACAGCATCCCGAGCCATCCCACGGCATCCACAGCCATCCCACGGCACCCGGAGCCATCCCACGGGATCCGGAGCCATCCCACAGCATCCCGAGCCATCCCACAGCATCCCGAGCCATCCCACGGCATCCGGAGCCATCCCACGGGATCCCGAGCCATCCCACAGCACCCACAGCCATCCCACGGCATCCCGAGCCATCCCACGGCATCCGGAACCATCCCACGGCACCCACAGCCATCCCACAGCATCCGGAGCCATCCCACGGCATCCACAGCCATCCCAGAGCATCCCGAACCATCTCTCAGCATCCGGAGCCATCCCACAGCATCCGGAGCCATCCCACGGCATCCACAGCCATCCCAGAGCATCCCGAACCATCTCTCAGCATCCGGAGCCATCCCACAGCATCCAGAGCCATCCCAGAGGATCCAGAGCCATCCCACGGCATCCCGAGCCATCCCAGAGCATTCCGAGCCATCCCAGAGGATCCACAGCCATCCCAGAGCATCCCAAGCCATCCCACGGGATCCGGAGCCAGCCCACAGCATCCGGAGCCATCCCAGAGGATCCCGAACCATCCCAGAGGATACAGAGCCAGCCCAGAGCATCCGGAGCCAGCCCAGAGGATCCAGAGGGAACGCGCAGAGCCATCCCAGAGGATCCAGAGGGAATGCACAGAGCCAGCCCAGAGGATCCAGCATCGGATCAGTGGATCCAGAGCCATCCCAGTGCATCCAGAGGGAATGAGCAGAGCCATCCCAGAGGATCCAAAGGGAATGCGCAGAGCCGGCCCAGAGGATCCAGAGGGAACGGGCAGAGCCATCCCAAAGAATCCAGAGGATCCAGCATCAGACCAGAGGATCCAGAGCCATTCCAGAGGATCCAGAGGGAATGCGCAAAGCTGGCCCAGAGGATCCAGAGGATCCAGCATCGGACCAGAGGATCCAGAGCCACCCCAGAGAATCCAGAGGGAACAGGCAGAGCCATCCCAGAGGATCCAGAGGGAACGGACAGAGCCGGCCCAGAGGATCCAGCATCGGATCAATAGATCCAGAGCCATGCCAGAGGATCCAGAGGGAATGCGCAGAGCCGGCCCAGAGGATCCAGAGGATCCAGCATCGGATCAGTGGATCTAGAGCCATCCCAGAGAATCCAAAGGGAATGCACAGAGCCATCCCAGAGGATCCAAAGGGAAGGGGCAGAGCCGGCCCAGAGGAGCCACCATGGTCCCAGTGGATCCAGAGGGAGGGCGCAGAGCTGATCCAGTGCTTCCAGCACCATCCCAGTGGATCCAGAGGGAACGGATCAAGCTGGCCCGGTGGATCCAGAGGGAAGGGGCAGAGCCGGCTCAGTGGATCCAGCATCATCCCAGTGGATCCAGAGGGAAGAGGTCAATGTGGCCCAGTGGATCCAGCATCATCCCAATGGATCCAGAGGGAAGAGGTCAATGTGGCCCAGTGGATCCAATATTGTCCCAATGGATCCAGAGGGAAGGGGCAGAGATGACCCAGAGGATCCAGCATCATCCCAATGGATCCAGAGGATCCAGAGGGAGGAGCAGAGCCGACCCAGTGGATCCAGCATTATCCCAATGGATCCAGAGGATCCAAAGGGAAGAGGCAGAGCCGGCCCAGAGGATCCGGCGTTGTGCCCCTGGATCCAGCGGGAAGGGGCAGAGCTGTCCCAGTGGATCCAATATCATCCCAGAGCATCCCTGGGGAAGGATTCCTTGGGAAGGGGCTGAGCCGTCCCAGAGGCTCCGTGGGGACGGATCCCTCGGGAAGGGGCCGAGCTGTCCCAGAGGATCCGTGGGGATGGATCCCTTGGGAAGGGGCCGAGCTATCCCAGAGGCTCCGTATCCCTCGGGAAGGGGCCGAGGCATCCCAGAGGATCCCTGAGGACGGATCCGTCGGGAAGGGGCCGAGGCATCCCGGAGGCTCCGGATCGGCCAGGAAGGACGGGAGCGGCTCTCACCTTGTAGGTGTTGATCCCCCACTTCTTGACGATGTCAAACTTCTCTCCGGCGATGCCGCGCACGATCTCCTCTCCGGCGGCGCCGGAGCCGGGATGGGGCGGGAGCAGCCCGGAGCCTGCGGGGAGGCAGCGGATCAGCTCCGGAACCAACCCGGCAAAGCCTCCATCCCGGCGGGAATCTCCCGCTGCCGCCAAAGATCCTCCGGCTTTGGAACCAAAACGTACCCCGGAATTCCCACTTCTGCACCAATTCCCGCTCCAATCCCATCCATCCCGACGGATCCCCGCATTCCGCTCCAATCCCGTAAATCCCCAGGGATCCCCACATCCCGCTCCAATCCCGTCCATCCCCAGGGATCCCCGCATCCCACTCCAATCCCGTCCATCCCCAGGGATCCCCGCATTCCGCTCCAATCCCGTCCATCCCCAGGGATCCCCACATCCCGCTCCAATCCCGTCCATCCCCAGGGATCCCCGCATCCCGCTCCAATCCCGTCCATCCCCAGAGATCCCCACATCCCGCTCCAATCCCGTCCATCCCCAGGGATCCCTGCATCCCGCTCTAATCCCGTCCATCCCCAAGGATCCCCGCAGCCCACTCCCATCCTGCCTATCCCATGGGATCCCCCCATCCCGCTCCAATCCTGTCCACCCTGTAGGATCCCTGCATCCCGCTCCGATCCTGTCTATTCCGTGGGATCCCCATATCCCACTCCAATCCCAGCTATCCCAAGGGATCCTCGCATCCCACTCCAATCCTCTGGGATCCCTGCACCCCACCAGGATCCCATCTATCCCGGGGGATCCCTGCATCCCACTCCAATCCCCTCTATCCCGAGGGATCCCCACATCCCGCTCCGCTCCATCTATCCCAAGGGATCCCTGCATCCCACTTCACTCTATCCTGCAGATCCCTGCATCCCACTCCGATCCCGAGGGATCCCCGCATCCCACTCCGATCCCGAGGGATCCCCGCATCCCACTCCTATCCCAAGGGATCCCCGCATCCCACTCCTATCCCAAGGGATCCCCGCATCCCACTCCTATCCTGGGGGATTCCTGCATCCCACTCTGATCCCAAAGGATCCCCATATCCTGCTCCGCTCCGTCTATCCCGAGGGATCCCCACATCCTACTCCTATCCCAAGGGATCCCTGCATCCCACTCCTATCCCGGGGGATCCCTGCATCCCACTCCAATCCCGAGAGACCCCTGCATCCCACTCCAATCCCAAGGGATCCCTGCATCCCACTCCGCTCCGTCTATCCTGAGAGATCCCCGCATCCCACTCCGATCCCAAAGGATCCCCATATCCCGCTCCGCTCTTTCTATCCCGGGGGATCCCCGCATCCCACTCCGCTTCCTGAGGGATCCCCGTATCCCGCTCCGCTCCGTCTATCCCGAGGGATCCCGGATCCCGCCCCGGCCAGGATCTGATCCCGGTTCCAGAGCAGCCCTGGGCTGCGTCTCCCACCGCCTCCGCTTCCCGGTCCGGGATGAGGCTCCACCGCCCCAAACACACTCCAGAGCCAGAATCTCCGGCCGCATCCCGTGCCGAGTGGGGAATTCCCGGAGCCCATCCCAGCTCCGAGGGTCTCCTCACATCCCGACCTTCCCGGGAGCGCGATGAGGATTCGCAGCCGGGGACGGAGATCCCTCCGGATCTCAGAGCCGCCCCCTGACGCCGGGATGCTCCTAGGGCTCCCGGGAATGCCGGCGCGGTACCTGGGATGGCGTCCGGCTGCGCCATCCGTCCGGCGGCCGCCGCGCTCGGAATCACCGACGGACCTCGGGGTGCGGGAGGAGGGAGGAGGGAGCCTGGAAGCGGAGCCGGGGGGGGATGGAGATGGAGATGAACGTGGAAACCATATGGATGGAGATATGGGATGGATGGAGATATGGGATGGGTGGAGATATGGGATGGACGGAGATATGGGATGGACGGAGATATGAGATGGATGGAGATATGGGATGGATGGAAATATGGGATGGATGGAAATATGGGATGGGATGGAGATATGGGATGGGATGGATGGAGATATGGGATGGGATGGATGGAGATATGGGGTGGAGATATGGGGTGGATGGAGATATGGGATGGACAGAGATGGGGATGGAGATATGGAATAGATGGAGATATGGGACGGAGAGAGAGATGGGATAGATGGAGATATGGGATGGAAACAGGGATGGAAACGGAATGGCATAGATGAAGACGGGGACGGGATGAGATGGAATGGGATGGAGATGGGATGGGATGGAGATGGGATGGAGATGGGATGGGATGGAGATGGAATGGAGATGGGAATGGAAATGGGAATGGATGGGATGGATAGAGATGGGGTGGGATGGATGGAGATGGGGAAGGGATGGAGATGGGACGGGATGGAAATGGAATGGGATGGAGATGAGATGGGATGGATGGAGATGGGACCAGGATGGGACAGGGATGGGATGGATGGAGACGGGGAAGGGATGGGGATGGGATGGGATGGGATGGAGATGAGATGGGATGGATGGAGATGGAGATGTAATGGAGATGGAGATGGGATAGATAGAGATGGGGTGGGATGGATGGAGATGGGACCGGGATGGGATGGGGATGGGATGGATGGAGACGGGGAAGGGATGGAGATGGGATGGATGGAGATGGGATGGAGACAGGGAAGGGATGGAGATGGGATGGATGCTGATGGGATGGAGACAGGGAAGGGATGGAGATGGGATGGATGCTGATGGGATGGAGATGGGGATGGAGATGGGGATGGAGATGGGATGGATGGAGACGGGGATGGATGCTGATGGGATGGAGATGGGGATGGATGCAGATGGGACCGGGATGGGATGGGGATGGGATGGATGGAAACAGGATGGGTGGAGACAGGGTCGGGACGGGATTGATGGGATGGGACCGGGATGGGACGGATCAGATGGGAGGGTGAGGGCGGAGGGTCGGGACGGCAGTGGGAGAAGCGCCAGAGCCGCCATCCCGGCCCCATCCCGGCAGCCGGACGGGAACCGCCAGCGGCTGCGCAAGAGACACCGGGAAGAGGGAACGGCACCGCGGCGGATGGGCCCCACCCGATCCGGATTGGATCTGCTCCAGCTCGGATCCGCTCGGGAACTACTCCGGTTTGGATCAGCCCCGGATCTGCTCCAGCTTGGATCCGCTCAGGAGCTACTCCAGTTTGGATCGGCCCCGGATCTGCTCCAGCTCGGATCCGCTCGGGAGCTACTCCAGTTTGGATCGGCCCCGGATCTGCTGCAGCTCGGATCCGCTTTGGATCCACTCCAGAGCGGTTCTGGTTTGGATTCGCTTTGGCTCGGATCCTCTCCAGAGCTGCTCCAGTTTGGATCCACTTTGCCTCAGATCCTCTCCAGAGCTGCTCCGGTTTGGATCCACTTTGGCTCAGATCCTCTCCAGAGCTGCTCCGGTTTGGATCCGCTTTGGCTCAGATCCGCTCCAGAGCTGCTCCGGTTTGGATCCACTTTGGCTCAGATCCGCTCCAGAGCTGCTCCAGTTTGGATCCGCTTCAGCTCCACCCGCTCCGATACGCCCCGGATTCGCTCCGCTTTGGAGCCGCTCCAGCTGGGATCCCCCCTGGAGCACCTCCCGCCTGGAGCCGGTGCTCCCGGTGCTCCGGCAGAGCCGCCGGCGTCCCCCGGGAACCGGGATCACCCACTCCGATCCCGGCCCCGGGGGCGGCTTTTTCCCGGGATGAGGCTCCGGGATGGGTTCCTTCTCCGCTGCGCCGCTCCGTACCTTTGATGGATCCTGTGGGAATGATGCCTTCGGCGGTGCCTCCGTAGCCGCCGGAGACGATGTTGGTCTCGTTGAGGTTTGGCCCCGACACCATCACCTGCTGCAGATCCTGCCGGGAAGAAGCATCCCGTTGGGAATGGCGGCCGTGCCGGTGCCGCGGCAGAGCCCATCCCGGCGTTCCGGCAGCTCTTCCCGACCTGCTCCAAGCCGTCGTCCTCCGGGAGGCTCCCGGCGTCGCCGTTGCTGCTGATGGGAATCTCCATGGTGGCCGCTTTGCCCAAGAGCCCTTCCGACATCCTCGGGGCCTGCCGGGAACGGAGAGGATGGGAATGCCTCCACCGGGAATGCCGGGAGCAGCCTTCGGCCCCCCTGAGCGCTTCCCGGTCACCGGGAATTCCGGGAGCAGCCTTTGGCCCCCCTGGTGCTTCCCGGTCACCGGGAATTCCGGGAGCAGCCGTTGGCCCCCCTGGCGGATCCGGGATCGCCGGGAATTCCGGGCGCAGCCTTTGGCCCCCCTGGCGGATCCGGGATCGCCGGGAATTCCGGGAGCAGCCGTTGGCCCCCCCCGGCGGATCCGGGATCGCCGGGAATTCCGGGCGCAGCCTTTGGCCCCCCTGGCGGATCCGGGATCGCCGGGAATTCCGGGAGCAGCCGTTGGCCCCCCTGGCGGATCCGGGATCGCCGGGAATTCCGGGCGCAGCCTTTGGCCCCCCTGGCGGATCCGGGATCGCCGGGAATTCCGGGAGCAGCCTTTGGCCCCCCTGGCGGATCCGGGATCGCCGGGAATTCCGGGAGCAGCCGTTGGCCCCCCTGGCGGATCCGGGATCACCGGGAATTCCGGGCGCAGCCTTTGGCCCCCCTGGCGGATCCGGGATCGCCGGGAATTCCGGGAGCAGCCGTTGGCCCCCCTGGCGGATCCGGGATCGCCGGGAATTCCGGGAGCAGCCGTTGGCCCCCCTGGCGGATCCGGGATCGCCGGGAATTCCGGGAGCAGCCTTTGGCCCCCCTGGCGGATCCGGGATCGCCGGGAATTCCGGGCGCAGCCGTTGGCCCCCCTGGCGGATCCGGGATCGCCGGGAATTCCGGGAGCAGCCGTTGGCCCCCCTGGCGGATCCGGGATCGCCGGGAATTCCGGGAGCAGCCTTTGGGCCCCCTGGCGGATCCGGGATCGCCGGGAATTCCGGGCGCAGCCTTTGGCCCCCCTGGCGGATCCGGGATCGCCGGGAATTCCGGGAGCAGCCGTTGGCCCCCCTGGCGGATCCGGGATCGCCGGGAATTCCGGGAGCAGCCGTTGGCCCCCCTGGCGGATCCGGGATCACCGGGAATTCCGGGCGCAGCCGTTGGCCCCCCTGGCGGATCCGGGATCGCCGGGATCCGCTCCTGGCCCAACGCCACGGCCGCGCCTCGACCGGTCCGAGCGCATTCCGGCCAAATCCGGCGCCGTTATCCGCCTGGCACCGCTCCAGCCTGGCTCGGGGCCACCCTGGGCTCGGCCCAGTTCCTCCCAGTTCCTCCTATTCCTCCCAGTTCCTCCCATCCCAGTTCTCCCCATTCCCCCCAGTTCTCCCATCCCCTCCCAGTTCCCCCCATTCCTCCCAGTTCCCCCCATTCCTCCCAGTTGCCCCCATCCCTCCCAGTTCCTCTCACTCTTCCCCGTTCCTCCCAGTTCCCCCCATTCCTCCCAGTTGCCCCATTCCTCCCAGTTCCCCCCATTCCCTCCCAGTTCCCCCCATTCCTCCCACTCCTCCCAGTTCCCCCCATTCCTCCCAGTTCCCCCCATTCCTCCCAGTTCCCCCCATTCCCTCCCAGTTCTCCCCATTCCTTCCAGTGCCCCCTGGCTCTCTCCCAGTTCCCCCCACTCCCCTCCCTCCCCCCGCCTCCTTTCTATCCCCCCAGTTTCCCCCAGTTTCCCCCAGTTCCTCCCAGTTCTCCCCATTTTCCTCTCTTCCCCCTCTTTCCCTCCATTCTCCCATTTCTCCCCATTCCTCCGCTTCCCTCCCAGTTGCCCCATTCCCCCCCCAGTTCACCCCAGGCCCTCCCAATTCACCCCATTCCCTCCCAGTTCTCCCCAGTCCCCCCAGTTCGCCCCAGTCCCTCCCAATTCACCCCATTCCCCCCCAGTTCACCCCAGCCCCTCCCAATTCACCCCATTCCCTCCCAGTTCGCCCCAGTCCCTCCCAGTTCGCCCCAGTTCCCCGCTCTCCCCCTGCCCCCCTCCTCCCAGTTCACCCCAGCTCCCCCAGTTCCCCGCTCTCCTCCTGCCCCCCCCCCCCCCAGCCTCCCCAGTTCTCCCCAGTCCCCCCAGTTTGCCACCCTCCCCTGCCCCCCCTCCTCCCAGTCCCTCCCAGTTCACCCCAGTTCCTCCCAGGTCGCCCCACTCCCCCCAGTTCCCCGCTCTCCCACTGCCCCCCCCTCCCAGTCCCTCCCAGTTCTCCCCAGTCCCCCCAGTTCCCTGCTCTCCCCCTGCCCCCCTCCTCCCAGTTCACCCCAGTTCCCCCAGCTCACCGCTCTCCCCCTGCCCCCCCCAGCCCCCCTAGTTCTCCCCAGTCCCCCCAGTTTGCCACCCTCCCCTGCCCCCCCTCCTCCCAGTCCCTCCAGTTCGCCCCAGTCACCCGCTCTCCCCCTGACCCCCTCCTCCCAGTCTCTCCCAGTTCTTCCCAGTCCCCCCAGTTCGCCCCAGTCCCCCCCAGTTCACCTCAGTCCCCCCAGTTCCCCGCTCTCCCCCTGCCCCCCCCTCCCAGTTCCTCCCAGTCCCCCGAGTCCCCCCAGTTCCCCGCTCTCCCCCTGCCCCCCCTCTCCCAGTTCCTCCCAGTCCCCCGAGTCCCCCCAGTTCCCCGCTCTCCCCCTGCCCCCCCTCCTCCCAGTCTCTCCCAGTTCTCCCCAGTCCCTCCCAGTTCCCCGCTCTCCCCCTGCCCCCCCTCTCCCAGTCCCCCCCAGTCCCCCCAGTTCTCCCCAGTTCCCCGCTCTCCCCCTGCCCCCCCTCTCCCAGTGCCTCCCAGTCCCCCCAGTTCCTCCCAGTCCCCTCAGCCCCAGTCTCTCCCAGTTCCCCCCCCACCTCCTCGGGGCCCCCGAAGCTCCCGGGCCCGGGTCCCACCGGAAGCGCCCGAGCGCCGCGACCGGATGTGGCGTTACCGTCGGCCACGGGGACCGGAAGCGGCTTAGGCTCCTTTACCGGAAGTGGGTTCGAGACCGGGCGGATGTGGGCTCGCGGCCGGGCGGAAGTGAGACCGGAAGTGGGCTCGGGGAGGGCGGAAGCGGCTTCTTCCCCCACGCGATGGAGTCGGAGGCTGAGCAGCAGCAGCAGCTCCGCAGCGTGAGGGGGGCTGAAAATGGGGGTCCCGGGGGGCACTGAGGGGGGGTGGGTGGGTGGGTTTGAGGGGTCCCGGGGGGCGGGAAATGGGTCTGGGGGGGCTGAATGGGGGTCCTGTGGGCTGGAAAGGGGTCTGGGGGGGCTGAATGGGGGTCCTGTGGGCTGGAAATGGGTCTGGGGGGGCCGAATGGGGGTCCTGTGGGCTGGAAATGGGTCTGGGGGGGCTGAGTAGGGGTCGGGCTGTTGCGTTTTGGGGTGTTTTTTGGGGTCTCTGTTGGGTGTTGGAGTGGGTTTTGGGGTCCCTGTTGGGTGTTGGGGTGCGGGTGGGGTTTTGGGGTCCCTGTTGGGTTTTGGGGTGTTTTTTTGGGTCCCTGTTGGATGTTGGGGCGCGGTTGGGGTTTTGGGGTGCCGCCTGACGGGGTTCCCGCAGCTCCGGGGGTTCCTGTTGGGTTTGGTTGGGTTTTGGGGTCCCTGTTGGGTTTTGGGGTGCCGCCTGACGGGGTTCGCGCAGCTCCGGGGGTTCCTGCTGGGTTTGGGTTGGGTTTTGGGGTGCGGGTGGGTTTTGGGGTGCCGCCTGACGGGGTTCGCGCAGCTCCGGGGGTTCCTGCTGGGTTTGGGTTGGGTTTTGGGGCGCGGTTGGGTTTTGGGGTGCCGCCTGACGGGGTTCGCGCAGCTCCGGGGGTTCCTGTTGGGTTTGGGTTGGGTTTTGGGGTGCGGGTGGGTTTTGGGGTGCCGCCTGACGGGGTTCGCGCAGCTCCGGGGGTTCCTGCTGGGTTTGGGTTGGGTTTTGGGGTCCCTGTTGGGTTTTGGGGTGCCGCCTGACGGGGTTCGCACAGCTCCGGGGGTTCCTGCTGGGTTTGGGTTGGGTTTTGGGGTGCGGGTGGGTTTTGGGGTGCCGCCTGACGGGGTTCGCGCAGCTCCGGGGGTCCCTGCTGGGTTTGGGTTGGGTTTTGGGGTGCGGGTGGGTTTTGGGGTGCCGCCTGACGGGGTTCCCGCAGCTCTGGGGGTTCCTGCTGGGTTTGGGTTGGGTTTTGGGGTGCGGGTGGGTTTTGGGGTGCCGCCTGACGGGGTTCGCGTAGCTCCGGGGGTTCCTGTTGGGTTTGGGTTGGGTTTTGGGGTGCGGGTGGGTTTTGGGGTGCCGCCTGACGGGGTTCCCGCAGCTCCGGGGGTTCCTGCTGGGTTTGGGTTGGGTTTTGGGGTGCGGGTGGGTTTTGGGGTGCCGCCTGACGGGGTCCCCGCAGCTCCGGGGGTTCCTGTTGGGTTTGGGTTGGGTTTTGGGGTGCGGGTGGGTTTTGGGGTGCCGCCTGACGGGGTTCCTGCAGCTCCGGGGGTTCCTGCTGGGTTTGGGTTGGGTTTTGGGGTGCGGTTGGGTTTTGGGGTGCCGCCTGACGGGGTTCGCGCAGCTCCGGGGGTTCCTGCTGGGTTTGGGTTGGGTTTTGGGGTGCGGGTGGGTTTTGGGGTGCCGCCTGATGGGGTTCCCGCAGCTCCGGGGGTTCCTGCTGGGTTTGGGTTGGGTTTTGGGGCGCGGGTGGGTTTTGGGGTGCCGCCTGACGGGGTTCCCGCAGCTCCGGGGGTTCCTGCTGGGTTTGGGTTGGGTTTTGGGGTGCGGGTGGGTTTTGGGGTGCCGCCTGACGGGGTTCCCGCAGCTCCGGGGGTTCCTGCTGGGTTTGGGTTGGGTTTTGGGGTGCGGTTGGGTTTTGGGGTGCCTCCTGACGGGGTCCCCGCAGCTCCGGGGGTTCCTGCTGGCGTACAATCAGCTCTCGCAGCTCTGCTTCCAGCGCTGCGTCTGCGGCCTCGGACACCGCCTGCTCAGCGCCCGCGAGGTGACGCCCGGGGGACCCCCACATCCCGTCGGGAACCCCCAGATCCCATCGGGAACCCCCACATCCCATCAGGACCCCCCATATCCCACTGGGACCCCCCGAGCCCCGCAGCCCCCCAGATCCCACCGGGACCTCCTGAGCCCCACGGCCCCCCCAGATCCCACTGGGACCCCCCATAGCCCCCCCAGATCCCCCTGGGACCCCCCACATCCCACAGGGACCCCCCAAGCCCTGCATTCCCCCCAGATCCCACCGGGACCTCCTGAGCCCCATGGCCCCCCCACATCCCACTGGGACCCCCCCCGATCCCACTGAGACCCCCCCAGCCCCACAGCCTCCCAGATCCCACCGGGACTCCCCAGATCCTACCAGGATCCCCTGAGCCTCGCAGCCCCCCCAGATCCCACCGGGACCCCCCGAGCCCCGCGGCCCCCCCAGATCCCACCGGGACTCCCCAGATCCCACCAGGACCCCCCGAGCCCCGTGGCCCCCCCCAGATCCTGTCGGGACCCCCTGAGCCTCGCGGCCCCCCCAGATCCCACTGGGACCCCCCACATCCCACAGGGATCCCCCAAGCCCTGCATTCACCGCAGATCCCACCGGGACCTCCTGAGCCCCATGGCCCCCCCACATCCCACTGGGACCCCCCAGATCCCACCAGGACCCCCCGAGCCCCGCAGCCCCCCCAGATCCCACCGGGACTCCCCAGATCCCACCAGGACCCCCCAAGCCGCATGGCCCCCCCAGATCCTGTCGGGACCCCCTGAGCCTCGCGGCCCCCCCAGATCCCACCGGGACACCCCAGATCCTACTGGGACCCCCAAGCCCTGCAGCCCCCCCAGATCCCACCGGGACCCCCCACGGCCCCCCCAGATCCCACCGGGACACCCCACATCCCACAGGGACCCCCCAAGCCCTGCATTCCCCCCAGATCCCACCGGGACCTCCTGAGCCCCATGGCCCCTCCACATCCCACTGGGACCCCCCAGATCCCACCAGGACCCCCCCAGCCCCACAGCCCCCCCAGATCCCACTGGGGATCCCAGCAGCCCCCCCAGACCCCACTGGGAGAGCGGAGATCCCATTAGTCTTTCCCAGTTCCTACTGGAACCAGTCTGGGTCCCATTGGCTTTCCCAGTTCCCAGTGGGACCAGTGTGGATCCCATTAGTCTTTCCCAGTTCCCGCTGGGGCCCTCCCGGATCCCAGCAGATCCCGTTGGGGCTGTCCCGGATCCGGTGGCTCCGGTGGGACGTTGGGGTCCGTTCCGGCAGGAGCGCTGCGTGGACGGCTGTGCCGGGAAGCTGCTCCGCGCGAGCCATCGGCTGCTGAGCGCCTACGTGGGGCTGATGCCGGCGCTGACGGAGCGCCGCCGCGCACCGCCTGCACAGCACCCGACGGAGGCGACGGAGACGACGGAGCCGGAGCCGGAGCCGCGCCGTCCCGCATAGCGACGGCCGCTGCAGCGCCAATCCCCGGAGCACCGCATCCCCGGGCCTTCGGAGCACCACATCCCCATCCCTTCTGGATCCCCATCCCTTTGGCATCCGTGATCCTCAGGAGCACCGGATCCCTGTCCCTTCCTGATCCCCATCCCACCGAGCACTGGATCTGCACTCTGCGGAGCAACAGATCCCCAGGCCTTCGGCATCCGTGACCTTCGGAGCACCGGATCCCCATCCCTTCTGGATTCCCATCCCTTTGGTATCCGTGACCTTCAGAGCACCGGATCCCTGTCCCTTCTGGATTCCCATCTCTTAGAGCAGCGGATCCCTATCCTTTTGGCATCCATGACCTCCAGAGCACCGGATCCCCGTCCCTTCTGGATCCCCGTCCCTTTTGCATCCGTGACCTTTGGAGCACCGGATCCCTGTCCCTTCCCGATCCTCATCCCGCTGAGCACTGGATCCACACTCTGCGGAGCGACAGATCCCTGGGCCTTCGGCATCTGTGACCTTCAGAGCACTGCATCCCCATCCCTTCTGGATTCCCATCCCTTCAGCATCCGTGACCTTCGGAACACCGGATCCCCGTCCCTTCTGGATTCCCATCCCTTTGGCATCTGTGACCTTTGGAGCACCGGATCCCAGTCCTTTCCCGATCCTCGTCCCGCTGAGCACCGGATCCGCACTCTGCAGAGCCACAGGTCCCCGGGCCTTCAGCATCCGTGACCTTCGGAGCACCGGATCCACATCCCACAGAGCACCAGATACCCATCCCTTCTGGATTCCCATCCCTTTGGCATCCGTGATCTTCAGGAGCACCGGATCCCCGTCCCTTCCGGATCCCCGTCCCTCAGAGCACCGGATCCCCATCCCTTCTGGATTCCCATCCCTTTTGCATCTGTGACCTTTGGAGCACCGGATCCCAGTCCCTTCTGGATTCCCATCCCACAGAGCACCGGATCCCCATCCCTTCTGGATTCCCATCCCTTCGGCATCCGTGACCTTCAGAGCACCGGATCCCTGTCCCTTCTGGATTCCCATCTCTTCGGTATCCGTGATCTTTGGAGCACCGGATCCCTGTCCCTTCCCGATCCCCATCCCGCCGAGCACCGGATCCGCACTCTGCGGAGCAACAGATCCCTGGGCCTTCGGCATCCGTGACCTTCGGAGCACCGGATCCCTGTCCCTTCTGGATTCCCATCCTTTCAGCAGCCGTGACCTTCGGAGCACCGGATCCCCATCCCTTCTGGATTCCCATCCCTCAGAGCACCGGATCCCCATCCCTTCTGGATTCCCATCCCTTCGGCAGCCGTGACCTTTGGAGCACCGGATCCCCATCCCTTCTGGATTCCCATCCCTCAGAGCACCGGATCCCCATCCCTTCTGCATTCCCATCCCTTTGGCATCCATGACCTTTGGAGCACCAGATCCCCCTCCTTTCTGGATTCCCATCCTTTCAGCATCCGTGATCTTCAGAGCACCGGATCCCTGTCCCTTCCGGATCCCTGTCCCTTCTGGATTCCCATCCCTTTGGCATCCGTGATCTTCAGGAGCACCGGATCCCTGTCCCTTCCCGATCCCCGTCCCTCAGAGCACTGGATCACTGTCCCTTCTGGATTCCCATCCCTTTGGTATCCGTGACCTTCAGAGCACCGGATCCCCATCCCTTCCGGATCCCCATCCATTCAGCATCCGTGACCTTCAGAGGACGGGATCCTTGTTCTTTCTGGATTCCCATCTCTTCGGCATCTGTGACCTTCACACCACCGGATCCCATCCCTTCTGGATCCCATCCCTTCTGGATCCCCATCCCTCCTGGATCCCCATCCCTCCTGGATCCCCGTCCCTCAGAGCAGCGGATCGGATCCCCATCCGTTCCGCATCCGTGGTCTTCAGAGCACCGGATCCCCATCCCTTGTGGATCCCTGACTTCCAGAGGATTGGATCCTTATCCGTTGCAGATCCCGGGCCCTCGGACCGCCGGATCCATGTGTTTTCTGAATCCATGACTTTCAAAGGAGCAGATCCCTGTCCCTTCTGGATCCGCGACCTTCGGAGCATCGGATCCATGTCCCTTGTGGATCCGCGTCCTTCAGGAGCGGCAGATCTGTGTCCCGTGGGGCATCGGATCCACATCCTATGGATCCAGGAGTTTCAGAGCAGCGGATCCACATCCCATGGAGCACCAAATCCCTGTCCCTCCTGGATCCATCACTATCGGACCACCGGATCCACATCCCATGGAGCATCAGATCCTTGTCCGTTCTGGATCCCTGCTCTTCAGAGCGCCGGATCCACATCCTTCGGAGCATGGGATCCCTGTTCCCTGTGGATCGCAGCCCTTGTGGATCCCTCCGGAGCATCGGATCCGTGTCCTGTGATCCCAGGGAGTGTCAGATCCTCGTTTTTTGTGGCTCCACGTCCTTCAGAGCACCGGATCCGCATCCCTTGGGGAGCGCCGGATCCCTGTCCCACGATGCCGTGGATCCGTGTCCTTGTGGATCCGTGTCCCCTGCGGATCCCACCAAAGCGATCCCGGTGGCCGCCTTTCCTCTGGGAATTCCCACCATGCCGGCACTGCCTCTCCGGCTCCGGAGCTCGGACTCCTCGGAAGCCGCTTTTCCACATCCTAATAAAAAGCCTTTGCTCGCGCTTATCCCGGCCCTTCTCCGGAGCTTCCACACGGAGCATCCCGGGAATGTGGCTGCCGAGAAGCCCAGGAGACGCTCCGCATCGTCGGAAGGAGTCGGAGTGGACGTAGGGTGGATTCAGGATGGGCTCAGGATGGACTTGGGGTCACTGTGGATTTGGGAGAGGCTCTGGAGGGAGCGGAGGTGGATTCGGGATGGATTTGGGATGGAGTATGGATGGACATAGGGTGAAGTCGGGATGGACGTGGGATGGACTCGGGGTGGATTTGGAGTCAACGTGGATTGGGGAGGGGCTCCAGATGGACTTGTGGATTCGGGATGGAGTTGAGGTGGATTTGGGATGGACTTGAGGTGGACTCGGAATGTGGTCAGGATGGACTTGGAGTCAACGTGGATTGGGGAGGGACTCGGGATGGAGTCGAGGTGGATTTGGGACGGTCTTGAGATAGCGTCAGGATGGACATGGGATGGATTTGGGAAGGACTCGGGATGGATTTGGGATGGACTCGGAATGTGGTCAGGATGGACTTGGAGTCAACATGGATTGGGGAGGGATTTGGGATGGTCTTGAGATAGCGCCGGGATGGACATGGGATGGACATGGGATGGACTTGGAGTCACTGTGGATTTGGGAAGGGCTCGGGATGGACTCAGCATGGATTTGGGACACGGGATGGGCTCGGGAAGGATTCCAGAGGGAACGGGACAGGTTCCGGATGTCCCGGGCCGCGAGGGCTGTTGGGTCCTGGGATTCCCATTCCTCGAGGAAGGGAAGGGATGAGATTGGCTCCGGGGTGGAACGGCGATGCCGGAGGGGCTGTGCCGACTCTGTCCCCGCGGTGGCTCCCGGCTCCTCGTCTGCCCCGGCATTCCCGGTCCGCCCCGGCATTCCGAGGCCCCGGACACAGGGAGAGGGGGGAAGGACCCACGGAGCGGCGGTGTTTCTCTTCCCCAATCACAGCTTTCCCGGGAACAGCCAAATCCCACCTCTGGTGGGAAGCGCTGGAAGAATTCCGTGGTTTTCTTTGCTCCTGTGGACGGCGTTTGCTTTCCCTACGGAACGGTCCCTATCCCAACCCGCGAGGTTGAACCCCCCGGGATTGGGGATTCAGGGGTGGGATTGAGGATTCAGAGCCGGGAATGGGGATTCAGGCGTGGGATTGAGGATTCAGAGCCGGGATTGGGACTGGGAGTCAGATTTGGGACTGGAGCCGCGCGTGGGGCCGGGATTCAGGATTTGGGGCCGGGAATGCG
This sequence comes from Cuculus canorus, assembly GCF_017976375.1. Taxonomy (NCBI): domain Eukaryota; kingdom Metazoa; phylum Chordata; class Aves; order Cuculiformes; family Cuculidae; genus Cuculus; species Cuculus canorus. Next base: position 574,401 of record NC_071401.1, read on the forward strand.
TTCGGAGCCGCGCGTGGAGGTGCGATTTGGGCGCTTTTCCATGTCCTAAAACGCCTCCGTGTGGGTTTGGGAACGGCTCAGATTTGGGCTGGGATTAAGAATTGGAGCTGGGATTAGGGATTGGGTTCAGATTTGGGCTGGGATTAAGGATTGGAGCTCAGACTAGGGATTGGGGCTGGGATGGGTTCCTGAGGCTGGGACTAAGTATTGGAGCTGGGATTAGGGATTGGGGCTCAGATTTGGGCTGGGATTAAGGATTGGGGGTGGGATTAAGGATTGGAGCTGAGATTAGGGATTGGGGCTCAGATTTACGCTGGGATTGGGACTCAGATTTGGGATTTAGGATTAAGAATTGGGGCTCAGATATAGGCTGGAATTAAGGACTGGAGCTGGGATTAGGGATTGCGGCTGAGATTTGGGCTGGCATTAAGGATTGGATCTTGGATTGGGTCTTAGATTTGGGCTGGGATTAAGGATTGGGGCTCAGATTTAGGCTGGGATTAAGGATTGGAGCTCAGATTTGGGCTGGGATTAAGGATTGGGGCTGGGATTAGGGATTGGGGCTCAGATTTGGGCTGGGATTAAGCACTGGAGATGGGACGGGTCCATGGGATTAAGGATTGGGGCTGGGATGGGTCCCTGGGGCTGGGATTAAGGACTGGAATTCCCGCCCACGCCGCCAATCAGCGCGCTGCGCAGAGCTGAGACCACGCCCACTACACCCCGGCGGCCAATCAGCGCTCAGCCCCGCCCACTGGAGCCGAGGCCACGCCCCTTCTCCCCCCCCATCCAGACAGAGACTGTACGAACACAGCGCCTTTATTGGAGCCCCCCCCTCCCCCCCCGGGCCTTCCTTCAGCATTGCTGGGCCAGGCCGTAGAGAGGCGTGGTCAGGTCGTTAAGCCCCGCCCCTCGCCCCTAGGCCACACCCCCTGCAGTGCCCGCACAGCCACAGCTGGAGGCAGGGGAGGTGGCCACGCATAAGCCCCGCCCCTTACACTCAGACAGGCACAAAGCCCCGCCCCTCGCAGGGAGGCCACGCCCCCTCCACAGCGCCTGCAGTGCTGGGGGCACAGCGGGTGTGGTCAGTCTAAGCCCCGCCCCAATCGGGGCTGCAGGGAAGGGGCGTGGCTAGACCCTTAAGCCCCACCCCCCGATGGGGTTCAGTTGCTGCAGGGGGTGTGGGCATGTCGGCTAAGCCCCGCCCCTCACTCGGAGGCCACGCCCCAGCGCAGTGCTTGCAGAGCCAGGGCTGCCATCAGAGGGCGTGACCACTCCTTAAAGCCCCGCCCCTCACCTCGAGGCCACGCCTACTGCAATACCCGCAGCGCCGGGGCTGCCGGCAGGGGGTGTGGCCAAGCAGTTAAGCCCCGCCTCCCTTTCACCAAAGACACACCTCGTTGTCACTGAAAGAAGGCGTGACCACAACTAAGCCCCGCCCCTTCCCCTGAAGTCACATCCACAGCAGAGTCTGCAGAGCTGGGGGCGTGGCCAGTATCAGCCCCGCCCCTTGCATTGAGGCCACACCCCTTACCGTACCACAGAACCGGGACAGAAGACAGGGGCGTGGCCACGGCTAAGCCCCGCCCCTTACACCGCCCCCATCAGCGCTCACAGAGCCAGGGCTGCAGGAGACCCTTAAGCCCCGCCCCTTGCTCAGAGGCCCCGCCCCCAGCAGCACCCTCAGGGCCAGGATGGGGGGGCGTGACCACGCTTAAGCGCCGCCCTTTCCCTTGAGGCCCCGGCCCCACCGTCCCTGATGGGGGCGTGGCCAGAGCTAGCCCCGCCCCCTCAGCGCTTCTTGTAGCGGCAGGGCCACAGGCGCAGGGCGGGCAGGGGGCGGCCACAGGGGGCGCCGCTCTTCCGGAACTCCAGGAGGAAAAAGAAGGGGCTCGACAGGTCCTGGGGGGGCGGGGGGAGAGTCAGAGGGGGGAGAGACCCCACAGCCCTCCTGGACCCCCACCCCACAGCCCCCCTGGACCCCCTCCCTACAACCTCTGCAGGCCCCAGACCCCCCCGGACCCCCAAACTCCATCCCCACAGCCCCCCTGGACCCCCTCCCTACAACCTCTGCAGGCCCCAGATTCCCCTGGACCCCCAAACTCCATCCCCACAGCCCCCCTGGACCCCCTCCCTACAACCTCTGCAGCCTCCAGACCCCCCTGGACCCCCAAACTCCATCCCCACAGCCCTCCCCCTGGGACCCCTTCCCCACAACCTCTGCAGCCCCACAGCCCCCACGGGACCCCCTCCCCATAACCTCTGCAGCCCCCAGAGCCCCCTGGACCTCCACCCTACAGCCTCTGCAGTCCCCCGGGACCCCCACAGCCCCCACAGCCCCCCCGGAACCCCCTCCCCACAACCTCTGCAGTCCCACAGCCCCCCCAGACCTCACCCCACAGCTCCAGACCCCATCCCAGCCCCACACATCCCATCCCCACAGGTCCCACAGCCCCCCTGGACCCCAAACACCACCCCAGACCCCACCCCACAACCTCTGCAGCCCCCAGACCCCCAAACTCCATCCCCACAACCCCACATCCCATCCCAACCCCACACATCCCATCACATCCCATCCCCACAGCCCCCAGACCACATCTTGGACCCCTGCCCCACAACCCCCAGACCCCCAAACTCCATCTCCACAGCCCCAGACCCTCACCCCACAACCTCTGCAGCCCCCAAACCTCACCCCACAGCCCCACACCCCATCCCAGCCCCACACATCCCACCCCCAGAGCCCCCAGCCCCCATCTTGGACCCTTCCCGGGCTCCCGGCTCCGGCCGCACCTTGTAGACGGATTTGAAGCCGAGCCGAGCCATGGCGCTCAGGAAGGCGCGGAGGTCCTCGAAGCGGCTCGCCACCTCGGCCACCATCAGCGAACCCCTGCGGCACCCACAGCCCTGAGCCGCGGCACCGGCGCCGCACGGCTCGCCCCGATCCCACCTGGCACCGCACGGCTCGCCCCAATCCTGAACGGCACCTCCCGATCCCGACCGGCACCTCCCGGCTCGCCCCGATCCCCCCGGCTCACCCCAATCCCTCCTGGCTCATCCCGATCCTTCCCATCTTGCCCTAATCCCTGCCAGCTCCCTCCTGGCTCATTCCGATCCCTCCGGCTTGCCCAATCCCTCCTGGCTCTCTCCTGGCTCATTCCAACCCCCTCGGCTTGCTCCAATCCCTCTGGGCTCATTCTGATCCCTCCCGGCTCATTCCGATCCCTCTGGCTTGCCGGATCCCTCCCAACTCCCTCCTGGCTCATTCCGATCCCTCCCGGCTCACTCCTGACTCATCCTGATCCTTTCCATCTTGCTCCAATTCCTCCCAGCTCCCTCCTGACTCATTCCAAACCTTGCTCCAACTCCCCCTGGCTCATTCCAATCCCTCCTGGCTCATTCCAAACCCCTCAGCTTGCTCCAATTCTTCCGGGCCCATCCCGCTCCCTCTCCCGGCCCATCCCGCTCCCTCTCCCGGCTCATCCCGCTCCCTCTCTCCCGGCCCATCCCAATCCCTCCCCCCGGCTCATCCCAATCCCTCCCGGCTCATCCCAATCCCTCTCCCGGCCCATCCCGCTCCCTCTCCCCGGCCCATCCCGCTCCCTCTCCCGGCTCATCCCGCTCCCTCTCTCCCGGCCCATCCCAATCCCTCCCCCCGGCTCATCCCAATCCCTCTCCCGGCTCATCCCAATCCCTCTCCCGACCCATCCCGCTCCCTCTCCCGGCCCATCCCGCTCCCTCTCCCGGCCCATCCCGCTCCCTCTCCCGGCTCATCCCAATCCCTCTCCCGGCTCATCCCAATCCCTCTCCCGGCTCATCCCAATCCCTCTCCCGGCTCATCCCGCTCCCTCTCCCGGCCCATCCCGCTCCCTCTCCCGGCTCATCCCAATCCCTCTCCCGGCTCATCCCAATCCCTCTCCCGGCTCATCCCAATCCCTCTCCCGGCCCATCCCGCTCCCTCTCCCGGCTCATCCCGCTCCCTCTCCCGGCTCATCCCAATCCCTCTCCCGGCTCATCCCGCTCCCTCTCCCGGCCCATCCCGCTCCCTCTCCCGGCCCATTCCCGCTCCCTCTCTCCCGGCCCATCCCGCTCCCTCTCTCCCAGCCCATCCCGCTCCCTCTCTCCCGGCCCATCCCGCTCCCTCTCTCCCGGCTCATCCCGCTCCCTCTCTCCCGGCTCATCCCGCTCCCTCTCTCCCGGCTCATCCCGCTCCCTCTCCCGGCCCATTCCCACTCCGTTGGCGTCGTACCCGCTCCGCAGGACGCGATTCGCCTCCTGGAGGATCTCCTGCAGGTTGGTGCCCATCAGCGCCAGACAGAACACCGCCACATCCACCGACGCCGACGGCAGCGGCACCTGCCGGAAAACCGGGATCAGCGACCGCCCGGAGCGATCCGCAGGGATCACAGAGAGCCGGGGGGGAGCGGAGAGAGCCGCCGGGGGGGGATCATAGAGAGCGGCCGGGGGGGATCATAGAGAGCGGCCGGGGGGGATCATAGAGAGCCGCCAGGGGGGGATCATAGAGAGCCGCCAGGGGGGGATCATAGAGAGCCGCCGGGGGGGATCATAGAGAGCGGTCGGGGGGGATCATAGAGAGCGGGCGGGGGGGGATCATAGAGAGCGGCCGGGGGGGGGATCATAGAGAGCGGCCGGGGGGGGGATCATAGAGAGCGGCCGGGGGGGAGCATAGAGAGCGGCCGGGGGGGGGGGATCATAGAGAGCGGCCGGGACTGGGGTGAACTGGGAGGGACCCGGGGTGAACTGGGAGGGACTGGGGTGAAATGGGAGGGACTGGGGTGAACTGGGACGGACCGGGGGTGAACTGGGACGGACCCGGGGTGTACTGGGACGGACCCGGGGTGAACTGGGACGGACTCGGGGTGAACTGGGAGGGACCCGGGGTGAACTGGGAGGGACTGGGGTGAACTGGGACAGACCCGGGGTGAACTGGGAGGGACCCGGGGCGAACTGGGAGGGACTTGGGGTGAACTGGGAGGGACCCGGGGCGAACTGGGAGGGACTGGGGTGAACTGGGACGGACCGGGGGTGAACTGGGACGGACCCGGGGGTGAACTGGGACGGACCCGGGGAGAACTGGGACGGACCCGGGGAGAACTGGGACGGACCCGGGGAGAACTGGGAGGGACTCGGGGTGAACTGGGACGGACTCGGGGTGAACTGGGACGGACCCGGGGTGAACTGGGATGGACTCGGGGTGAACTGGGACGGACCCGGGGTGAACTGGGACGGACCCGGGGTGAACTGGGAGGGACTGGGGTGAACTGGGAGGGACCCGGGGCGAACTGGGAGGGACCCGGGGCGAACTGGGAGGGACTTGGGGTGAACTGGGAGGGACCCGGGGCGAACTGGGGGGGACCCGGGGCGAACTGGGGGGGACCCGGGGTGGACTGGGGGGGACCCAGGGCGAACTGGGGGGGACCCGGGGCGAACTGGGGGGGACCGGGGGTGAACTGGGACGGACCCGGGGGTGAACTGGGACGGACCCGGGGTGTACTGGGACGGACCCGGGGAGAACTGGGAGGGACCCGGGGAGAACTGGGACGGACTGGGGTGAACTGGGACGGACTGGGGTGAACTGGGACGGACTCGGGGTGAACTGGGAGGGACCGGGGGTGAACTGGGGTGAACTGGGAGGGACTGGGAGGGGTCCCGGTGTCCCCGCTGTGCCGTACCTGTGCCATGTCGCAGACGGTGACCCCGGGGCCGAGCGCCACGAGGTCGAAGCTGTGCACCTCATTCCGGAGGCTCCGCGCCAGCGCTCCGTCCCCGCACCCGAAATCCGCCACCACCAGCGAGGCCGGGCTGGGGGGGCAGCGGCTCCCAGTTCAGCCCAGTTCAGCCCAGTCCTGACCCCCAGAACCCCCCCGACCGCCTCCACAGGCACCGGATGATCCCATAAACCAGTTCCGTGTCCCAGTGCTCCCAGTTCCCCCCAGTTCTGCCCCCCAATCCCCCCTCACCGCCTCCACAGGCATTGGATGATCCCATAAACCAGTTCCATGTCCCAGTGCTCCCAGTTCCCCCCAGTTCTGCCCCCCAGTCCCCCCTCACCGCCTCCACAGGCACCGGATGATCCCATAAACCAGTTCCTTGTCCCAGTGCTCCCAGTTTACCCCAGTCCTGCCCCCCAGTTCCCTCTCGCTGCCTCCACATCCACCCGACAATCCTCTTACCCAGTTCCTCATCCCAGTGCTCCCAGTTCCCCCCAGTTCTGCCCCCCAGTCCCTCCTCCATGTGCACCCCACGATCCCGTTACCCGGTCCCTCGTCCCAGTGCTCCCAGTTTACCCCAGTTCTGCCCCCCAATCCCTCCTCCACGTGCACCCCATGATCCCGTTACCCGGTTCCTTATCCCAGTGCTCCCAGTTTACCCCAGTTCTGCCCCCCAGTCCCTCCTCACCGCCTCCACACCCACACGACAATCCTCTTACCCAGTTTCTTGTCCCAGTGCTCCCAGTATACCCCAGTTCTGCCCCCCAGTTCCTCCCTCACTGCCTTCACAGACACTGGATGATCCCATAAACCAGTTCCTTGTCCCAGTGCTCCCAGTTTACCCCAGTTCTGTCCCCCAGTCCCTCCTCCACGTGCACCCCATGATCCCTTTACCCAGTTCCTCATCCCAGTGCTCCCAGTTCCTCCCAGTTCTGTTCTCCAGTCCCCCCACTGCCTCCACAGCCACTGCAGGATACGGTTACCCGGTTCCTCGTCCCAGTGCTCCCAGTTTACTCCAGTTCTGCCCCCCAGACCCCCCTCATCGCCTCCACAGGCACTGGATGATTTGGTTAAACCAGTTCCTTGTCCCAGTGCTCCCAGTTCCCCCCAGTTCTGCCCCCCAGTCCCTCCTCCACGTGCACCCCACGATCCCGTTACCCGGTCCCTCGTCCCAGTGCTCCCAGTTTACCCCAGTTCCGCCCCCCAGTCCCTCCTCCACGTGCACCCCACGATCCTGTTACCCGGTTCCTCGTCCCAGTCCTCCCAGTTTACCCCAGTTCTGCCCCCCAGTCCCCCCTCACCGCCTCCACAGGCACTGGATGATCCCATAAACCAGTTCCTTGTCCCAGTGCTCCCAGTATACCCAGTTCTCCCCCCAGCCCCCCCTCATCGCCTCCACAGGCACTGGATGATTTGGTTAAACCAGTTCCTTGTCCCAGTGCTCCCAGTTCCCCCCAGTTCTGCCCCCCAGTCCCTCCTCCACGCGCACCCCACGATCCCGTTACCCGGTTTCTCGTCCCAGTACTCCCAGTTCCCCCCAGTTCTGCCCCCCAGTCCCTCCTCCACGCGCACCCCACGATCCCGTTACCCGGTTCCTCATCCCAGTACTCCCAGTTCCCCCCAGTTCTGTCCCCCAGTCCCTCCTCCACGTGCACCCCATGATCCCTTTACCCAGTTCCTCATCCCAGTACTCCCAGTTCCTCCCAGTTCTGTTCTCCAGTCCCCCCACTGCCTCCACAGCCACTGCAGGATACGGTTACCCAGTTCCTCGTCCCAGTGCTCCCAGTATACCCAGTTCTCCCCCCAGTCCCCCCTCACCGCCTCCACAGGCACTGGATGATTTGGTTAAACCAGTTCCTTGTCCCAGTACTCCCAGTTTACCCCAGTTCTGCCCCCCAGTCCCTCCTCCACGTGCACCCCACGATCCCGTTACCCGGTCCCTCGTCCCAGTGCTCCCATTTCCCCCCAGTTCTGCCCCCCAGTCCCTCCTCCACGCGCACCCCACGTTCCCGTTACCCGGTTCCTCGTCCCAGTGCTCCCAGTTTACCCCAGTTCTGCCCCCCAGTTCCTCCCTCACCACCTCCACAGGCACTAGATGATTTGGTTAAACCAGTTCCTCGTCCCAGTGCTCCCAGTTTACCCCAGTTCTGCCCCCCAGTCCCCCCTCCACGTGCACCCCACGATCCCGTTACCCGGTTCCTCATCCCAGTGCTCCCAGTTCCCCCCAGTTCTGCCCCCCAGTCCCTCCTCCACATGCACCCCACGTTCCCGTTACCCAGTCCCTCGTCCCAGTGCTCCCAGTTTACCCCAGTTCCGCCCCCCAGTCCCTCCTCCATGTGCACCCCACGTTCCCGTTACCCGGTTCTTCGTCCCAGTGCTCCCAGTTCCCCCCAGTTCTGCCCCCCAGTCCCTCCTCCACGTGCACCCCACGTTCCCGTTACCCGGTCCCTCATCCCAGTGCTCCCAGTTTGCCCCAGTTCCGCCCCCCAGTCCCTCCTCCACGTGCACCCCACAATCCCGTTACCCGGTTCCTCGTCCCAGTGCTCCCAGTTTAGTACAGTTCTGCCCCCCAGACCCCCCTCATCGCCTCCACAGGCACTGGATGATTTGGTTAAACCAGTTCCTTGTCCCAGTGCTCCCAGTTCCCCCCAGTTCTGCCCCCCAGTCCCTCCTCCACGCGCACCCCACGATCCCGTTACCCGGTCCCTCGTCCCAGTGCTCCCAGTTCCCCCCAGTTCTGCCCCCAGTCCCTCCTCCACGCGCACCCCACGTTCCCGTTACCCGGTTCCTCGTCCCAGTGCTCCCAGTTTACCCCAATTCTGCCCCCCAGTCCCTCCTCCACGTGCACCCCACGATCCCGTTACCCGGTTCTTCGTCCCAGTGCTCCCAGTTCCCCCCAGTTCTGCCCCCCAGTCCCTCCTCCACGCGCACCCCACGTTCCCGTTACCCGGTCCCTCATCCCAGTGCTCCCAGTTTGCCCCAGTTCCGCCCCCCAGTCCCTCCTCCACGCGCACCCCACGATCCCGTTACCCGGTCCCTCATCCCAGTGCTCCCAGTTTACCCCAGTTCTGCCCCCCAGTCCCTCCTCCACGTGCACCCCACGATCCCGTTACCCGGTCCCTCGTCCCAGTGCTCCCAGTTCCCCCCAGTTCTGCCCCCCAGTCCCTCCTCCACGTGCACCCCACGATCCCGTTACCCGGTCCCTCGTCCCAGTGCTCCCAGTTCCCCCCAGTTCTGCCCCCCAGTCCCTCCTCCACGTGCACCCCACAATCCCGTTACCCGGTTCCTCGTCCCAGTGCTCCCAGTTTACTCCAGTTCTGCCCCCCAGTCCCCCCTCATCGCCTCCACAGGCACTGGATGATTTAGTTAAACCAGTTCCTTGTCCCAGTGCTCCCAGTTCCCCCCAGTTCTGCCCCCCAGTCCCTCCTCCACGCGCACCCCACGATACCGTTACCCGGTCCCTCGTCCCAGTGCTCCCAGTTCCCCCCAGTTCTGCCCCCAGTCCCTCCTCCACGTGCACCCCACGATCCCGTTACCGGGTTCCTCGTCCCAGTGCTCCCAGTTTACCCCAGTCCTGTCCCCAGTTCCTCCCTCACCACCTCCACAGGCACTGGATGATCCCATAAACCAGTTCCTTGTCCCAGTGCTCCCAGTTTACCCCAGTTCTGTCCCCCAGTCCCTCCTCCACGTGCACCAAATGATCCCTTTACCCAGTTCCTCATCCCAGTGCTCCCAGTTTACTCCAGTTCTGCCCCCCAGACCCCCCTCACCGCCTCCACAGGCACTGGATGATTTGGTTAAACCAGTTCCTCGTCCCAGTGCTCCCAGTTCCCCCCAGTTCTGCCCCCCAGTCCCTCCTCCACGTGCACCCCACGATCCCGTTACCCGGTCCCTCGTCCCAGTGCTCCCAGTTTACCCCAGTTCCGCCCCCCAGTCCCTCCTCCACGTGCACCCCACGATCCCGTTACCCAGTTCGTCGTCCCAGTGCTCCCAGTTTACCCCAGTTCTGCCCCCCAGTCCCCCCTCACCGCCTCCACAGGCACTAGATGATCCCATAAACCAGTTCCTTGTCCCAGTGCTCCCAGTATACCCAGTTCTCCCCCCAGCCCCCCCTCATCGCCTCCACAGGCACTGGATGATTTGGTTAAACCAGTTCCTTGTCCCAGTACTCCCAGTTCCCCCCAGTTCTGCCCCCCAGTCCCTCCTCCACGTGCACCCCACGATCCCGTTACCCGGTCCCTCGTCCCAGTGCTCCCATTTCCCCCCAGTTCTGCCCCCCAGTCCCTCCTCCACGCGCACCCCACGTTCCCGTTACCCGGTTCCTCGTCCCAGTGCTCCCAGTTTACCCCAGTTCTGCCCCCCAGTCCCCCCCTCACAGCCTCCACAGGCACTGGATGACCCATAAACCAGTTCCTCGTCCCAGTGCTCCCAGTTTGCCCCAGTTCCGCCCCCCAGTCCCTCCTCCACGTGCACCCCACGATCCCGTTACCCGGTCCCTCGTCCCAGTGCTCCCAGTTTACTCCAGTTCTGCCCCCCAGTCCCCCCTCACCGCCTCCACAGGCACTGGATGATTTGGTTAAACCAGTTCCTCGTCCCAGTGCTCCCAGTTCCCCCAGTTCTGCCCCCCAGTCCCTCCTCCACGCGCACCCCACGATCCCGTTACCCAGTCCCTCGTCCCAGTGCTCCCAGTTGCCCCAGTTCTGCTCACCGCTGCCGCAGGCGCTGGATGATGCGGTCGAGGGGTTTCTGGGGCCAGCGCGCGAGCTGCCGGGCAAAGCCGTCGTGGTAGAGCCGCAGCGCCTCGGGATCGTCCCGGAAGAGCCGCGCGGCGTCGCGGCTGCTGCAGCTGTAGAGCCGTTCGTTGAGGTACCGGAACCGAGCGCCGAGCAACCGCTGCTCCATGCGCCGACGCAGCGCCGCCGAGCGCCCCGACGTGCTGCCCACCGGCCCCGCTTCCTGCCCCGCTTCCTGCTCCGCTTCCTGCTCTGCTTCCTGCTCCGCTTCCTGCCCCGCTTCCTGCTTCGGATCCATCGGCAGCTCCTTCTGCTTCCTCCTCCGCTTCCTCTTCCTCGCTCTCGGCGCTGGCTCCGTGCCCGCCGCCTTCCCTGAGTGCCGGGAGGGGGTCAGGGAGCCCCCAGCTCCCAGTTTGCCCAGTTCGCCCAGTCTGCAGCCCTCCCAGCTCCCAGTTGCCCCAGTCTGCAGCCTTCCCAGCTCCCAGTTGCCCCAGTCTGCAGCCTTCCCAGCTCCCAGTTCCACCAGTCTCCAACCCTCCCAGCTCCCAGTTCCCCCAGTCTGCAACCTTCCCAGCTCCCAGTTCCCCCAGTCTCCAACCTTCCCAGCTCCCAGTTCCCCCAGTCTGCAACCTTCCCAGCTCCCAGTTCCCCCAGTCTGCAACCCTCCCAGCTCCCAGTTCCACCAGTCTGCAACCCTCCCAGCTCCCAGTTCCCCCAGTCTGCAACCTTCCCAGCTCCCAGTTCCACCAGTCTCCAACCCTCCCAGCTCCCAGTTCCCCCAGTCTGCAACCTTCCCAGCTCCCAGTTCCCCCAGTCTCCAACCTTCCCAGCTCCCAGTTCCCCCAGTCTGCAACCTTCCCAGCTCCCAGTTCCACCAGTCTGCAACCCTCCCAGCTCCCAGTTCCACCAGTCTCCAACCCTCCCAGCTCCCAGTTCCCCCAGTCTGCAGCCTTCCCAGCTCCCAGTTGCCCCAGCCCGCAGCTCTCCCAGCTCCCCCAGTCTGCAGCTCGGCCAGCTCCCAGTTCCGCCAGTCTCCAACCTTCCCAGATCCCAGTTCCCCCAGTTCCCAGTTCTCCCAGTCCCCAAGCATCCCAACCCCAGCACTCCCAGTCCTCTCAGATGCCTGGCTCTCCCAGTTCACTCCAGTCCTCCCAGTTCGGGCTCCCCCAGTCCTCCCCAGTCCTCCCATTTTGGTCTCCCCCAGTTCCTCCAGTCCTCCCAGTTCGGGCACCCCTAGTTCCCCCATTTTGGCCTCCCCCAGTCCTCCCCAGTCCCCCCAGTTCGGCCTCCCCCAGTCCCTCCAGTGCCCCCAGTTCCCCTCACTCCCCCCAGTTCGGCCTCCCCCAGTCCCTCCAGACCTCCCAGTTCTCTCCAGTTTGGCCTCCCCCAGTCCCTCCAGTCCTCCCCAGTCCCCCCAGTTCGGCCTCCCCCAGTCCCTCCAGTCCTCCCCAGTCCCCCCAGTTCGGCCTCCCCCAGTCCCTCCAGTTCTCCCCAGTCCCCCCAGTTCGTGTTCCTCCACTCCTCCCAGTCCTCCCCAGTCCCTCCAGTCCTCCCCCAGTCCCTCCAGTCCTCCCCCAGTCCCCCCAGTTTGGCCTCCCCCAGTCCCTCCAGTCCCCCCCAGTCCCCCCCGTTTGGCCTCCCCCAGTCCCCCCCGTTTGGCCTCCCCCAGTCCATCCAGTCCTCCCCAGTCCCTCCAGTCCTCCCCCAGTCCCTCCAGTTTGGCCTCCCCCAGTCCCCCCAGTTCGGCCTCCCCCAGTCCCCCCAGTTTGGCCTCCCCCAGTCCCTCCAGTCCTCCCCAGTCCTCCCCAGTCCCCCCAGTTCGGGCTCCTCCACTCCTCCCAGTCCTCCCAGTTCTCCCCAATCCTCCCAGTTCGGGCTCCCCCAGTCCCTCCAGTCCTCCCGCAGTCCCTCCAGTCCTCCCAGTTCTCCACAGTCCCCCCAGTTCGGGCTCCCCCAGTCCTCCCAGTTTGGGCTCCCCCAGTCCCTCCAGTCCTCCCCAGTCCCTCCAGTTCGGCCTCCCCCAGTCCATCCAGTCCTCCCCAGTCCTCCCCCAGTCCCCCCAGTGCCCCCAGTTCTCGCCAGTTCGGCCTCCCCCAGTCCCTCCAGTGCCCCCAGTTCCCCTCACTCCCCCCAGTTCGGCCTCCCCCAGTCCTCCCAGTTCTCCCCAGTCCCCCCAGTTCGGGCTTCCCCAGTCCCTCCAGTCCTCCCCAGTCCTCCCAGTTCGGGCTTCCCCAGTCCCTCCAGTCCTGCCCCAGTCCCTCCAGTCCTCCCCCAGTCCCTCCAGTTCGGCCTCCCTCAGTCCCTCCAATCCTCCCAGTCCTCCCCAGTCCCCCCAGTTCGGGCTCCCCCAGTTCCTCCAATCCTCCCAGTCTCCCCCAGTTCTCCCCCGTTCCCGCAGCTCTCCGGTTCCGGTACCTCCTGGCGGTCTCCCCCCGCCGCCCCGGGCTCCGTTCCCCCCGCTGCTCTCCTTCCGCGCCGCCGCCATCACGGCCGAGATACCCACACCGCCACCGGAACCGCGTGACCCGGGAGCGCCCGGAAGTGACCCCACCCACCGCAGCAACCCACGCACAACCGCTCCTTAGCCACGCCCACCGCGCCTTGGCCCCGCCCACTGCGCCTTGACCAACCGCTCACGCGCATTGGCCACACCCATCGCGCTTTAGCCCCGCCTACCGCGCATCGGCCGCGGCTCTTTAGCCACGCCCCCTGCTCCTTAGACCCCGCCCGCCACGCACAAACACACAGGCCTTAGCCCCGCCCCCTCTAGGGCGCCCGAGCCCATCCGACGGCCCCGCCCCTTTCCGACGGCCCCGCCCCGTGACCCCGCCCCTCCCCGCTCCTGTCCCAGCCCCTCTGGCCCCGCCTCTCCTCTCTGGCCCCGCCCCCTCCCCGTGAGCCATCTGACCCCCTCCCTATCCACCCCATCGTTTCCAGAGCCCCGCCCACCGCGCCTTGGCCCCGCCCACCGCGCCGCCGGCCTGCGTGCCGCCCCTTCCCTCTGGCCCCGCCCGCCCCTCCCCTCTGGCCCCGCCCCCTCCCTCTGGCTCCGCCCCTGCAGTGCCGCTGTCCGCCGCAGGGGCCGCTGCAGCCGCGGGGCGGAGCCAGTGCTGCCCCGAACCGCGCCCTGAGAACAGCGGGACCGGTACGGGGGGGGGGAGAGGGGGGAGAGAGGGGCTGAGGGGGGGGAGAGGGGCCGGTGTGGGGCTGAGGGGGGAGAGAGGGGGGAGAGAGGGGGGAGAGGGGGGCTGTGGGGGGAGAGAGGGGCTGAGGGGGGAGAGAGGGACTGAGGGGGGGAGAGGGGCTGTGGGGGGGGAGAGGGGCCGATGTGGGGCTGTGGGGGGAGAGAGGGGCTGAGGGGGGCGAGAGGGGCCGGTGTGGGGCTCAGGGGGAGAGAGAGGGGCTGAGGGGGGAGAGAGGGACTGAGGGGGGGAAGAGGGGCCGGTGTGGGGCTGTGGGGGAGAGAGGGGCTGAGGGGGGGAAGAGGGGCCGGTGTGGGGCTGAGGGGGAGAGAGGGGCTGGGGGGGGGGGAGAGGGGCTGAGGGGGGGGAGAGGGGCCGGTGTGGGGCTGAGGGGGAGAGAGGGGCTGAGGGGGGGGGAGAGGGGCTGTGGGGGGAGAGAGGGGGGAGAGAGGGGCTGTGGGGGGAGAGAGGGGCTGAGGGGGGGGAGAGGGGCCGGTGTGGGGCTGAGGGGGGGGAGAGGGGCTGTGGGGGGGGAGAGAGGCCGATGTGGGGCTGCGGGGGAGAGAGGGCTGATGTGGGGCTGTGGGGGGAGAGAGGGGCCGGTGTGGGGCTGTGGGGGGGCACTTGGGCTGTAGGGAACTCGGGGGAGCAGCAATGCTGGTGTGGGGTTGGGGAGCAGTGGGGCTGAGGGAGTTCAGTGTGGGGCTGAGGGGGGCAGTGGGGCAGTGTGGGGCTGAGGGGGGCAGTGTGGGGCAGTGTGGGGCTGAGGGAGGGCAGTGGGGCAGTGTGGGGCTGAGGGGGGCAGTGTGGGGCAGTGTGGGGCTGAGGGAGGGCAGTGGGGCAGTGTGGGGCTGAGGGGGGGCAGTGGGGCAGTGTGGGGCTGAGGGGGCAGTGTGGGGCAGTGTGGGGCTGAGGGGGGGCAGTGTGGGGCTGAGGGAGCTCAGTGTGGGGCTGAGGGGGGGCAGTGTGGGGCTGGGGGAGCTCAGTGTGGGGCTGAGGGGGGCACTGTGGGGACGGTGTGGGGCAGTGTGGGGCTGGGACTGGGACGGAGTGATGGAACTGGGAAGGGAGCCGGGAACGGGAGTGGAACTGGAACGGAGTGAGGGACTGGGAGGGGAACTGGGAGTTGGAGTGGGAATGGGAGAGACTGGGAATGGGGCTGGGAACTATTAGTGGGACCAGGACTGGGAAAGGGATTGAGACTGGGAACGGCAGTAGGAATGAGCAGTGGGACTGGGAACGAGCAGTGGAACTGGGAATGGGGTTGGGAATGAGCAGTGGGGCTGGGAACGGGGTTGGGAATGAGCAGTGGGACCCGGAATGGGACTGGGACTGGGAATGAGCAGTGGGACCAATAATGGGAATGGGGCTGGGGATGAGCAGTGGGATTGGGAATGGGGTCGGGAATGAGCAGTGGGACTGGGAATGGGATTTGGACTGGGAATGAGTAGTGGGACCAATAATGGGACTGCGAGAGCGTAGGAGAATGGGATTAGGAATGGGAATGGGGCTGGGGATGAGCAGTGGGGGTGGGAATGGGGCTGGAATGAGCCGTGAGACTGGGACTGGGGTTGGGAATGAGTGGTGGGACTGGGAATGGGACTGGGAATGAGCAGTGGGACCAATAATGGGACTGCGAAAGAGTTGGGGAATGGGATTAGGACTGGGAATGGGGCTGGGAATGAGCAGCGGGACTGGGACTGGGATTGGGACTGGGATGCGCTCCGTGGCCGCCGGGGTGTCCGTGCGGCGCTGGGGACCGGAGGTCCAGAGCAGCGCTGGGCCTGTGGATAAGCGCTCAGCTGTGCCGTCTCCTTCCGGCAGCGGCCGCGGTACTTCCCTCGGTGTTCCCGCTGCGGCAGCCGCGCTCCGTGGGCATCGCCGCCACCTCCGGCACAGCCGCCATGGACGACATCTTCACGCAGTGCCGCGACGGCAACGCCGTGGCCGTGCGCCTCTGGCTCGACAACACCGAGAACGACCTCAACCAGGGGTGAGCGCCCGCCGGAATGGGGGTCCTTCAGCGGGATTGGGGGGTACTGGAGTGGGATTGAGGGTCCTGGAGCGGGAATGGGGGTCCTGGAGCGGGAATGGGGGTCGTTGAGTGGGAATGGGGGGTCCTGGAGTGGGAATGGGGGGGTCCTTCAGTGGGAATGGGGGGTCCTGGAGCAGGGATTGAGGGTCCTGGAGCAGGATTGGGGGTCCTGGAGCGGGAATGGGGGTCCTGGAGTGGGAATGGGGGGTCCTGGAGTGGGATTGGGGGGTCCTGGAGTGGGAATGGGGGTCCTGGAGCGGGAATGGGGGGTCCTGGAGTGGCACTGGGGGTCCTGGAGTGGGATTGGGGATGTTGGAGCAGGAATGGGGGGTCCTGGAGTGGGAATGGGGGTCCTGGAGCGCGACTGAGGGGTCCTGGAGTGGGATTGGGGGTGTTGGAGCAGGATTGGGGGGATCCTGGACTGGGATTGGGGGTCCTGGAGCGGCATTGGGGGGTGTTGGAGCAGTACTGGGGGTCCTGGAGTGGGATTGAGGGTCCTGGAGCGGGATTGGGGGTCCTGGAGTGGGAATAGGGGGTCCTGGAGTGGGATTGGGGTTGTTGGAGGAGGGATTGGGAGTCCTGGAGTAGGACTTGGGGGTCCTGGAGTGGGATTGGGGGTGTTGGAGCAGGACTGGGGGGATACTCGAGCGGGATTGGGGGTCCTGAAGCAGGACTGGGGGTCCTGGAGTGGGATTGAAGGTCCTGGAGCAGGATTGGGGAGCACTGGAGTGGGATTGGGGGTCCTGGAGTGGGATTGAGGGTCCTGGAGCAGGATTGGGGGGCACTGGAGTGGGACTGGGGGTCCTGGAGTGGGATTGAGGGTCCTGGAGCAGGACTGGGGGGCACTGGAGTGGGATTGGGGGTCCTGGAGTGGGAATGGGGGTCCTGGGGCAGGAATGGGGGGGTCCTGGAATGGCACTGGGGGTCCTGGAGCAGCCCTGGGGGGTCCAGGAGCAGCACTGGGGAGTCCTGGAGCAGAAATGGGGGGTCCTGGAGTGGGATTGGGGGTGTTGGAGCAGGACTGGGGGGATCCTGAAGCGGGATTGGGGGGTCCTGGAGTGGGAATGGGGGTGTTGGAGCAGGATTGGGGGGTCCTGGAGTGGGATTGAGGGTCCTGGAGTGGGATTCGGGGGTGTTGGAGTGGGATTGGGGGTGTTGGAGTAGGACTTGGGGGATCCTGGAGTGGGATTGGGGGGTCCTGGAGAGGGATTGGGGTTCTAGAGAGGGATTGGGGGTCCTGGAGAGGGATTGGAGGTGTTAGAGGAGGATCAGGGGGTCCTGGGGCACGACTGGGGGTGCTGGAGCGGGTTGGGGGGTCCTGGGGCGGGATTGAGAAGTCCTGGAGCGACACTGGGGGGTCCTGGAGCGGGATTGGGGGTCCTGGGGCGGGATTGGGGGGTCTTGGTGTGGGATTGGGGGGTCCTGGAGCGGGATTGGGGGGTCCTGGAGCGGGATTGGGGGTCCTGGGGCGGGATTGGGGGTCCTATAGTGGCATTGGGGGGTCTTGGGGCGGGACTGGGGGGTCCTGGAGCGGCATTGGGGGATTTTAGAGCGCAGTTGGGGGGTGATGGGGAGGGTTGGGGGGAGATGAGATCTGGGATGGATCGGGATGGGGTCGGGATGGATCCATATTGGGTCTGGAATGGACCCAGATGAGGTCTGGGATGGATCCCAATGGGGTCAGGGTTTGATCCGGATGGGGTCTGGGAAGGATCCATATTGGGTGTCGATGGATTCCGATGAGATCTGGGATGGATCCGAGTGGGGTCGGAGTGTGATCGGTATGGGGTTGGGATGGATCCATCTTTGGTCTCGGATCGACCCAGATGAGATTTGGGATGGGGTCGGGTTTTGATCGGGATGGGGTTGGGATGGATCCATATTGGGTCTGGGACGGACCCAGATGAGATCTGGGATGGATCCGAATGGGGTCAGGGTGTGATTGGGATGGGGTCGAGGTTTGATCCGGATGGAGTTTGGGAAGGATTCATATTTGGTCTGGGATGGACCCAGATGAGATCTGGGATGGATCCCGATGGGGTCGGAGTGTGATCGGGATGGGGTTGAGGTTTGATCCGGATGGAGTCGGGATGGATCCATATTTGGTCTGGGATGGACCCAGATGAGATCCGGGATGGATCCTGATGGGGTTGGGATGGATCCATATTCGGTCTGGGATGGACCCAGATGAGATCTGGGATGGATCCGAATGGGGTCGGGATGTGATCGGGATGGGGTCGGTGTTTGAATGGGATGGGGTCGGGATGGATCCATCTTTGGTCTCGGATGGACCCTGATGAGATTTGGGATGGGGTTGGGTTTTGATCGGGATGGGGTCGGGATGGATCCGTATTTGGTCTGGGATGGACCCAGATGAGATCTGGGATGGATCCCAATGGGGTCGGAGTGTGATTGGTATGGGGTTGGGATGGATCCATATTCGGTCTCAGATGGACCCAGATGAGATCTGGGATGGGGTTGGGTTTTGATCGGGATGGGGTCGAGGTTTGATCGGTATGGGGTTGGGATGGATCCATATTCGGTCTTGGATGGACCCAGATGAGATCTGGGATGGATCCCGATGGGGTTGGGGTGTGATCGGGATGGGGTTGGGAAGGATCCATATTCGGTCTGGGATGGACCCAGATGAGATTTGGGATGGGGTCGTGTTTTGATCGGGATGGGATCGGGGTTTGATCCGGATGGGGTCAGGATGGATCCATATTCGGTCTGGGATGGACCCAGATGAGATCTGGGATGGATCCCGATGGGGTCGGAGTGTGATCGGGATGGGGTTGAGGTTTGATCTGGATGGGGTCGGGATGGATCCGTATTTGGTCTGGGATGGACTCAGATGAGATCTGGGATGGATCCTGATGGGGTTGGGGTTTGGTCTGGATGGGGTTGGGATGGACCCAGATGAGATCTGGGATGGATCCCGATGGGGTCAGGGTGTGATTGGGATGGGGTCGGGGTTTGATCCGGATGGGGTCAGGATGGATCCATATTCGGTCTGGGATGGACCCAGATGAGATCTGGGATGGATCCTGATGGGGTCAGGGTGTGATCCCGATGGGGTTGGGATGGATCCATATTTAGTTTGGGATGGATCCCGATGGGGTCGGGGTTTGATCCAGATGGAGTTGGGATGGATCCATATTTGGTCTGGGATAGACCCAGATGAGATCTGGGATGGATACGAGTGGGGTCGGGGTGTGATCGGGATGGGGTCGGGGTTTGATCCCGATGGGGTCTGGGAAGGATCCATATTTGGTCTGGGATGGACCCAGATGAGATCTGGGATGGATCCCGATGGGGTCGGGGTTTGATCCGGATGGGATTGGGAAGGATCCATATTTGGTCTGGGATGGACCCAGATGAGATCTGGGATGGATCCCGATGGGGTCAGGGTTTGATCCGGATGGGATCGGGGCTCGATGGGGATGGGCTGCCGGGCCCCACACTGCCGGGGCGTTGTTCTCCTTTTACGGCCCGGCGGGTTGGGCTGTGCCGCCCTCGGCTGCGCCGCCGGGAACGCGTCGGGAATCGGGCGGGATCGACCCGGACACGGCGGGATTTGGCCGAGATTGGAGGGGGCCCTCGCGGAGGTGGGAGAGAGCGGCACCGCCACCGTCCCACCCGGCTGCGAGTGACGCTGATCCCGGATTTCAGCGGCGGATGGGGGATGATGGGATGGAGAGCGGAGAAGGAGTTGGGGCGCTGGGGAGGAGGGGCTCGAGAGGAGCCCCCCCGTGTCCTGGGCTGCACCCAGAGCAGCGTGGCCAGCAGGGAGGGACGGGATTCTGCCCCTCTGCTCCGCTCCGCGGACACCTCAGCCGGAGGGTTGGGGCATGGCCGGAATCCTCAACGCAAGGAGGAGATGGAGCTGTTGGAACGGGAACGGAGGAGGCTCCAAAGGTGATGGGAGGGCTGGAGAACCTCCCGACGAGGACAGGCTGAGAGCGTTGGGGTTGTTCAGGAGAAGAGAAGGCTCCCAGGAGACCTCAGAGGGACCTTCCGGTGCCTGAAGGGCTCCAGGAAAGCCGGAGAGGGGCTGATCCCAAAGGCTCATTGGGATGGGACGAGGGGGAACGGGGATAAACCGGAGAGGAGAAGATTTAGACTCAACCTAAGGAGGAATTTCTTCACGATGAGGGTGGGGAGACCCTGGAAGAGGTTTCCCGGAGCAGCGGTGGTGCCCCATCCCTGGAGGGGTTCCAGGCCGGGTTGGATGGGGCTCGGAGCCCCGGATCCGGCGGGATTTGTCCCTGCCCATGGCAGGAAGGTTGGAATTGGATGATCTTTGAGGTCCCTTCCACCCCAAACCACTCCCTGACTCTACGTTCCGTCTCGCTCTGGGTGACGCGGCTCTGGGCGATGCCGGCGGTGCTTCCCAAGCGGAGTGGCGGCAGCGCCGGGGGGGTCCCCGGTTGGTTGGGGGTCCCCGGTTGGGGGTCCCCGGTTGGTTGGGGTTCCCCGGTGCCCCGGTTGACGGCGGTGCGTTCTGGCGTCGGCACAGGGATGACCACGGGTTCAGCCCCCTGCACTGGGCGTGCCGCGAGGGCCGCGCCGGCGTGGTGGATATGCTCATCATGCGCGGCGCCCGCATCAACGTCATGAACCGCGGCGACGACTGCCCGCTGCACCTCGCCGCCAGCCACGGCCACCGCGACATCGTCCAGAAGGTACCCGCGGGCACGGCGGGAAGCGGCATCTGACACTGCCCTCTCCCCTCCTTCCCTCTCCCCTCCTTCCCTCTCCCCTCCTTCCCTCTCCCCTCCTTCCCTCTCCTTCTCCCTCTCCCCTCCTTACCTCTCCCTTCCCTCTCCCTTCCCTTCCCTCTCCCTTCCCTCTCCCCTTCCCTCTCCCTCCCCTTCCCTCTCCCTTCCTTCCCTCTCCCTTCCTTCCCTCTTCCTCCTTCCCTCCCCTTCCCTCCCCTTCCCTCTCCCTTCCCTTCCCTCTCCCTTCCTTCCCTCTCCCTTCCTTCCCTCTCCCTTCCTTCCCTCTCCCTTCCTTCCCTCTTCCTCCTTCCCTCCCCTTCCCTCTCCCCCCCTTCCCTCTCCCCCTTCCCTCTCCCCTTCCCTTTTCCCTCTCCCCTTCCCTTTTCCCTCCCCCTTCCCTTTTCCCTCCCCCTTCCCTTTTCCCTCCCCCTTCCCTTTTCCCTTCCCCTCCCTTTCCCTTCCCCTCCCTTCCCCTTCCCTTCCCTTTTCCCTCCTTTTCCCCTTCCCCTTCCCCTTCCACTCCCTTCCTTCCTGCTCCTTCCCTGCCCCTCTCCCCCTCCTTCCCCTCTCCCCCTCTCCCCCTCCTCCCCCTCTCCCCTCCTCCCCCTCTCCCCCTCCTCCCCCTCTCCCCCTCCTCCCCCTCTCCCTTTCCTTCCCCTCTCCCTTTCCTTCCTCTCTTCCTTTCCTTCCCCTCTCCCTTCCCCTCTCCCTTTCCTTCCCCTCTCCCTTTCCTTCCCCTCTCCCTTCCCCTCTCCCTTTCCCCCTCCCTTTCCCCCTCTCCCTTTCCCCCTCTCCCTTTTCCCCCTCCCGCGTCCCAGTTTGGCGCTGGGATCCACTCCGGATTGACTCCGCAGCTGCTGCAGTTCAAAGCCGACATCAACGCCGTGAACGAGCACGGAAACACCGCTCTGCACTACGCCTGTTTCTGGGGCCACGACGGCCTCGCCGAGGTCAGAGCCGGCGCCGAGACCGGGGGGGAACGGGGAGGGAACGGGGAGGAAACGGGGAGGAAACGGAGAGGAAAGGGAGAGGAAAGGGAGAGGAAATGGAGAGGAAACGGAGAGGGAGAGGAAAGGGAGAGGAAACGGAGAGGGAGAGGAAAGGGAGAGGAAACGGAGAGGGAGAGGAAAGGGAGAGGAAATGGAGAGGGAGAGGAAACGGAGAGGGAGAGGAGAGGAAACGGAGAGGAAACGGGGAGGAAACGGGGAAGAAACGGGGAAGAAACAGAGAGGAAACAGAGAGGGAGAAGAAATGGAGAGGGAACGGAGAGGGAGAGGAAACGGAGAGGAAACGGAGAGGAAACGGAGAGGAAACGGAGAGGGAGAGGGAACGGAGAGGGAGAGGAAACGGAGAGGAAATGGAGAGGGAGAGGAAACGGAGAGGGAGAGGGAAGGGAGGGGAAATGGAGAGGAAATGGAGAGGGAGAGGAAATGGAGAGGGAGAGGAAACGGAGAGGGAGAGGAGAGGGAAGGGAAGAGGGGAAGGGAGAGGGGAAGGGAGAGGGGAAGGGAGAAGGGAGGGGGAGGGGAAGAGGGAAGGGGAGAGGGAAAGGAGGAAGGAGGGAGAGGAAGGGAGGAAGGAGGGAGGGGAAGGGAGGAAGGAGAAAGGGAGGAAAGGGGGAAGAAGGAGGGAGAGGAAGGGAGGGAGAGGGAAAGGAGGAAGGAGGGAGGGGAAGGGAGGAAGGAGGGAGGGGAAGGGAGGAAGGAGAAAGGGGAAAGGGAGGAAGGAGAAAGGGGAAAGGGAGGAAAGAGGGGGAAGAAGGAGGAAGAGGAAGGGAGGAAAGAGGAAGAGGGGAGGGAGGAAGGAGGGAGAGAGAAGGGAGAGGGGAGGGATGAGGAGGAAGAGGAAGATGATGAGGAAGAGGAAGGACGAGGCCTCCCGAGGCGGCACTTCCCCCGCAGGACCTGGTGGGCAGTGGGGCTCTCGTGGGCGTCGCCAACAAATACGGGGAGACACCGCTGGACAAGGCCAAAGCGCCGCTCCGCGACCTCCTCAAAGGTACGGGAGGGGGGGTCCCATCCGGCGCCGTTGGCTCCGGCGGCGTTGGCTCCGGCGGCGTTGGCTCCGGCGGCGTTGGCTGCGGCTGCCACGGTGCCTCTCGTCCCCAGAGCGCGCCGAGAAGCTCGGGCAGAGCCTCACCAGGATCCCCTACAAGGACACCTTCTGGAAGGGAACCACCCGCACGCGCCCACGTGAGGACACGCGGTGGGAGTGGGGACATCCCGAGGGCTCCAAAGGCTCCTCGGGGAGATGGGGGAGACCCCAAAGGCTCCTCGGGGAGATCCCAAAGGCTCCTCGGGGAGATGGGGGAGATCCCAAAGGCTCCTCGGGGAGATGGTGGAGATCCCAAAGGCTCCTCAGGGAGATGGGGGAGATCCCAAAGGCTCCTCGGGGAGATGGTGGAGATCCTGAAGGCTCCTCACGGAGATGGTGGAGATCCCAAAGGCTCCTCGAGTAGATGGTGGAGATCCTGAGGGCTCCTCAGGGAGATGGTGGAGATCCCAAAGGCTCCTCGGGGAGATGGTGGAGATCCCAAAGGCTCCTCACGGAGATGGTGGAGATCCCGAAGGTTCCTCACGGAGATGGTGGAGATCCCGAGGGTTCCTCAGGGAGGTGGTGGAGATCCCGAGGGCTCCTCAGGGAGATGGTGGAGATCCCAAAGGCTCCTCGAGGAGATGGGGGAGATCCCGAGGGCTCCTCAGGGAGGTGGTGGAGATCCCAAAGGCTCCTCGAGGAGATGGGGGAGATCCCAAAGGCTCCTCACGGAGATGGTGGAGATCCCAAAGGCTCCTCGGGGAGATGGTGGAGATCCCAAAGGCTCCTCGAGGAGATGGGGGAGATCCCAAAGGCTCCTCGGGGAGATGGTGGAGATCCCAAAGGCTCCTCGGGGAGGTGGGGGAGATCCCAAAGGCTCCTCGGGGAGATGGGGGAGATCCCAAAGGTTCCTCAGGGAGATGGGGGAGATCCCAAAGGCTCCTCGGGGAGATGGGGGAGATCCCAAAGGGTCCTCGGGGAGATGGGGGAGATCCCAAAGGGTCCTCAGGGAGATGGGGGAGATCCCAAAGGCTCCTCAGGGAGATGGGGGAGATCCCAAAGGCTCCTCAGGGAGATGGGGGAGATCCCAAAGGCTCCTCGGGGAGATGGTGGAGATCCCAAAGGCTCCTCGGGGAGGTGGGGGAGATCCCAAAGGGTCCTCGGGGAGATGGGGGAGATCCCAAAGGGTCCTCGGGGAGATGGTGGAGATCCCAAAGGCTCCTCACGGAGATGGTGGAGATCCCAAAGGGTCCTCGGGGAGATGGTGGAGATCCCAAAGGCTCCTCGAGGAGATGGGGGAGATCCCAAAGGCTCCTCGGGGAGATGGTGGAGATCCCAAAGGCTCCTCGGGGAGGTGGGGGAGATCCCAAAGGCTCCTCGGGGAGATGGGGGAGATCCCAAAGGCTCCTCGGGGAGATGGGGGAGATCCCAAAGGGTCCTCGGGGAGATGGGGGAGATCCCAAAGGGTCCTCAGGGAGATGGGGGAGATCCCAAAGGCTCCTCGGGGAGATGGTGGAGATCCCAAAGGCTCCTCAGGGAGATGGTGGAGATCCCAAAGGCTCCTCAGGGAGATGGTGGAGATCCCAAAGGCTCCTCGGGGAGATGGGGGAGATCCCAAAGGGTCCTCGGGGAGATGGGGGAGATCCCAAAGGCTCCTCAGGGAGATGGGGGAGATCCCAAAGGGTCCTCGGGGAGATGGGGGAGATCCCAAAGGCTCCTCGGGGAGATGGGGGAGATCCTGAGGGTTCCTCATGGAGATGGTGGAGATCCCAAAGGCTCCTCAGGGAGATGGTGGAGATCCCAAAGGCTCCTCGGGGAGATGGGGGAGATCCCAAAGGCTCCTCGGGGAGATGGGGGAGATCCCGAGGGTTCCTCATGGAGATGGTGGAGATCCCAAAGGCTCCTCAGGGAGATGGTGGAGATCCCAAAGGCTCCTCGGGGAGATGGGGGAGATCCCAAAGGCTCCTCAGGGAGATGGTGGAGATCCCAAAGGGTCCTCGGGGAGATGGTGGAGATCCCAAAGGCTCCTCGGGGAGGTGGGGGAGATCCCAAAGGCTCCTCAGGGAGATGGGGGAGATCCCAAAGGTTCCTCAGGGAGATGGGGGAGATCCCAAAGGCTCCTCGGGGAGATGGGGGAGATCCCAAAGGGTCCTCGGGGAGATGGGGGAGATCCCAAATGCTCCTCGGGGAGATGGGGGAGATCCCAAAGGCTCCTCGGGGAGATGGTGGAGATCCCAAAGGCTCCTCAGGGAGATGGGGGAGATCCCAAAGGCTCCTCGGGGAGGTGGTGGAGATCCCAAAGGCTCCTCGGGGAGATGGTGGAGATCCTGAAGGCTCCTCAGAGGGATGGTGGAGATCCCAAAGGCTCCTCGAGTAGATGGTGGAGATCCTGAGGGCTCCTCAGGGAGATGGTGGAGATCCCAAAGGCTCCTCGGGGAGATGGTGGAGATCCCAAAGGCTCCTCACGGAGATGGTGGAGATCCTGAAGGTTCCTCACGGAGATGGTGGAGATCCCGAGGGTTCCTCAGGGAGGTGGTGGAGATCCCGAGGGCTCCTCAGGGAGATGGTGGAGATCCCAAAGGCTCCTCGAGGAGATGGGGGAGATCCCGAGGGCTCCTCAGGGAGGTGGTGGAGATCCCAAAGGCTCCTCGAGGAGATGGGGGAGATCCCAAAGGCTCCTCACGGAGATGGTGGAGATCCCAAAGGCTCCTCGGGGAGATGGTGGAGATCCCAAAGGCTCCTCGAGGAGATGGGGGAGATCCCAAAGGCTCCTCGGGGAGATGGTGGAGATCCCAAAGGCTCCTCGGGGAGGTGGGGGAGATCCCAAAGGCTCCTCGGGGAGATGGGGGAGATCCCAAAGGGTCCTCGGGGAGATGGGGGAGATCCCAAAGGGTCCTCAGGGAGATGGGGGAGATCCCAAAGGCTCCTCGGGGAGGTGGGGGAGATCCCAAAGGCTCCTCGGGGAGATGGGGGAGATCCCAAAGGTTCCTCAGGGAGATGGGGGAGATCCCAAAGGCTCCTCGGGGAGATGGGGGAGATCCCAAAGGGTCCTCGGGGAGATGGGGGAGATCCCAAAGGGTCCTCGGGGAGATGGGGGAGATCCCAAAGGCTCCTCAGGGAGATGGGGGAGATCCCAAAGGCTCCTCGGGGAGATGGGGGAGATCCT